>NW_026555258.1:30877500-31477943 GCF_021234165.1 Pteronotus mesoamericanus | reverse complement strand
AAAAATTCCAAAAAAATTCTCAAGTTTTGAAGAAGCACTAACAAACACAGGATCTCAGCAACTCGCGGACCAGAGCCAATCAGGAAATTTGCTCTGGCCTGGCTCCCGCCTCAGGGATGCAATGCGCCTGGTAACGCCACGTCAATTGGCCGCAACGCTGCGCTTCCTCGATGGATTGGGATTCTCGACCAATTAATGAAAGGAATAGGGCCAGATCGGCTGGCGAAAGGAGTGTTTATCCCTTGGAGGCGGGCTCTCCCACTTGGCTCCAGTTCATTGGCCCTTGAGTTTATCCTGCTGGAAGAAAACCTGGCACAATGGGTTAAACACTGGTATTAGTCTAGAACGGTTGGTGTGATAACCTGTGTATTTATCTTCTTCCAAAACTTGAGAATTCAGCCTAACCCCCCTCCTTACACCTTCAAAACTCTGGTTCAAGCTATCCTTACCTAATATGGGACCATTTGACTAGCACCCCAATTTTGTTTTTAATTTTAGAGGGGAAGGGAGGGAGAACGGGGAAACATTTATGTGGGAAACATCAATCACCTCTTGTAGCGCCCCAACTGAGGACCAAACCCACAACCCAGGCACGTGTCCCGACCAGGAATTGAACCAATGACCTTTCGCTTTTTGGGATGACAACCATCCGACTGAGCCACACCAGTCAGGGCAGCACCCCAGCTCTTAATCTGATCAATCCTATATATAGTCTGAACCCTCTGGTAACCCTAACCTGACAAGAATTTACAGTTCCTCAGCTTGAAGGTCCATGCTTTCTTTTACTACTGGGTATTACTATTAATGGCTTGAGAAGAGAGGGCACTCAAATCCAGACAGGGATCAAAAGGCCACCACAAAACACGTAACATTCCATAGAGCCCAAAACAGCAAGAAAATTGCATGCTGAGTTGAAGTTATTTGGCTCAAAATGTCAGCTAGCACTATATTCAATAGGCAACTCTGGTAGCACACTAGCTGGATTCACCCTTCATCCTTATCCAAAGACACATTTGACTGAGGCAGCCAAATACCCTATTTCTAGAATTTGGGATTAAGGAGGGGTTGGGAAGTCACTCAGACTCAGATCTGCTTGTTTCTCCAAGAATTAAATACCTGCCCTTGTCATGACAGACCTCCCTAGACCACCTTCCAGACCCACCTTCACTCATTCTGTCACCTCACACAGGATCCTGGGCTTTGAGGCTCTGCTTTTGGGCAATAGGAAGGACTAAAGTCATTGCTTTCTGAGTAAGGATTCCTGTGGCTTTTTCTTCCACCCCAAACCTCAAGGTACAAGGTAGATGATGCTGGGATAGGGCACCTTAGACAACCAGCACTTAACTAAATCACACAGCTGTGAGCTATCTTGAGTAGTCTACTTACTAGTCAAGTATATGTACTAAGTAGACAAGAGAGAGATATGAAATTTTACTCAACACAAGAAAAGGGGAAACAGGAAATAAGGTGTCATAAGCAAAGTCAATGCATTGGTGGTGGTGGTGGTGGTGGGTGTCCTATGGAACCATATGCCAGTAACTAGGCCAAACAATTTTGCAGGAGTACCACCAACCTCTCTAAAGTCAGAGTTAATATAGGAATGGGCAGCTTCCAGCCACATTCCCCAAAGATGGTAAAGCAGAAAGCCCTCCTCACAGAAAGATGGCCAACTGTGGCCCAAGCTCAGACTCTTCAAAACTTGGCAGCTACAGGTCACAAGGCTCTAGCAGAGATGTCCGAAACTCTTCAAGAAGGGCTTCACGGTCAGGGGAACGAATCCAGCTCAAACAGGTTTCAAGGTACAGGGGGAGGAACCTGGAAAGCAAGAAGGGCGAGGCCTAAGAATGAAGGATAGGCAGAAGGTTGGGCAGCCATTTCCTCCCTTTCATTCACCATGACCCTCCTCAGTAGGCCCACGGATTCCAAGACACCAACTGCCCCTCAGACCCAAGCCAGCAGGCCTCAGCCTCACCATGTAGCACTCTCCTGTGGTAACTTAGTTTGGGCCTCCAGCCTCCGCCAAAGAGCAGCAGCCTCATCCCTCCGATCCAGCCTCCCCAGAGTCTGAAGCAGATGAAAGGAGGCATCTCCATTACCTGTAGCCCCACCCCAGAGGACAGAGACTTAGAACTTGACGCAGTCTTAAGCATCATTTTATAAAAGGGGAAACTGAGGCATAAAGCAGGGAATTGCCTTGCCTACAGTCACACACTGAACAAGGAGTAGATCATTCCTGACTATTCCTATCCCTAAGCACTGCCTGCCCAGGACAAAGGGCTCAGCTAATTCTGCTCCTGTACAACACATTCCCAACACAGTCATTATCTTTGTGTCTGAGGACATTGGGAAGACTGGGGAACTCCTGAGGGGCTTTCATATAAACTTGTATATGTCTTGTGTATGCCTGTACATTTGGGTATATCCCAAGGTATATACAGCACAATCCCATTCACCCTTCCTACACAGGAACATCACTTAGTACCTCCCTCATGGGCATCTTTGTCTTCGTGCACCTGTGCATAGCTGACATGAGGCAAGTATACACACCTGGACACACCTGCACACTGAGGAGGAAGTCCTGTAGTGCTCTGGTATCCTGGCCACTGGCCACCCATTCTAGTCCACGGCTAATCAGGGCAGCAGCCCGAAGCTGTTGTAGTTCCACATCTGACGTATACCCCTGCTCACAGCTGGAAGCAGGCCCTGGGGACCATCCCCAAAGTCAAGAAATGTGTTCCCAGCCACATAGTCATTAAAACCCCAAGTCCCCCTCTATCTCTTATTGCATCAGGAGCCCCTTTCTCTTAAATTTCCTGATGGGTTGGGACACATGAGAATGGAATTGATATCTACCACCACCACTTCCAGGAGGAAAGAGGAAAATTGAAAGTCCAGATCACCTTGTTCTTTGTCCTTAGGTACGGCCTGGAAGAGCAGCTCAAGGCACCTGAAGTGGGACATAGAGCAGAGGTGAAGAGGAGTCAAGCTTGGAAACTCTGGGGTGCATAGGTAAGAATGGAGCTCACCATTCAGAAATTTATCCCTCCACACATCCCCAGGGGCCCTGATTGGCTTCCTGGGCTCACCGGCTAAATTCACTAATTGCCTGTTTTTGGGCCCCTAGTTGCACCCAGGCTTGGCCCTGAAGCAGGTAGGTGGCAGAGACCCAGGATGGGCACTGTGGTGAATCCTTGGTCCCTTTTCTGGCATCTTTCCATAGCTGGGGCATCTTGGGAAGCAGAGATGATGTACGATTCAGCAGCTCCTCACATACTGTCAAAGCATCCTGAGCTCGGCCTGCCTGGATCAGCGCTGCCGCTGCCTCCAAAAACACCTCAGGCATACAGGGCCCTGGGGGGCAGGGGGGTGAGGAGAACTGGAGTGGGAGAAAGATGCAGTGTCTTGAACAAATATGAACTACCACCCCCAACCTCTTCACCAGGCTCTGGTACTATATGGAGACCACCCACTGCTGGCTGCCCTGGATCCCTTGCTCTGGGAAGCCTTCCTGGTCTGGCCCCCATTCTGGACACACAGAACAGAAAAGGAAAAAAGAGAAAACAGCAGTCCTGCTCTACTCCAAAGGAGACTCCAACCCTTTCTTACCCCAACTGCAGAGAACACTGAAGATGTGCCCACCTTTGGCTCCGAGCCATCCAGCAACAGGGCCAGCAGGTCCAAGTAATGCTCTACAGCATCTTCTGCCCTGAGGAGTCATAGGCCATGAGCCTTACATTAGACCCTTGCAAGGTCCTCCAAGGGCTCTTAGCTAAGCAAGGGATGCTCAAGGGCCTTGGGGAGTGGGTCTGGGAGCTCAAACCTGGGCTCAGTATGAATATACCCTATTTACAGACAGATTTTGAAGGAGACTTCAGAGTTTTAAAGATACAAGTTAGTGTCTGGGGGGAGAGCCCTCAGTTCAGGTCCAGTGGCAAGGCAGTAGGTTGAGGAGTGCGGACCTATGTCCTGCCACTAACTCATTCATCCTTCTGACTCACAAGAACAGAAACAAAGTCACACCCCAGAGAGGCATCAGAAGGAGGAAGAGGAGCTCAGGTGAGCAAAACACAACCTCACCTTCCCGTCTGTAAGCATCGGCTTGCTAGCAGGTGTTTGACCTGGCTCAGTGTTCCACAGTGAAGGGGAGAGGCTGGGTCAGGTCGTGGGAGTAGTAACTCTACCTCAATAAGAAAAGGGGAGACTTCAGAGCGAGGCGTGACATTCAAGGCCTGAAAAGGACAAAAAAGGAAGTATATCTATAATCTTTGGGAGCCATACTTCTTTCTACCTATACTCGACTAGTCTCCTCCACACAAGCACCTCAGCAATCCCATATCTTCAGTTGGTATAGCTTCTTACCTCAACCAGAAGTTCCAGACTCTCCAGCTCTGCTGCTGTGTTCCCCAGTTGCCGATATAGGCTCGAGGCCTCCAGAAGTGGGGGACCACAGACTGATCCCCCTTTCAGGGCTGCAACCAAGTATAGCAGAGCTCTCTGTGGATTTCCCTAGAAGGGTGAGAGGACACAAGCCTCAGCCACCCTCACTAAGAAAAAAGCTGTCCATAATATCCATGATTTCCCCAACACACCCTAGCATTATTTTTACCATCTTTCGGAGACAGGTTGCCAGTGCTGTGTACACCTGGACCAACACGGGCCGTGGGCACAGACCTGAGGCTGCTTCATACAGGCTGCTCAGTGCCCTGGGCAGACTCCCTGTGATCAGCTCCTGAAGGCCTGAAAGCAATCAGAGTGTGAGCTTAGAGAGGCCCATAAGGCACAAGTTAAATAAGACATGACAGGAAAGTAATGAGCTTAGGGACCCCTTAAGATGGGGAGTAGTGGGGAAGGAATGTTAGATTGCTAACTGACCTTGGCGAAAGGCAGATGCTGTCAGAAGGACATCCTTCAATCCCTGGGCATCCTGCAGGGTCAATGGGTCATCTGACTCCTTAGCTGGGGGGCTCCAAGTTTTTAGAAGGAGGAGCAGATTCCCAGAGGCCCCATTCTGGGGAGAGAAGGACCAGAGGATCCAAGCCTGTTACTCTTTCTTCTCCTGTCTCAGTCTACCTTGGCTAGACCTTGAATTCAAAGGTCCTCTTGATTCCTGTTCCCTGAATTCTAAGAGACCGATAGCTGTGGGGAAAGAATAAGGGAGGGGGAAAAAAAAACCCTGGGCCAAGATAATATATTCTAGTATATTCCCTCACTCAGAATAAGTCCATGAGGACAAAAGGCAAGGACCATGTTTGAATTACTGATGAAAAGACTGAGACTGAGAAGTGACTTCAGCAAGGTCATGAAAACCCTAACCTCACCCAAGATTATTAAGCTATTTTAAAAACACTCCCAAGAGAATCCCTCCAATGAGGAAACAACAAGAGCAAGGTCACCTAAGATACCTGGAGAGAACTCAGATATTCTGACCACCAACCTAGCACCCTTTCCAGCACATACTGACGCTATTGCAGCTGACAGGGGAAGGAGGAAGGAAAAGACCCTTAAATCCAGGTCACTTCCTGAATTACCTGGTTGCCATTCAGGGTCTGCAGCAGCAAGGTCAGGTCCCCAAGACTATCAGTGGTCAGCCAGAGGGCAGCCTGCAGGCCAGCCAGGTGGTGAAGGGCAGGGAGCAGACTCGGCAGAAGGGAGGAAGCACGGAGGACAGAGTTCCACAGCCCCATGAGGCCATGTTCCAGCCTGGGCCCCACCTGCGTCTGGGTTTCCAGCACTGTAGAGTATACACACATAGAGTTGAGATAGGATCTCACCTCTGGCTTTCCTTTTATGCAGGAGCCCAAAGACCACAAAGATGCTCCTAGTCTGAGGAGCACAAGGAGGATCGGAGAAGGGTATCTCTCTTAATGGAGGTGACAGATTATGTTGCTCCTCCCATCCTCCTTGCAAGGACTGAAGCTGCCAAGGGTATGGGAAAGAATCTGTGGCCCTCACCTCTCTCTAGTGCCCGTTGGATATCCTGTGCCTGGTCCTCAGTGAAACCCTGGGCCAGGCTTGCCCTCAAAGTGGTGAAGTTGCAGATGACAGTCAATTCCAAGGGGAGAGCAAGAACAGCTGCAGGGAGCCCTAGAGCAACAAATGCTGGTGTCACAGACTGCTCCCCCATTAAAAATTCCCTAAATAAGATCCCAAACCACAGATCACCCCACCTTAACAAAATGGCCTCAATAAAGAATCCACTCTTTGGACTGAATCTGGAAAGGGCAGAAAGTGCTCCAGATTAAACCAACTCTCGAAACCATTTCTTCAAATGCTGCTGTGTGTGTGTGTGCACGCACGCATATAATGAAGCAATTCTCCTGTACCAAGACCATCCACTCTAGTCCTGTCTGTGCCTTAAACAGGAGCCCTTGTCCCAAGTAATTGCCTCAATCCCAGAAATGGAGAAGGATAACTAGTCTCTGGCTGTGGAGAGGGTGTGTGTGTGCATGGGGGCGGTACTGACCACCCTGGGGAGGACCCTGCTTACCCTGCAGACTACGGAGGAGTCCCCTGAGCCCTTCCAGAGCATCTTGAGCCAAGTGCTGTCGCCTCAGAGACAGATCCGAGTCCTGAGCCACCTGCCAAATGTGGGATGTAGTGTCACTGAGAATAAGTCCTTTCCTCTCCTCCTGCAGCAGTGGCAAGGGAAGTCATTCTCCAGTCATTTCTGGCTTTAGGGGGAGGTCAAGCTCAGCCTCCCCGCCCCCATTCGCTGGGGTAAATCCACAGCAACTCTCTTTCTGGTGTTTTGGGTCTGCAAAGGAAGGGTTCAAGCAACCGTGTTACCTTGGCCTGTCGAACGAGTCGGTCATTCTCTGCCCTCCACAGGTCCAGGCAATTGGCTTGTGGCACTGAGGAGCCCAGAGGGGTCTGGTGGGACATGGTGGCCGAGGCTGGGCCCGGAGACCTGGAGAGGCCTGCAAAAGGTTAAGCCTGTCGCGGCTGCAGCCCCTACCCGAGCTGGGAGAAGCCCATGCACTTCCGCACCCCACCGCGTCACCTCTGCTCCCGTACCTGAGAAAGGGACTCTCTCCCCGCAGCCTGGCCGGGCTCTCTCACCCTCGCCTCTGGTTGGCGGGGCCAACAAAATTCTCGGCTGCGGTTGGTCGTCTTCAAGGGATAGTCCCCGCGGGAAACTCGAAAAAGAAACACGAGTCCGGACAGATCAGTGAGGAAGGCTGAGGCGGGCGGGAGGCGGAAGGCGGGACTGAGAAAAGAGTTCCTACGGCTCTGGGGTCCACCGACTCCGCTTGCAGGCCTTGAGAAATCGATACCGAAACCGGAGCCCGAGGCTGAGCCCTTCCTTGCAGCCACACTTTCAGGCCCGCTGGATTTCCCCTCCCTCCGAGGAGGGCGGACCCGTGCGATGCATGCTGGGAGTCGCAGTACCACCGAGAGGCGCTTGAGAAGTCCGACCGGGAAAAAGTGTCTCCAAAAGGCACAGACTGGGGATCGAGGCCGTCAGTAATCCGGCCATCCTTTCCTGCTCACCGTAGAACATGAACGCGCTCACCGCAGGCAGTCTGACTGCTGGCAGCGCCGCCCTGTGTTTGTGCAGCCTGTACTGCCTACAGGTACCTGCCCAGTCCTTTCAGAAAATGGAGATAGGAGAGTTGGATATTCGTATGCCACACATAAAATCAGCTCAAAATGGATAGGTTGAAGTTTATTAAAATTAAAAACTGATGCTACAGCTCTGGCTGATGGGGGCCCAGTGGGTAGAGCGCAGGCCTACAAACCGAAAGGACCCCAGTCCGATTCCTGTCAGGGTCCTTGCCTGGATTGCGGGCAGGTCCCCAGTTGGAGGTGTGCAAGAGGCAACCTATTGATGTGTCCCTCCCTCTCTTTCTTCCTCCCTCCTCTCTAAAAATAAATAAGATCTTTAATAAACAACAACAACAAAACTTATGCTACAAAGACACCATCAAAAAAGTTCAACCACAAAGTGGTAAAAATTATTTGCAAATCATTTACTTCATAATGGACTTGTATCCACAACGTGTTACTCTCAATGCTCAATAATAAAAAGACTTACCTGAACCATTGTAAGGCAGGCAGAAAAATATGACTATATATTCTACCAAAAAGATACATGACTGGCTAAGAAGCACACAAAAAGATACTCAACATCATCAGCCATTAGGGAAATACAAACTAAACCCATGAGATACCACTGTGCACCTGCACACTTAAAATGGTCCCCCCAACCCCCCCCCCAAAATACAGATATTACCAAATGTTGATGAGGATGTGGAGAAACTGGAACCCTCATACACTTATGGTAAGGGTATAAAAGGGTACAGTTACTTTGGGAAACTTTTTGGCAGTTTCTTTAAAAGTAAACTGTAAACTTATATGACTCAAATTCCACTCCAAGGAATCCTCCCAAGAGAAATGAAAACATATGTCTACACCAAGACGTGAATGCAAATGTTCACAGATGTTTAAAAAAATATATCCACAATAGCTAAAAATTGGAAATAATCCAAATGTCCATCAGTTGATCATAGCCATGGAATAAAATATATAACTCAGCAATAAAAAGGGGGCAAAAAGTGATACATGCAATGACATGGATGAACCTCACAAACCTTATTCTAAGTCAAAGAAGTCAAACCAAAAGACCACATATTGCATGATTCCATTAATATGAAATGTCCAGAAAAGGTAAATTATAAAGACAAAGATGAGTGACTTGGGGAAGGATTGGAGATTGATCGTAAACAAAGTACAGAGAATTTGTGGGAGAATTAAATCGTAGCACTTGATAACAGTTTCTTACATAGGATATGAAAAGAACAAGCAGCGAAAGAAAAAATAGGATAAAATGAGCTTCATCAAAACTTAAAAATTTTGTTCTTATGTGCTATACAAATACTTGAAGGTTAATTAGCAATATAACTAAATAGTAATGCTCCCGGTCTCCATTAGACAAATAAACAAAAAAACTTAAAAATTTTGTGCTTCAAAGGACACTGTCAAAAATAAAAAAAAGATAACCACCCACAGAATGTTTTTTAATAGGTTATTTTTTATATTTTTCAAATATTTTCAAATCATATATGTGATAAGGGACTTATATCCAGAATACATAAACAATGCTTATAACTCAATAATAGCAAAGACAAAGGATCTAAATGGACAGTTCTCCAATAAGCACAAGAAAGATATCCAACAGCATTAGTCATCAAGGATATATAGACTAAAACTGCAGTGAGATACTACTTCACACCCACTAGGATGGGTAGAAACAAGATGAATAATAAATTGGCATGGATGTGCAGAAATTGGTACTCTCATACACTGCTGGTGGAAATATAAAATGGTGCAGCAGCTTTGGACAAGAGACATATCTCCTCAAGGAGTTACACATACAGTTTAACTTTTTAAAACAACTTTTAATTTTTTTAACAATCCCTCAACAAGTTTAACAGAATTACCATGCGACCTAGCAATTTGACAATATACCACTAGGTATATACCCAAAAGAGAAGAAAACATATATCCAAACAAAAACTTGTGTATGGATGTTCATAGCAGCATTATTAATAACCAAAAGGTGCTAACAACTCAAATGCCCATCAATAGGTGAATGGACAAGCAAAATGTGATATAGCCATACAGTGGAATATTTGGCCATAAAAAGAAACAAAGTACTGCCCTGACTGGTGTGTCTCAGTGGGTTGGGTGCCATCCTGCACACTGAAACATCAGTGCGATTCCATGCTACATGGCTGAACCTTCAAAACATTAGGCTAAGAAGCCTGACAGAAAAGGCCACATACTATATGATCCCATTTATATGAAATGTCCAGACTAGGCAAATCCACAGAGACAGAAAACAAATTTGTAGTTGTCAGAAGCTGAGGGCAAAGGGGATTGAAAGTAACTGCTAATGGTGAGTGATGGAAATGTTCTGGATATAGCAGTGATGGTAGCACATCGTAAGTGTACTAAGGGCCAATGAATTGTGCTCTTTTAAATGATTAATGTTATGTGAATTTTACCTCAATTTTAAACAAGAAAAAGAGTGAAGTACTGATACATGCTACTATGTGGATGAACCTTGAAAACATTAGTGAAAAAAGCCCGTCACAGAAGGCCATACACTATATGATCCCATTTCTAAGTGTCCAGAATAGTGGTTGCCTAAGGCTATCGATGCAGGTGGGAAGGGATGGAGGGTGACAGGAAAGAGTGTGTAGTTTCTTTGTGGGTTGATGAAATGTTCCAAGATTGACTGTGGTGATTGGCTGTGGTGATGGGTGATTCACAACTGTGAATATACTAAAAATCATTAAATTGTACAATTTAAGTGGGTAAATTTTATGGTAAATTGTATCTCAATAAAGTTCTTTTTTTAAAAAGGAACAATGAAGCTCTGACGGGTGTGGCTCAGTGGGTTGAGTGTCATCCTGCAAATCAAAAGGTGGCTGGTTTGATTTGGGGTCAGGGCACATGCCTGGGGCACGTGTGAGAGGCAACTGATTGATGTTTCTCTCCCTTTCTCCCTCCCTTCCCCTCTCTCTAAAAATAAAAATCTTGAAAAGAAAAAAAGAATGAGTTAGTGTGGAATGGGCTCTTTGATGTCAAGTAAAAGGCAGAGATAAGAATTTTTATTTTTTTTAAAGATTTTATTTATTTTTTAGAGACGGGGGAAGGGACGGAGAGAGGGAAACATCAATGTGTGGTTGCCTCTCATGTGCCCCCCCTACTGGGGAGCCAACCAGCAACCCAGGCATGTGCCCTGATTGGGAATTGAACTGGTGACCCTTTGGTTTGCAGGCTGGCACTCAATGCACTGAGCCAGGGCAGAAAAAAGAATTTTTAATAGTATAAATCAATATGCTAATATATCTTTCTCTAAAAGACTATCCTTAGGCTCCAGGGAAGGGGACTCCCTGCAAAGAAAAAGCAGCCGGGGCAGGAGCAAGGAGCTAACCTGAGGACAGGGTGAAGAACTGAGATCTGAAATCTTTCCTATGGGTCTAGGGGTGGAGAAAAGGTTTAATTTCTTTTCACAAAGGCACTGTCTGCTCAATAAATGATGCTTGGGAGTTGTGTTCACCAGATTGAGGGCATGGGACTTTTTTCTTTCTAATTCATCTTACAGGCTAGCTGAAGCCTAACTTCTCCCTTCGCTTTATTGAAACAATCCTTGCCAGGGCCAAATGTCCTATCCTCTAATTGCCTGAAAACAGTGCACACTTTTCACCATCTTCCAATTTGACCTCTATTGCACTAGACTGTTGGCCATTAATAATTAGAACTCTTCCTTTAACTACCACAGCAGTGAATGCCTTTACTACACACTCACTGCTACTCAGCTTCTCTTCTTACCCTGCCAAGTAAAGGTAGGTGCTATCCCACAACTTTAACATTCATTCTTCTCTCTTTCAGTGGTCTCATCTCCTCCTGTCCTGAGTACCCTTGAATCTCAAACCTCAGTCTTAACCCTTCTCCTTAGAGCCTCTTCCTTACTCCTTTGATGGACATTTCTGCAGGGATTTCATGTCAGTACTTCTAAATGGCACAGGAGTAGTGAGGTGGATGGAGGACACAGGAGACATACATGAGGAGCATTAGATTCATAGTTTTGGCATCAAGCCAAGAATAATCAGTGGGACAAGGAATGCTTTAGGCTGGGCAAGTAGGTCTGATAGAAGGCAACAGTTTGGGAAACTAGGGAGGCCTCCACAGAAGTGAAGGGGAAAGGGTGTTCCCCTTGGGCAATCACTTCACAGCACTACTGGGGCTTTAAGACAGTGAAAGTTTATGTGCTCCAATATGCCCGGGCTTGTCTCTTCAGCCATCTCAGTTAACAAAGATAAAAATATAATAAAATATTCTGCATAGCAAAGGAAAATGGCAGATGAGATAGTGAGAGTGATTTGGGAAGATGTGGGAGAAATGAATTCACACAACTCCAACCACTTCCCAAAGGCTCTTAGGTAAAGCAGTTCTGCAGAACTGATTCCATTGGTGGCTGGTGGAAAGGGAGACTGACCCCTCCCCCCCCGAATAGCCCCTGTAGAATAGTGGGCACTTCCCCACATCTCAAACACACATATTTACATTATTATTTTATTTCACTTTGGAGACTACCCCCCAGTCCCTCAGATGCATCCAAAGCAGGAGTTCAGGATCAGGCCCCATCATGATTTTTAATTATAAAATAATAAAGTCCCAGATGCCAGTAGCTCCTGGCTGCATGGTGCTAAGAGGTGAGGCTGAGCCTCTCTTGCAGATGATCCAGCACCTGTATAGGCCAGACTAGACTGTTCTCCAGTTCTCCCCGTGGCCCCCAGAGCCAAGGCTACCTATGCTGGGCCAAAACTAGCTGCCGGAACCAGGAGCTCACAGCACCATCCACTCGCATCACTAAAGCTAGGCCCAGGAAAAGTCCCACGCTGCTCACAATGAAGCCCATGGCCTCAAAAATGAACCTGCAAAGAAAGGTGGAGAATATCAGGGGACGTTAGGAGTACGTCTAGAGCCTTTTCCCTGCTGAGGCAAAACCTTGTCCACCCTGGATGTTTATTCTTTGTTCCCAGTTCCATCCTCCCCAACACTTCTAATTCTCAAGCAAAATCCACTCACTTGGGGGCAAACACCTTCCAGACCATGAGATGCCTGCGGAGAATGGAGGCTGCCAAGGCACAGGCCAGAATCTAAGGGAGGAGAGGAGGAGTCAAGTTAGTTAGGAAGAGAAGGAGGAAGAGAGCGCTGCTGTAGGTCCCTGTGAAGAATAAGAGGAGGTGGAAAGTAGTGTGTCAGTGGAAAAAACCCTGAGCTTGGGCAAACACTGAGGAGACCTAATTCTCTTTCTGGCCCCATCATTTGTGCTGCTAACACTCAGGCTCTGCCTTCCAGGGTGGAGGAAGATTTCACAGTCACACCACACCCTCTGCCTTTGAAGGAGAGGAGGAAGATCCGTGACCACACCTTGGGAAAGAATCCCGGCCATCACCTCAGCTTTTCCAGTCTGAACAATAATGGAGTAATCCCAAATGTAACCAACAGGGTCCAAACCTAGCTTGTAGACAGGAAACAATCTAAGCCTAGGATTAACGAGATTCACATTCAAGTTTCAATACTGCTATTTGAGGCCACTATCTTGGGCAACCACTTCACTTATCTGTGTCTCAGTCGAGGCTCTCACCCCGGGTTTCAGCAAAGTACAAAAAAAAAGAATGTGATGAGCACACATAAGAAAAGGTCACTAACTCTATGATGTCTCCCCTTTACCCACCTGAATACCAAGGACAAAGAGGTACTTGAGGCTCAGCTGCAGCAGTGCTACATTGAAGTCGTGAGGTGCATTCCAGAGTCGCATCTCCATCAATGGTTCCTCCTCCTCCTCAGGCCCCACTCTGGCCTCAGCTTCATTCCCTGGGGACTGCCGCCTCCTCTGGGACCCTTGATGCTCACATAGGAAGGGCCAGAACAGGAGCAATGGGCAACCTACTATCTCAGAGGAAGGCAGAGCTAGAATCAGTGGAGAACCCAGGGTCCACACCAGCCTGGCCCTCAACCACCCTAGTCCACTCAGTCTCTAATGAACATAGGACAGGGGTGCAAGAGATCCAAAACTGCATCATGCTACTCGAATCCAGGAAGTTACTTTCCTTCTACAAAGCCAGAGTAAACAATGGAAGCAAAGAAGGAATGAGGAATTACCTGAAAACAGGAGGTGGGAGGCAAAGGTGTTGGCTCCCACCAGTAAAGCAGGCAGCCAGGTGGAGGAACCATGCCCTTCCGGGAATCCCACGAAGGCTGCGTGCCAATGGATGGTTGGAAAGACAGGCTGATGACCCGTGGAGTAGAAGGTCTGTGTGGCCATGAGGGCCCAAGCAGAGACTGCCTGCCATGACACAGTAAAAGGACCTGGGGAAAGAAATAAGCCTCTTTATGGTCATATTCCATTCCCTAATCCATAGCCTACTGCCCCCTGATCATATACTACTTCTATACGTCGATGTTAATTCTTGTACACAAACATGCCCATCACCCCAACCTCCTATAGTCAACACTTTGTTATTGTAATTCCCTCCAAGGCACGAAGCCCTGTTACTCTAATCTGAACCTCGCTGTGGAAAATCTCTTTCTCTCTCATATACACATTAGCTCACTATGACATTATATACTCATAATTCACCACTCCCATGACTGGAAAACCAGAAAATGCATTCATGAGGATGCAGCTTTTTCTTAAGAAAGTTTTGGAGTACTCGTCGTTTCCCTCCCTCATCATGAATGCTGCTGGCCCTGAGAGCCAGTGAGCTTGGCTACAGCAGATAAGGGAGAGGACATCAGGAAGACCCTCCCAACTGTGTGGGGCATGAGACCCTGTGTCAAGGTGAAGAACCTGAGGAGGAACATCAGCCTGAAAAGAAAAGGGGCCAAACTCACAACCCTACTGTCCTTGGACGAACCAGAGCTGAGATATGTATTTACCAGGGGTGATGATGGGTATCCCAGCAGCAAGCAGATGCAGGAGAAGGAAGCTCTGCAGAAACAGAAGCAGGAACACAAGGCTGATGCGCTCTACGTGCAATAGCAGAAGTGGGAAGGCCAGTAGCGTGAGGGCCGTGACCATAGCAGCTGAGTAGACATTCCCCAACCGACAGGCGGCCATGGTCGGGGGACCCTGAGATTTGGTTCTCTCCAGCCGGCCCCGGAACTCCTCCTGCATATGCCGGTAGATTTGAGGAACCACATAATCCAGGTCAGCCTGAGAAGTTGGGGGGCCTGAGAAGGGAGTGAGGACAGTCCTGGTCCTTGGAGTACCCATTGTAGCCTTTGCCAGCACCGTCACAGGCCTCCAGAGCAACAGCAAGAGCCCTGAAGCAGCCAGCCCTGCCACAGCCCTGGGCAGTACAACTGATGCACCAGCGACCAGGGCCCGGAGACGTGGGGGTGCTTCATCTGCCCCTGATGCCAATGCCCAGTAGGCAGCAGTGCCCAGTACCATTAAGGGCAGCCCCCACCGCACAAAGAGCACAGGGGGCTCAGGGCTCTTGAGATTACCGTAACGGCGAAGCCACAGGCGTACAGCAGCTAACAGGGCCACCAGAGCCCCTACACAAGCTCCATACCACAAATTCTTGGCTCGACCCCCCACCATGGACGCCAGGGGACTCAGCCAGGGAGAGGAGTGGCAAGCAGGTGTCTCTTCAGGGCAGCGATGAAAAAGCCCAGCTATCCTTATACAAAAAAGCAACCCAACCCCAAGCCCCAGGGCATGCATTCCACTGTGCTGTGGGGAGCCTGTTGGGGCCGAAGAGCCAAGGCGGGGTATTGTGAGTAGCTTAGGTGGCAGCAGCTTGCCCTCCCAGTGAAGCTGGGCAAGCAGGAGTAAGATGAGTGAGCCCAAAAGGAAGCGGGTGGCCCTAGCCTCAGCTACAACAAAGCTATCAGAAAAGAAAGCAGCAAAGCGAATGAGCAAGAGTAATAGAACAGGCCCAGGGGTGGGAAGCAGGGCTGCCAGGGGCCTCTTGGATCCCCAGCCAGCCCAGGCTTTCCAAAGAAAATGTAGGAGTGAGCCCATTGCAGCCACAGCCCCTAGAACCACTGGATCCTGCTTCAGCTCGGTAGTTGCCAGGAGCCCTACACACACAATGGCCCCAGCCAGACCCCAGGCCATGGGTACTAGCAGAGGGCAAAGGTAGAAGCCTGGGGATGTTGCCCACTGGGATATCATCAGACAGAGAAGGCAGGCAGCAGCCAAGAGAACAGCACCCCCTGCCATGCGGACCAGAGAGAAACGAGCCCAAGACTCAATGCACATGGCCCGAACTCCCCGCAGGAACTGTTGCAGTTCAGCAATCACAGTCTGTAGTGCTGCCTCGGCCCCCTGGGGGCTCTGCAGAAGCCGCTGGTAGTCAGCAGAGGCCTTGGAGAAGAGGTTATGCAGCCGATGCAGCTCCTCAACTTGGAGGTCCTGAGCAGCAGCTGAATAGGTGTGAAGAAATCGGGACACCTGGCAGAAAAGGTCAGAGGCCAAGGGGAACAGATCAGATATTGGGACTGAGGCAAAGACAGGTATTACCAAAGGGGGTACCTGGAAATCAGGGAAGCAAACTCTGTCCAGGACAGGGAGAAAGAGGGATAATGAAAGGAGGACATGGCTATGCAAGGTGAGATTAAGGCTGAACATAGGACAACAGAGTGGGGTCATGCTTCTCCCATGTCTGTCATAGCTCTGGCACCTGGAAACCCAGCCCATTACCTACCTGCTGGGCATTGAGATGGAGAGCTGAAGCTTGGGCCAGAGCAGAGGAGTGAGGCTGGAAGTCTACAATCTCTGAGAACAGCTCAGTCATCACCTCCCCAATGTTCCCAAATGGAATGGGCAGGCCCAGCAGCAAAGCCAGCGTAGGCACAAGGTTGATTTGCGGAATGACCTCTGGCTCCTAGGGAACAAGAACAGGGGTCAATAGGTTCACCACAGAGCTGAAGTCAGTGCTTGGGATGGAAGACATGGGGTGTAGGTGGGAAATGGGAGTGGGCGATGCTCAGTGGTCTTGAATTTGGGGGCTTAAAATAGAAGGATCCACAAGGATGCCATGATCATGACACAGGTTGAATACCTGGAAACCAAAGCACACCTCTCAGGCCTCACCTCTGGTGGGGCCCTGGGGAAGAGGGCTGTGGGACTGTACAGAAAAAGTGCAGCCGAGATCTCCAGCTCACTGTCCCCTCCATGGTCCCCACTCTTGGTCATTCCATGGTCTCCAATCACCACCAGGAGTGTGTCATTCTCCAGACGTTCCACAACTCCCCTGGGGGCCAAGAATGTGTCAGTGATAAAGACGGATACAGATTTTTCTCAGGGGCCCATTCACCCCCAGCCATAACTTCCATTAGTGGGGCCTAGTCCTTTGGCAGAGAGATACCTCTTCAGTAATAACCCTATTGCCCAAAGCCACACACTGAGCTACTCAAGATGGATAAGGCCCCTAGATTCAGACAAAGGCCTAGAGAAGACAGAATCCAGCCAGGGAAGAGGCTCCAAGGTAAGGGCTTTTTCTCTTGGGATCATATATCCTTAGATTCTCAGACACAAACCCAATCCCCCAGACAATATCCCACACTCACTGGATCACCTGGTCCATTTGGCTAAGTTTCTTGGCCATTTCAGGGTGGTGAGGGCCATGCTTGTGGCCACAGTGATCCACACCCAGGAAGTGAGCAATCAGTACGTCCCATTCACCACTGTCCACTGTGAAGGGGAGAACACTGAGCACAGGGGACCAAGGCCGCCTCCTCAAACCCAGCCAGGATCTGATGCTCCTATGTCTAGGGACACAAGCCCAAGCCACTGTACCCACTGAAGGCTCAGAATTTGTGGACTGAAGCAGCCCTCCCAGCCCCGTCTTAGGCCTGCCTCTTGCCCCATGCTCACTGGTTGGGTAGAGGTGTTCCAGGATGCCGTTGTCCACTGTGTGTAGGTCTCTGACATTGAAGGAGGGGAAGAAGAAAGCTTGGGAGAAAGCTCCAGGAAAAAGGTCTTTCCAGGTATCATCTCCCATGAAGACCACACGCCTTCCTGCAGAGGCATGAGAGTGGGTCACAGCCTGAACAGGAGTCAGGGCAAGGGAAAAGAGGAGAGAAAGCCCTTTAAAGACGCATCAGAAATCCTAACCATGCACTCGAAGGCACAGAAATCTCACCCAACAATTCTTGATCCTTCAAAGTCTAAAATTTTCTGCCAGGAAACTTTTACTGACAACCATACTCCACCCAGGCCTCTCATTCCTTATTCCTACACAAGGCTCTGCTACTTCTTAGTTGCTGGCTATCTCTGCTGCTGTTTTTCCTGGGTTTATCTTCCTTTTTCCAAGTCAATGAATGCACAGAGCCTAACCCTCTGCTCTCTCTTCCACACTTGTGACAATATCCAGACCCACATCTCCTCTCCGTTTCTCCCCTGCTCCTTTACTGAGAGTGTCCCAAAAGTAAAACCAGGGCCCCATGCAGATTAGAAACTCCAGAAGAACAAAGCCTGGACCTGTCCTCCCTGCATGCATGGACATGGTCTTTTTCTCTTCCTCTGTTTTCCCACAGTACAATCAAACATGCAGCCAGACACCCAAAGTTCTGGCTCTCTGACTTCTAAAGGAGAAACTTGCCAAAATACTTCTAGCCTCAAAGGAGGCCCAGACTGACCTGCGCTGGCAAGCTGCTTAATGAGATTGTCTTCCACTATGGCGTAGCTGGCAAAGTTACTGCCAGCATCAATAAAGGTAGGCAGTGAGCCAGTGGTGAGGGCCTTAAGGCGTTGCATAGTGGTGGTGGGAGGATCAGCCTTAGATTGGTAGAGCCTGGCATGGTGGGGTTGAATCTCGAGGATCCTTTGCAAGGAGCCTAATTTGCCCAGGAAAGGCAGAGAGACAGAAGGCTTCCCAGGAATGTGTGAGCGCTGTGGCTGGGCGAAGTCAAATCGCAGAGCATCTATCAGCACCAACACAACCCTGGAAAATCTCGAAGCCATCCAGCAGGCCCCAGGCTCCCCTAGGCTCCTCCATGGAAGGGGCCCAGAGCCTGGGGGCTCTTGGCAACTGCTGTAGTTGGTGAGCTCCAAACGGGTGAGCAGAAAACCACTGGTGAAGAGGGCAATGCCAGCGTAGAAGAGGAAGCTGATCCAGATCAGGAAGAGCAGCACTGAGATCTTCTGCATCCTGGTGGTGGCGGAGGGGAAGAGAATTCATCACTGTGGGGCAAAGAACCAGTGGGTATTCTGGTGCCTCAATGCAAAGCCCAGATAGAATCACTTCCTCTTGGAAGCCTTCCTGAAGATAAACAGTTCCATTGCCAACCCAACGCAATGTTTCTCTCCACCAGTTATAGCAGTGTTTCTGAAGGTGAGATCCGTAGACTATGGGCATGAACCCAGAGTGGCTATTAATAATGCTGATTTCCAGGCCCCTCCCCAGAGCTACTGAATCAAGATCTTTGGGAGTGGAGCATAGGAATTCTCACATGTACTCCAGGAGATCCTAATGATGAAAAACACAGTCCACGAGGGAAACTTATTCCAAGTGGTAGACTGCTCTGTCAATCCGTTTCTCCACCTCTCCTTGCCAACCTCAGCACCCCTGGGGTGGTCAGGGCTCGCAGCCGCAGGACAACCTTGGAGGCTCCTGGCGGGGACCGAGGGGGCCAAGGGGAGGTGTCACATTCCGCTTCCGGACGGCCAGGATCACCACACCAGCGGCGAGACCTCCTCGAGTAGCAGGGCAGAGGTGTGGGGTCTAGAGTCCGTTGGGCCTCACCGGGATGCAGGTGTCCCAATGGCTCTGCCTCTTCCGGCGACTACCCGGCCGCCACCTGGGCACCCTGACCCCAGAACCGGGCACCTAGGCTGCGAGCTGGGGGAGAGTTCCCTTACTGCGAGGAAAGGGGTTTCACGAAGCGGTTCTCGGAGACCCTGGCTCACCTTGAATGGCGCCCGGAAATGCCTCGGCGGCGCCTGCGACCTGACACCACGGACGGGCCCGCGCCGAACAAAGCGGCCCGCGGGGGCCACATCGCCATCTGCCGGCGCCTCCGAAGAAATTCTGCAAGGAGCACAGGGCTGGTAAGAGAGTTCAGTAAAATTACAGTATTCAAGAGAATTGGAGCAAGAGGCAACGTTGGCAGACAAATTCAAGGAACCACCCTCCATCCTTGGTTAAAACTAAGAGCTAGGTCTCTGGAATCAGCCCACCTGAAGCTTAGATCCTCCGCTCACCGTCATTATTGGATATCACCTCAACAGTAAAATAGGGATAAATAATTATTTTCCCCTTTTCCTTTCGCTGACTCCAACTGACAGATTTTATTTTTCCCTCTCTCCAGTCTCACTGAATCTTACAACTCAATAATAAAAAGGCAAATAACCCAATCTAAAAGTGGGCAAATGAACTGAATACACATTTCTCCAAAAAAGATATATAACTGACCAATAAGCACATGAAAAGATATTCAGCATTAGCCATCAGGGAAATGCTAGAGATACCATTTTAAACCCACTAGGATAGTTAGAATCAAAATGGTAAATAACAAGTATTGGCGTGGATGTGGAGAAATCTGAACCCTCATACACTGCTGTTGGGATTGTAAAATGGTGCAGCAGTTTTGAAAAACAGGCCAGAACTTCTCCAAAAGGTTAAACATAGGGTTATCATATGGTCCAGCAATTCCACTCATAGGTATATACCTAAGAGAAATGAAAACATATCCAAACACACACTTGCACATTAATGTTCACAGTTGCATTATCTGTTAGTCAAAAGGTGAAGCCTACCCATATGGCCTTCACTGATGAAGGATAAATAAAATATCATATCATTCCATTTATATGAATATATAAATCTAGAGAGACAGAAAGTGAATTGTTGCCTAGGGCTTGGGGAGAGGGAAGTGACTGCTAATGGATACAGCATTTTTGTGGCAGATGGGGACAAGGAAGCGGTGATGAAAATGTTTTAAAATTGTGATGGTTGCACATCTCTGAATGTGCTACAAAAGTACTGAATTTACATTTTCAGTGGGCGAATTGTATTGTATGTGCATTATTATTTCCGTAAAGCTACTATTAAAAACAAAAACTTCTCTCTGGTTTTTCATACCAAAGTAAAACCTAAGTTTTTATAGTGGCCCCACATAGCCCTACAGGTCTGCACACCAGCTCCCAGCTTCTCGGATTCATCTAGCTGCCACTTCCGTGCTTCCCGTACCCTGTTCCATCTACTGCAGCTCCTCTGCTCTTCGTTATGACAGACATGCTCTTCCTAAAGAAGGCCTTCTTCCCAAAGGCCTTTGCATTTGCAATCAATCTCCTCTATCAGTTTTACTCCCAGATGCCCAAATTTACTCCTAATTTGCTCCCAGATTTTCCTCATCTCCGTATCTAAATTCAAATATAACAGCAGTGAGGCTTCCTGGAACCCTCTACTTAATATTACAGACCCCACCCCAATTCCCCATCTTCCTTCCTTCCCTTAATTTCCTTAGCACAACTCATCAGCATCTGAAATACATATTATTAATGGTTTGTCCCTTCTAGATAGAATGTAAGCTCATTGAGAGCAGGGAATTTCTTTATTACTGTATCCTTGGTGTCATATGGCATACAGCTGGGGTTCCATAGTTATCAAATGGATAAAGTCTAATTCAGAAATGTCTAATTATCCCTTCACCTCCAACCCAATAGCCCCTTACCACAGTTCAGGCCTCATCACCCTCTCAGGGATCACAGAAGCAGCCTTCCTGTTGTCCTTCCAGCCTCCCACGTCAACTGCCTGTCCACATTGCAGCCGAAGAGCTGTACTTAACACACTAATGTGGTCACCTTAATCTTAAAATTCTTCAAGGGAAGGGGGGAAACCTTTCCTGGACTCCTCCTACCCCCTACGTCGAGGACAAAGTCCAAATTCTTCAGGACTCTGTGATTTGGTCCTTGCCATATAGTCCTATCTCCCTAACACGCCACCATTCAACCATAGCAAGTAACTGAATGTTTCAGTTTCTCTGGAGCTGTGGGCCTTTGGATATTTGAGCCCCAAACCCTAGTTTAGTGAGTGCATTAATTTTTCCAGCCTGAGTTCAATGACAGAGTTGGCAATTTTGCTGCCCACAAGTTGACGTGCTTCTTCTTTCGGTATCCCTCAGCCAGATTTTTTCTCCATCATAATACTTACCACTTTGTGTCTCTGTTTCCTTGCTTGTCCCCTTGCCTGACCTGGTATTCTATGAAACAAAGCGCTGCTGAATCTTCAGTTGTTTTTCTAACTCATGTCTAGCACTGAGCTTGGCACATCATAGACATAATTAAATGTTTTTAAATAAATGAATGTCAGTCTCCCTGAAGACCCTTTAAGCATTCAGCAGTACCACCCTGAAAAGGCATTCCCCTTTGCCTTGAAAAATTCCGCTTAACACCTGCTCGAATTCACAGCCCAACACTTAGTAGGAAGGGACTCCACTCCCCAGCTGGCAGTTCAGTGGACATGTGGTTTAATCTTTCCACCCTATCCTACAGCTTCTCCTGAAAACAAAAGGATGATTTCACATTACACCAGGTTCATTCTTGCTCACAGAGGATTGGCTCCTAAGACCTGATAGGACTAGAGGGTGGGAGTGAACATCCAAGGAAAACGATGATTTTTCTCAATTTCACTTTCCAATCAGAGAGGACAGTTTCTGGTTTGCTACTAGCAAGTTTATTACATGATTAAAGTTCAAATAAAAAAATAATAACCAAAATCTCAGCAAGGAGGCTAGAGCCAGAGTTTGGAAGAGCTGCTTCTCTGTCCCCAGCCTCTTTGGCCAAGCCCAGCTCCATTAACTCAGCTTGACTCGATCAAGTTCCTCGTTAAGACTTGCATCTGTGCCTTGGACATCTCTGCTGTTTCCACTGGAGACTGAGTCTTGGGCCCCTTGCACTGGGGTTTTGGTGAGGGCCCCATACACACCCATGGCCTGAGAAGAGGAACAGAGAAAACCATGAGGACATATGGTAGAAGGGTAGCACAACACACCAATGGCTAAAAAGAAAGCCAGCTTGTTTGTTTTTCCTTTCTCCCTCTCTCAAACGTCAGTCTTATAAGCTTTGGAGCCAAGTTCTAGGAATTTTACAAACTACCAGGGCAGGGCCACTCTCAATCCTATACAGGTATCTGTAAAAAAAAAAAAAAAAAAGAAGAAGAAGAAGAAAAGGTCTCAAGGGCTTCCTAATCTCCAGAGGTGAATGGGGGTGTTTCATCCTTAGAATTTTATTCTCTACATGGAATGAAGGAACACCTAGGTCTCAGAGCATTCTAAAATCCTCTATGGTATATCAATGGTGATGGTATGTGTGTGGCGGGGGTGTCTCAGTCTCTAGCATTGGTGCTTTGTGCCAAATCCTCAGGGCACTCTAACCTGAGCCACCATACTGGTGACATCGCCAGGGTTGGAGGGCAGCAGGATAGTGTTGGAGTCCTTGGCCAGCTTGGAGAACGCACTGACATACTGCTCAGCCACGGTCAGTGAGGCTGCTGCATTTCCATTCTGTGGCCACAGGAGGGATAAAATCAGAGATCACAGACTTAGAGGAGGGGGTGGGGTGGGGTGGGGTGGGGTGGGAGGGGATGGGGGAGTGGAGAGAACAAGTCAGGTTCCTGGAAAGATATGCAGATCACAATATAAGAGATCATGCGGGCTCAATCGAACCCACAAGGGCAGGAGTTTCTCCCAAGGGTAGATAAGAGAACCGCTTCCACAGTCAATTCTTGTCCCCAACTCCCACTCAGGGGCCTCTCACATGTTGTGTCAGAGCTGCAGCCAGGATGCGAATAGCTTCAGCTTTAGCCTTGGCTTTTGCCAGAACTGCACTGGCTTCACCTGGAAGAGACAGGATTTGACCCCAAGCTCCTATCTCAGCACCAACCCTCAAATGCCCTGCTCCTCCCTTAGGTTCTGCTAACCTGCTGCCTGATTTATTTGTTCAGCCTTTTCTGCCTCAGAGGCCAGGATCTGTGCCTGCTTCTTCCCTTCTGCCACGTTGATGGCTGACTCTCGGGTCCCCTCAGACTCTAAAACTGTGGCCCGTTTCCGCCGCTCTGCCTCCACCTGGAAGCCCCCGCACACCCAATCAACAACAAATCAGAATAAAACTCTAATACAGACCTACAACTGGACCCATTACAATAGGGAAGGGAGTCTAGGTTCCCACGCAATTAGAGCATCAAAAGTCCTCCCTGGTCCCCACCTGCATCTGCATGGACTCTTTCACCCGGGGCGGTACATGGATATCCTTGATCTCATAACGGAGGCAGCGGATGCCCCAGCAGTCAGCCGCCTGGTTGATGGCATCCACAATGCTAGCATTCAGGGACTCCCGCTCCTGGAGGAAGAGAGGTATAGAAGAGGCATAAACCTCAATCCACATTCATCAGGGGTCTAAGCTGAGAAGGGCCTATGACTGATCTGGACGCCCAGAAAGGACTAAAGAGTGTCAAGCCTGTGTTTTCAACCCTTAACTCTGGTTCAGATCCCCTTACCCGGAAGACTTTGTCCAGAGACAGTTTGCCAAGCTCTGATCTCATGGTCGTCTGAGCTAGCTGGGTGACAGCATACTCAGGGTCCTCCACACCATAGCTTGCCTGAAAGGAGTATGGATAGTGTAAAAAGTTTGGGTGCAGGATTTCAGTGAGGAGAGCAACTCAGGAACAGAATAAAGCAGAAAACAGATACCTTGTAAGGATCCATGATACGCAGGTAAAGGACTCCATCGATTTGCAGAGTTACATTGTCTGCAATGCGGAAGCAGAAGAGAAAGGAAGGGAGGTCAGGCTTCCTGGTCCCAGTCAGCTCTTTCTCCTAAGCTCTGGATCTCCAGCAACCACATCCTAATGGCCTCAGAGCACCCAAGTAACCTTACACCCCTCACCAAGAGTCACAGCTGACTGCTCAGGCACGTTGATGACAATTTCCTTGAGACTCTGCACATAACGGATCCGGTCTAACACAGGGATGAGAATGTTCAAGCCCTGGGAAGAAGAGTCATGGGTCTTCAGAAGGATGGGGGCTGTAAAGTTGTAAGGCTGGCATCTAACCACATAGGTCATCAAAATAGGGAGCATGCCCAGAAAAAAAGAAGGCTGCAGGTGTCAATAGTAGGGAAGCCCAAGAGATCAGGAATGTGAGGCTGGGCCTCTAAATGGATGGAAGAACCAAGGGAATGGGAGCCAGAATATCTTTCTCCGTACAGACTGATGGAGCTGAAGAGTAGGTAGGGGAAGGTCCCAAGAATGGGGAATGTGGGCTATTGAAAAAAGTGGGAACATAGGTATGACAGTCAGCAGCCTGGGCCTTGCCGGGTCTGGTTTAGGGAGTTTCAAGCTAAAGGTAAGGGTAGGCCCCAAAGAGGTACCCCCATTCCCCCCACCCCATGTCGTAATGGAATTGGGAATCAGGTTGGCCCTGGGTGGGCAGAATAGGTTCTCACAGGCTCCAGGATCCGGTGAAATCGGCCCATTCGCTCCACCACCCAGGCCTCCTGCTGAGGCACAAACAGTACCACGGTGTTTCGGGGCAATCCTGAGGAGGCGCGGCGCGGAGCGCGGCCAGAAGCCTGCACGGAGCCCTGAAGGGAAGATGCGGGTTAGCAGAGATGCCAGCTGGAGGTGCACCCCTTCCCTCTTGGCGCCTGTGCCAGAGGCATCTTCCTAAACTGCGACTCTAAAGGGACCTCGGAGAGAGGCTCACGTGGGGACCATGACCTCTGACCCCAGTTCTCTTCCCAAGCTTAGAATCCCTCTCCTTCCCAGCGGAGGACCCAGGTGATCTCTGGCCTGACCCTTGGAGAAGACTGTTTTTCTCCTACCCTCAGCAAAAGGGCCCCAGTGCCCCGCGCCGCGCGCGCCAGCATTTCCCACGGCCGCAATGACCTCCGGAACCAACGAGACGCGGAGCAGAGCGGTCGTTCTAGAAGCCGGGACCTGAGCCTTTTTTCCTCCACTATTTGCGCTCCCCCGGATGTACTTCCGGCCCATCTCGTTTCTCCTTCCACGCGTGTCACACTCAGCCAATCAGCGTTACTTGTCAGAAACGTGCCTCAGATTGTTCCCTGGGAAACGTAAACCTTCAAGAGAGGGCCCAAGGGTGTAGCTTTTTCCGGTCCTCGCTGATCTAGCTCGAGATCCCTGACCTGGTGACCAAAATGGAGGCTATTTTCCGTGTGTTTTTGGCCCAGAAACACCTCCCACCGAGTTCTTACTCCAGTACAACAGACTAGTTTACCTTTCTGAGCTTTTAACCGCGCCCATCTGTCACCATAGCGCCCAGGGTATTGGAACTGACTTCTATCCACGGTTGCCATAGTGACATTCTCTGGCAGTCCTGCTGTGTTATACCCAGCCCTCCCACTGAGGGCTGACCCCGTTCTCGTTGCCATGGTGACTAGGCCTAACAGTGCCCCGTGATTGGACTGAGATTTCCCCCTTCCCTCCTTTCCCAAGGCACCATATCTTTTTCTACTTCTTCCTAGTCAGAATTTATCAGGTCTGATACTCCTGCATAAAGTGCAGTGCAAAGCCCCAAAGTTCAGCCTTGTCTGGAGCCTGTCACCCTACATATATCCCCGATGCTCTGGCACAATTTTTAAGAGACTTGCATAGCCACCCTCATTTTACCATTTCAGGTGAAGCTCAGAGAGGCTAAAATCATTAACACAACCAGTATAAGAATTCATGTCCAAAGAGAGTTCACCTTTTAGGGCTGAACCTTCCCCACCACCCAACCCCATTATCTGAAAAGAACAAAACCAAACTCTGAGACTCAAGTGGACTTTGTCTAAGAGTTGATGGCTTCGGGCCCCTTTTCGGAAAGAAAGGCAGAGTCCCAGCTCCTGTAGGCCCTCCATCCCCATTTCCATGCTCTCCCCAACAGAAAAAGTAGGACTTAACTCAAGTTTCTGAACAAGAATTTATTTTCTTTCTTCTCATTTTTTTTCTAAAAAAAAAAAAAAAAAGTACCAGGTACAATTTTTTCCTGTTTTTTTTTTTTTTTTTCAAGTTTCAGCAAATGCTTGTTCCCCTCAGCCCAGCCTCAGGAGTCAGGGCCAAGGCTGGGTCAGAGTCTGGAGTGGGATATGGGGCAGTTGGGAACCACATGATTGAGTTTGAGGGGTGTCCCTCACCCCAGCTGAGGTAGGTGGGTCAGAGTCTGACCAGGTGAGAGGAAGCACCCTGGTCCTTGGCCCTGACTCTGCCCCTTGAACACCTTCCTCAGTCAGGACCCCAAAGCAAGGAGACACAAGCAGGAAAGGGACAACTGGAATCTGGAGCCCTAGATGAGGGGTGGCTGACCCCCATGTGTGTGCACATGCATGCACGCTCTTTCTCACACACATACCACACACACAAGCTTGTGTACATACACATACACACATATATAAGTTGGCTTTCAGAGAGGGGTCAGAGGGTAGGGGAATTGAAAAAAAATGGGAAGGACAGGAGAAGTTGAGTGTTTGGCTAGTGACTCAGTCCTTCTGGGATAACCTCTCTGTCCTCAGCTGAGGGAGAGCAGTTCTTCCTTAGCCCCTATATTAGCCTCTTGAACTCCTGAAGTTGGAGCAATATCCGAGTGGAAAAGGAGGAGGAGCAATGCCAATTGTCAGGTTTGGGAAGTTACCAAGGCAATCCAATCTGAATAAATTATAAATTAAAAATAAATAAAATAATAAATGGCCCCTGCCCAGGACAGGGAGGCAACGCTGGCGTGACTTGCCTGGGAAAATGGGACAACCTCAGGGTAGCTACAGTTCCTCCCCACTACCTAAGCTGGCCTGGGAATCCCAAAGGAGGGAGCAGGCACGTGGAGAACCCAGAGTAGGGCAGATTGCGGTAAAGATCAGAAGCTTTGAATACCCAAATAATCAATTTGGGCATAAGCACGGCGAGGGCTTTAATTCAAGCTTGAAGGGTCTCTCGCCACCTTTCCACGTGTTTGTCCAAGATAGAGCAGGATGGGCTGGTCCTTGGCCTGCATGGGTTCAGGGCTCTGGCCATCAGGGCAAAGGTGAATAACGTGGATTGTGAGGGGCCTCAGTCACAGCCTGCAGTTCGTAGGGGAGCCCTGTGTCTAGTTCCAGGCTCCGGCGGGAAAAAAGCAGGCGGATGTCTCCATGCAGGCTTAAGCGGCCTGAGCGGGAGCTCCGGAACCTGGGGGAGAATAGGGTGATCAAAATAAGAATCCAGACAGTAGAGAAACTAGGAGAAATCCTATTCAGGGAAGGGACACCTGGGTTGGGGAAAGGATACCTGGGCCTTCCAAGCTGACCCTGGGCCCTGTCCTCACCTGAGGTGCAGCAAGTAGCAGAGGAGGCGGTGGGTGGGGCTAGCATTTCCCTCCTCACCCACAGGCACCAAAAAGAGGCGATGGCGCAAGAAGGTCATGTGGGCAGCAGGCATGTCCGAGAAGTCAAAGGTCACAAGGAACATCTTCACCACAGTCTGGTTGGGGTTAAATAAGGTCTGGGGGCAGGACAGGCAAGGTTGGTAGGGCCTGGGGGCTGTTTTCCTCTCCCCATTCCCACTCTCCCTCAGGGAAAACTCACCACTTGGATGGTGCCCACCTTGGGCACGCTGTAACCCTTCCGCCCCAGGGGGTTCAGGTCCACGACGCCCTGGGAAGGCCATGGAGCCATCAGCCAAGGTGGGCCTTGGGAGAGCCCTGAATACTCATCCATCTCCACAGTTTCACTCTGGGACCTGGACCCTGTCCCCTACTAGCGTTCTCTCCACCACCCTGACTCTCTTCTAGGTGAGGCACACCTAAAGAATACCTCCTGCTCCTAAGCCCTCATCCTCTTCAACAGCTGATTTTGGGTTGAAATCAAATCATACCAGAAAGGGGGCCGGGGCATTTTGCTCAGAAACATCAAAGAAGGTGACAGTGACAGGCAGCGTGACATGCTGAGGGCAGTAGGATCCACTAGCTCCAATCTCTGCGGTGAAGCCCTCAATGTGGCCAGATGGTGCAAAGCGTCCTCGAAGTAATGATTCCTGGGGGGAGCGGAGGAAACACACTATGAAAGACATGCCAGCTCTTTTTATACATCCAAGCCACACTCCACCATCCCACTTCCCCAAGATCCTCCCAATCATGGAATTCAAGGGTAACTACCTCAAAGTTGCCCAACAGGGTACGGCTGATGGCGGGGGTAGGAACAGGGGAGGCACTGGGGGGGCTCAGCAGGTCTGGGCCCTTCCGGAGGCTTCGAAGGGAGCTCCTGGTAGAGCAGGGGATACACAGTGGGTTGGCTTGAGGTATTCTGGGATGCCTGCTCCTGTCCTCAGGCCCCACCCTTTATCATTACCCAGGGATCCTGCCCTGGGGGTCCCCTACCCTGGGGAGAGAAAGAGGATTACAGACTTCTGTCCCCATTTTCCAGGGACATGTCAGAGGGAGAAGCTGGTCACTTACAGCTTCAGGCGACGGGCACCTTTCAGCCTCCGCCCCATAGGACTGCAGTCTGTTGGGTCCTATAGAGAAGACAGATTGTGGAAAAATATTGGGTGGAGACCAGGTATGTTTGGGGAAGCAGAGGCTCATCACAAGTTCTCGTAGGAACATGCCCCCAACCTTTATCTTGTCTCAAAAGGGAGGAGGTGGGAGGTTGGGCAGAAAAGGGGTAAGGGATTAAGAAGCACAAACTTCCTGTTATAAAGTAAGTCACAGGGATATAATGTACAGCATGGGGAATAGAGTCAATAATATCATAATAACTACACACAGTGACAGATGGTTACTAGACTTACTGTGGTGGTGACTTTGTAAGGTATATAAATGTAGACTACCTCCTCTCCTGGCTTACCAGCACAGGCTCCTTGTGCCCAGGCAGCAGGTGGCTCCAGAAGGATGTGGCTTTGGCATCAGAACTGTTGGCAGCAGGAGGGTGACCCAGGGTTCCCCGGCGCCTCTGAGGGGCTGGCCCCTCATCCTCAGAGCTGACATCCAGGGCTTCTCCAGCAGGAAGCAGCCTTCGCTTGGTGGGGCAGGGGCCTGGAGGTCCAGGGCCAGGGGGTGTGTGCTCGGGACTATGCCCATTGGCAGTGCCAGGGGACTCCCTAGGCCAGGGGCTGCCCCCATTGCCCACCCCAGCCACTGGGCTCTTACCCCCTATTTGTGCAAGACTGTGCAAATCAGTGTCAAGTGTGTGCAGCTGGCCTGGAGGGGCTCGCCCTGTGGACTCCCCCACGGACCCCTGTCCCCCTAGATCTGGGGAAGCCCAGTCTCTGGTGTGCAAAGTATTGCAGGAAGCATTTGATGGGAGGCAGGGGGTGATCTGGGCCCCTGAAGTCCAAGGTGAGGTGGAGCTACCTCCCTGTTCTACAACACACAGGCCATGATGGCAGAAATGCTGACTGGCCACACCAAGCCCCAGCCCCAGCCCCTCTGGGCCCACTAGCCCCACAGTGGATGGTTCTTCAGGGGGTTTTCCCTCTCTGGCCCCCAGCCCAGGGCCTCTCTTCAGCTCCCGGGGACCCTCAGTAAGTGGGGAGGGCCGTTTCAGGGCTCTGTGAGGCTCGGAGGCACCAGCTGGAGAGGAAAAGATGGATACCTGGTAGACCCCGGGGGATGTCACCCCTCCTGCTGGGCTGTAGCCCATGAGCAGGCCACCCTGGAGGGCCCCCTGCCTGACTGCAGGCTGTGAAGGGCCAGCCTCTGGCTCTGAGGATGGAGTTGGCTCCGCCTGCACGTGGCGCATGAAGTCCCCCCTTGGGTCAGGGGGGCCCCCCCTCACAGCCTTTATGCTGGGCCTGGGTTGGGGGGCCTGGGGACATCTGTATGAGAGAAGAGAAGAGGAGAAAAGGTGGTCAGAGGAATCAGTGAATTTTCACCCTCCCAGCCGTTTCAAGTCCTTCCCTGGCCTGAAGAGGTAACCTTGAAAGGTTCATGGGGGTAAAGGTGTCCAAATCCCCAAATGGATTAATGGAACGTAGAGGCCCACTCCAGAGTTTCTGAGAGGGTCACATGTTTAGCGCAGGTTCCTTACTGGACCTGCTTCCCCTCCCTCTCCCTGGCACTTACCCCGATGAAGAGGCCCTAAGCCCAGCTGAGTGTTCTCTCTTCCTGACTGATGCCTTGCTTGTCTAGCTTGCAGTCTGGTCCATGCCCGCTGCACTGGCAAGGTGACTGCCACCATTCCGTGCAGCTCCTGGGCTCAGCAGGACCCTGAGGAGACAAGAACAGATGTAAGCCAGGATTCCTGCATTCAATGGTAAGACTGCTATCCAGTTGTGGGCTAACAGGATACATCCCAGCACATCCTCCCTGCTTGTGAGAAGCTCTTCAGAAGCAGAAGGGGTAGTCTTGGGATCCAGGCCCCAGGCGGCAGAGCTGGGCTACTAAGGAGTCACAGAGAGGTAGGTCGTGGCTCAGTGTAATAAGCCAACACCTTGGGGACTCATGCCCTGAATGGGAGGGGGGATGAGATACCTCAAGATCCAAGAGACCATGCCAGCTAAGAGGAGGTCAGGGCAAGAATTCAGCCCTCCTAGTCAAGACCACCAAGTTGCAAAACTCATTCCCATATGTCTATCTCCAGAGACAAGTGCCACCCCAGAGCCCAGAGGGCAGAGGTCTTATAGAAACTCACCCCCCATCAGCACACCCTGGAAGTACAAACCTCAGGTCATGTCAAAGTGGGGCCCTTCAGACTTAAAACTGCCAATTGCCCCCCAGTAGTCTCTCCCTTTAACAAGAGACAACAAATCTAACCATAAACAAGTGTGTATGTGTGGCGGCGGCGGGGGGGCGGGGCGTGGTGCTGCCAGAAGGTACTCCTCCTCCCCCAGGCCCTGCAAACTAGAGATAAGGCAGTGGCAGCAGTCAGACAGCTGGAAGCAATCAGAGGTACCCTTCTACTCCTCCCTAACACTCCAGCACATATCCAATACTCAAAAAACCCAAGCCACTACTTTTCTGCCGGAACACAAGATGGTCTTTGCCAACTGGGCCATTCTCAGGAGCACATACTGGGTGAGAGGAATGTCAAATTGAAGAACATTTTCCTTCATGGAAGGAAATACTGCTCTTTTGGGCAATAGCCTTTGCTGCCTAACATCCACAATGCCCTTTGTACTTCAGGAAATGCTTTCTGGCCCTGGCTGGTGTGGCTCAGTTGTCTGAATCATCCTCCCATAAACTGAAGGGTCACAGGTTTTGATTCCCAGTTTGGGGCACTTGCCTGGGTTGCAGGTTCCATCCCCAGTTGGGGTGTATGCAGGGGACAGCTGATCTATGTTTCTCTCCCTCTCTTCCCCTCTCTCTAAAATCAATGAGCATATCCTCGGGTGAGGATAAAAATAAAACAGAAAGAAAGAAATGCCTCTTGTTTGTCAACCCAAGACCTACCCTTCCTTGTTGGCTAGGCCAAATGTCATTCCCTCCAGAAAGCTTACTCTGGCCACCCAGAACACAGATATCTCTTCTCTCCTCTGAGACCTCACATCTATGGCAGTGTCACTTCTTTCTGTAACCCAATGACAGTTCTGCTCATTCTGTGGGTAAGACATCTCTTAGACTGATCATAGAGTTCTTGAGGACAGGTCTGAGCCTCACTGCTCTGTCCACCCCTAAGCAGAGGGGTAAGCACATAGCACAGCTCAAAAAAAGTAGAATGTAAGCCCCAGAGATCTGGGCAGCAGTCCTGATAATGCAGAGAAAAACTTCCACAATGAGAGAAGCAGAGAGGTTAATTGTATAGAGAGAATAAGAATCAGCAACAGAGATGAGAGTTGTAGGGGGTGGTATTTGCACCCAGGGATTGAAAAGTTCTCCTACATTAAGTTCCCATGATTGCGCCCCACACTATCCTAGTTCACCAAGTTCTCATTAGAACTGGGATCCCTAAGAAAATTCTAGTTCCCTGTGGTGGGGGAGGTGGCAGGAAAGGGCAGAATGCCAATGGCAGTGTTGTCAGAGGGTACAATCTGTATTCTCTCTACTCTTCCTTTCCTCTACCCAAGCCACACAGATTCAGGGATTTTCCTTAGTACTTCCACCTCCACATCATCCCAATTGGCTTCTTGAGCTCTTGCCCTGGGGAAGCCAGGTGATGACATGATGCCCTACTTGACCCCAGCATGTCTGGCACCTGCTCATTATCCCAGAGCCTTCTCAGTTCCTGCCCTGTCAATGAGAAGCCCTAAGCTCTAAGACTCACCTCCTTACCACCCAGCCAGTCTGGCTCCAGACCATGGCTTCAAGCTGACTCATAGGGCAGGACTGTGGGGGAAGTGCAGGCCAAATCTCCTCTCTGTGCTGGGGGTGGACAGCAGCTGGCATCAAACAGTTGTGCCAGGCTTTGGCTGGCAAAGACTACAGTTCCCAACATGCCAAGGGAGCAAGGCCAGCAAAAACAACAAATCCCAGAATACCATGGGGTCTGTACCCTTAGACACCTGCTAGGCCTGGGAGGTGGGGTAGGTGGGTGTTGGTATAGGCACAAGCTCCCAGGCTTACTCTCCTTCCCTTCAGTATTAAAGACATCCATTTCTACTCTGATCAAGGAGGGTGGCAGGAAGGAGAATTCCTCTCCATGTGCTTACCATCTTCATCCTGTTCAGAGAGAACTGCTGCCAGCTGCTCTAGATTTTGTTCCTACACACGAACACACAAACTAAGGGGCTTGTTTCCATAAATCACCGCTGTGGGTAGGAAGGTCAACCTCTGCTCTCTCACCATCCTCTTGGCTACTGGACTAGAGCCCTCCACCCTCAGTGGAAAGGAAGCAGATCTCAGTACCTCCTCCAAACTGAACCAGGCAGACTCACCCTGGTTCCTGGACTCCTTGTTCTGGACGATACTCCACCCCCACCCCCTGCTTAGCCTACCAGGTCCTTTCTCACCCCTCTCCTCCCCACAGCCTGGGACAGGCCCCATTTCCTACTGGAGCTTCGTAGATTTGCTCTTTCCCCCTAGAACACACTCACCCCGCTCCCAAATTGGTTCCGCCACGGCGGTCGCTGCTCCAGGCCCCTCCGTCCCGTCCCTCCCCTCGAATCCCCAGTCCTCCCCGACACGGGCCCCCAACCCAGACAAAGGGTGGCTCAGGCTGAGCTCTGCTCTGCTAGGCTCTTTTCTGTTCAGCTTCGTGTGCAACACTAGCGGGCCCTGGCGCCCGCAGCCCCCCAGCCGCTGCTGCGCCCCTCCCCGCGACTGTCCCTCCCCGTGGCCGCCCCGGCTCCGTGCTGCCGACTCTGCTGCCCCTCTGACTCACAGGCCATTTCCTACCAGCTGATGGGGCTGCCCGCCCCGCCCAGCGACCCAACACCCCCGCCTCAGAGGCCTCGGCCGCCACGCCCCCCTCAGACCACGCCTTCCATGGCACTGATCTTGCTCATTGGCCCACCGGAGGCCAGCCTCCCACGACCTCAAGCGTAAGGCACGCCCCCTCCAAAAGGTGCAAACCCATTGGCCCAGAAGGGGGCAGGCCTACCCCAGGGTGGCCCCGCCCACCACCTTAACCCCCTGTTTGCCCAAGCCCAAAAGCGTGTCTCTGCCCAGCAATTTAACCCTTTCACTGGCGTAGGCTTCCCACTTCTCCCTCCCCTCTCGCCCTTCCTCTTCGGAGGCAGGTTAATAAGATGACCTAGAGATTTCATGGACAGTTGGACAACCTCCAAATACCACCTGGCTCTTTCCATACCAGACCCCAAATATCCCCATACCCATTCATTTCTCCCTGCTTTGCAAACCAGAGATCCAGACAACAGAGAACTGTTGGAGCCTAGAAAGTTTCCTCCTTGCCAGAAGAGATGAAAAACTCCTGGAGTGGGATACTATCTCCTTCCATCGAGAAATGGTATTCTTTCTTCTCTTACCCTATATTGATGTTTGCCTCGTTAGAGGGGCCCCAAGATCTCATGAGACAGGGATACATTTTAATTCAGAGATCTAAACATCATTCTTTGTGTCTCTGAACTCTCATGCTGAGATTAGGCTGCTTCATCCCTTCTGCCAGTACTCTTTCTATTCTAGGCCCCTGTTCAAGGGGGCAGAACACTAATGGGAAGTGGGATAGGCAGGCTTCTGTTCAGAGTGAGGGAAATATGCCCAACTCTTATGATGGAGCTCACCCCTATGACTCATAGCTCCCTCGAAACTCCCCACCCTCCACCTGAGTCACTGGGCCCCAGGCCCAGCCCATACTCAGCCAAAAATTAAGTGGCAGCAAAATCAGGATTCCTAATTCTTGTCCTCCTATTCTTTAAATGACCAGGATGGAAATCTCTGTAAGGATTAGGCATTAGAAGAAAACTTTTCAGGGGGACTGCTCTTGGGGAAATCTAAGAAAATAGATAGCACTGTCTACCTTTCTGTCTGCATTTATCAGCAAGTCAAACAATTTGGAACTTATGAGGATTTTGCTTCCAGTATTCCATAGAAGCAGGAGGCAAATGCAGAACCAGAAGAGAGAAAACTCAAACTGAGGCCCTCGGGAATTAACGTCAGCCAGAGCAGCTCCCTGGTTGTGCCTACGGGGAGCGGGGTGGAGGGGACATCTGTTCTTCTATAGCTCAGAGGCCACAGAAGGCCCAAGGTCCTTGTTTCTACATTGCCTGTGCTGTGGGCCCCAAGGACCCTGCGGTTGTCACTGGTCAGTATATAGAGGTTCCCCTCCCTCTACTTCCTCCTGGTGCCCCAGGCTTAGGAAGGACAAGCAAGCTAGTTCCTCTACCTTCTCACCTCAGACCAAGGAAAAACCCTGAAAAAGAACCCAGTTGCTGTGGACTGACTTCCCTGCTGGTTCCCTAATAGTAAGAAACAGGAATAAAGAAATTTTCAACACCCTGGACAAAACTGCAGTGCACCAATGTATCTAGTTGCCTTAGTAGGAGCTCTCTAATAGACACACAACTCTGTAGAAAAAGAATAATCCTTTGGTGACTCTTTGGAGAATCCTTTGGTGTTTCATAGTGCTACTGCAATAGGCCCAAACCTTGGTGACCTGAAAAGGTCAGGGGGCAGTAGTTCAGAGAGAAAGATCAAAGATGTTCTAAGCCTCAGTGTGCCCTAGAAAGGCAGCATGGTATAATCAAGAGACCTTACCTAGCTGCCCTAACTCTTACCCTGTTTATTTTTTTCATAGCCATGACCAACAGTTGCCACCCCCCCCCACCAATTTTCGTTTTCCCCCTATTAGAATGGAAGCTCCACTGAGAGCAACAATTTTGTTTTGTTAATGCTGGTATTCCCAGAATCAATGTAAGTGCCTGGCACATAATAGGTGCTCAATATACATTGGCTGAAGGAAGCAACTAGCCCTGGGCTAAGCGAAGGGCAGTGAGGAGATCTGACTCCTAACTCCTGCTCTTTTACTGTGAAACCTGGAGAAAACCAGTTTCTTTGGTGGTAAACTTCCAAATCTGTAAAATGAGGATTTTGCATAAATGACGACCACCAAGGACCTCTAGAAATATACTGCTATAATTCTAACAGCTATTGTTTACTCATATCCATTTTCAGAAAGTGAGTCCAAGTATCTGAATGCCCTGCTGCTTGTACTGAACCAGAAAAGCTATATACTACAGCCTAAGCACAGTAAAGCAATGCCCTTTCTCTTCTTGCCCCACCCACTCACACAAGTGTCTCAATCCTGAGGAAGCTGGAGAGAGTCTGTCCTAGGCCCGCCTCTTTGACAGTCTGGGAAGCTGTGTTGCCATAGCAATCAGCTCCTCCTCAAAAGGCATCAGCCTGCCCTCCTCTACCCCACCCTACCCAACGGCTTTGTCTGGCCTCAAAACCCCCTCCCTCCCCAGACAGTCTCTCAGCTAGCAAAGGCTGGCTTGGGGCCCCTTTCAGCAACACTGTCACACTCATTCAGCCACTGTGTGGAAGACAGGCCTTTCACACCCTCCCCTAGTCAGCTCAGAGGCAAAAAGAACTCTGGCACTATATCGAGTTCCCTCAGGGAACCAGAGGAGCCCCCAAAAGGACTAGGCTCCTGTCTCAGTGCTGATGGTCAGCTTCCAAGCCAGGAGTGTGGGAAGCCATACCCTCTTCCTCACCCAGTTGAAGCTGGAACCTCACATCCCTTCCCTGCTTCAGCCTATAATCGTGGCCCATCTTTCAAAACATAGATCAAACACCTTCAGTACTCCTCACTATGTTCTTCCTCCCATGGAAGTCCAGAATTTCTGAGGGCCCTAGGGCTCCTCACCCAGGAAAAGGAAAACAGTAGGGAAAATCAGTTTCTGGCAAGTGGTAAAAAAAATGACTACCAGTCACTTGGGGGGGTTGTTAGGAGAGACCTTCATAGTAGTGGTAGGTGGGGTCTGGGCCTTGCTACTGGTTGCTAGGGTCTCTGGACATTGAGTACAAAGTCTGGGGCAGGGCACAGCTCCCTGACGGGCAAGGACCAGGCCAGGCCCCAGGGCGAGGAAGGAAGTGGGAAATGAGCACACCCAGAGCAAAAGGGCAGGGCAAAAGTGGGGGAGGGGGAGGACAGGGACCAAGGCAATCTTCTGGGAGGAAGAGGAACTAGAATGGGGGGGTTAACAGAACCGAATGGGGGAATGGTCCCCAGGGACACCAGCTAGAAGAAACCCCAGTCTCAGCCAGACTGATCCAAGGCTGACTGAGGAGACAGTCACACAGCCCTGGTGGCAAGAAGGACCTGGCTCCTCTCTAGCAGTGCTCAGGCCAGAAGGTGGAGTTAGCAACTTAGGAGCCAGGAGCACTACAAGACCAGTTTCTTCATCCTAGTAATTTCATCACCCTCACTGCTAGAATACAGTATACAAATATCTTCCTGGAGTCTCTACAATGCCCCCTGACTATTACTTTCTCAAAACACTAGGGGTTCTCCCCCAGCAATTGGGGCCTAGGCCCCCTTCACCTCATACAGTGCTCACAGCCCCAACCTTCTTTTTCCAGTCCCTCTGTCGCTCCCACACTGTGGACCACCAGCCCCTTCATCACACAGTACCACGTTCCTTCAAAGTGCCTTCGGATCCCCTCCCCCTCAAGTATCGTCTCCAACACTCCACATCAGACAGGGACCTCACCCCTTCAATTAGTACCTTCCACCCCTACAAAGCACTCCCACCCCTCCCCCACAAGAGCCTTTGAAAAGTGCACCTCCTCGCTTACATATTGAGCTCCCAACTCCTCCCTCAACTCTGTCTTCCTCCTCCCCCCAGCAGTCTACAGATCCTCTCCTTCCTTAACGTGTCCCCCACATCCTCTTGTCTGCGCAAGCGCACCCCCGTCCTCGTCCCTTCATCCACCCGCAACCCGCCCCACACCTGTAGTTCCGTGAATTCCGTTGCACCTGAGGAGGTAGTGGACTGGTGCAGTTACCGAGCGGCCCTAGCTGCAGCCTCGGCCTGCAAACCTCGCCCCTTAGGTCCGAGCCCCGCCCCCGCAACTCCCGGACCCACCCTCTCTCTTGTCCCACCTCCCACCTACCCCGGGTTCGTCCCCTTTCTTAGTTTCTTAAATTCCTAGGGGTCCTCCCCTGTAACCCAGACCACGCCCCTCTCGGGCTCCGCCTCCTGTCGTCTACTCTGCGTCTCCCCAGGATCCTCCGCTTACCCTTGGCCCCACCCCTGATCCCTGCTGGGTTTTGGTCTCTCCGCCTTTCACTAGGGACTGCCCTCTAGAATTCCAGCCTGGCAGAACCGGTGCCAGGCCCCCTTTCAACACTAGCCCCCTCTCATCTTAGAGCCTCTCCACCCCGCCCCACCTCCCGCTCTCCTCACCCAGGCGCTCCCGATCCAGCCCGGATCCGCTGGCTCTGATTGGCGGCAGCGGCCCCAATGGATGGCAAGGGAGACAAAGTGATTGCTGCAGGTCGCCTGAGGGCCCACCCCGGCCACGTGCGGCTTCTGTGATGACAGGTCTGGAGGGGCGGGGCCTCAATCCGCAGTCTTTAGGCCTGGGCTCACCGGTTCACGGCGAGGGTGGGGGCCGGAGCCCGAGCCCGAGCGCTAGCCTGAGGGCTCCGAGCCTTACCTGGTCTCTCCCCAGGCTTCCGTGTTGGTGTGAGCTGCAAGCGGAAAGTGAACCTCTTTGTGGGGAGGTCTGGGTTAGCACGCGCATTTGCCCTAATGGGGGAGGTCTGCGGTGTTTGCCAGATAGTGTGCAAGGAGCCTCAGGGGTGTGTGAAAATCTGGGCGGGGGCGGGAGGGTCTCAGGTTTGTGAGGTTAACAGGTTTCTGAAGCCTGCGCTGTACGGGAGAGTCTGAGTTTTGGGAAATGGGAGGTCAGATCTGTACCTGTGGAGGTGGGTCAGAGAGGAAGTCTGTGAATTTTAGGAGCCTAAGTTATATTACGGACATAGGGGAAAGAGCCTGAAAACTCTGAAGAAAGTAGGGCCTTTGCCTTGAACAAATGTTGAGTGGTTTTTGTAACACTTACGTACGTTCTGTAATTTAATTACGTTTCGAGTCTTCTCTCCAACTTCCCCACTCTCCACTGTTTCCTCAGATACAGCAGGGGAGGCCAACGCTTATTAACTATCGGTAGATGGCAGCACAGGACCCTTGCAGAACTGAGTGGCCCTAAACCCAGAGCCTAATGGGCCTCTCTGAGGAGCGTGCGGTATAGATGGCTGTAAGGTAGGTCGGATCTGATCAAATCTCGGATTCTTTAGGCCTCTGTGACTTTCTGTGAGTAGTTAACTTAAGCTGGTTTACTGAATATTAATGGTGTGCTGGGGGGAAGATTTTTTTTTTCTCTGCCCTTAACTTGTTTTAGATAGTCACACAAACACCGATATAATCCTACTAAAGAGAGGAAAGTTGTAAGGGTATTGGGGGAAAAGCACAGGGTTTGAGGTCATTTGGGTTGATCTTGAACTTCGGTTATTGGGTATTTACTAGCTGTATGAATTTGGGTAAATTAATTAACTTTTTAAGAATTAAGCTTTTGTCACTTCTCGGCCTTTTGGCTAAGATCGAGTGCAGAAATAAACTTAATTTTAGAATATTTTTTATTAACAGAAACTTTGTTACTGTGGTACAGTTTCCATATACCCCATACCCAATTTCCATTATTATTAACATCTTAAATTAGTATTGTTCATTTGTTACAATTAATGAACCAATATTGATACATTAACTAAAGCCCATACTTTCTTCAGATTTCCTTAGTTTTTACTTTATGTCCTTTTTCTATTCCAGGATCCCATCCAAGATAGCACATTGCATTTAGTTGTCATGTCTTCATAAGCTCCTCTTGGCTGTGACAAATTTTCAGATTTCCTTGTTTTTGATGACTTTGACAGTTTTGCAGCACTGGTCAGGTATTTTGTACAATGTCCTTCAGTTGATATTTTTCTCATGATTAGAGTGGGGTTGTTCATTTTAGAAAGGACTACCATGAAGATAAGGTGCCAGTTTCATCCCATGATATCAACCTATGTGTATGTATATGTGGTATGTTTACATACGGAATATTGGCATTATACTGTATATTTGTATTACAATATTTTTAAAAAAATTAATGGCCCCTAAACATTTTCTGAATCTTTTTTCTTCTACACAATTAAAAGAATTTCTTTATGAAATTTTTAGGCATGTAGGAAGTTATAAAGAATACTATGACAAACACACACATTATTCTCCTACAGCTTTATCAAATCTTAATATTTTACTGCATTTACTTCAAATGTTCTTTTAAAGAAATTAATATTTCAGATAAAGTTGAAACTTTTGTATACTCCTTAATCTCATTCCCTTCTCTCCCTCTTTCATCACCTTCTCTGCCCAGAAGTAAACACTATCCTAAATTGGTGTTTATCTTTCCTTTGCATTTAAAAAATAAATTTATTGACTGATGTACCTGTATTTCTGTTGATGTACCTGTATTTCTATTTCTATTTCTAAATACCTAGCAGTAGAATTGCTGAGTCATAGGGCATGCATATGTTCAGCTTTAGTAGGTATTCCCCATATATTTTCCAAAGACACTGTAACAGTTTATGTTCCCACAGCAATACAAGTATGTAAGAGATCTAGTTTCTCTACTTCCTTGTCAACTCTTGATGTTGTCAATCTTTTTAATTTCAGCTATTCTTCTGTATATGTAGTGGTACCTCATTGCGGCTTTATATTTGCATTTTCATGATAGCTAGTAAAGTCTAGGTACCTTTTCATGTCTATTGGTTACCTTCTTTTATGACCTGCCTGGTCAAGTCATTGGCCCATCTTTCCATATGATTGTCTTTTTGCTATTTGTAGTTCTTTGTATATTCTGGACATGATTCTTTTGTTAGAGAAATCTAAAGCAAATACCTTTTCCCGCTCTGTAGCTTGCACTTTTATTCTCTTAATGGTATCTTTCAGTGAACAGAAGTTCTTAATTTTAATATAGTCCAATTTATCTTTTTATAATTTTTAAACTTTAATCTTTATTGTATTTTTTCCATTACCATTTAGTCCCCTTATAACCCCCTCCCCCAGAAATCACCACACTTTTTGTAATGTTGACTTAAAAATAGAACAGTTGTCTTTATCAGCAAAAATTAGGTTTATTCAGGAATACCAGAGAATTGTAATTTGGGTCAACCATGCTATAGCAAAAACTATAGGCAAGCCCAGCAAACAAAGGAAAGGAACATTACTTTATAGAGGAAAAGGAGGAAGTTGGGAGGGGTTCTTTAAAAGAAAGTCCAATGGAGAAAGGCCAAAATTCAGGGTGGTGATGTGCTCTCATGGCTGAACTGTAATAGTTTCTGTTGGCTGGGCTTGTATACCTCTTGGAAATGTTAGGTATACCCTCTTCCTGTTGTGGAGTATTATTGACATCCAGTACTAGTGTGCGAGTACTCTATCTTCTAGCCTCTGTACTCCATTTTATTTTATTTTTTAAAGATTTTACTTATTTGAGAGATCAAGATGGCGGAGGAGTAAGTAGAAGTCACACTGACCTCCTCCCAGGACCAACCTGGAATTAGAACTAAACTGTGGAGAAAACACCTGGAACAAACAATGGAACAACAGCTTGTAACCTCGGGGACACAAGGATCGGCTTTAGTGCAGTCTAACTGGTAAGGAGTGCAATACAGACTCGAGAAGGCGGGCGGGGTGCCCATAGACAGCAGCAACAGAAGGATATTGAATCGGCCACTGGGATCCCCCTGAGAAGAGCGGGGTCTAAACCAAAAGCAGGGATCTCTAGCCCACAACGCCAGAGCCCAAAAAGTACACAGAAAACAGCCAGCTGCGAAAAGCAGCAGGGTTGCTCTCTGCCAGAGACAGTCGGCTGGAGATGCAAAGAACTGTTTAAAGGGCCAATGTATAAAATTTTATTTGCAGCCACTTCTCCTGGTCTCCGGCAAAGGTGGGGGCAGAGTGGGCTAGTTACACCTGAGGAGAGACTGGGGAAGGAGGCTTTGGGGAGAGAACTGAGAGAGTAACTGGTGGGATCATGGTGCTGATTCATGCCCCCGATGGCAGCAGCCATCTTGCTCAGGCAGAGAACACTCCCCCTGAACTGCACCAGTGTCAAAGGACCCAACAGCCCCACCCCCAGGCGGGATTCCATCCCACCCTGTGCTGTCTAACATGCTTGCTGAGCGCAGAGTGGCAGCCACAGAGTAGATCCCTGGCTAAAGGGGGCACAGAGAGGTCTGGAGACACTTGAGAAACTGGGGATGGAGGCTTTGGGGAGAGAACTGAGAGAGTAGCTGGCAGGATCCCAGTGCAGACTCCTCCCCCATACAGCTACAGCATGAGAGGACCCAATAACCCTGACCCAGGAGGGACTCCGTCCTGCCCTGAGCTGTCTAAGGCAACCTGCTGAGTGCAGAGTGACTCGATTAACAGCTGAAGGAGACAGACACAGACAGTAGATCACTGGAAGTCTCAAACAGACTGTCTAAGGTCAGACAGGATCAACATCTGACATCATCAGAGGCAGATCCAGAAAGTAAAAACAGCGGTCTCCAACCATAGAATTTCACACCACAAAGTCAGGAAATGAAGACAGATCAACTTAGGAATCAGAAGCAAAAGAGAAGAATCTCACGAATAATGGGAAGACAAAGAAATACGCCCCACTCTAAATGAAAGGAGGAATCCCCACAAAGACAACTAAATGAAATAGAGGCAAGTAAACTATCAGATATTGAGTTCCAAACAATGGTTCTAAGGAAGCTCAGTGAGCTCAGAGAAAATGACCAAAAACTACAGGGAAACTATGAGGAACTTACTGCAAACTATATCAGCATGGAAAAGGACATAGAAACTATCAATAAGAGACAAGAGGAAGTGAAGAATACAATTTCTGAATTGAAGAACACAGTAGAAAGAATCCAAAGCAGGCTAGATGAAGCCGAGGACCAAATCAGCGAGCTGGAGGACCAGGTAGAAAAAAGCTCCCAGAAAGAGCAAGAAAATGGAAAAAAGACTCAAAGGGAATGAAGAGGAATTTAGGGAAATGTAGGACAACCTGAAATGTAATAATATCCATATAATAGGGATACCAGAAGGAGAATAGGATGAGGAAGGGATAGAGAACCTGTCTGAAAAAGTCATGATGGAAAAACTTCCCTAATTGGAAGAGAGAAAAAGTCCTACAAATCCAGGAAGCACAGAGGGTCCCATTCAAGAGGAACCCAATGAGGCCCACTCCAAGACACATCATCATTAAAATGGCAAATATCAAAGACAAACAGAGAATCCTAAAGCAAGCAAGGCAGAAAGAGGTAGTAACATATAAGGAAGCCCCTATACAGCTAGCAGCTGACTTTTCAATAGAAACACTGAAAGCTATAAGGGAGTGGCAAGAAATATTCCAAGTCATGAAAAGCAAAGGCCTGCAACCAAGACTGTTCTACCCAGCAAGGCTCTGTTTAAAATGGAAGGTGAAATAAAGAGTTTCCCAGACAAAAGAAGGCTAAAAGAATATACCTCCACCAAACCAGCACTGCAAAATATGCTAAAGGGACCTTTTTGAGATGAAGAAAAAGTTTCTATGAATACCCAGGTCCTTTCACAGTCGCCAATACTTGATATTACCAATATTTTTAATACTTATTAATCTGATTGTGACAATGATGTGTTATTTTAATTTTTCCTTTACTATTTGTTGAAACTAAACCTGTTTTAGTATATTTATTGCCTATTTCTATTATTTTAAAAAACACTTTAAATGACTTTTTGGTATTCTTTATCCATTTATTGATTAAAGTTTTGTGGAACTTTTTTTCCTAAAAGCAAACAAGGAAAAAAAACAAAACAAAACAAAAAACAACTATTAATCATGTTTTAGATGTGTTGCAAATACTTTCCTATTCTATACCTTGTCCTTTAACTTTTTTTATATGTATATTACTATATAGTCTTCATTATTTAATATAGTCATATTATCAATATTTACTTTATAGCTTCTGATGTTGAATATTTTACTTCAGGTCATGAAACATATTAGTTCTATTTTCTTCTAAAACTCCTTAGATTTTACATATTGATTTTTAACTCACCTGAATATTTCTTGTATAATGTGTGAAATAGGGCTCTATATTTGTTTTATTTCAAGTAATAGTGGTCCATGCACCTCATTTGTTGAATAAGCCTTATTTTCCCCATTGATTTGAAATATCAACTTAATCATATATTATATTGTTAGATATATATGTTTGTCTCTAGAATGCTCATTATATTTCATTGATCTATTTGATTATTTCTGTGCTGGTGTCATGTTGGTTTAATTGCTGAGACTTTACAATGGTTTTAATTTTTTTAATATTTTATAATTAACTTTGACATTTAAAAAAATAAATAAAATCAACTTGCATTTAAGAAAGAAAGAAATAAAGAGAGAGGGAGAGAGCTGGAACTCCTACCGTTTGCAACAACATGGATGGAAGTGGAGAATATTAAGTTAAGTGAAATAAGCCAGTTGATGAAAGACAAATACCATATAATCTCACCTATAAGTGGAATCTATTCAAATAAACTAACAAACAAAATAAACCACAGGCATGGAAACATGGAACAGACTGAGAGTGACCAGAGGGGATCAGGAAAGAGGACAATGGTGGAAAGTAGAGGAAGGGACTAAACAAAGAACATGAATGAATGACCCATGGACTTGGACAATAGAGTGGGAATTGACTGGGAGCGGAGGGTGGGATGGGTGGAGGTGGGTAGAGGGGTAAAAATTGAGAAAACTGTAATAGAATAAACATGATTTATAAATTTAAGAAAATAAAATTAAAATGTAAGAAAATAAGATTTTACTTATTTAATTTTGGAGAGAGGGGAAAGGAGGGAGAGAAACAGTCAATGTGCAAGGGAAATGTCACATCAATTGGTTGCCTCTTGCATGCCTACAACTGGGGATCTGACCTGATACCCAGGCTCATGCCCTGACTGGGATTTGAACCAGCAAGCTTTCGGTCCACATGTCAGCACTGAATCCACTGAACCACACCAGGCAGGAGTACATTCCACTTTACTTATGTATGTATGTATGTATGTATGTATGTATGTATGTATGTATATACTTAAAGTGTATATTACTGATTATGGTATTAGAATTGTCCCAATTTTTCCTCCTTTGCCCCCATCTGCCCAGTGTCCCCTTCCCTCCACCAATCCCCACCCTTAGTTCGTGTCCATGGGTCATGCACGTAAGTTCTTTGGCCTCTCCATTACCTATGCTATTCTTAACCTCTATTTTGTACCTACCAATTATGCTTCTTAGTCCCTGTACACTTTCCCCCATTCTTCCCCTTATGCCTCCCAGCTGAAACCCTCCAAATGATCTCCATATCTATGATTCTGTTCCTGTTCCAATTGTTTGCTGTTTATTTTTGTGTTTTAGATTCACTTGTTGACAGTTGTGAGTTTGTTGTCATTTAAGATCATAGTTTTAATCTTCTTCTTTTACTTAAATAAGTCCCTTTAACATTTCATGTAATAAAGGCTTGGTGATTATGAACTTTACTTTGTCCGGGAAGCACTCTATCTGCCCTTCTATTCTAAATGATAACTTTGGTGGGTAGAGTAATGTAGGTTGTAGGTCCTTGCTTTTTATCACTTTGAATACTTCTTGCCTGCAAAGTTTCTTTTGAGAAATCAGCTGCTAGTCTTATGGGAACTCCTTTGTACATAACTCTCTGCCTTTCTCTTGCTGCTTTTAAGATTTTCTCTTTATTTTTAACCTTTGGCATCTTAATTATTATGTCTCTTGGTGTGGTCCTCTTTAGATCCAACTTGTTTGGAACTCTTTGTGCTTCCTGCACTTGTTTGTCTATATCCTTCCCAAATTAGGGAAGTATTCTTTCATTAATTTTCAAGTAAGTTTTCAGTTTCTTACTCTTCCTCCTCTCTTGGTATCCCTATGATGCAGATGTTGGTACTTTTGGAGATGCCCCACAGTCTTCTTATATTCTCTCTCTTTTTTTTTTATGGTTTTCTTAAAATTCTTCTTTCTTATTTTGGTTCGGGGTGAATGTTTATTTCTTCCTTGTGTTCCAAGTTGTTGATTTGAATCCCTCATTCCTTCCCTACACTGTTGGTTCCCTGTGGATTTTTCTTTATTTCACTTAGTGTAGCCTTCATTTCTTCTCTTATGGTTTTGCCATACTCAGTGATTTCTCTGAGCATCCTGATCACTAGTGTTTTTGTGGGGTTTTTTTTTAACTCTGCACCTGATAGGTTGGCTATCGCTATTTCATTTAGATCTTTTTCTGGTGTTTTGATCTGTTCCTTCATTTGGGCCATATTCCTTTGTCTCCTCAATTTGGCAGTCTTCCTGTGTTTGTTTCTGTGTATTAGCTAGAGCTGCTTTGATGCCCTGTCTTAGTGCACCTGTTAAGTTGTGTGGGGCAAAGGCTTAGGTATTGACCAGGGCAGGGCAACCTGCTTCACTACTTTGTGGCACTGTGTGTGTGTGTAGGGGGGCAGTGTCAGAGAGGGGGCAATGCCACTGCCTGGCTTCTAGAGGCTTGTTGGGGTACTCGTCCCATTTCCAGTTACTTCACCCACTCCCTGTATATGACTGGTGCCCTTCCAGCTGTTGCCCAGGTGTTGAGTCCCAGAGTGAGTGGGTTTGTGAATGTTTTAAGACCAGGATTTTTAAAAGGACCCTCCTGAGTAACTGTCAGTTTCTTCTGTCACCCCCACTGGTTTTTTCAGCCAGCAGTTATGAGGATTTCTCTTCCTAGAGCTGGAACCCTGTACTGCGCAGTCTAGTCTGGGGCTGGAATTACTCGTTCCCAAGGTGTCTCTCCCAATTGAGTCTTTATGTGTGCTTTATTCAGGTGGCCAAGATGGCAGGTTATGTACCCTAACAGACTGTCTTAACATTCCATTGCAAACTGACCCTTTTACAAGGAGAAGAAAAGTGTAGATAAGGGGACTGGAATTCAGGGAAAAAAATAATCAGAAAAAAAAGCTGCATCATTCTTTCATTTGCTGACTGGTGATTCCTTTCTGTGTCTTGGGCGGTGGTCTTCATCTGTGTCCGAGGTGGTGGTCATCATCTCGCCCTGGAATACAATGGCTCAGATACCATCTTGATTGTTTGCAGTCCTCCTGAGGCACAAAGATGGAACTGCTTATGGTCTCCTGGACTCAAGGTGAGTCACACCTTCAGTTCCTGAAACAATGGCTTTTTACATGCATTGATTACTAAGCTTATTAGCTATTACCTAAAACTAAAATTTTCCAGCCCTTGAGTTCCCCATCATCATTACTAGACAAAAGTTTATAACAAGTTATTTCACAGATATTTATCCTGTAATTGATAATAGATAATGAGTTAAACAAAAGTATGTTGTCTGAATAATTAATATTCGGCTGGGCCCACAGCCCTTTGTTTGCAGCATTTTTAAGTTTTGTGTGATTTTTGTTAACAAAACAATTCTTTCCCCACTTGCCTGCAGTGTTTCCTTTTTCATAAGAAAGTGTTCATAATATGTGGGACTGTTTCTGGACCTTCTGTTCTACACATTTGTCTATTCTTGCACCATTACCTCATTGTTTTAATTACTGTAATTTTGTAATAAGTCTTGATATCTGGTCATGCATATCCTCCAACTTTAAGATTGTAAGATTATATTGGCTAGTCTTGGTATATTCCATTTCCCTATAAATTTTAGGATAAGCTTATCAGTTTTCTCACACACACACACACACACACACACACACACACACACACACACACACCTACTTACTCAGATTTTATTAGGATTGCATTAAATCCACAGATTAAACATTTAGTTGTTTCTAGTGTTTTGCTGCTTCGAATAATGTTAACATTCCTTTATTTAGTAAAGGAGTTGTAAAGCTTTATAGGAATCTCACCTATAAGTGGAACCTAACCAACAATACAAAGATGCAAGGAAAATAAGACCAGCAACACTGAAAGGAAAAGAAATCAACAAAGAGGGAAGGAAGGAGCAGGGGCGGGGACAAGGAAAGGAAGGGAAAAGTCAAGGAACATATAGCAAGGACTCATGGACAAAACCAAAGGGGAAGAGCTGAGGGAGGGAAGGAGGGAGGGGGCAAGGGAAAGTGGTGGGGGGTTGGCAGAGACAAATGTGTTTGAAAAAGTAAATTAAAATAAAATTTAAAAAATATATAAAAAAATAAAAATAAAAATAAATAAAATCTTTAAAAAAATCTTTATAGGAATATTTTCATTTTAGGCCCAAAGGAAAAATAATAATTTGATGACTCTAAGCACACTGATCTTTTAAAACAAAACATTGAAGGAGATTTTATTTTGCCAAGTAGAATTTCTGAGCCTAGGATATATATATATTTTAAGGCATTTCAGTGGTTTTGGGGCAGATTAGTAAGTAGCTAGGAAAATTCCTTGGCAAGTGGAATGGGGAAGTAAGATGAATAGTTGAACAAACTGCTGGAGCAATTTACAGCCAGACAATAAACCCAAGTTCTTATCTTCCCTAAACAAGGATACTTAGGAGCAAGTAGTTACACATTCCAGACCCTTCTGGAGCAGACCCGCCTCAGTTCAGTCCCTCTTCAGTGACATTCTTTGAAGGTGAAACTGACCAGAAAATGACCCCTGCCTCTCTATGTGCTCATTTTTTTATATCAACATATTAAAAAACTCACCTGGAAAGCTGATGAATATTCTGCTGAGATCTTCCCCTGTGACCCACCCCCCAGGATTTCTGCCTGCAGAAGCCAGATAAAAACCCTCAAAATAAAGGATGCAGGCTCATAGAAAGTAAAACCCCTACAGAAACAACTTCTTTATGGGTCATGTGCTCTCTGAACCCAAAAAGATATGTCCTTTTTTCCCCCTTATTGATTTTAGAGAGAGAGAGATAGGAAGGTAAATAAACATCATTTTTTTTGTTTGACTTATTTATGCATTCATATGTTCATTCTGGTATGTGCCCTGACCAGGGGATTGAACCTGCATCCTTGGTGTATCAGGACAATACTCTCACCAAGTGAGCTAGCCAGCCAGGGCTTGTGTTGTTTTTTTAATAAGGGAAATAAATTAGCAGATGACTGGAGTACTACTATTTTAAAACTATTTACATTAATATGTGTGCCTCATTTCCCAGAAGATAGGCTGTGTATTGCAATAATGAAAGAGAATATTTTATATTTACAGATCAGTTATTTAAAGTCTTTTGTTCTGAGATAATGCTGACTTGCTTTTTACCTTTCTGTTAAAGAATAGTATCTCAAATGAGTTATGACAATTATAAATATATGTCACTAAGGAGACCTCAATTTTGCCACAAGAGAGATTTTAAAAGGGATATGTAAACCTGACGTCTGCCCTGCTGGTCACTCCCCTGGTTTGGAATTAAAGCCACTTGTCTGCAAGAACCAGGCTATGAGCATATTCTTTTGGAGTTCATTTACCTTCAAACCCCAGGAAACACCAATTTAGGACCTAGAATGTATTGGGCAATTGAAAAATTCCTCACAGATCATCTATACAGAAAATCAACAAGAAGACAGCAGACTTGAATGACAAATTAGAGCAGAGGAATTTAAAGGATTTTTATATTTTAAATTTTTTTAAATCCTTGCCTGAGGAAATTTTTTCCTTGCTTTTAGAGAGAGAGGAAGGTAGAGAGAGAAACATCAATGTGAGAGGGAAGCATCAATTGGTTGTGTGCTATATATATCCAGACCAAGGATTGCTCATGCCTGGACCCGGTGACTGAACTTGCAACCCAGGCATGTGCCCTAAGAATCAAACCTGCAACTTTCAGTTATGGGATGATGCTCCAACCAACTGAGCCACACTGGCCAAGGCTTAGTGAATATTTTTATTTTTATTTATTTTATTTTAATTTTTATATATTTTTATTCAAATACATTTGTCTCCATCTTACCACGACCACTTTCCCCTGCCCTCCTCCCCAACCTCCCTCCCTCAATCCTCTCCCACTTTGGCTTTGTCCGTGGGTCCTTTATACATGTTCCTTGACTTGACCCTTCTCTTCCCTTTCCTCCACCCCTCCTTCCTTCTTGATTTTGTTGGTTTCTTTTTCTTTCAATGTTGCTGGTTGTTTTCCTTGTTTGTTTGTTTTGTTGGTTAGGTTCCACTTACAGGTGAGATCATATGGTATTTGTCTTTTGCCCCCTGGCTCATTTCACTTAGCATAATGCTCTCTAGTTCCATATATGCTGTCATGAAGGGTAGTAGCTCTTTCTTTCTTTCTTCTGCATAGTATTCCATTGTATAAATGTACTATAGTTTTTTGATCCATTCATTTACTGATGGGCACTTAGGTTGCTTTCAACACTTGGCTATTGTAAATTGGGCTGCTATGAACTTTGGGGTGCATAGGTTCTTTTGAATTGGTGTTTTGGGACTCTTAGGGTATAATCCCAGCAGTGGAATCACTGGGTCAAAAGGTAGTTCCATTTTTAGCTTTTTGAGGAAATTCCAAACTATTTTCCGCAGTGGCTGCACCAGCCTGCATTCCCATCAGCAATGTACTGGGTTCCTTTTCTCCACAGCCTCGCCAGCACCTGTTGTTTGTTGATCTGTTTATGATGACCATTTTGACCGGAGTGAAGTGGTATCTCATAGTGGTTTTAATTTGCATTTCTCTGATCGCTAGTGATGGTGAGCATCCTTTCATATGTCTCTGGGCCCTCTGTATCTCTTCCTTGGAGAAGTGTCTGTCCAGGTCCTTTGCCCATTTTTTAATTGGATTGTTTGTCTTCTTGGAGTGGAGTTGTGTGAGTTTTTTTTAATATATTTTGGAGATCAAACCCCTATCTGAGGTATCATTGGCAAATATATTTTCCCATACGGTTGGTTCCCTTTTCATTTTGCTGATGTTTTCTTTAGTCATGCAGAAGCTTCTTATTTTGATGAGGTCCCACTTGTTTATCCTTTCCTTGATGTTCCTTGCTTTGGGGACATATAGGTGAAAATATTGCTGCATGGGATATCTGAGAGTTTCCTGCCTATGTTCCCCTCTAGGACTTTTATGGTGTTGTGACTTATATTTAAGTCTTTTATACATCTTGAGTTTATTTTTGTGTATGGTGTCAATTGGTGATCAAATTTCAATTTTTTTGCATGTAGCTGTCCAGCTCTCCCAAAGTCATTTATCAAAGAGGCTATTTTTACTCCATTTTATGCTTCTGCCCCCTTTGTCAAATATTAACCATAGAGACATGGGTTTATTTCTGGGCTCTCTATTCTGTTCCATTGATCTAAGTATCTGTTCTTATGCCAGTACCAGACTGTCTTGATTACAGTGGCCTTGTAATATAGTTTGATGTCAGGTATTGTAATCTCTCCTGCTTTGTTTTTCTTTCTCAAAATTGCTGTGGCTATTCGGGGTCGTGTATGGTTCCACATAAATTTTTGAAATGCCTGTTCTATGTCTGTGAAATATGTCATTGGTATTTTAAAAGGGATTGCATTGAATCTATAAATTCCATTTTGATGATGTTAATTCTTCCAATCCATGAACATGGTATATGCTTCCACATATTTGTGTCTTCCTTAATTTCTTTCTTCAGTGTTGTATAGTTTTCTGCTTACAGGTCTTTTACCTCCTTGGTTAAATTTATTCCTAGGTACTGTATTTTTCTTGGTGCTATAGCAAATGGGATTTCTTTCCTGGTTTCTGATCCTGATATTTCATTGTTGGTATACAAAAATGCCTGTGGCTTCTTATTCTTAGTCTCTCCCTTTTTTTGCATCCTTTTTTCTTCTTGCTGTTCTGATACAATACTTTTTTTCTTTCTTATGTTCCAAATTGTTTGTTTGATACTCAGTTTCATCCCCTCCACTGTTGGTTCCCTGTAGATTTTTCTTCATTTCACTTAATGTAATCTTCATTTCTGCCTGAGTCTTTTTTATGTTGTTTCTATACTCAATGAGTTCTTTGAGCATCCTAATCACCAGTGTTTTGAACTCTGCATCTGATAGGTCGGTTATGTCCATTTTGTTAAGTTATTTTCCTGGTAGTTTTTTCTCTTCTTTCATTTGGACCATATTTTTCTTTTTTCTTTTTTTGTCTCCTCAGTTTGACAGCCTCCTTGTGTTTCTTTCTGTGTATTAGGTAGAGCTGCTTTGACTCCCTGTCTTAGTAGGTTGGCCAATTGTAGAAAAGGCACCTGTAAATTGTGTGGGGTAGAGCCTTAGGTAATTGCCAGGGTGAGTCCACTTGCTTCACTGCTTTGTGGCTCTGTGTGAAGGGAGGGCTTGGAGAGGGGACAGTGGCGCTGCCTGGCTTCTGAAGTTTTGCCTGGGAGGAAGCTGTCTACTGGCACTCATCCCACTTCCAGTCACTTCACTCTCTCCCTGTATGCCACTTGTGCCCTTCCAGCTCTTGCACTGGTGCTGAATCCCAGAGGGGGTGGGTCTGCATAAGTCCGAAGTCCTTGTCATCTCTTTAAGAGGAGTGTCCTGAAAATCCAAAATTTCTTCCAGTGCCCCAATTCCCACTGGTCTTTACAGCCACAAGTTATCAAGATTTATCTTCCTGGCACTGGAACCCGGAGCTGTTTGGTCTGGCCCGGGGCTGGGATCCCTAGCCTCTGAGATATCCCTCCTGACTTTTGTCTTCCATAATAAACATGGGACCACCCATGTTGCCATCTCTCCGTTTCACACCACATCTTGCACCTCTCTGCCCATCTCTGCTTCTCCATCCCTCCTTCCCAGATGGATGAATGTGGTGTCTTTAAATCCTCGGTTTTTGAACTTCCATACAGCTCGATTTTCTGACAGTTGTGGGTGGTTTTTGTTTTGAGGTCTATTTGTATTTTTTTCTATAGGTGAGTGAAGAGGTGAAGCATGTTTATCTACCCCTCCATCTTGACTGGAAGTCCTCTCATATGATTTCTTTTTTTTATGTGGAATCTAAAAGAGAGAAGAAACGAATAAAACAGAAACAAACTCATAGATACAGGGAACATTTTGATGGTTGTGAGATTGGATGGAGGTTGGAAAGCTGGGTAAAAAATGGAAGAGATTAAGATATAAAAATTGCCAGTTATAAAATCAGCCACAGGAATGTAAAGTCAATAATATTTAATAACTATGTATGGTGTCAATGGTGCTAGACTTATTGGGGCAATCATTTAGTAAGTTATGTAAATGTCTAATCACTATGTTGTATACAAGAAACTAATATAATGTTGTAAATTTAAAAAAATTGTTAAGAACGAATCCCTTAGTGTTCATTGGTACACCCAGCTGCAAAGGAATGTTTGATTCTAGCAGCTGAATAAATATGTCCAAGGAAAACAAATTTGCATAAGACTATTTGTCTTTTGGTGAGAACACTTGCTTGGAGAATTGAGGATACTGGGAGTTTAAGGGTAAATGAAAACTGATCTTCCCCATTTATTAATGGAAAAGACCATCTATCTTCTCTTCTTTTCTTAGAGTGTTTTCTTGGAGCCAGTAAATCTGAGTCCTGACTCTAACCTTTAGACTAAAGATAAATCTCTTTCAGGATTAGGCCCAGTCTCTAGTTTTCACAGTATGGAGACATTTCCAAGGTTGTGGGCAAAATGTCCATAAATAAAGTTTTATTGGAACACAGTGAGGCTCATTTGTTAATGTGTTATTTATGGCCAACAGGTCCATAAACTTTAATATCTACCATTTGGGCTCTTTATGAAAAAAGTCTGCTGACTCTTCAATAATGATAGTCTTCCTAGGAATGAACACACCACAGTTCAGATGCAGACTGGACTCTCCAGACAAGCACAGTTTGTTTAACAAACTACATTAAAGCACCTTGCCCTCCCTTACATCTCTGGATTAAAATTTCTCAGAAATGGACAAAAACCTAGCTTGGAGGGTTGGATAGAGAGAGGCATGGCCTCTAGATATGTAAACAAGGGTCTTTTTGAAGATGTACAGGAAATTAACAACAGCTGTAGACCCTTGTTTTTTGAGGAAATACTATTCTGTCTTCTGCTTAACTGTATAAAGTATGCGAGATTTTGTTCTATTTTTTCCCCTATGCACTTTCTTTTTTTTTTTAATTTACTTTTTCAAACACATTTGTCTCTGCCAACCCCCCACCACTTTCCCTTGCCCCCTCCCTCCTTCCCTCCCTCAGCTCTTCCCCTTTGGTTTTGTCCATGAGTCCTTGCTATATGTTCCTTGACTTTCCCCTTCCCTTCCTTTTCCCTGCCCCCCCACTTCCCCCTTGTCTCTGTTGATTTCTTTTCCTTTCAGTGTTGCTGGTCTTATTTTCCTTGCATCTTTGTATTGTTGGTTAGGTTCCACTTATAGGTGAGATCATATGGTATTTGTCTTTCGCTCCCTGGCTTATTTCGCTTAGCATAATGCTCTCTAGTTCCATCCATGCTGTCGCAAAGTTTAGTAGTTCTTTTTTTCTTTCTGCTGCATAGTATTCCATTGTGTATACGTACCATGATTTTCTGATCCACTCATCTACTGATGGGCATTTAGGTTGCTTCCAACACTTGGCTATTGTAAATTGGGCTGCTATGAACTTTGGGGTGCAGAGGTTCTTTTGTATTGGCGTTTTGGAATTCTTAGGGTATAGTCCCAGCAGGGGAATCACTGGATCAAAAGGCAGTTCCATTTTCAGCTTTTTGAAGAAATTCCACACTGCTTTCCACAGTGGCTGCACCAGTCTGCATTCCCACCAACAGTGGACTAGGGTTCCCTTTTCTCCACAGCCTCGCCAGCACCTGTTGTTTGTGGATCTGTTTATGATGGCCATTCTGACCGGTGTGAGGTGGTACCTCATGGTGGTTTTGATCTGCATTTCTCTGATGGCTAGTGATGCTGAGCATCCTTTCAAATATCTCTGGGCCCTCTGTATCTCCTCCTTGGAAAAGCGTCTGCCCAGGTCCTTTGCCCATTTTTTGATTGGATCGTTTGTCTTCTTGGAGTGGAGTCAAGTGAGTTCTTTATATATCATGGAGATCAAACCTCTATCTGATGTATCATTAGAGAATATATTTTCCCATACGGTTGGCTCCCTTTTCATTTTGCTGATGTTTTCTTTTGCCGTGCAGAAGCTTCTTATTTTGATGAGGTCCCTCTTGTTTGTTCTTTCCTTTATGTCCCTTCCTTTAGGAGACATATCAGTGAAAAAATTGCTGCGTGGGATATCTGAGAGTTTCCTGCCAATGTTCTCCTCTAGGATTTTTATGGTGTTGCGACTTATATTTAAGTCTTTTATCCATCTTGAGTTTATTTTTGTGTATGGTGTCAGCTGATGATCCAATTTCAATTTTTTGCATATAAGTAAAAGAAAAGACAAAAACCACATGATCATCTTGATAGGTGCAGAAAAAGCATTCGATAAGATACAGCCCCCGTTTATGATCAAAACACTCAGCAAAATGGGAATAAATGGGGCATTCCTCAATGTAATAAAGGCCATATATGAAAAACCTACAGCAAACATCATACTCAACGGGCAAAAACTGAAAGCTTTCCCACTAAGATTGGGAACACGACAAGGATGTCCGCGTTCACCGCTTCTTTTCAACATCGTATTGGAAGTCCTAGCCACAGCAGTCAGACAAGAAAAAGAAATAAAGGCATCCGAATAGGAAAGGAGGAAGTAAAGCTATCATTGTTTGCAGATGACATGATAGTGTACATAGAAAACCCTGTAGACTCTACCAAAAAACTCCTCAACCTAATAAGTGAATTTGGCAAAACAGCAGGATACAAAGTCAACATTCAGAAATCAAAGGCATTTTTGTACACCAGCAATGAAATAGAAGAATAAGAAATCAGAAAAAAAAAATCATTCGCTATAGCAAGAAGAAAAATAAAGTACCTAGGAATAAATTTAACCAAAGACGTAAAAGACCTGTACGCAGAAAACTATACAACATTGAAGAAAGAAATTAAGGAAGACGCAAATAAATGGAAACATATACTGTGCTCATGGATTGGAAGAATTAATATCATCAAAATGTGCATACTACCCAAAGCAATTTATAGATTCAACGCAATCCCTATTAAGATACCAAAGACATATTTCACAGAAATAGAACAGACATTTCCAAAATTTATATGGAACCATACACGACCCCGAATAGCTGCAGCAATTTTGAGAAAGAAACACAAAGTAGGAGGGATCACAATACCGGACATCAAACTATACTACAAAGCCACTATACTCAAAACAATCTGGTACTAGCACAAGAACAGATCCATAGACCAGTGGAACAAATAGAAACCCCAGAAATAAGCCCAGGTCTCTATGGGCATCTAATATTTGACAAAGGGAGCAGAAGCATAAAATGGAGCAATATTAGCCTCTTCAACAAATGGTGATGGGAGAGCTGGACGGCTACATGTTCTAACTTTTAGGTTACCTTTACATGCTTGTAATCTGTTAGTGCTTACTGAATAAAAAAGTTACATTTTCTTGTATTTCTATATTGGCAAGGAAGGACCTTTTTGCCAGTAGGATTGATTTTATTTTATTGTTTTTATTTTCTTAACAAGAGTGATGTGATAACCAATTAAAAAAACAAGACATATAATTTTAAGTGGTTTTTCTTTGCTCTTGATGAGACCATGTTACCAACTGTCCAGTTGATTTTTCAAATCAATGCTGAATTTAAAGTGACTGAAGAATTAGCTTCTATGAATATTCTGCATGAAACAATTACAGGTAAAAATGTTTTCAAGGAAGTTGAGAAAATGCTAATTCAGTGCAACTTGAAGTGGAATCTGCTGGGATCAGTTGGTTAGAACATTGTTCTGATATGCCAAGATTTTGGGTTTGATTTCCAGTCAGGGCACATACAAGAAACAACTAGTGAATGCCTAAGTAAGTGGAACAACAAATTGATGTTTCTCTATCTCTATCTCTATCTCCCTTCCTCTCTTTCTCTCTAAAATCAATAAAAAAAAAAAATGTGGAGCTGAAAAAAGGGCTTAGTTCTACAAATTTACAAGGCTTGTGAAAATGTAATGTGTTTAAAGCATACATTTATTTATTGCAGAAAATATTTCAATTTATCATGTGTTATTAAACTACTAGTGCCAGCAGTTGACTTTATTCACTGTCATAAACCTAACCACAATCAGTTCCATGTTTTGTTTGTTTTTGCCAAAAGTATAAGCTGAATATCTTGATTTGCCTTACCACACAGCAATTTGGTGGCTTAGCAGTGGTAAAGTTTTACTATGATTTTTGAGGAAGCATTAAGAGTAGAATCTAATAGAATTTTATAAATGTTTTCCAAGCAATGAATATGCTCAATTGAATCACATATCATGGACTGATATCAGTATTTGGCAGTACCTATTGGTATGAAAAGATATAAGATACATAGAAATGTTATTACAGATGAGCATTAACAGAACATTTGCAAATGATTTTGATGATATTTTGAACCTCAACTAAGCAAAATGTACTCCCAAAAAGAATTTCATCCTTCTCATTAGTAGACCCATATTACAAAAAATTGTATTCAATTATTACTATTTTATTTTGAATGTTATCAGTTTAAAAATTGTAGAAATTGTAAAAATTTAAGAAAAAAGAAAACTTACCTAATAGACTCAATTTTGGTGTTTTGGTCTACATTGCCTAAATATTTACTGTACTGCCCTTTACAGAAAACATTGCTCATCCCTGCTCTAGACAGTGTCCAGCGCTAAAGCTGAAATTATGCCCAGTAATTTCTTTTGCTTGTTTCCAAGTTTTGGATAGTTTTTTCCAATGGAGAGTAACACACATCTCTTCCTTAATGAAGGTTATGTTCTGTATGGGCAAACTAGCAATTAATAAAAATGAAAAATAGATAGTTAAGGGAGTGCTGTGATGCAAATAAGATAATGTGATCGAGTGATGAGGGTGCAGTTAGATTGAGAGGCCAGGGAAGGCATTACTGAGGAGGTACTTGTGAGTTAAGCCTGAATAACACTTGGTGTAGCATTGGGAATATTAAGTGTAGAAATATTAAGTCAAGAACTGATTTGTTGCTTTTGATGGAATTGAAGAAGCCAGAGTGGCTAGACCAAGATAAGAAGTGAGCTGTAAGTAGAGGGCAGGCACCCAGGCCAAGTCTCATGTCTGCCTCCTGCATCTATCATGAGGCTTTCTCTCAGGCTCTAAGGATAATACATCTTTTTTGCACATGGGTTGACCATTCACGCCTTCCCAGCTGCTGTCATTTCTTTTACTCACAGTGGCCTTGTGAGGGACATTATGTAATGGTGGTTAATTGAAACTCCTGCTTACTTTGCTCTGGATCCTATTCTAGTAACTTTTACTCTTTATATTCTATTTTCCTGCCTGATGTTGCACCAGATGATCTCTGAAGTCCAGCCCAGCTCTGACATCTGGTACACTGTAGTTAGCATGTAATAGGACCAGGAAGCCTGATTCAGTGCTTATTCTGCTATTTCATTCTCTTCCTTTTTCTTTGTGACATACTGAGTGGAATAGATAAGGATGTTTTAAAACTTGGCAAAAGTCAGTTTTAGAGATTATCTGTGGATTCCAGTTATGTAAATTATTTCATTCTTACTAGACTTATGCTCGTGAAGAGAGTTATATATCTCTATTTTAAAAAATATTTTATTTATTTTTAGAGAGATAGGAAGGGAGGGAGAAAAAGAGGGAGAGAAACATCAATGTGTGAGAGAAACATCAACTGGTTGCCTCTCATATGCCCCCAACCGGAGACCTGGCCTGCAACCAAGGCATGTGCCCTGACTGGGAATTGAACCAGTGACCCTTGGGTTCACAGGTCAGCACTCAATTCACTGAGCCACACTAGCCAGGGCTTATTTTTTAAGGTAATATTTATCTGGCAGGGGAGATACCATGATCATTAAGGTAAAAGTGAGTCTGTATTTGCTAATGTAAATTTTAAAATCAAGTTAATTATTATTATTTTTTTTAGATTTTATTTATTTATTTTTACAGAGAGGGGAAGGGAGGGAGAAAGAGAAGTAAAGAAACATCGATGAGAGAGAGAAACATCGAGATCAGTTGCCTCTCTCACTCCCTCAGCTGGGGACCTGACCCGCAACCCAGGTATGTGCCTTGATTAGGAATCAAACTGGCAAACTTTTGGTTTGTAGGCTGGTACTCAATCCACTGAACCACACCAGCCAGACTCAACTTATATATTTAAACAATTCTAAAGAAAAACAATTCTAAAACTTCTAAGTATATGCACACACAAAAAAATCCCTTTTTCCTCTTAATGATGATTTTTACCACTTTCCGCAGTCCTTTTGTCCTCAGGCTATGCATACTTTGAAAGAATGTCTTGTTCCCATTTGTATCTATAGCACTATGTGTAGTACTCAGAAGATGCTCAATAAATTTTTCTCGAATATGTGCACCCCTATATCTTTTGTATGGTCTCCTCTTCTGTTACCTATCCATTTATATAAGATCACAGTGTTGCTCATAAATAAGTATTCAGTAAATACTTGATAGGAGTGAATAAATTGAATTCTAATAATGAATTATTAGAATTCATTAAATTGCTGGGCATTTTGAGTTTCAGATTTCATTATTTAGATAATCCTTGTATAAATATATCTTTGTGCAAATAGTGTTTTGCCCTTTATTTGAATTATTTTCATGGACTATATCTCCACAAATTGAATTTTATGAATTGGACAATTTTACTGAGTTTGCAGTATGCCGGGGAAAGACATGGATTTTAAACATGGAAGTAACATTTCTACTTTACCTTTGTTGCTTTGGGATTTATAACTTTTCTCTATCGTAATAACTATGTATGGGGCGAGGTGGGTACTTGAAGCAGTCAGGGGGTGGAGTAGGTTGGGGGGTGGGAATCTCTCTGTAAAGTTCATGATTATTTATTTATTTATCTTCACCTGAGGACTTTTTTTCATTGCTCTTAGAGAGAGAGAAAGGAAGGGAGAGAAAGCAGTTATCAATTCGAGAGAGAAGCATTGATTGGTTTCCTCCTGTATGCACCTAGATCGGGGCTAGAACCCACAACCTAGGTATGTGCCCTGACCAGAATTGAATCTTCAACCTTTCAGCTATGGGATGACACTCCAACCAACAGAGCCACACCAGCCAGGGCAAATGCATGATTTTCTAACAACTTTGCTATACATCTGAAACTAATACAGAATAATACTGAATGTAAACTAATTTAAAAAATAAAAAAATTAAAACTTTTCTCTAATTTTGCTAAATTTATAAGTTCAAAATTTTTTCTTGGCTGTTTTAGTTTGCAATTTTTTTTGGTATTTGTTATATGTTAATAAACCTTTTCCTAAATATCAGATATATTAAAGGAGTATCTACAACTTGTTACCTTTATTTCTTTTACTCCTTATCCCTTTTCAGCATGGATTGAGGCTCTGCCTTTGGAACCCTTCAAATGTGACTTGTTCTATCAGTCAAGATTCCTACTTGCAAATAGCAGAATCCACTTTAGCTAGTTTAAGCAGAAAAAAAATTGGGATATTGAGAAGTTCATGTAATCTCTGGAGGCTTGGAGGCTAAGAAATCAAGAAGCAGCAGCAGACAAATTATACCACAGGCCTGTACCAGCAAAGACTCCATTGTCATTGCCCTGAGCATAGACTTCACAACAAATGCCACAAAGATCAATTACTTACACCAGACCATCCATCACTACTGACTGTGAAAGTTGGAGACCCAAACACTGCCTTCTCCAAAAAAATGTACTTCACAGGGCACCTGCTCCTCATGTGGGCTTCTGTTTTGAAGCCTGAGAGTGGTGGAAGGGAGGCAGAGGGAAACTGGGAAAATGAATTTCTAGATTCTAGAAAAGTGTGAATCATAACATGTTTAAAAGATGTTGGGAAGCTCCCCAAATGACAGTTGTCTACCATAGCAGTGATCTCAAATTGCCAGATTCAATGGCCTTTACTCAGTCCTTAAAATTTCTGCAGCATAACAAAAAGATAAATAATCTAACCAAAAATGGGCAAAATACTTGAATAGAAAGCATTTTATGAAAGAAGACAATATGAATGGCTAAGAAAAGGTGCTCAACGTCACTTGCCATTAGGCAAATGCAAATTAAACTTATGAGATACCGCTTATATGTACATATATAGAATGGCTACAATCAAAAACATAGAAAATACCAAGTGTTGGTAGAGACGTGGAGAAACTGGAATCCTTATATATTGCTGATGGGAATACCATATGGTGTAGCTACTTTGGAAAACAGTTTGAGGGTTTCATATGTCCACACACAGATGGCAGCATTATTCTTCATAGATTGAAACTGGAAACAACTAAAATTTTCATCAACTGATGAATAGAAAAACAAAATACAATACATATAATAGAATACTGTTCTTCAATAAATAGGCATGATGTATTGACAGATGTTGCAACATGAATGTATCTCAAAAACATTATGCTAAGTGAATGAAGCCAGGCACAGGAGACATAGTGTCTCTGTGTCATTGTATAGTTCCATTTATATGAAAGGTACAGAAAAGCAAATCTATAGAGACAAAGAGTAGAGTTGTGATTGTCTGGGTCTTGGGATGGGAACACAGAGTGAATGCAAATGGGTAAAAGAGACCTTTTTGTTTATTTGTTTTTCAAATTTATTTATTTATTTTTAATTTTTTTCAAATACATTTGTCTCCATTTACCCGCCACCACTTTCCCCTGCCCCGCCCACCCCAACCTCCCACCCTCAATCCCTCAATCCTTCCCCACCTTGGCTTCGTACATGTGCCCATCACACCTGTTTCTTGAAAAATAGACCTTTTTTGAGGGCAATATAAATGTTCCAGTATTAGATTGCCACGGTTGCACAACTCTGAAAACTTACAAAAAAATTATTGAATTGTACACTTAAAACAGGTTAATTTTGTCATATATAAATTATACCTCAATAAAGCTGCTAAGAGGAAATCTCTGCAGCATTAAGCAATGTAGGGTTGGGCAAAAAAGTAGGTTTAAAGTCGTTTGTATGGATAATAATACAATAATTAATAAATAATAATACAAGAATAAACTGTGTTTCATGCACTCACAACTGTAAACTTACTTTTGCTCCATCCTGTATTTAGTAATGACAAAGATTCTTTTGTTGGCCAAAATCTAGCCACAGTCCTCTGATCCCTACTCTCAACTTGTCTTCTACCTTGTCCTGCAAAGACTTGAACAAACAACTAATGTAGTTTCTAACAGCTCAAGGTTGGATCCCTAGGATGACTCTACTTTCTCTTAAAGCACCTGCCTGAGAAAACTGAAGGTTGATAAAAAAAAATTTTACTGTTTGTTTCACCCAACACTTAAAGATTCTGTCTCCCAGTCTCTGTAGGAGGGTAGGGCCTTACTTTGATAAGCACTAGTTAGCAAACACAGATAGGTTTTGCATGGACCGACCGCCCTCCCTCCCAGCTCTTTGTAATTTTTTTACATCTCTGACTCTTTTGAGTTCTTGCCCTCAACCGCCTCCCTATTCCTTCATTCTCCCTTTAAACACTTCTGTATAATTAAAAGTTGAGTTCAGTTCACACTAGACTGTTTTCCCTATCACAATAGTATATTTCTGATTGAAATCTGTCCTTACTGCTTTGACTAGTGTCCAGCTTTGTTTATCTTTGACAACAACCAATTCTTAAAACAATCTCATTCATTACATCATTCATCGTTCAATTAGTCAACAAATCTTTTTGGGGCACCTTTGCTAGGTGTTGTACTATGTGTTAGGGATAAGGATAGGGAAACATGTCCTTTGCTGTTGAAGACCTCTGAGTCTAAAGAAAAGATAGATGTGCAATTAGTCTTCAATAAGATAAGATTTATGATGGAAGAGTGTAAAAGTACTTTACTTATTTTCCTGTTTTCCTTCTCTGACCATTCCTTTTCTGTCAATTCTTCCTACTCTTTATAAGCAGCTGTTCTATATTAGCTGAACTTTGTACCTTTCTCATTACATAGTCTCCTGGCAACCAATGATCAAAGTCTTTACAGCTTACTCTTAAATACCTGTACACGTTCAATATTTTCATATCTCGATTTGTTTGTGTTCTTATTTTCTGTGTATGGAATACCATTTCTTCCATCTTTACATGTCCAGTCCTGTCTATACTTTGAGATCCATCTCTTCCACATGCTTCTTTCCTTGTGGTGCCTATCTGGATTCCTTCCACAACTTCTGCTGAATTTCTCTAGTACTCGAGAGGCAATATAGCATTATGGCTAACTGCTTGAGCTCTAGTGAAAGATACAGCTAGGTATGAATTTGGGATTTGCCTCATTCTCTTTGTCAACAAAATGGACATTAAAATAGTTGTATCTTTATGGATTGAAATCTGTATCTCTAGCCTGGATTGCTCCCTCAGGGTCCAATTTTATATCATTTACTGTCTAATTGAAACTGGAAAAGATGGCTCTTGTGCTGCCTATCACTTACCAGACCCAATAAGCAGTGACAGGGATTGAGTCTTCGTGGGCTCTTTATTCAGATTGTTGGTGATCTGGGAAGATGGCAGGTTTGTACCCTAAAAGACTGTATTAAATTCCATTTTGTTTTTAACTATATTTTATTGATTTTGCTATTACAGTTGTTCCATTTTTTCTCCCCTTTATTACTCTCTGCCTTGCACCCACCCTCCCTCCAGCATTTGCACCCCTCCCCCACCCTTAGTTCATGTCCATGTGTTGTACATATACATTCTTTGGCTTCTCATTTCCTATACTATTCTTAACCTCCCCCTGTCTATTTTGTAGCTATTGATTATGCTTCTTATTTCCTGTACCTTTTCCCCTATGTCCCCTGGCCCCCTCGCCACTGATAACCATCCATGTGATCTCCATTTCTGTGATTATGTTCCTGTTCTAGTTGTTTGCTTGCTTTTTCTTTTTTTAAGGTTTAGTTGTTGATAGTTGTGAGTTTGCTGTCATTTTATTGTTCATTGTTTTTTATCTTCTTCCTTTTTTAGATAAGTCCCTTTTACACTTCATGTAATAAGGGCTTGGTGATGATGAACTCCTTTAACTTGACCGTCTCTGGGAAGCACTTTATCTTCCCTTCCATTCTAAATTATGGCTTTGCTGGGTAGAGTAATCTTGGGTGTAGGTCCTTGACTTTCATCACTTTGACTACTTCTTTCCAAGCCCTTCTTGCCCATGAGTTTTCTTTTGAGAAATCAGCTGATATTCTTATGGGAACTCCTTTGTTGGTAACCTTCTCCTTTTCTCTTGCTCCTTTTAAGATTGTCTCCTTATTTTTTTTAAAATATTTTATTTATTTATTTTTGGAGAGGGGAAGAGAGGCAGAAAGAGAGGGAAAGAAACATCAGTGTATGGTTGCCTCTCATGCGCCCCCTACTGAAGACCTGGCCCACAATACAGGCATGTGCCCCAAACTGGGATTTGAACTGCTGACCTTTTGGTTTGAAGGCCAGCACTCAGTCCACTGAGTCACATCAGCCAGGGCCTTCTCCTTATCTTTAATCTTGGGTAATTCAATTATGATATGTCTTGGCATGTTCCTCCTTTGATCCAACTTGTTTGGGACTCTCTGAGCTTCCTGGACTTGTATGTCTATTTCCTTTGTCAGATTGGGGAAGTATTCCTTCATTTTTTTTTTTTTCAAAAAAATCTTCAATTTCTTACCCTTCCTTTTCTCCTTCTGGCACCCCTATGATTTGGATGTTGGAATGTTTAAAGTTGTCCCAGATGTTCCTAAGCCTCTTCTTCTTCTTCTTCTTCTTCTTCTTTTGAATTCTTGTTTCTTCATTCTGTTCTGGTTGAATGTTTATTTCTTCCTTCTTTTCCAAATCGTTGATTCGAATCCTGGTTTCCTTCACTTCACTGTTGGTTTCCTGTATATTTTTCTTTCACTTTGTATAGCCTTCACTTCTTCCTTTACTTTGTGGCCATACTCAATCATTTCTGTGAGTATCAGTGTTTTGAACTCTGCATCTGATAGGTTGGCCATCTCCTTGTTGCTTAGTTCTTCTGGAGTTTTGATCTGTTCTAGCCCCACCTTCAGTCACTTCCCCTGCAACCCACAAGCGAATTGGGTCCCTCTGTTGCTGATTCTTGGGTGGGTTTGTGTACATTCTAGGATCCCATGGGCCCCTCTAATGGGTCTTCTGTGAGACTGGGAGTTTCTTCCACTGCAGCAACCCCCACAGATTTTACAGCCAGAGGTTTTGAGGCTTTATTTTCTCACTGGAACCTTGGGTTGTGTGGTATGTCTCACTCCCTAGTTGTTCCTCCCAGTTTATTGGGACTGCCTGGTCTGCTGGCTGCTGCCTTGCCATGTGTCCTTCCTGCCCTGGCTGCCTGTCTCTGCTCTTCCTACCACTCTGTATTTATATTTATTCTTTAATTCCTTGGTTTTCAGACTTCCTTACAGTTTGATTTTCTGGCAGTTCTGGTTGTTTTTTGTTTTTAAGTTGGTTGTCCTTCTTTTGGTTGTGTAAGGAAACAAAGCATATCTACCTACACTCCCATCTTGGCCAGAAGCCCTAAATTCCATTTTAAACTGGCCATTTTTATAAGAAGAAGAAAAGTGTAGGTAAGGGGATTGGAATTCAGGGAAAAAGTTAATCAGATAAAAAGTTGCAGCATTCTTTCATCTGTGTCTTGGGAAGAGGTCTTTATTTGTGACCTGGGTGGTGGACATCTCGCCCTGGAGTACAATGGCTCAGATACCAGCTTGATTGCTTGCAGCCCTCTTGAGGCACAAGGGTGGGACTGCTTATGGTGTCCTGGAGTCAAGGGAGGTCGTATCTTTAGTTCGTGAAACAATAGCATTTTACATAAATTGATTACTAAGCTTATCAGCTATTACATGAAACTAAAATTTTTCCAACATTTGAGTACCCCATCATAATGAATATATATCTGCAAGGATATCCCAAACAATCTTAAAATTTATGTGTCCAAAAGGAAACAAAATTTTCTCCCCAAACCTATGCTTACTAGATTTCTTATCTGTTAGTTAATTGTAGCATCATCCTCTTAGCCAAACTGACTTCAAAATTCTCTTCCTCTTTCCATGTCATCCAATATTTTGCTACAAAGAATATCCTCTACCATATTCAGAGGCATTGTATGCCAAGTTCTATCCCTCATAGCTCCTTAACATTGTGGGAAGTGTTAAAAGTTTTGTCTCTCTCCTCCCTGGGTTCCATATTTATTGTTCTAGTTTAGTTCCTCCTTGTTATCTCTTACAGATCTTTCCTATCACCTTATAAACTACTTAAGGATATGAATTGTGCTTTGTTTACTTTCATATCCTCTCATACCTGATCTAAAAATAGTTAATAAACATTTGTTGAATTGAGTTACTCAAATTACTCTGTGGAGGGATTTGGAGATATTGCCCAAAAGATAAAGAACTTGCAAGAAGGGTAAACTTTTAATGGCCTTAGAGCATGGCTTAAAGATAGTTATAAATTTGGTGGAGGGTCCTCCAGCAACAGGTTTTTTTTTACCCCAGTTTCCTACTCCTGCCTGAAGGCTCCTGAAAAGACAACAGTACCAACCTGGGTATTTTGGACTTATCTTTTTGAGATTCTTGGATTCCTTTCATTAACTACTTTTTTTGACCACTCTTTCCCTCCTCATTTTCTGGATCTCAGAGAGTCCTAACTTTATAGCTACTTGTCAGCTAAATCTAAGTATGAATTCCATTTAAATGCTGAAGAACTTTCAAGTATTGGATTTTATACCCCTGTTTGAGTTGCTTTGGAATATACATTTACCATGCTGTTAAATGTAACTGGTTCTGGTTAAATACCTAGAGGGCAGAGGACCTTATTGTCTTCTTTTTAGCATTTAAAATATATTTTAATGAGAATACTTTTTCACTGTCTTTAAATAAAAATGATTTGTACTTTTTTTTTATTATCAGGAACTTCTCTGGCATTAGTGCTTTATTGTTTCCTGGTCCATGGGGCTTAGATGCCACTGCATCACTAATCTCCCAGTGCTCTTGAGGTGCATTTGAGCCATGTGCCCCTTTGCTGGAAGTCCTTGTGGCAACCTCAGGTGCTTGATTCTTATCAAATGTTTAACCACTTTAAGTTTTTGCATTCACTGAAAGGATGTTCTTGTAAACTTGTGAGTATGAGCTTTTCCTAATACAAATATCTTTATTATATCTTTTCCTTAATATAGATATATTTTTGTACTTTTTATTCTGGTAACAATATGCAGTTTATGAGGGTGCTGTGGATGGATCCCCACCATATTTTTCATGATCTGCAGGTGAAGGCTGAAACACTTTATCTGGAATTCTTGATTTGGTAAACTTGTGACAGACCCAATCTGTGCAAATGAAAGACTCTACACCCTTTGTCAGTTTGTGGTCTGCCTAGGGCCCTCTGAATTACTGAGCAAAAATCCCAGCCATTAGTCTGGTCCATTCTGTTCTCTGTAGAGGCAGTGATTGCTAAATGTTGTTCAACCTGAACTTACCCTCTGACAGACAACTGAACCTCCCCTTTTAACTTTCAACTAGTAAACTGGGATGCCTCAGAGCCTGCATCATATCTTTAGACATTGACTCTTACTTTGTTCAGCCAATCGTCACCTCCCAGCCACATTGCCTTCCCTTGTGTCTATAACCTAAGTAATAAGAGCTGTGCAGGGGCAGGGTGTTGGTGTTCCAGCGTGGTCTGTAGCTGTCCACTGGGTAAGCAGGCCCTGGGGTTTCCTGTGTGGTGCAAGCCAAGATCAGGCTCCACCTGTGCTTTGCTTGTGACCACTCTGCCTGAGCTATAAAGCAATCTGAGATACCTGTTACTTGTGCTGGGCTTGGAGATTTCCTGGCAAAGCTGAGCTGTGAATCTAGGCTGTCTGATGCTAGTGCTGTTTCTGGTGCCACTTAGCAATAAGTACAGGGAGGTGGTTGGGGGTGGGTGACTGAAGCTGGCTGTTGCATATTTGAAAAGATTTAGGAAATTGTGAAGCATGAGCCAAGACCAGCCAGTAGTAAGTTGGGTGGGATGTTGTCTCAGGGAATCTCCAGGGTGGAGCAAACAGGATTAGTCTGATTGATGGAGTCTCAGATAAGGCACCTGCCTGCAGGCTCTGTGGCTCTGTGGGGGGAGTGTTCAGAAAAGGGAAAATGGCCTCTGCACACCTTTCTGTCTGGGAGAAAGCTGTCTCTCAGCTTTTGCCTTGATGCCAGATGCTTCAGTTCCTTGCTGTATGCCACTGGTGCTTTTCAAGCTGCTATCCCAGTGCTGGAGCTCAGAGGGAGTGAGTCTGAGGAAGTCTGTGTGTGGGTTCTTTAAGAGGAACTGCTTGGGGCTCCTGCAGTTTCTTCCACCAACTCAATCCCCAATGGTTTTTTGCAGGCAGAAGTTATGAGGACTTACCTTCCTGGCATTGGAACCCTGGGCTGGGAGGCCTGGTGTGGGGCTGGGATTCCTCGCTGCAAAGATATCCTTGCTGAGTTTTTATCCATCATATATGACTGTGGGACCAGCCCATTCTACATCTTCGCCCTCCTACCAGTCTGGATGGGTGTGATTTCTTTAAATCTGTAGTTGTCAGACTTCCATTCAACTCCATTTTTGTCAGTTCTGAGTGATGGTTGTTCTGTAATGCAGTTGTAATTTTGATGTGGTTGTGTGAGGAGGTGAGCTGTGTTTACCTATGGCTGGCCATTGTCCTTAGGGTCAGGCACCTCTGTTGACTAGACTGTCTGAACACCCTGCTTAAAGTCTTCCTCAATGTATTGCTCCACATTTGGATAAACATTGGAAATATCAATGCTTTTCCTTTCTCTCTTAAGGCTTCTAGTGTCACTTTCTCATAGCACCTATTTCAGTGAGAGGAATCATATCATCCTAGGCTTGCTTTTGGAAGGCAAGGACTTGTTAGATTGATAGACCCTTCCTGCCAATCCTATGAGGTCCAGAGCTTGTACAGCCTGAAATCTTAGCTGGGCTAATGAGGCATTAAAACGCACCTAGTCAAAAACCTGGCATCACATTAGAATTATCTGGGGATCTTAAAAAAAAAAAAAAAAAAAAAAAAAGAATGCTTTAACTCTACTCCAAACCAGTTACATCAGAATTTTGGGGTGACAAGGAATTGGACCTGTACATCATACCATACGTCTTTCTCTTTTCTACTCTGGGCTTTTCCCCTTCCATCACATGTGCATATTTCTTCTTGTCAGAAGTCCCCAGCTTAAAAAGCCTATGTTCCCTTCATCCTTCAATCAGTAGGTATTTTTGTACTGATCAGTATAGTTGGCACTATTCAGACATTGAAGACACAATGGCGAGCGAGAAGAAAGGTCTAGATAACAACTGAGGTCTCCAGACATTTCTTTTTTTTTGGCCGTCGTTGCTAATTAAAAACTTCCCTGCTGTGTGGTACGGATCTTTTAAAATTATTACAGCTAAGCATCAGCTAAGGGATAGACCCTTTAATGAAGTTCAATGGAAATTGTTGAATGAAAAGAATCTGTTCTTGGGTGGAAGCCCGCCCACGCGGGAGGAGAAGAGGGCTTCAATTCCCACTTCACACAGGTGAGGGGAAGCCCCGCCCCTCTCTCTTTAGGCTTCATTAGTAGGCGGAGCTTCCCTCATTCTTGCCTGAAGGGAAAGCCGGCTGGAGGGGGACTCCGCCTCCTACGTGCTAGTGGTGGGGAGGGGTCTGTGGACTGGGCGTGAATTGATTGGCTGGGAGGCTGGGCGCCGCGGCGTTGGCTCTGTCCTGGCCTTCGCGCGGATCCCGGGTGGAGTGGAGGGAGGGAGTCCCGGTTGCTCCTGCCTCCCAGCGATGGCGCCGTGGTGCCGCGCCCAGTCCCCCGCTTGCCGGCTGGTACTCACAGTTATCAGGAACCCCCTCAGACGGTGAGATTTGGAGTGGGTCGGAGGGAATGGCAGAACGCTGCCTGCGACGGGGACCATGAGGAGCGGCCAGACCCTTGGGGCCGATAGAAGGAGCAGCCGCGGCACCTGCTGAAAGGGAAGAGCGTGCAGCGACCCAGCTGAGGCGCGGCGGGATCTCGCCGTCACCTCGAACATGCCGCTGCTCTGCGTGCGCGGTGAGTGCACGGCCCGGGGGGTTAGGGTGGGGTAGAGTTAGGTAGGGTAGTGTAGGGTAGGGCATGGTAGGGCGGGGGTCTCTGAGAGGTCCCCCACACCCTTCCAGTGGACGTCGGGTTACCACCCTTTCCAAACTTCACTCCCTGTGTGTCCACGGGGGGACAATTATGTTAACTTATAAACATTTAAAGAGTTCTTTCCACTCTTGTTTTTCCTCACGCTCCTGTGAAGGGACAGTTACCTCTCCATTCCGGTGGCCATGCGACAGGGTTGTTGGCTGGCAGGCCCAGATTCTATTAAACAAACAGCGATGGGAGCTCTCCTCTAGTGAGAGTGGACCGAGCCAGGAGACCGAGGATAGTTGGGGTCTGTCAGTGGTGGGTAGTCTTTCATTCTTTTCTTCCTCTTCCCGGCACACTTAGAACTACAGTCGGCTTAGTAGCAGGGTCTTTCTTCTAAATCACTCTTTGAACGCATAGTGGGACAACTGTCACATTCCTTGTTCCAGTGTATTTCTTGGCTTGCTCCCCTCTATTGCTTGTCTCTGATCCCATGCTCCTTCCCCGTAGTTTAGGCTAAGATTATTCTCATATTCGACTTGCAAAGGTGTGTTGGCTTCTCTCCTTCCAGGGCAGAGCGTAAGTGTGATTGATTGATTGATTTACTTAGCTTCTATCACAGTAACTAAAGGTGAAGGGCCGTCATTGCTTTTTCACTGAGGACACTTGATCCATCTAAGAAGATATTTTAAGAAGAGGGCTTTGGGGGTTAAGATGAGGCAAGGTGCATGGACTAAGCTCCAAGAGGGTAGAGATTGTTTCTTACAGGTTTTTGTATTCCCTGTGCCTGACATGGTAGAAGCTCAATACTGGTTTTGAATGAATGCAGGACTGTGATTTTAGAGATTTCTGATTAGAAAAAGCAAGATTCTTTTTGGATTACATGTTGAATTTGGTCTTGGGAAATTCAAAGTTACAGCGTGTCATACCTGTGTTGGATAAGACGGAATAAGGTGGCTTGATTGTGAGTGTGAGAGAGAACAGATCTGTAAGAGCCTTTTTCTGGCTGCACCTTTTTTACTGATGAGTTAGAGTTCATTTTCTTCTGGCTCTGTGGATTAGAAGCATTGTTTGTGATCTCTCTGATAAGGATTTTCCCTGAGCTGCTGATGAACAGAACTGCTTTTCTCTGTCCTCTTCCACTGTTTTGTTAAGTCTGCATTAACCCAAAATGGATTTGGCTGTTTCTGGGGATTATGAGACACAAAATTTTTTTCTTTCATGGTTGGTTTTTCATTAATGAAAATTTTGCTTTGCTTTTAGTAAGACTTGTCTGTCAGCAGCTGGGAGTTTATTTATTCCTTCAGATCCCTGCTGTTGAGTAGCAGGATTTGGGAGAGGTTGGGTTTTGCAATGACTCTTGAACAGTTTTTATTTTTTTAACTCAAATATTCTATTTTATTTTTTAACCTAATCCAAGACACGTGACAAATCTTAATTTGTTTCAAGAGAGATTATCTCCTTAGCCACACACAACTGCAGAATACATCTTGTGTTTGCCACTTAATGCCCACTTTCTGTTTTGCTAAGAAAGAGGTGTTTAATCATGTAACAATTCTTTTCCCACAGAGGAATGTCAAAACTGCCAACACAAGCAGAGCGGCAGACCAGTAGCTGTTGAAGACCCTTGGACAGTTTAAATCTCTACTGCCACACCGTATTACAGAGCTGGTCCTTATGAAAAAATCTTTAGGCAGAAGCACTATTAAATCAAATTCCTTTTTAAATGAATTTAAATCACTTCAGAGAAGGGACTGTTGTTTTATTTGTTGTATATTTGGCAGCATTCATGTCTAGAAATTCTGCTGTTTAGTTAACATCTTAACCTTTTAATGTTCATGAGTCACATTTTTGTTCTTTTGAACCTGGGGGATTGGAGACCTCCACCCTCTGTGGATGATCAGCTGTGCTGGGGCAGGGTGGTGGTGCTCCAACATGGTCTGTAGCTGTCCATTGGGTACACTGGCCTTGGGGTCCCCAGGTGGTGCAGGCCAAGGTCAGCCCCCACCTGTGTTTTTCCTGGTGCCACCCTGCCTGAGTTATAAAGCAATCTGAGATGGCTGTTACCTGTGCTGGGCTTGGAGATTCCCAGGCAAAGCCAAGCTGTGAATCTAGGTTGGCTGCTGCTAGTGCTGGGCCTGGGAGTCACTGAAGCCAGCTGTTGTTTGTTTGATAGGATTTAGGAAGTTGTGAAGCGTGAGCTGAGACCATTGTCTTTTGAAGGGAAATCCTGAAGATTATTAGTTACTGAAACAGGCAGCTACCTTGTATAGAAGCATTCATATTAAATGGTAAATTTTTCAACCTGGGGAAACCTACAGAAATGGATCAAAATAAATCTTTCTAAAATGAATTTCTCGCATTATATTTTGGCAATTAGGAATTTTATTCATGTTCTGAAAAAAGCCTGTGTAATGATATTGTAGGGTGACTCAATTTCTATTCGTCTTGGGGTAGAATTGAATTAGGAACTTTTTTTTTTCTAGTCAAAATTCAAGCAGTCTTTGATTTGATGTAGATATTGGCAACTGATATTGATTTTAATCATCCTGACCATCTCAAGTAAGAAGTAAGTTTCTTGATCTAATCCTTCAATTATGCAGGTTAAGGGCCCTTAATATAAGTAGTCTGACTCCAGCTCTCCTTTTTGGTTCTATATTCTTGCCTGTCTTTCTACAGATACTTTGCTCTAGTATTCACTTGGTTCATTCCTGTCTCTGCACTGTCCTCTATTTGTATTCCCAAAATAGTTTTCTTTCTATATTTTCTGCTTATCAAAAATGCAATCTTCCTTTCCCAGTTTATAATCTACATTGTTTATTGAAAATTTCCTCAGTCCCTCAATCATCTTTCCTTTCTATACTCTTTAAACTCTTAAAACCATAAATTACTTATGGGCTGAACAATGTCCCTAAATAGGCAATATATTGTAAACTGCCTGGTGCCTGGTCTTGTACTGTTATGCTCATGGTGACCCACACAAAGGCGGTTATAGCACTGGTCCAGTTAGGTCTGGAATTTTGTGATCAGTGTGGGTATTCTAAGAGACACATTTAGAAATGAGAATTTCCTCAGAGAAGAATGATTAGAATAATGGAGGGTGTAGAAGCCATTTGAAGAATAGAGAGGTTTAGTTTTGAGAAGATTTAAGAGGGAGAGGAGTGTAATAGTAGATGAAAATAGTTTTAAAAAACCGCTGTTCCAGAGGACAGAACTGGGACAAGTGGACCAATGATTGAATATTGTAGGAAATTAGATATTAGTTTAATGTAAGGAAGAACTTTAACAATTAGGGTTGTTCTTAACAAATGGAATGGACTACTTATGAGGATTTTTTTAATTTTAATTTTATTTAAAAAAATATTTATTTATTTTTAGAGGGGAAGGGAGGGAGAGAAACATCCATGTGTGGTTGCTGCTCACATGCCCCCCACCAAGGACCTGGCCTGCTACCCAGGCATGTGCCCTGACCGGGAATTGAACCAGTGACCCTCTGGTTCACAGGCCAGCACTCAATCCACTGAGCCATACCATCCAGGGCTTTTTTTTTTTAAATTATATTTTACTGATTATGCTATTACAGTTGTCCTGATTTTTCCCCCTTTGACTCCATTCTACCCAGCACCCCCCCTCTCTTCAGGCAATCCTGCCACCATTGTTCATGTTCATGGGTCATGAGTGTAAGTTCTTTGGTTACTCCATTTCCTATACTGTACTTTACATCCCCATCGCTATTCTGTAACTACCTATTTGTAATTCTTAATCTCTTCACCTCTTCACCCATTCCCCTACAGCCCCCTCCAATCTGGCATCCATACAAAACGCTGTCTCTCTCCATGATTCTGCCTCTGTTCTTCTTGTTTGCCTAGTTTGTTTTTTAGCTTAAGTTGTTGTTAGGTATGTATTGCCATTTTGTTGTTCACAGTTTTGATCTTTTTCTTAAATAATTCCCTTTGACATTTCATGTAATAATGGTTTGATGATGATGAACTCCTTTAGTTTTTTCTTGTCTGGGAAGCTTTTTATCTCGCCTTTGATTCTAAATGCTCTCAGGTCAGCATTCTCTATTAGAGGTAGATGTTTTACCAGTAGGTAACATTTTATGCCTATCAAAAAGACCAAAGACCTCAGCTCTTAAGTTTGATCTATAATTTTACTTCTTTTCTTTTTTAAAAAGTAAGATAAAGTTTACTTAGAAAGTCACAGAGGTAGAAGTGAGCTGTAAAAGAAATTGCACTGGTATTTTCATGTACTTTTCTTTTTTATATCCTTTGTATTATTTTCCATATTGGAAATTTATTACTTGTGTTTTTAAAAGAGAACAAAGAAAATGTCACTAGTGATGAGAACTATACCAAGTTGATTAATATTGTGACTTGCCCTTAGAAAAGCTTATTATAATTTATTGTCATATAGCCATCTATTTAACTGAAAGGATACTACTGAGAAACTCTTAGAAGGTGAACCGATGGACACTTAGGAAACATAGTGACTGTAGGTCTGTTCTAGTCATGAGACCCCAAAAATACAGAGTTGACCCTTGAAAACCACTGGTTTGAAGTATGCAGGTCCATGTATATGCAGATTTTTTTCAATAAACATGTTGGAATAATATTGGAGATTTGTGACAATTTGAAAAAACTCTGAGATGAACCTTATGATTTTCTTAATAACATTTTCTTTTCTCTAGCATACTTTATTGTATGGATATAATATATAATATATACAACATGCAAAATATGTATTAATTGACTTTGTTATTGGTAAGGCTTCTGGTCAATGGTAGTCTATTAGTTAAATTTTTGGGGATTTAAAGTTAAGTGTGGATTTTTGACTGGTAATGGGGTCCAATGTCCCTAACCTCTGAGTTTTTCAGGGGTGATTTGTATTTTGATTTGCTGTCACTGTGGAGAGTAGGAATAGTAGTGATTTTAGATTTTAGAGTCAAATACTTCTCATTTTTTTCCCCAACATTATTTCTTCCTCAGCTTACTCCTTGCCGCTGGGTTTACATCAGATTACAGTCCCTGCACTTACAGGCAGAGTTGCTGCTGGGTTCCTTTTGCTTTGCTGTGGCATCAGGAAGTTGATTGTACCTTGTCTGAGCCAGGCAGCAGTGAAGGAGGAAGCACCAATTTCCTTTGCCATAGATAGCTGTTGTCATAAATTATTCTCTTCCTTATAAGCAGTACATTCTGTAATTCTACGAAAGAGGGATTTCTGGAAGTCGCACTCGTTAGGCCAGTAGACTGAGTTTTTATCCTATTTTACCTCTGCTATATTTCAGACTTTGCTATGTGAGTTTGTTTAAAGTTTGGGCTGAGTATCATTAGTAAATATTTGCTGAGTACCTTCTCTGTGCCTGTTTATCATACGTATCTATATAGTAGATAAGAGCCCAAGGAATCTAGATAGGTTTTAAAACACCTCCTTTCTTATGTAAACCCAGAATCCATTAGGACTATTAGGTCTGACTTGGGATAAGCAGAATAAGTTAAGGCTCTGCTGGAGTGGGAAAATACTGCATTTTTTCCCTAAATTTTAAAGCAGGATTCTTTAAGTTTGGGTGATGTTTTATACATACTTCTAGTGGACTGGCTTTTATTAAAGATCAGAGAAGATTTGCTATCTGTATATTAAAATTTTTTACTGACTTACTACATGTGTACAGAAAAGTAATGTATTTTAAGTGTAAGGCTCACTGAATTATCACAAAGTGAACACACTCATGTGACTACCACCTAGGTCAAGAAATAGAGCAGTACTAGTACAACCCCAAAAGCCTACCTTATCCTTCTTCTCAGTTGTTACTCCCTCCCACATTCCCAAATGTAACATAATTTGATCACAATACCATAGAATAGTTTAGTGTTTTTTAAATTAACAAACTTCATTATTTTTAAAGCAGTTTTAGTTTCACAGCAAAATTGAGCATGAAGTTCTGCTTTTTTTTGAGCTTTTTAAAAATTTAGGTGTGATTGACTTATAGGAGTGCCCCCTTATCTGCAGGTATATGTTCTAAGGTCCCCCAGTGGATGCTTGAAACTACATATAATACCAAACCGTATATATATATGTAAGTCCTCATTTAACACCGTTGAAAAAGGTCTCGGAAACTGCGACTTGCAGCGAAATGATGTAGAGCAAAACCAATTTTACCATCAGCTAATTGACATAAACAAGAGTTAAGGTCCTATGACATATTTCTGGTCACAGATACATCACCAAACTTTTAAACAAAACCCCCAAACACCTCTAATATTAAATACTGAAATACATGTGAATTGTGCATACATTTAAGAAAAATTAATAGAAACAAGATAATTTTCCAACCTGCTTATTCTAGTTCAGGATCATAAATGATTGGAGCCTCTCCCAGCAGCTCAAGGTGCAAGGTGGGAGTCCACACTGGATAGGATGTCTTTCCATCACAAGGTGCACTCACATCCACAACCACACCCACTCAGACTGGGACAATTTAGACACACCAGCTTACCCCTGATGTGCACATCTCTGGGATGTGGGAGGAAACCGAAGTCCCTGGAGAAAACCCATGCAGACGTGGGGAGACTGTGCAAACTCCACACAGTGGCCCTGGTTGGAATAGATTTTTTTGCTCTCAACATTATAATCAAACAATGTTGAGTGAAATGATGTTATTCAAGGACCTGCCGTACTGTTTTCCCTATGTGCATACCTATGATAAATTTTAATTTATAAATTAGTCACAGTTAGAGATTAGCAGTGATAACTTAAAATAAAAGAGGACAGTTAAACAATATATTGTAATAAAAGTTATGGGAATGTGGTTTCTCTCTGTCTCTCTCATAACCAATCTGATAACTGAGATAGCTGCTAAATGACTAAGGGGCAGGTAACGTATATAGCATGGACAAGTGGACAAAGAGATGATTCACATCCCAAGCAGGATGGAGTGGGACAGTGCAAGAGGTTTCATCATGCCACTAAGAATGGTGGGCAGTTTAAAACTTATGAATTGTTTATTTCTGGAATTTTCCATTTAATATTTTTGGACCACAGTTGATGGCTTGGTAACTGAAACCATGGAAAGTGAAACCAGGGGGGACAAGGGGGGCTATTATTAGAACTTTTCATAAATGAAATTATAGAATATTTCATTTGAGTGGGCTTGTTATGCTTAACATTGTGCATGTCAGATGTGTCCACGTGGTGCATATAGCATGTTGTGTAGTATCTTGTATCAATATACCACTGTTTATTTAAATAACTTTGTTGGACCTTTGTTTTTTTTCCATCTTGGACTATCATTTACCATACCACTCCAAATTTTCTTGTACTTTTGTATCTTTTGGTCCCACCTCATATATTTCTGATGGGTGTATCTATATCTAGGATTAAGATTTCTGGGTCATTCATTATATATATGTTCAACTGTAGTGAGTAATATAAAACAGTTTTTCAGAATTTATCAGTTTATCCTAGTACTTTATTTCTAATATTCATTTTTTTAAAAAAGGGAATGAATGGCTCTTAGTTCTCAGGATTTGACCAGGTTAACAAATCCTGAAAACTAAGACATTAGGCATTAGTACATATTTTTACATGTTAATCCTGCAGTCTTGATAATGTCTCTGTTTATTTTTATGACCTGAACAGATCCATTACATTCAAAATGATTTCTCATATTTAATACTAAAATTTGTGACCATGATTTTATTGAAAGAAATACTCAGTTCATGGTTATTATTTATTTATTTTTAAAAAATGTTTTATTTTTAGAAAGAGGGGAAGAGGGGAAGAGAGGATTGGTTGCCTCTTGTACATTCCCAACTGGGGACCTGGCCCACAACCTAGGTATGTTGAACTGGGAATTGAACCAGTGATGTTTTGGCTTGCGGAATGCCCACTGAGCCATATCAGTCTTCATGTTTATAATGCTGAACAAATTTAGTAGACTAGTCCCTCCTGAATTTAGGAATATAATTTTTCTAAATAGAGAAATTATTAATTCATTCAACAAATATTTATTAGCTCTATATATGTCAGGAACCATTAGGCACATTGACAATATAAAAGTGAACAAGACAGATATGGTCTGTCTTCACAGAGCTTAGAGTAGGTAATACAGGACTAATGAAGGTGACTTGAAAATATAGGAAAGTGCTAAAGTAATACAAAGGACAAAAAATCATTCAAAATCTCATCCCTCAATACTACTGTTTATATTTTTGTTAAAAAAATTTTTTTTTATTATGGAGGAATTAAAACATGAAAATAGAACAGTATAGTGAACCCACAGGTTCCTGTTATCCAGCTTCAATATTTATCAACTCTTATTTTTTTAATAACACCATCCATTCTCCCTCCTTTTATATTATTTTGAAGCAGATCCATACAACATGTCACTTCACCTATGAATATTTCAGTATGTATCTCTGAAAGATAAGGATTAAAAAAATAACCATAGCCCTGGCCATGTAGCTCAGTTGGTTGGAGCATTGTCCTGATATCCCAAGGTTGCAGGTTTGATCCCTGGTCATGGCACATACAAAAATCGACCAATGAATGCATAAATAAATAGAAGAAGAAATCAATGGCTGGCTGTCTCCTTCCCTCCCTCCCCCTCTCTCTAAAATCAATAAATAAAAATTAAAAAACCCACAAAACCAACATCACATTTTAGAAAATTTCTAATTCCATTAAATATCCAGCATTTGAATTTCTAGTTTGTTCAGAAATTTTATAGTTTTTTTTTTTATTTTTTACAGTTTGAGTGTTTGAATCAGGACTACAGTAGGCCCACACATTGCTATTGGTCGATAAGTCTTTTATGTCTCTTTAAAAAGTTTTTATTTTATTTTATTGACTTTAGAGAGTGAGAGGAAGGAAGAGAGAGAAGCATCGATTTGTCGTTCCATTCATGCATTCATTGGTTGATTCCTTTTTTTTATCCTCTCCTGAGGACATTTCTTTTTTTTTCATTGCTTTTAGAGAGAGAGGAAGGGAGAGAAAGAAACATTGATGTGAGAGAGAAACGTCAGTTGGTTGCCTCCTGTACATGCTGGGACTGGGAATTGTAGGCACCTGGATGGGAGGGGGGTGTTATGCCTCAGGGGATCATGTGTGCCTGGGGACTGTATGTGCCCAGACTGGCGATTGAACCCACAACCTAGGCATGTACCCTGACCAAGAATTGAACCCATAATCTCTCGGTTACAGGATGATGCTCCAACCAACGAGCCACACTGGCCAGGGCCATTGGTTGATTCTTCTATGTGCCCTGACTGGGGATGAAACCCACAACCTTTGTGTATGGGGATGATGCTCTAACCAACCAACTGAGCTACCTGGTTAGGGCTATCTCTCTTTTAATCTATTATAGTTTCACCTCCATCTCCCATACTCTTTGCAATTTGTTTGTTGAAGACACTGGATCATTTCTTGTTTTCAGACTGGGTTTTGCTGATTGTATCCCTGTGGCATAGTTTAACATGTTCTTGAGGTCTGTCCAGAAAGTATCAAGCCATATAATGGAAAAATAGACGCCTTTATTGAAGAAGATACTAGAAACATTGTACATAGGACAATGACGCCTTAGTTCCCTTCAAAGTAGGCACCTTGGGACTTCACACAGTTCTCCCAGCATCTCTTCCACTGTTCAAAACATTGCAAAATCCTTTGTTGGGATTACTATCACCTGCCCCATTGTATTTTCCTGAATCTCATCAATGGTCTGAAATCTCTTCCCTTTCAAAGGTGATTTTAGTTTTGGGAAAAGCCAGGAGCCGCAGAGCAGGGCTGTAGAGGGGCTAAGTCACCTGGGTGATTTAATGTTTTGCCAAAAACCCTACATGAGATGTGATACATAAGCGGGTGCATTGTTGTGACAAAGCTGCCAATCATCATGTGGTCTGGGTAGCTACAGCAGTTTTCGTTGTATTGTGTCTCTCAACCGGTGAAGATCATTGAGGTAGTACTCCTTATTAATGGTTTGGCCTGGGGCGAGGGGCACACTTGTGATGGAAACATCTTCCCAATTGAAAAACAGTTAACTTGGTCTTGAATTTGCTTCAACTTTGCCACGCCTTCTTTGGGCATGGAGAACCAGAGATGAATCATCTCTGACTCCTGAGTTATGACTTTCCTGAGGAAATCTTGTTCATTGGTAGCGGTTTGAATCAAGTCATTAGTAACTGCAGCATAATGTTCCTTCTGCTTTGGTAGCAGAAGCCGCAAAATGAATTTTGCCATGACATGTTTCATGCCAAGATCCTGCATCAAAATGTTGGACACAGTAATTTTTGGAATCCCCAGATCAGCTTCTAGTTCTTGCACCGTCAGTTGCTGATCATCGTTGATTGCTACCCATATACTTTCAACATTCTCAGGTGTTCTTGTTGCAGGCCTTCCAGAATGTGAATCACTTCCAACAGATTCTCAACCATCTTTGAAGTGTTTGTGCCACACTTTCATTTGTGCTGTACTCATTGCCTCGTCCCCAAAAGCCTTCTGAATCATCTGAATAGTTTCCATGTAGGAATGTTCAAGCTTAATGCGACAATTTGATGCAGATTCATTGCTCTGTACTTGTTCAGTCATTTTGAATGCAACAGCCACACAGTACACACACTCACTCAGTGTCATCTACTGCCCCGCTGACTAGTTCAGTGAGGTTGTCATTGTTCACATATGCACATTCCAGTCAACTCTCCTTGGCTGCCAGGTTACATCAATATTGTGCAAACTGTTCATGTTATATTAGCAATGGCTGGGCTTTTCCCGAACAGACTGCGTATACTTTTCCTATAATGTTGATGTTAGATTCAGAAGTTTGATCAGTTCCTCCTCCTACTTCCTCCCTCTCCTACCCACCCCTTCCTCTCTACCACCCGTTTTCCTTTTACTTCTTCTAAGGCTGCTAATATATATGGGTAGTGTTGAGTTCTTAATCAGAAGGTCCAGAATGTCTAGTTGTCTGGTGTCTCTCTTTTTGTGATGTTAGTGCTCATTAATGCTTAACATCTAGTCTGTTAATTCATCAGGTTGCAAAATTGTGATAGTCTAATTTAATCATTCCTTCTTCATTTATTAGCTGGAATATTTCAATGAAGAAAAACTTCCCAATATTTTCTATTTAGCTACCAAGTGAGCTCTTCTAAGAAGGTTAGGATAAATGTTTGATTCTTTTATTTACCAATTTTCAAATAGTGATTTGGTCCCTTTTGCATCCTCAACAGTGACCAATGAGTTCCTATTGTTTTCAGTATTATAATGATGTCATAGGTTTATGCATATTTGATGTGTTTCAATCAATGTGGTTATTCTTATTGATATGCAAATTGCCTGTCTTTTTTGCACCCCTCACTAGGGACCCCTCAATGTTAATATTTTGATGTGCATTTTTTCAGCCTTTTCCTCCATACAATTTGGACACTCTTCTCACCCCCTTTTTCTTTTGGCAAGCCTCTTTACTTTTATGCCACAATTTAAAAATGAACTGTTAACATCTGTTCAATGTACCTCAAAAAACTGAGAATTAAACTCTTAAGTGAGATCATGTGTGTGAAATTTCTTTGTGCGTTATAGTAACTTTTACTCCTGGATAGTAACTTACTTTTAGTCCCCTTTTATTTTCCCTCTTTGTAGATACTTAAGATGTAGTCATGTGTGTGACTAAATATGTTGCATGGTACAGTTTGGTAGTTTCTAAAACAGATACAAAATAAAAGGTGGTTTAGAAATGGAGTGTTTGATTCCAACTGAGAGACAGAAGGGTCTCAGTTAGGAGAGGAAGAGGAGGGAGGAAGTCAAGGTGGAGTCAGGTGTTTTTCATTATGGTGTCATTAATTGGGATAGGAAGCAGAAAAGAGTAACAGTTTCTGGGATGATGATAACTTTGGTTTCTAACCTGTTAAATTTGAAGTGCTAGCAGTCTGTCTATGTGTTACCGTAGGAAACATGACTTGGAAGATTGGAGTTAGAGGTATAGATTTGGTCTTGTATTCTTTGTTGGGTGGACGAATGGTGGCAGGGTAAACATTTACTCAACATTGTCATCATAATATGCTGCGTTTCATTGACTACAAGATGTCAGAGATTTTAAGACTCATTATTTTAAGTACCACTGAGGAAAAAAATACTATTGAGTTGACACATCATTGTTTTTATTTTTTAATTAAAATTTTAAAAAATTAAATGTTTTAATTTTTCTCAGAATTTAAAAAAATGTGAACATTCTGTAATTCAGCCCCAGCCTTTACTTCCAGGTGACTTCTTCATTGGGTTTCAGTTCCCTTTTATATAACAAACTCTTGTTCCGGAAGGTAATTAGCTTTCATCATTCTTTCTGTCTAGATAACATCCAACGTCAAATCCCATAGGGGCAAGTATATATACCCAGTGGTCACTCACAGTCTGAATAAATTCATCCTGAATGCTGTGGTCCTGAGGCTGGATACCTATCTTTTAATTAAAATTTTTTTTACTTATTGATTTTAAAGAGAGGGAAAAAGGGAAAGAAGAGAGCAGGGGTAGGGGGTAGAAGGAGAGAGGGTGGGGGTTGATTTGTTGTTCCACTTATTTATGCATTCATTGGTTTCTTCTTGTATGTGCCCTGACCAGAGATCATACCCACAACCTTGGCATACTGGGATGATGCTGTCACCACCTGAGCTACGCAGCCTGGGCCCTGTTATTGTTTTTAAGACACATTTTGACTGCAGGGTTCTAAAATATGAGAAAATGCCCCACCATAGAAATCAGTGAAATACAGAAGCTAACATCAGTAAGCCTTTACTCTTTACCAAGATCTCTGTTAATAAGCAGGGAAGGATTAATAATTTTCAAAATAACCTTGTTAGTTTATCTTTATTATATTCTCATTTTACAGATGAGTTCACTAGGTCCACAGAAGTTAGTATGTTTACAGTAAAGCTGAATTTAGATTTTCCTGGCTTTTAAAATGTAAACTACAAAATTAATAATATCAGATAGTGTTTTGGAACATGAAAGAAGTCTTATTTTATAAATGATGCTTAGGGGAAAATTACTTTTTGCACTGTTGGTTGTGAATCAGTATCACTATAGCTGTGGTTTCTGTTTGCTTAGTATGTATTCAGGGGCAATATTATAGCAGGTGTTTTTTAGACTGGAGAGTTCATTATGGCTGTAGTTTAATAGTGTTCACAACTTAAATTCTTTTTTTTTCTTGGGAGGACATGTGGAATAATGGAGAATCCAGGATTTTGGATTCCAGAAAATTGTTTTGAGTCTCCCAAGGTAATGACTAAAATTTTATCTACAAGGCTATTAACTTCATTCAGAATCATATTCTGTCAAGTGGGAAAGATAATATCTGTGCCAGTCTCACTGGATTGGAGTGAGGGTCAGTAGACATGGAAGTTCTCTGCAGTTTTAAAAAACAGACAATGCGGAGTGGTAGGTACAATGTTCTGAAAAGTTTAGGAGCTGGAAACAATGAATAAAACCTCACATAAGGTATAAAACATGCCTGGGAATTAATTGGGCTTCCACTGGAATATAGCCACCTTTCATGTAAACTGAGAAAGGTATCATTACATTGGGACTTTCTATACCAAGTTGACTCAAGATAAAATTGTAGACTTTTCTACTTGGCTAGATCTGGCAAAGTGCAGGTCTCCTGGCCTTAGGCAAATGATACTTGAAGATATTAACATTTAGTAGTCTTGAATATATCTAGTTGAAAGAACTGTAATGTTGGTACATGAATTAAGTACATATATTTGTGTGTGTGTGTGTGTGTGTGTGTGTGTGTGTGTGTGTGTGGTTTCAACAGCAGTTTACTCAAGAGACTAAGGCCCTGTGCTCTTCGTGAAATTAGCCTAATATGCCTTAGTGTTTTCAGCTGAAGTACAATATAGCCTTAATATTAAGGCATTATTATGTTGTCCACAAAGATAAACAGATGTATGTGGTTCATCCTCCAACTGGTTTGCACTCTAACAGGTACAACAGATATTAGAGACTGTAATATGATAAAGAACAGAATATGAAAAGCAACATTATAGAGGAACAATTAAAATAGTGCAGTTTTCATTTGGGGTGGTAAGGGGAAGCTTTTTGGTGACTATTTTTTTTTCTCATTTATAAGGGTAATATATACACACTTTAGACATTTTTGAAAATACATCGAGAGAAAAAGAAAAATTATAATTTCACTGGTATTAGCTGTGTATTTTTTAAAAATAAAATGTCATCATACTTTGTATACTGATTAATTTTTCATAGTCAAATATTATAGATTAGAATTTGACAAGGTCTCTTTGTGTTAATATTTTTAGTTTTTGGAAACTGGAAAGAATCTTTTACAAACCTCTAGCAAGCTAAACTTCTAGTAAGCTAAAATATGGCAATGCAGTGACATTTGAAATTATAGCAGTTTATTAACTATTTGAAAATGTAAGTACAAATCAAACAAAATACACAAGGAAGGGAGTGTATTAATTGCTGCATCAATAATTCTAATCTGTTCACTGTTAAGAGATCACAGTGGTGAAATAAATCACACTAAATCACTGAAATGAAATAAGACACCAGTATTTGATATTATAAGGATTGGCTGCAAACATATCTTTGTGGTGTATCTGTTGCTTAGTTGGAATGATCCAGTCACCTCTAGCAGAACTCCAATCTAGAGTCACTTACAACCTTTATTCTCCTTTCAGAATGATAACAAGTATTTTTGCTATGATCTGTAAATTCTATTTCTAGCTATGATCAGTGTGGTTCAGTTGGTTGGGCATTGTTCTGCAAAGCGAAAAGGTCGCTGATTCGATTCCTGGTCAGGACATATGCCTGGGTTGTGGGTTCCATCCCCAGTTGGGATGTCTCTAGGAGTCAGCAGACTGATGTTTCTCTCATACATCAATATTTCTCTCCCTCTTTTTCTCCCTCACTTTCTCATCTCTAAAAATAAATAGAATAAATCTTTAAATGCTATTTCTATAATGTCCAGAAAACTTGAGTTTCTATCTCTTTTGAGACCTATACTCTCTAGCAACTGGAAAAGAGAGATAGGCTATTAAAAATCACACTTGCAGACACACACAAGCATACACTCTTTATTGCAACTGGAGAAGGGGGAGGTAAGCTATTAAAAATCCCTTGTGTGCATGCCCCTCCTTCACTTGAGTGACTTGAATTCTAGCTTGCAGCTAGTTTGAGGTACCTTAAACAGGACCACTGAATCTTTTACACAGTAAGTAATGCTCAATAAACACTTGCTTTGATTTAATGTGTGTATGTGTCAGCAATTAATAACCTGTGGGCTTTGCTGTGGGGTATTTAATGGATTTTAATAAAGACCAAGAAATATGCTTTAAGTATAATAAAAAAAATTTAACTATACTGGCTTTAGGCATTAAAAGATAAAACATTAAGATGAGTGAATTAAATAATGTTCTAATTTTTTTATACTCCTTTATAGCCTGTAAGAGTTAGTCACCTAATAAAGGAATTAGGTGAATAGAAGGTTAGACTGACCTTGTGTTGTCCATGTATAACCAAGCTTGAATGAGTTCTGATAAATGGTAACCATAGAAATCTGATTGTGTATTAATGAAAATCTATTCCAACTAAGGTTTATTTATTTAGAAAACATTTAAAAATATATTTGAGCACTTGTACATGTTCAATTATAACCTGGACTGTGTTTACTTTAGAATTAGTCATTGGCTTTGTTAGTTGAAGTTTTACGTAAGTACCTGTTTGTCTTTGGTTTGAGAAGGAGCTTATGGGTAGTGAATTTTGCTGGTTTTTGTAGAAATTTATTTTTTCAAGGACAGGGTAGCATATTTATGTATACTTTATCAATATTCTCTTTAAATTATAATAAACAGCTATGAGGTCAGGTAGAAGTTTAGCAATGATATTTAAGCCTTTCTCAGAACTGTTCATGAATGAATGAAGCCATAGACATATTACTGGTTTGCAACTTTGGTTTTGTTTATTACTCTATCCACACCACCATATTTTAACAGAATTTATTTTATTTATTTTTCTTTGTCTTGGTTCATATGGGCATAAATTGAAGCATTAGCTCTGGAATTAGTATTAATACTGTAGGAGAAAGCTGTGGACTGCAATAAGTTTGTCTTCAGAATCTGGGTTTGAATTTCAGATTTTACTGTTTAAGTCTGAGACCTTGGGCAAGTTACTTAACCTCTTTGTGCTTTAGTTAATCTGTAAAGTGGAAATTGTATACTCTGCAAGCAGTGTTTTTTCAAACTGTCGGCATGATTCATTAGTCCTGCAATGACTTTAGCGTGTGACCAGCATTAGGAGAAAATGATATAGAGCTATTGCCAATAAGGGGAAATATTGTTTTGTGAGACTTTTTTTCATAGTATACATTCATACTGTACATAAATATATATGTAAGCAGATGGGAACTTTGTTGCAATGCAAGATATATTTCTTACCCTAGGCTGGGTTAAAAAAAATTGAAAAACATTCTGTAAAATTGTTAGGATTAAGTGCCTAGCATAGCTCCTGTTTCATAGATAGGCGCTGAAAGAAAGATGGCCTTGGAGAAGTCTTATTGGGTATTTTGGCCTTGTTGGATTTTGTTGTATTTATATAGATTTGGTCTTTATTCCAAGAGCTATAAAATAAAAGCTGGTTTGTTAATTTGTTATTGTATATGGAAAATCTGTTGATATAGAAAGGTTTTCTTTTTTTGAAAAGTATTGATTTGTGAACTCATATTCAGTAGGTGAGAGTGTAAATTTATATGACAACTTGGAATGCAATTAGGTAGTCCTTAGTAAAGTTGAAGGTATGTATCCCCTACAGCCTAGTGATTGCAGTGCTTGTGTTTGGTCAAAGGAGGCTTGCCAGAGGATGTTCACTGAAGCATTGTTTGTAATGGCAAGAATTTGGCAACAGCCTGAAAGTCCCATGGTAGAAGTTTGGATAAATAAACTGTGGTGTGTTCATCAAGTGGAATGCTAAACTAAACTAAGTTAAATGAATAAGTTAAGCTTCATTTCTCAATAATGATAGATCTCAAATCAAAATGGGAAGAGAAGCAAGTTGCACACAGATATAGTATAGATACCATATAATATTTAACATTTAGAAACATGCAGAAGTAGTATTATATATCATTATGGATATAAGCATATGTACTAAAAATTAAAGTTTACACTGGAATGATACATATTGATGTTAGGTTAATGGATTCTTCAAGGAAGGGAGGGAAGGAATGGGATTAAGTAGGGATTGCAGTTGTATTTGTAGTCTATTATTTTTTATAAAATTTTATTTACTTTTAGAAAGAAAAGGAGGGAGAAAGAAAGAGAAATATAGGTTTGTGAGAGAAACATCGATTGGCTGCCTGCTGCACACCCGTTAAGTGGGGACCTGGCCCACAACCAGGCATGTGCCCTGACCAGGAATCGGACTGTGACCCTTTGGTTTGCAGGCCAGTGCTCAATCCACTGAACCGCACCAGCCAGGGCTGTTATATATTATTACATTTAGATAAAAATAATATCAAGCAAATATGGCACAGTGTTGAGATCTGGACAGTCTGTTAGGTAAATGAGTAGTCATAATTTTTTTCTTTTCTGTTATGTATTAAATATTTAAATTATATATATTTCTTTAAAAAGTTTAGTGCACAATTCATGGCACAGGTTAAATACTCAATGGTATCTATTAAAAATAACACATTGCCCTGGCTGGTGGCTCAGTCAGTTAGAGCATTTTCCCTTACACCAAAAGGTGGCACATTTGATTCCCAGTCAGGGCAGATACCTAGGTTGTGGGTCAGACCCTGGTCAGGGTGCATACAGGAGGCAACTGATCAATTTTTCTCTCTTACATTGATGTTTCTCTCTTTCTAAAAAAATCAATAAGGCCCCGTCTGACTGGTATGCCTTAGTGGGTTGAGCGTCATCCTGGAATGCAAAAGGTGGACAACTCAATTGCTGGTCAGGGCACAGGCCTGGGTTGTGGACCTGGTCCCAGGTCCGAGTGTGTGCAAGAGGCAACTGACTGGTGTTTCTCTCATACATCAATGTTTCTCTCCCTCTTTTTTCCCCTCCCTTCTCCTCTCTTCCCCTCTCTTAAAAAATCAATAAAAATAAAAGTAAAATTGTACATTGTTTTTGGGTCTAGAGAAAAATGAATTTTTCTAACCTACTTAGGTCATGTTTGAGGCTTTCCTCAAACATGAAAATTCAATTCTGTCTAGAAAAATGTTAAAATATATAGAGTAGAATTATTGTGTGTCTATTTCCATAACATGGAAACAAATCTTCAACTTAGATATTTTTCTTTTTCTTTTTTAAAAAAGATTTTATTTATTTATTTTTAGAGAGGGGGAATTGGGAGAAAGAAAGAGAGGGAGAGAAACACCAATCAGTTGCCTCTTGCATACCCCAAACCTGGGACTTGGCCGGCAATGCAGGCATGTGCCCGACTGGGAATTGAACCAGTGACTCTTCTGCCCTTCTGTTTGCAGGATGATGCCCAACCCACTGAGCCACACCGGTCAGAGCTAGACATTTTTTTTTTTTTAAGTGTGAATCTACCTCCTTACTATGCATGTTATTTGCCCACTGCTTTTCCAGGATGAGTCATAACATTTGTGATTATTCTTGAGAAGTTTCCTGTGCTTTTGCAGATGGACTTTTGTTACAGTTGTGCTTCAATGTGTTTTAGCTTGTTTCCTGCCCTTATTGTGTTACAGATGCCCTCTGTTGCATCCTGGTTAACCAGTTTTATTATTCAAAAATCTGTCTGTCGTACAAAGCATTGTAAGGCTATGTTCTACATTTTCATATGCTCTAGTTCAGCACCGTTGGATAAAACTTTCCATGATAATGAAAATGTTCCATATTTGTGCTGTTTAATATGGTGGTCACTAGTCACTTGAAGCTACTCAGCTTTTGAAATGTGGCTAGTATGACCCAGGGATCAAGTCTTAATTTTATTTAATTTTGATGAAGTTAAATTTAAATAGCCACATGTAGTTGCTGGCTCCCATATTGGACAATGCTGCTCTAGCCTATTGAAAAGAATGCTAGGTTTGATTACTAGTATATTACTAATTTCCTGAGCCTGTTTTCCTATTGTGTAAAAGGGGACTAATAAGTCTTACCCTAACCATCTCTGGAGATCCTGGGGAGAAGTTAAAGAATATATGAAAGCCTGTTGAGAAATGACCAGTCCTGTGGGATACATATTGAGAGCTATAAAACTGTGTTGCTTGACTGTAGTTCCACTTCTAGGACATTATCCTAAGAAAGGAAAAATTTTTATACATCTCTGATTATCTGTAGGGATAGTCATCAAAGGTTATTTATAATTGTATTAGTTTGCTATGGCTACCATAACAGAGTAATACAAACTGGGTGACTTTAAACAACAGAAAGTTGTTGTCTCATAGTTCTGAAGGCTGGAAAGTCCAAGATCAAGTTTCTAGCAAGGTTGAGTTCTTGGTGAAGGCTCTCTTCCTTTCTTAAAAAAATATTTTTGTAAGTTTTTATTTAAAAGATTCCCTTTTCAATCTGTTCTGTACTGTACAAGTTCCTGCCACCCACCCTTCCAGGAGTTTTTTGAGGACTTTTTTTTTTAAATGGAAAAATAACAAGAGGACCCTCTACTGAAATGAGGTAGGACCAGAGTCAGTTCCTGTGTGGCAGCTGTTCAATACTGGCCTTATGGAGTGCAGAGGAGTCGGGGCAACGGGGCCTCCCTCTTGTGAGAAAAGAGCTGAGAAAATCCATCTTCTCTTTTGTGAAAATGGTCCAAACTCCACTATGAGGTTCCCTGGCACTCTTCTTATACTTTATATATTGAAGGCACTTCCCTCCTTTATGGCCAGTTTTAGCAGGCAAAGAAATAGGAAGGAATATAGAAACATAGTACTTTACCTAGTACTATGCAAACTATTTTACTATGTAAAATATATACATATCATATATAGGTATACACATACACACACACATTTGGGGGGAGTAGAAGAAGAGAGTCATATAAAACTGAATAGTCATCACATTACCCCAAATGAGCCTGACATTAACAGAGATAATAAATAACATCTAGGGGATAAGTGACAACATGGGTACAGAAAGAAGGGAAAGGACACATATTTAACTATTAAATACACTTCTATATTTGTTTGGCAGAATTCAGGCCATCCCGAGGATTCTGCACTTGCCAGACAAGATGATGCTATGATGCTAAAAAAATTAAAAAAAAAAATAAAGCATTCAAGTGGAGCTCCATATCACAGTTTTCCTTCAAGTCAGGTGTTCGGCCAACCATCAGGAACAGAAACTTTGGCTCTGAGATAAATGGAAAAAAAATGTATCTCCACTTACAACATGAAAATACAGAAAATTCATTAAAAAAAAAAAACCCATCAAGGTTTACATTCAGCAACATGGAGGTAGCACTGCTTTCTTTGCATCCAGTGCTTAAGTGGTTATTGGTATGTGTTCTAAAAACTGCTCACTTCACCGACATGTACAGCACGTTGGAGGATAAACTCAACATGAAATGTGATGGGCCAAAGAAGGAATGAGCAAGAAGTGCAGGAAAGAAGGGTTTCAGATAATTTAGCTTAAAAGGGGGTTGTCATCAGACTACTGACACTCTCTGTTGGCCTTGGCTCTCCAAGAGCTTTTACTTACCTGGGAATTAGTGCAATGTGTTTAATAGTTACCACTGCTAGTCAACTCTATAAATCTTTAAAAATAATTATCACAACTTAAATTCAACCATTTAGACAGCACTACATACAGTACAGACCTGCCCCGAAAAACAGCATGCAAAACTGAGGTCTGGCACTGTTAATTCAGCCTAACTGGCCCATTCCCCACCCTGCCCAACACCCCCCCCCCGCACCTGAAATCTAATTTGTGCCCCAAAGTTGGCAGGCTTATTCTATCTAATGGCTTAAAAAAAAAGAAAAGAAAAGAAAGAAAGAAAAGAAAAGAAAGGAAGGAAGGCAGGCAGGCTGCACAACATGTAGTCAGGTTCAGATATTTTGGGGGATCTCCCCAAAAGAAATAACCAAAATAACCAAAAAAGTAAAGAAATGCCTAAAACATAATATAGCATTTTAGAGTACTTTCAGATACAAGGCAGGGAAAGGTGTAAGGCAGAAAACATCCATATCTTTGGTAATTTCCAGAAAGGTCCAATTCCTTGGGTGACTCCAGGGCACCGGGCAGACCCTAATGGCTGCCCCGGAGCAGAGCACTAAGCTTGCTCCTGGGGATACAAGCCTAAGTAAGGATCCTGAGCTGAGGGCACCTACCCCAGCTCGCTCTTTTTTCCTCTGTTCCATCTCCCACTCCACAAAGGTATCGGAGAGAGTTGGCCAGGCCTCATCTTCACGGTAGTTGCTGAGGTCAGGACCAGCCACCTGAGAGAAGTTAAGGAACATGTTCCAAGTGTCCCAGGGATGCCATTGATCCCTGAGGTGTTCTCTGTTAGGAAGTTTAGCCACTGGTTCAACACTGGAGGATTGTTCTGGGTAAAGACTGCATTCCACAGGGTAATGGTTATTTCCCAATGAAGTGACCACTGCCCTTCTTCAGAGTCCAGGCCAAACTGAAATGTAAACTCGAAGAGATCCTTGAATTTTCCTCTTGTTTGGCTTCTGTTAAGAGACCAGAGAACTGTGCATAGATCCCGTTGCTGTGGTCTGCACTTAGTTAAGGAAAAGCTTAGTGCTCTGCTTTTCAGCCATCAAAAAACCCCTTCCTGGTGAATTTGTACATGGTAGCAGCCTGGAACTTCCAACGCAAAAGCAGCACTCAAAATTTTGTGGGGTCAACATATAGGTCACTGTAAAAACGCTCCATGCCTCCCTCCAAAAGTGCATCCTCCTGCTCACCCTTGTAGAGCCTGAACAGTTCTTCCAGCCTCTGCTAGGAAGACTTCCCAGCATTGGACTTGGGCTTCCTCCTAGTACCTCCTGAGGATGTTGACAGCTGGCAGGCCTCAGTGGCAGCCTCTTTGTTTTTTGTCCCATTAATGAGGATATCCCCACCTGGCTTGCAGTAGGCTAGGGGGTGTTCCTTACGGTGGCCTGCACCCTGCCTGTCGAGTGACTTGCTGCTAGGTCACAGTCTCTATTCATGTTGCCCAGGATTGATGACGGGTTCTTGTACTTGGTGTCACACTGGCTCATGATCAGATGCCCTTTCTGCCACTGGCCCTAGAATCTCAATATGCCGATCATCTAGAGGAGCCAGCCAGCAAGTTGCTTCAGAGGTTCCTCTAGTCAAACTCTTTCTGGAAATGATGGCAGCCTAGAGGGTCAAAACTAACCTACGACCCCTTCTTGAATTTCCAGGCCCCCTACCCCAGCCACTACTTGTTACTCTACCACTGCCACTGCCTCCTCTTCATCTCAAGACCCTCATCTTGACTAGCAGATGGCTGCCATCTCACTGTGTCTTCACATGGTGGAGTAGGAGAGAGACCTAGCTTTCTGGTTTCTTCTTACAAAGACATTAATCCCATCATGAGGACTTTACTCTCAAGACCTCATCAAACCCTATTAACCCAAAAGGCCCCACCTCTAAATACCATCACCTTGAGCGTTAGTGCTCCAACATAGGAATTTTTACTTTTTAAAAAAATTTATCTAAAGTATATTTTATTGATTATGCTATTACAGTTGTCCCACTTTTTTTCTCCCCTTTACCCTCCTTGGCCCTGTACCCTGCTTCTCTCCAGCGTTCTCCCCTCCCCTTAGTACATGTCCTTGGGTTGTGCATGTAAGTTCTTTGGCTTCTCCATTTACTATACTATTCTTAACCTCCCTCTGTCTATTCTCTACCTACCAATTATGTTTCTTATTCCCTGTGCCTTTCCCCCCATTTTTCCTTCTATCCCTTCTTGGTGTAGTAGGTGCTCAGGAAATGTTGGCTAAATAAATTATTTTGTGAAAAATTTTCATGGTGCTTTTTTTTTCCTTTTGCAGTTAAAAGAGCCAAATTCCAGGGTTCACCAGGTAAGACCAGCCTTTAATTATTATGTCCCCTCATACTTGCTGTGATTCAAAAGCAATCTTTTAAACAAATAATTTTATTGAATTCATTGATTAAATTAATTAAGCTCACTAAATCCCTTACATTATTTATTAATAACTCAATATGAGGAGATATTGGTCAAAGGGGTACAAAGTTTCAGTTATGCAAGATGAATAATTTCTGAAGATATAATATACAGCAACGTATATATAGTTAACAAGTATTGTGTAATAATTAAAACTTAATTTTCTAAGAGAGTAGACCCTAAATGTTTTCAACACACATATACACCCTCTCACTCGAAGTGGTAACTATATGTTAATTTGTTTAATCCTGATGATTATTTCTCAATGTATATATATACCAAATAATCAATTTGTATACCTTAAAATACATAATTTTAAATTGCCAATTATAGCACAGTAAAGCTGGAAAAAAACAATTCTGTTGCAAAACATTAAAGAAATCTATATCTATATATTTATCTAGTGAAAAGTTAAAGTCCCCTTACTTCCTGACCAACTCAATTATACTTCCAGAATAACTATTTAGAGGCTTTTATATATCTTTTCAGATTTTTTTCTGTGTATATACATGTCTACACTAGTGGATTAGCTACACATATCTTTGTGCAACCTGCTTGGTTTCTAACACGTCATGGAAGTCTTTTCTTATGTGTGTATATACATATATCTAGTTCTTTTTAAAAAAATGTTATACAGAATTTTGTTGTAGATTTGTACCATAGATCCTTGATTGAATATTTAGTTTGTTTTCAATCTCTTGCTATTCTAAGAAGTAAGTATTGTTGTGCATTTTTCATTGCCTGCTTTTGCAAGTGTAAATGTACACTAGAGTTCAGAAGTAGAATTGCTGGGCCAGAGATATGTATTTTAAAGAAATTTGGTAGCTGCTATCATGCATACTGCCTTTCTGAAAGTTTTTGCTAGATTATGCTCAGACCAGAGTATTTAAGGGTTTAATATTATCAACATTAAATAATATGAATTTTTTTTTAAATCTTTACCCATCTGAAGATAAAAAATGGTATCTCCTTATTTTAAAACACATTTCCTAAATTGCGAATGTCAAGTTACTCTGGTTACTTCTAGGGGAAAGGAAGAGTACTGGGGATTACTGGGGAAAAGTGAACATGCTTGGGAACCCAGGAAAATCTGAAAAGCCAGACCTTGGGTGCAATAGGAACTAAAGCAGGTTCTGAGCTTTCTATTCTCTCCACTGGCTCTGGGTTAGAATCTGTTTTGTTCTTCTTGCTCTTCCAGCTGGCTTGCTATGCTTGCATGTAGCCCATAATTGTATCTGCAATGGAGTTTGTATGCCTCTCCTTCAAGCTCTATTACCAACCACCAGCTGTCACTACTTCTTTGTTTTCCCTATTTAAAGTCTTTTGAGAAGTAATCATACTGGTCTTACCTTTTGGCCAGCCCATAAATTGGATGCTCTTGAGTGGAATCTGCCCCTGGTCTAATCAGCTATGTTTGAATATGGGAAATGGACTACAAAATCATATTATATGAAACATAGCTCAGAGGTCTACTGTACTTATATACTGGATTGATATATTATTTTATCAATCCTCAGGGGTTGATAAAAGAAAGCTTTAACTTCTGCCAGAAGTGCATGACAGGGCCCATTTTCTCACTTCTTTAACATTAGGTAATCATTGTAAGCAATATTTTTTACATTTAAAGTTCCCTATCTTTTCTGGGGGCCTGGTACCTGTGAAGGGTCACCACCTGGACCCTTCCCATCCTGTTGGCATGGGATGAAGTCCACTGAACCACACCAGCCAGGGCTGGTTATGATTAACATTTTAATAGATTGAGTAAAATAGAATAGGAGGAAAAAAGATGGCGGAGGAGTGAATGGGAGTCACACTGACCTCCTCCCTCCAAGACCAAACTGGAATTGCAACTAAATAGTGGAGTAATCACCTGGAAAACAATGGAACGATAGTGGAAGAGGAGCCTTGGAGCCGCGGACAGACAGTGGATTCGACTCTCACACATCCCAATGGGTGAGAAGTCTGGTGGAGGCTTGAGAAGGTGGGCTGGGTGCCCACGGGCACTAGCACCAGAGGGACATTGAAACGGCCAGTTAGCTCCCCCCGAGAAGAATGGGGTCTGAATCATAAACAGGGACCTCTAAACTACAGCAGCTAAAACCAAGAAAATACAGACAAAACGCAGCCCCCAAAAGCTTAGGGGCTCTCTCTGCCAGAGACAGGTGGCTGGGGATGGAAAGGGACATTTAAAGGGCCAACACAAAAATTGCAGTGGCAGCTACTGTCCTTGATCTCTGAGTAGAGGCGGCAGCAGGGTGGGCTGGTGCCTGGGAAAAGACTGGTGAGGAAAACTTTGTGAAGAGAACTGAGACGGCAAGGCCGGTGGAGCCCCGGTGATAACGCACCTCCCACTTTGCAGCTACCATCTCGCTCAGGCATAAGGGAATCAATTATCCTGCCTTTTGTGCGCTCTGCACACAGCTTGTGCGCATGTGAGCTGGGGGGCTGAGTGCAGACTGGCTGGGAGAGCCTTGAGGAGAGACTGGAGACAGAGGCATTGGGGAAAGAAAGGGAGGAGGAATCGGGGAGTCCCGACTCCCTCCCCGTTCTGTAGTCTCCATTGTGGACTGTAAAGGCAAACCCCCAAAGAGGCAGAAGCGGGGCGCGCATGAACCAGACTGCCTGCGATTGAAACGAAGTCCACACAGCGGGTGGTTCTTGGCTGAAGGGGTCACGGAATTGCCTGGAGACCCCTGAGGAGAGACTGGAAATTGAGGCGTTGGGGAAAGAACAGGAGGAGGAACCGAGGAGTCCTGACTCGTTCTCCTTTATGTAGTCTCCATTGTGCGGGAAGAGGCCACACCCCCAAAGAGCCAAAAGCCGAAAAGCACCCAGTGCAGGGACGCACACTTGCGCCAAGTGGCCAGAGAGGGTTGGCGATCCTGTGTGTGGACCCGCGCGGGCTGGCGAGGGCTCCCACAGATTGGCACCGATATGGCCTGTGAAGGAGTGTGCAGGTTGCCGAGGGCAGGCGTAAACTGTCCTGCGTGGGCCTGCAAGTGCAGAGCGGTCCACAGAAATAGTGGATCCCCTGCCGAAGGGGTCACAGAGCTGCCCAGAGTCCTTGGAGGAGAGACCGGAGACAGGATTAACCGGAGAGCCCTGGAGCTGACTTCCTCCCATTTCCGTAGTCTCCATTGGGCGAGGGCAAGCAATGCACCCAAAGAGCCAAAAGCGGGGAAAGCACGCAATAGAAGACCCTAAACTGACCAGTGCTGGGATGCCTGCCTGCCAGGGGGGCCAGAGGAGTTCACGAGGTCGTGAATAAGCCCCCTGGTCTGGGGCAAGCATGCGCGAGCCCAGGCGGGTGGGGGATCCTGCCACTGGGGAGTGCGCTCAAGGAGCTGGCGTGAGAGTACAAAGCGATGCAAAGAAATAGTCCGTCCCTGACTGAAGGGGTTACAGAGCTGCCCCAAGCAGGAGTCAGACACAGGCAGTTGACTCCTGGAAGGCTCAAACAAAGGATGCAGTGTCATATAGGGTCAACAAATGACATCATCAGAGGCAGGCCCAGAGAGAAAACTCAAGAAAAAAACTAACTAAATAAATAAATAAAAAGACCTGTCTACCACAGAAGTTTAATTCACAAAGTTAGGAAATCTAGACGGCCCAATTGAAGCAGAAGCAAAAATAAATAAATGAATGAATGAATGAATAAGTAAATTACTTAACAGACTCTCACAAAAATGGGAAGAAAAAGAAGTTCCCCCCAAATGAGTGGAAAAGGGGACTCCTCACACAGAGAGCTAAATGAAATAGAGGCAAGGGAACTATCAGATATTAAATTCAAAACAATGGTTCTAAGGAAGCTCAATGAGCTCAGCCAGCTCAAAGATAGCTATCAGAAACTGCAGAGAAACTATCAGGATCTTACAACAAACTATATCAACTTGGAAAAGGACATAGAAACTATCAAGAAGACACAAGAGGATATGAAGAATACCATTTCTGAATTGAAGAACACAGTAGGAGGAATCCAAAGCAGGCTGGATGAAGCCGAGGATCGAATCAGTGAGATGGAGGATAAGGTAGAAAAAAGCTCCCAGAAAGAACAAGAAATGGAAAAAAGACTCAAAAAGAACGAAGAGGCATTTAGGGAAATGCAGGACAACCTGAAACGCAATAATATCCGTATAATAGGGATACCAGATGGAGAAGAGGAGCAAGGGATAGAGAACCTCCTCGAAAAAGTAATGATGGAAAATTTCCCCAATTTGAGGAGAGAAACCTCTCATGGATCCAGGAGGCACAGAGGACCCCACTCAAGAGGGACCCAAGGAGGTCCACTCCAAGACACATCATCATTAAAATGGCAACTATCAAAGACAAAGAGAGAATCCTCAAGGCAGCAAGGGAGAAGGAGAAAGTAACATACACGGGGGCCCCAATACGCCTAGGAGCTGACTTCTCAACAGAAACACTACAAGCCGGAAGGGAATGGCAACAAATATTCCAAGTCATGAAAAGCAGGGGCCTACAGCCAAGGCTGCTCTACCCAGCAAGGCTCTCAATTAAAATAGAAGGGGAAATACGGAGTTTCCCAGACAAGAGAAGGCTAAAAGAATACATCTCTACCCAACCAGCACTCCAAGATATGCTAAGGGGACTGGTTTAAGCAGATGAAGGAAAAGAATGAGAGAGAGAGGAGCACAGGTACAAAGAGAAAATATGAGTTAAGTTTCTATCAATAATCTCTCTCAACGTGAATGGACTAAATGCCCCCGTCAAAAGACACAAGGTAGCTGAATGGATAAGAAAACATGACCCACACATATGCTGCCTACAAGAGACCCACCACGGAGCAAAACACCTACACAGATTGAAAGTAAAGGGATGGAAAAAAATATTCCAAGCAAATGGGCATGAGAAAAAGGCCGGGGTTGCCGTACTTGTATCAGACAAAGTAGATTTCAAAACAAAGGCCATAAAAAGAGATCCAGAGGGGCACTTTATAATACTTAAAGGAAGAATCTATCAAGAAGACATCAACGTTGTAAGCTTATATGCTCCCAATATAGGAGCCCCCAAGTTCATAAGGAAATTGTTGGATGACTTCAAAAAAGATACAGACAGCAACACACTGATAGTAGGGGATTTCAACACTCCACTGTCAAAAATGGACAGATCTTCCAAACAAAACATTAATAAACATATTGTGGCGCTGAATGACACACTGAATCAAAGAGACCTAACTGACATATATAGAACCTTACATCCCAAAGAAGAAAAATACACATTCTTTTCAAAGGCGCATGGCAGTTTTTCAAAGATAGACCACATGATAGGACACAAAGCAAACCTCAGCAAATTCAGGAAAATTGAAATAATACCAAACTTTTTCTCGGACCACAAGGGCTTGAAACTGGAAATCAACCTCAAAGAGAAACTTCAAAAACTTGCAAACTCATGGAGACTGAACAGTAGACTATTAAACAATGAATGGGTCAATAATGAGATAAGAGAAGAAATCAAAAAATTTCTGGAAACAAATGAAAATGAACATACAACAGTCCAAAACCTATGGGACACAGCAAAGGCGGTCCTGAGAGGGAAGTTCACAGCAATACAGGTCTATCTAAAAAAGACAAACATTTCAAATAAAAGATCTAACACTACAACTTCAAGAACTGGAGAGACAACAACAAATAAATCCCAGAGCAAGTAGAAGGAAGGAAATAGTCAAGATTAGAGCAGAACTGAATGACATAGAGATGAAAAGAACAATTCAAAGGATCAACCAAGCCAGAAGCTGGTTCTTTGAAAAGATAAATAAAATTGACAAGCCTTTAAGCAGACTCATCGAGAAGAAAAGGAAGAGGACCCAAATCAATAATTCAGAAATGAAAGAGAAATAACAACTGATACCACAGAAATACAAAGTTTCGTCAGAAACTACTATGAACAATTATATGCCAAGAAATTTGAAAACCTTGATGAAATGGACACATTTCTAGGAAAGTATAATCTTCCAACACTGAAGGAGGAAGAACAGAAAGCTTGAACAGACCGATAACAGCTGGGGAAATTGAAGCAGTAATCAAGAAACCCCCGGCACACAAACGCCCAGGGCCGGACGGTTTCCCAGGAGAATTTTACAAAACATTTAAGGAAGCGCTAACCCCTGTCCTTCTCAGACTATTCCAAAAAATCCAAGAGGAGGAAAGACTCCCAGACTCCTTTTATGAGGCCAGCATCACCCTAATCCCAAAACCAGATAAAGACCCTACAAAGAAAGAAAACTGCAGGCAGTTTCGCTGATGAACGTAGATGCTAAAATCCTCCGCAAAATATTGGCAAACCGCATCCAGCAATACATTAAAAAGATTATCCACCACGATCAAGTGGGATTCATCCCAGGGATGCAGGGACGGTTCAATATACGCAAGTCAAGAAACGTAATACATCACATAAACAAAAGAAAAGACAAAAACCACATGATCATCTCGATAGATGCAGAAAAAGCATTCGATAAGGTACATCCCCCATTTATGATCAAAACACTCAGCAAAATGGGAATAAATGGGGCATTCCTCAACGTATAAAGGCCATATATGAAAAACCTACAGCCAACATCATACTCAATGGGCAAAAACTGAAAGCTTTCCCACTAAGATCGGGAACATGACAAGGATGTCCGCGTTCACCGCTTCTTTTCAACATCGTATTGGAAGTCCTAGCCACAGTGGTCAGACAAGAAAAAGAAATAAAAGGCATCCAAATAGGAAAGGAGGAAGTAAAGTTATCATTGTTTGCAGATGACATGATAGTGTACATAGAGAACCCTGTAGACTACCAAAGAACTCCTCAACCTAATAAGTGAATTTGGCAAAACAGCAGGATACAAAGTCAACATTCAGAAATCAAAGGCATTTTTGTACACCAGCAATGAAAGAGAAGAAGAAGAAATCAGGAAAAAACACCATTCGATACAGCGACAAGAAAAATAAAGTACCTAGGAATAAATTTAACCAAGGAGGAAAAAGACCTGTATGCAGAAAACTATACAACATTGAAGAGAGAAATTAAGGAAGACAGAACTAAATGGAAGCATATACTGTGCTCATGGATTGGAAGAATTAATATCATCAAAATGTCCATACTACCCAAAGCAATTTATAGATTCAACGCAATCCCTATTAAGATACCAAAGTCGTATTTCACAGAAATAGAACAGACATTTAAAAAATTTATATGGAGTCGTACATGACCCCGAATAGCTGCAGCAAATTTGAGAAGGAAACACAAAGTAGGAGGGATCACAATACCGGACATCAAACTATACTACAAAGCCACTATACTCAAAACAATCTGGTACTGGCACAAGAACAGATCCATAGACCAGTGGAACAGAATAGAAAGCCCAGAAATAAGCCCAGGTCAGTATGGGCAACTGATAGTTGACAAAAGGGGCAGAAGCATAAAAAGGAGCAATAATAGCCTCTTCAACAAATGGTGTTGGCAGAGCTGGACAGCTACATGCAAAAAATTGAAATTGGATCATCAGCTGACACCATACACAAAAATAAACTCAAGATGGATAAAAGACTTAAGTATAAGTTGCAACACCATTAAAGTCCTAGAGGAGAACATTGGCAGGAAACTCTCAGATATCCACGCAGCAATGTTTTCACCGATATGTCTCCTAAAGGAAGGGACATAAAGGAAAGAATAAACAAGTAGGACCTCATCAAAATAAGCTTCTGCATGGCGAAAGAAAACATCAGCAAAATGAAAAGGGAGCCAACCGTATGGGAAAATATATTTGCTAATGATACATCAGATAGAGGTGTGATCTCCAAGATATATAAAGAACTCACTTGACTCCACTCCAAGAAGACAAACGATCCAATCAAAAAATGGGCAAAGGACCTGGGCAGACGCTTTTCCAAGGAGGAGATACAGAGGGCCGAGAGATAATTTGAAAGGATGCTCAGCATCACTAGCCATCAGAGAAATGCAGATCAAAACCACCATGAGGTACCACCTCACACCGGTCAGAATGGCCATCATAAGCAGATCCACAAACAACAGGTGCTGGCGAGGCTGTGAAGAAAAGGGAACCCTAGTCCACTGTTGGTGGGAATGCAGACTGGTGCAGCCACTGTGGAAAGCAGTGTGGAATTTCTTCAAAAAGCTGAAAATGGAACTGCCTTTTGATCCAGTGATTCCCCTGCTGGGACTATACCCTAAGAATCCCCAAACGCCAATACAAAAGAACCTCTGCACCCCAAAGTTCATAGCAGCCCAATTTACAATAGCCAAGTGTTGGAAGCAACCTAAATGCCCATCAGTAGATGAGTGGATCAAAAAATCATGGTACATATACACAATGGAATACTACGCAGGAGAAAGAAAAAAAGAACTACTAAACTTCGCAACAGCATGGATGGAAATGGAGAGCATTATGCTAAGCAAAATAAGCCAGGGAGCGAAAGACAAATACCATATGATCTCACCTATAAGTGGAACCTAACCAACAATACAAAGATGCAAGGGAAATAAGATCAGCAACACTGAAAGGAAAAGAAATCAACAGAGACAAGACGGAAGGAGGGAGAGGGGGCAGGGAAAGGGAAGGGAAGGTGAAAGTCAAGGAACATATAGCAAGGACTCATGGAGAAAACCAAAGGGGAAGAGCTGAGGGAGGGAAGGAGGGAGGGGGCAAGGGAAAGTGGTTGGAGGTAGGCAGAGACAAATGTATTTGAAAAAATAAATAAAAAAAAGAAGAAAAAAAATAGAGTAGGAGATATCCATGTATCTCATATTGTGTTTTATGAACCTTTATTTAGAATACATTTCTTAAATTTTCAAAACATTGTTACAGATAACTCTTTTGAAGGAAGTATGTGTTTTGTATTTTTTGCAACTCTGTTATGCTTAGAATGATGCTGCTTTGTAGAATATATATTTTCATTGTTTTACTCTATGTATAAATTTTTAATTTGGATATTATTTAATTCCAAGGGCTTTGTAAGATTGTGTAACAGTCTGAGCACTAAGTATTACATCTTCGTTTTGCATTTTTTTCAAAGACAAATTTAACACGTATGTGACCCTGAAAGTGCAGAATGTGAAGAGTACAACTGTAGCAGTTCGTGGCGATCATCCTTCCTGGGAACAAGATTTTATGTTGTAAGTACTTTATAGCAACAGCATACTCATAATGTTTGATAATCATTCCAAGGTAAATACATTGAATTAAACAGTACAGACCTAAGATTTTGTGTATGTGTAAGATTTATAAAATATGTTAAATATTATAAAACATTTTAATGTATGTTAAATGTCCTTTTTTAAAAACTACAGTTACAGGAACAAGTGAGGTATGTGGCAGGTGAAGTATTATCTGCAATTTTGTTCTTTTGTGGATTCATAATCTATTCTTAGAGACAAATTATAAATGTGAGTAAACTCCCAAATAATTTATGTATGTGAAAATACTACCTAGTCAGTTTTCCCTAGTAGTCAGAATTAAGATATGATACAACATAGTTAGCATGATATTAAACATAATCTTTTTTTGGTTCTCAGAGGGCTCCTTGAAGGAATGTGGTTATGTATGTGAGAGACTGTATGTCTGTCTGTACCCAAGTTACCTGCTCTGGAGGCTGAAAATTTCTGTGCTTATAATCCTTTTGCTGTTTGTAGTAAAATGTCCTACATTTCCCTTATTAATAAAATGCGTAAACATTAGGAGAATTTCTCACACATGACACAGCATTTAGTATATTATGATTGTAAGTACTGGCTTTTTAAAACTTGATTCTTTCTTTTTTTCCTTCTTAAGTTTCAGGAATCTTTCCCCTGATCTAGAAAAGGGGAGAGAAAATATAGAATATCATTTTGAAGGGTGGGTAGATCACTTAGCTTCTCTGAATGCCAGTTTTTATATCTGTGAAGTTCTACCTTTCTTACAAGGTTATACCTGTTTTTTTTGCAAGGTGAGCATGAGAAGATCAAACACGAAAATATATTAAAATTTCTGTGAAGTTTGAAATCAAAGTGAAATTGCTTTGCAGGTTTATAGTGCATCTCAGAGAAACATAGGGATGACTATTATTTTTATGTAGACACATTCCAATTCTCCAGGCTTTTAATAATGTTGCTTTTTATAGTACCATTTAGGAAACTTTATTATAATAGTTAAAGGATAAGATTGTGATGGCCTGGGCTAAGGCAATAGTAGAAGGGATCGGGAGAAAAGGATGGCTAGAAGATATTAAGCAGGTAGAGCCAAGATTTGTCTTGGATGATTGACTGAGTGGTGTGCCACTCATTAGGATAGGTGATACTATCAAATCAGTTATGCATAAGCTTATATTTGAGATTCTTACAAGATATGTTGGATATAAGGTAGAGAAGATAGTTAGAAACCTGAACTTGGCTCTCAGGGAAGAATTCTGGGTTGGATAAATATTTTGGTCAGTTAAACTCATAAGCATAGATGAGAAAGCCAGACAGCATGTAGGGTGAGAATAGGGCTGGGAGTAGAGCCTAGAGAGCACCAGCATTTAAATAGGGGACAAATGGAACTAAGAAGGAATGAACATAGAGGCACAAAGAGACAGGAGATGGTAGTATCCTGGAAGCTGAGGGTAAACTGGGGCTTCAAGAAGAAAGAGGCCAATGGCGTCAACTTTCTCACTGGTTGCCTCTCTCTCAGTATTCCCATTTTTAGTTACAGTAACATGAGAGTGATATCACTTGTTTCTTTTTTCTTTTTTTAAAATTGAATTTACTGAGTGACATTGGTTAATAAAACTGTATAGGTTTCAGGTTTACAAATCTATAATACATCATCTGTATGTTGTATTGTTGTTCACCGTCTGAAGTCAAGTCTCCTTCTGTCACTGCTTATCCTCCCTTTTACCTTCTTCAACTTCCCTCCACCCCCATTTCCCTGTGGTGATAACCTACTGTTGTCTGTGTTTATGAGGGTTTTTTTCCCCCCACTTAATCCCTTCCCCTTTTTCACCTAGCCCTCTAAGCTCCTCTCAGAACTGGCATTCTTTTCTCTGTATTTGTGAATGTTTCTACTTTGTTAGTTTATTTTGTTTAGTAGATTCCACATATAAGTGAAATCATATGGTATTTGTCTTTCTCTGACTGGCTTATTTGACTTAGCATAATGCTCTCCAGATCTATCCATGCTGTCCCAAAAGATAAGATTTCCTTCTTTTTTATGGCCAAGTAGTTTTCTGTCGGGCAAGTGTACCACCACTTTTTTTTTTTTTTTTAACGAAATGTTTAAGATATTTCATTAATTATTTTTTTAGAGGAGAAGGGAGGGGGAAAGTGAGGGAGAGAAACATTGATGTGTGAGAGATATATCAACTGGCTTGCCTCTCTTTTGTGTGCCCCCAACTGGTAACCTGGCCTACAACCCAGGCATGTGCCCTGACAGGGAATCAAATCAGCAACCTTTTGGTTCTCAGGTGGGCACTTGCTCCACTGAGTCACACCAACCACCACAGCTTTTTTATTTATTTATCTACTGATGGGCACTTGGGCTGCTTCCAGATCTTGGCTATTTATTGTAAGTAATGCTACAGTGAACATAGGGGTGCATGTATTCTTTTGTATCAATGTTTTGGTTTTCTTCTAATATATTTCCAGAAGTGGAATTGCTGGGTCTAAGGCAGTTCCATTTTTAATTTTCTGAGGTACCTCCATACTGCTTTTCACCATGGCTGTACCAATCTGCATTCCTGCCAAGAGTGCGAAGAATCCCCTTTTCCTCCATATCCTCACCTATACTTGTTTGTTGATTTATTGATGATGGCCATTCTGACAGGTGTGAGGTGATATTTTATTATGGTTTTAATTTGTGTTTCTCTGATGATTAGTGATGTTGAGCACCTTTTCGTATGTCTGTTGGCCATCTGTATGTCCTCTTTGGAGAAGTGTCTATTCAGGTCATTTGCCCAGTTTTTAATTGGATTGTTTGGTTTTGAGTTTTATAAGTTCTTTATAAATTTTGGATATGAACCTCTTACCTGATGTTTCATTGGCAAATATGTCCTCCCATTCTGTGGGTTGTCTTTTCATTTTGCTGTGCAAAAACTTATTAGTTTCATGTAGCACTGTTTATTTCTTTTTTCTTTTGCTTCCTTTGCTTGAGGAAGATATATCTGAAAAAAATCACCGTTTTCATGTCTCACCCTTTCAACCAATTTCAATGTGGCATCTTTTGCAAACCCTTGGTTATAAGACTTCTCTTAAGCTAGTCTTCAGTTGATTATTCAGGTTGAATGCTCTATATTTTAGTTGTAATTCCAGTTTGGTCCTGGGAGGAGGTGAAAGTAACATCCATCTACTCTGTCGCCATCTTGAGTCCCTGTTTTTTTTTCCACGTGTAGTGTGTGACATCAGTTATAAACAGTTTATTCATCTCTCTTCCCGTACCATTATGTTAGCCATAACACAGTTCTGGCTATGGTATGTAAACCTAGCAATCATACCTTCTTCCAACTTCCTGTTGACTGTAATAATCACTGGCAGGGGTGTCTAACCTTTTGGCATCACTGGGCCACACTGGAAGAAGAAGAGTTTTCTCGGGCCACACAGTAAGTACATTGTGACACATCACAAAAAATCTCAATGTTTTAAGTAAATTCAGGATTTTGTGTTGGGTCGCATTCATAACCATCCTGGGCTGCATGTGGCATGTGGGCTGCAGGTTGGACACCCCAGCATGTGAAACATAGCGATCTTCTGCAGCCTTTCATCACCATTGCTAGCTTTATTCTTGTATGTTTATTTTCCAATATCCCGTAACACTTTCCCTTCCAACCCTCCTGTGATGTGTGTGAATTTCCTTTCCTGTCTCTCACTTTGAGATTCTGTGTGAATTTTGCCCTCTTCTTTTACATGTGAGTTTTATTAGCTACTTTCTCTATTTTTCTGCTCCTATTCTTTATCCTCCTACCCTGTCCTTTTGTCAGCTGGCAACTCCATTGCGGGTCTCTTGTCTCCCTTTCTCTTTTTTTCTTTTCCCTGATGTATTATATGGCAGTATCTAATATTTATTTCAGTATTTCTCGTTTTTTATCTTCAATATTTCTGTATTTTATTTTCAGGACTAGATCATATCTTAAGGGCAAGGAAAGGATGTTCACTTAATATTGAGAATTTTCCTTCCCTACAATCTTGTATACACACACATGTGCACATATACTGTTGATTGAGTTAAGTAATAGAAGAAACATCCCCAGACCTCTGGGAATGAGGCATAAAAAGAGTTCTTAGGCTTCTCATAATTGGGCCTGCTAAGCAAACATAAATGAGAAAAGAGGCTTGTAGAAGGTATCCTCATTGTTTCAGACTTACTCCCCAGAGTTCCCTGAAGATAGATTTTCTTTTTCATCTGTCCAGGTCAAGCTCTTAAAGGTCTCTGGCTATTTACATTATCCAAGGGCTTGATATACTAGTTAGGAGTTGCACTGGGATTATTGCACACACATCCCCCAATTTTTTTTTAATAGATTCAAAAGGTATTGATGGTTATGTGTATTTTCCAAGGCTAATCAACTAATCAGGTTATGTTAAACTGTGACAGAATGCTTAGTTTTCCTGCTGTGAACATTGTAACCTAGTGACTGGGTTTGTTATCTGCTTTGTGGTTTTGCATAGCTTTCCAGATAGCTTGGAAGTTTTTAGAAACAGGAACTAGGTCTTATATTGTGTGACTTCGCCACAGTACTAAGCCATATGTGTGCACTCAGGAAACATTAAATAAATGAACAAACAAGCCCATTATTACATTCTATATTTTATTGTATTTATGTGAAAGGGGCAAATTTTCTTTGCTTCACTCATTTTTAACACACTTGATATGAATTTTATGGCTATAATACTACATCCCAAAGTTGTGAATCTGAGACAATTTATCTTAATAGTACAACAGGGAAGCCAAGCTTTTCTCTGAAGTCTTAACTTGAAACTTTTACTTGTGATGAATAGCTGTTGTTTTCCTGAGAATATCTTTCTGGGTTTTTTTCTGTGGGAATTGGCCTTTTCTCATCTTTCTCGCATTTCCTCTCAAATAGACTTGTGTTTCAATAAGAACTTTCTGGTGAAACTTTTTTGTTGGTTTGTTTTATAGACTCTAACCATTTATTTAACAAAATGGAAATTTCTAATATCCAGCACTTTTCTACATTTAAAATTTCAGAGAAAAGAGACCTGTGTTCTACAGCATATATTATTACAAAAGAGTTCATTGTCAACTTAGAAGGGTTAAAACACTTTTCTAGTGATTAGGATTTATCATCTTATGGTGAAGTGAGGTGACATTTTTCTTGTGGGAAAAGTCTGTGTTCCTTCTCAGGGGTGAGTTATTACAAGCACAATCTTCCCTCTTCACTCAGACCTGTCCTTCTGAGGATTTCTTTTACCAATAAAACAGGTGGAAGTCCGTTACTCTATTTTGGTTCCCAAGTCAGGTACACATCCTTTTAATTTAGGGAAAACTCAAACATGTAGAAATCACAGGGCAGAGCTTGTTTTTTCCATCCTTCTTACTCACACGCTGCCCTAGAAAGACAAGGTTTCTTCGTGGTTTTGCTCATATGCTGATCACTGTGCATGTACCTATTATTAGTGCAAATGTGTGGGAGCCATTTTGAATGATGTATAGCATCCAAGGGAAGGAACAGACCCCCCAAATTCAAATCATTGCTCTTTCGAACTCTGAAAGCCCATGATCACTTGTGCCTTGCAGAGTCCGGGGGCTTTCTCTCTAGGTGCAAAGTACATTTTCCAGGTTTCTCCAGGGCAAAGGCAGGGTGAACACCCTCGCTAAACCTGTGCCTGATGATGAACAGCAACTGCTCACTGCCTGCATTTATGGACAGAAGCCTCTGGTTGGTGTGGTCCAGCAGAATGCCCACTCTGGCAGGATGCTCAGTCACGTGAACGTCGCTCACGATACCACTGTAGAAAAATGTATATCCTCGTCTCCAGCAAAGGCGGGGAAGAGTGGGCTAGAGACACCTGAGGAGAGACTGGGGAAGGAGGCCCTGGGGAGAGAACTGAGAGAGTAGCTGGCGGGATCCCAGTGCTCTCTGGTGAAACTTTTTAGCATTAACATAAGTGTTTGCCTGTTTCACCTTAAGACTATAATTAAGTTTGAGTTAGCCCTTCAAAGCTGATATGCCACCATGTGTGACATTGCTTTTGCTTAGTGGTTATCTGGCTCTTGCCAGAATGGTTTCTTTTTAAATCTTTCCTAGTTATTATTGCAGGAAAATCATTGTGTTTATCATTATCCTGTGATAATCATTATTTTTTAAGTGACAGTGCCTACTTTAATAGATAATAAATAATGGGTTCTCCAGGGGCTGCATGATATGAACCGGTGTACTCTAGTGTCCCTTACTTATCTCTGACCACATGTTCCCATCAAACTTAGATGTTCTTAGGGGTCTGTTTACTTTTGCTTAGACTCCATTCCATAAACCTTGTGAAGAAGCCTTGCTTTTTTTTCTAAAAGTCTCCTGTATACAGTGCATAAGTATAAGTTTTGGGCGGTATTAGTATTAACAAAAAAAATATAAGACTATTGCTTAATGGTGAAGACTGTAGGCAGGCAGCCCTCATAGTAATACTCTCATTGCTTGGCTTCACTTTTTTAAGTGAAACTGCACTTAATGTAGTCATGATTAAGTGTCCACCGTAGAGGGAATAGTCTGACAAGGGCATTTTTCTATGGATACCTTACATAGGTTTTTAGGAAACTAAACAATGGTTTCAGCATTCTGGGGCATTTTGATTTTCCCTAATGACAGAATTTTGGTGATAAAGCATTCAAGGTTTAGCAAAACAGAACATGTTGCTGTTTGCTTCATATTACCTGGATTTCTTTAAAGGATTTTCTTCTTTCCTTTAGTGAGATTAGTCGCCTGGACCTGGGCCTGAGTGTGGAGGTGTGGAACAAAGGACTGATCTGGGACACCATGGTGGGGACCGTGTGGATTGCACTGAAGACTATTCGACAGTCAGATGAGGTTAGTCCTTACATTGCCCCCTTGTAGGTGTGGTTGTAGTTCTTCTCCTCAATCTAGCTTCATTCAACTAATATTCATCCATACATCTCAGATTGCTCTGCCTGCTTGCTAATTAGAGGCCACACAACCAGCTCATTCCTACATTACCCAGAGGTTTAGGTATAACCTGGTTTTATTTAGGTCTGGTCTTCCCTTTGCCCTGATTGAGCTCAGAGGACCTAGAACACTTCTTTAGACTCATCAGGTAGACAGCTATTCTGAGTACTCGGCAGGGGGCGGGAGGGTTGTGAGTGTGTGTGTGTGTGTGTGTGTGTTCGATTGATCTAGGGTACCTGTGGTTTTTACCTTTTCCCCCAAGATATTTTCCTAGGAGGAGCCCAAGTAAACTTCCTCAGCCACTTGGCCAGGTCCTGTTCTCTGCTTTTTTTCTTTAGATCACCAATCCCTAGGGAACCAGTTTCCATCTTCCTTCCACAAGTAACCCTAATAGAGTTCAAGGAACTACAAGGTTTGGCAATTGATATTCACATTGTCTCTGTACATTATTTTCAAGACTGAACTCCCATTCTACTTTCTCAGATTAGACCATAACTCAGCATCATTTATCCATAGACACTCACTTTGATCCTGGACAGAATCTCTAGTATTCCTGTTTGACTTTTCGGTGGACTATGAGTTTTCTCTGTGAATGGGGATGGTGAAAATGTGCCTCTCCTTTCTAGTTTTCTTTTAGTTCTGGCAAAGTCTTTACTCCCCTAGGCAAGTGGGCAGTTCATTTTCATTGTGGCCTCAGTTCAAGTTTACTTAACTAGCAATGTTAATAGCTCTTTAATGACTAGAAATAGTGACACGTGAAGTGACACAGTCATTAAGAATTGCACAGATAAAGAAGCAACCAATTGATGTATCTCTCACATATAGATGTTTCTCTCACTCTCTTTCTCCCTCCCCCCCACCAAAAAAAATACAATATTAAAAAGAAAAAGAATTGCCCAGATTAAATATTGGTCCAGGGAGGTGCTTGGCTTTTCAGTTTGGTACTTCAGGAATTCTGTCCTCAGTGGGCTTACAAAGAGCTGCTCTCTCCCCAAAGAAGGATAACAGGCCACATGCAGGAAAGGCAGGTGGTGACAGTATTGTGTTTGTCGCATCAGGATGTGAGTGACCCTCAGAAGTTCTCCAGCAAGGAAATTCAGAGAAAAACACCTGGCTCTTAAACCAAGAGGGAAGACATGAGAAAGTAAAGTTTAATCTTAGATCTCTGTTTTCCAGGAAGGGCCTGGGGAGTGGTCCACGTTGGAGGCAGAGACACTAATGAAAGACAATGAGATCTGTGGAACTAAAAACCCAACTCCTCATAAAATTTTGCTAGATGCAAGATTTGAGTTGCCTTTTGGTAAGTTTATTTGATTAGATTTAAAAAATCATTTAATACTTTTTACCATATTGTTTGAAACTGTTGGCTACTTGTTTCATTACTGTGTCTTTTGTCTTATCATCCATCTCCTTTGAGGACATTCTCTTTTTCCTTTCTATTCTCTATAATGCCTAGCCCAGGGATGGTGCAGAGTTGCCACTGGAATGGTGCTAATTAAAGAATCCACACTAAAAGCATTCTCTTTGTTATTTTGTTTTCTGTGACTGTTTACTGTAATGACTTATGAAATACCTACTTGTTAGAGAGCATCAATAATTTATCCTTTGATAATATTTTAACATTTATTGTCTTGAATATATACCTACGATCTGTCAATTTAGAAAACGAAGTAGCGCTAACAAATAGAATAGTAATTAAAAAAAAAAGATTTTTATTTATTTATTTTTACAGACAGGGGAAGGGAGGGAGAAAGAGGAGAGAAACATTAATGCCTCTCGTGGGCCCCCTACTGGGGATCTGGCCTGCAACGCAGGCATGTGCCCTGGCTGGGAATTGAACCGGCAACCTTTAGGTTCACTGGCCGCACTCAGTCCACTGAGCCACATCAGCCAGGGCTAAAAGGTAATTAAAAAAAAATCACAAAGATACAGGTCCTGGTAAAAGTTCTAATAGTATGGAAATGTACATGGATAAAAGTTGTTTCTCTTCCTGCTTCCTCCCATCTCCTTTGCAGTGGTTAAAGAGGTAAACCACTATTAACTTTATTGTGTCTGAGCTTAGACATAGGAAATTTCTTTTGTAAAAATTTTATTTTGACAAAATTTGGATGATGCTCTATATACTATATATAGTGATGCAGTCATGGGCCATGTAATGACATTTCAGTCAGTGATGGACCCTGTATATGATGATGGTATACTATATAACCTAGGTGTGTAGTAGGCTATATCATCTAGGTTTGTGTAAGTATATTCTATGATGTTCACACTATGACGAAATTGCCTACTGATGCATTTCTCCAAATGTACCTTGTTCTTAAGCTTTGCATGACTGTATATAGTGTTGTATAAACTATGAAAGCACATTGTCTTGGACATCATCCATGTTTTACTTTAAGGCCTATCTTGCTGATCTGAACAGTTGCCTGTATGACAAATTGTCTAAGCAATACTTTATAAATTAACATGTAGGTTTTGTCCAGTTTTTTTTATATTACATAACCATTGTAATGAAAAGCTTTGTGCATTTGTGCCCATTTGTGAGTCTAGGATAAAGTCCTTAAAGTAGAATTTAAGGAATGGGTCAAGTGGTATATGCACCATTAATTTTCATAGTACTGCCAAGTTACTTGTCAGAAAGATTGTACCATTTTATATTCTTACCAACTATGAGGTGTCTCTTTTCTACACATCTTTGCCAACAATTTGTATTTCACAATTTTAATATTTTTATCTAATTGGTTTATATGATAATCTTGTTTTAATTTAATTTAGTTTAATTTTAATTTTGGCTGTTCAAACTAATATTCATATATACTTTTGTTATTGTTGCTGTTGTATGATTTCAGTCTACTTCTATGTTGAACCTTTTAGTGATTTAAGCATAAGTGGCATGATTTTCTAATAGGCTCAGATATAACTAAGCTCAAAACAACTATTACTTCAGAAAAACAGAAAGGAAAATGTTCTTGTGTGTCTGTAGCTGAGTTGTAGGTGAAGGGAAAAGTATTTGAAGTTCTTGCTAATAGCTGCTTAGTCACTTGTATTCTTAATGCTGTCGTCTTGGCTATACTAATCTGAAATGGAGTTTCTGTCTTGGTTAACTAGGAAGGGAAAGGATAAGAATGGGTCTTGGTTCAACTACCACAGAAATTGGCTGTTTTAAAGTTTTCGTAGATTTTCTTGAGTAAAAGTTTCTTCATTTGCTGTATGCCTTTAGGAGTATTTCCAGATACTTTAAATGTATTTTATATATTTATACACACCACCCCCCACAGAGTTTTGCTATGTATGGCTATGTGGAGCTTATGCTAGAAGTCTGTCAGTCTGTCCCTTATTACATTGTAAATAAACATTCCTCTCAACACTGTATCATTTTATTGCCTTAGGTAGCCATATACATTTCTATATAGATTTTGAGTTTCATGAAGGTACTTGTGTAGTTTATTTTTGTATCTCTAGTGTTTGCTGGACACATAATAGGTGCCTAAAAATGTTTTTTTGAATAACTGTAAAGGTAAAATCTCAGATAATTGAAATCTGTCTTTGATACTAGTTAACATGGGTGTGCTAAGCTTTTGCCTCTGTGATAACTACATTTGGGATATGGTTCTAACCAACAATGCAAAGATGAAAGGAAAATATGACCAGCAACACTGAAAGGAAAAGAAATCAACAGAGACAAGAGGGAAGGGGGGGGGGGCAGGGGAAGGGAAGGGAAGGGGAAAGTCAAGGAACATATAGCAAGGACTCATGGACAAAACCAAAGGGGAAGAGCTGAGGGAGGGAAAGTGGGAGGGGGCAAGGGAAAGAGGTGGGGGGAAGGCAGAGACAAATGTATTTAAAAAGTAAATAAATTAATTAAAAAAAAAAAGAATGCAATCTCACCATTTGCAACAATATGGTTGGATCTAGAGGGTATGATGTTAAATGAAATACATCAGACAGAGAAAGGCAAATACTGTATGATTTCACTTATGCATGGGATCTAAAGAACAAAATAAACAAAACAGAAACAGACTCATAGATACAGAGAACAAACTGAGGATTCGGGGGGCTGGATGAAAAAGGTGAAGGAATTAAGTACAAATTGGTACTTACAAAATAGTCATGGGGATGTAAATTACAGCATAGGAAATATAGTCAATAATAATCATGTAATTATGTATGGTGCTAGGTGGATACTAAAATTATCAGGGGGACCACCTTGTAAATTATATAAATGTCTAAACACTAAAAAAAAAACAAAAACAAAAAAACAACTTAATATAAGTGTCCTATTATTGGCAAAGGAATTTTTTTGGATAAATTGGAAACCTATAAATATTCTATTCAATTATATAGCATGTTAAAAATAGCAACTTGTAGTTTTTTTATTATGTTGAAAGGTCAGAAAATACAGGTATGCAAAAAGGACAAGAGTTTCTTAAAACCTTACAAACTGGAGATGTTTTTCACATGTTGATGTTACTTTTTGTATTTTCAAATGTGCATATACTATTTTTCTTATAAAATGGTACTATATATATTACATATTAATGTTTTATTCACTAATTACAGTTATAATATGTTATATAAAATGTTATTCCTCTTGCCCTGGCTCATTGAGCTTCCTCAGAACCATTGTTTGGAACTCAGTATCTGATAGTTTACTTACCTCTATTTCATTTAGTTGTCTTTGTGGGCATTCCTCCTTTCCCTTAACTGGGGGGTGTTTCTTTGTCTTCCCCTTATTCGTGAGACACTTCTCTTTTGCTTCTGCTTCTTAAATTGATCTGTCTTGATTTCCTGACTTTGTGGTGTAAAATTCTATGGTAGGAGATTGCTTTTTTTTTTTTTTTTTCCTGGATCTGCCTCTGATGATGTCAGATGTTGACTCTGTCTGATCTTAGGCAGTCTATTCCAAACTTTCAGGAATCTACTGTCTGTGTCTATCTCCTTCAGCTGTTAATCTAGTCACTCTGCACTCAGCAGGTTGCCTTAGACAGCTCAGGGCGGGGCAGACACCCTCCTGGTGTCAGGGTATGGCTTCTGCTGTATGGGGGAGGAGTCAGTACTGGGATCCTGCCGACTCCTCTGTCCGTTCTCTCCCCAAAGCCTCCTTCCCCAGTCTCTCCTCAAGTATCTCCAGACCTCTCTGTGACCCCTTTAGCCAGGGATCTACTATCTGTGGCTGCCACTCTGCACTCAGCAGGCAGCTTAGACAACATAGGACGGAGTGGAATCACATCTTGGGGCGAGGCTACTGAGTCCTCTGATGCTGAGGGTTTATTTCTTCGCTCTCTAGACTGTTGATCTATATATCTGTCTTCATATAAGTACCATGCTGTTATGGTTACTGCAGCTTTGTAGTACGTTTTGAAATTAGGAACTGTGAGTCCTCCAGCTTTGTTCTTATTTTTCAGTATTATTTTGGCTGTTTGGGATCTGTTGAGATTCCATGTTAATTTTAGGATGGGGTTTCTATTTCTATTAAAAAAATCATTGGGATTTTGATAGTGACACATTGAATCTGGAGATCATTTTCGATAGTATTGATACCTTAAACAAAATTAAGTAATTCTGATCCATTGGAATAATGGAACACTATTTAGGTTTTTGTAAAGATTAAAGATTATGTTTATATCAAGAATGAAGCCACCGGTAAAATTAGTCCATTGCTGTCACCCTTCTAATTTTGATCATTTGATTGAACACTGTTATTATCCAGTGATTAAACCATTTATCTGGTAATGTGTGTTCTTCTTTTTCATGGTAGATATACCAGAGGAGGAAGCCAGATATTGGACCTACAAATTGGAGCAAATCAATGCTTTGGGAGCTGACAATGAGGTAGGAAATGCCTTATTTGCAATATGGAGAGATAGAGAAAAATCTCTTTATAGGACACTATAGTTTTTCAACAGAGGGGCCCAAGAGCATGTTGAAGAATGAAAGAATTGAAACTGTATTAAAGAAAAAAGACATCTGGAAGACTGGACATTTCATTAGAAGCCTTTTTCTCCTACACTTCCTATTTTTTTCATTGTTTCCCAGAAGTGGCTGACTTGGCACTAGACTAGCTCTAGGTTGGTGGGGAAGGAGCTTATACTGGAGAAACTGTCCTCTTGTTACGCAGATGAACAAAAGGCATTTATTCTGCCTGTTCCCAGATTTTCAGATATATAACTTAATTTGTGTGTTCTTTTAAGGGATGTTTAGACTATTGCATTTCACTGTCCGCTCTCCTAACTTATCTCCAGAAAGGAGCCTGATACACAGAGGAGAACACAACTCAGTCTGCGACATCAGGAATGGGGAATGTTTTTGATATTGGTGGTGGAGGGAAAAGATAAGTTGTTTTACTTTTGAACATGGTGGGAGCTGTTATACAATTGGTCTTATTATAAGGTACAGTTGGAGTGCCAGGGGGTATTTTGATGGAAATGTCTGGTAAGCCACTTCATGAAAGAATCTGAAACTCAGGGTTGAATAGTGTGGGAAGCTATAGGCACAGAGTTTGGATATATGAAGATAATGGTAGCAATTGAAGTCATAGGAATAGAAGAGCTCACTAAGGTAGAGTATGTACAAAAAGTATTAAAGAACAAGCATAAAACTGGGAAACATTAAAGATAGAATCTTGAGAAACAAAAGAGACTGAGGAAGAGCTGCCTGTAAAAGAAAGAGACCCAGAGAATCAAGTTGGTGGAGGAGTGAGTGGAAGTTACTCTCACTTCTTCCCAGGACCAATCTGGAATTACAACTAAATTGTGGAGAAATCACCTGGAACAAACAACTGAACAGTAGTGAGAGTGGAGCCTTATAACCTTGGACAGACAGAGGAATCAGCTTTAGCACAACCTAACTGCCACTACCCTGGCCTCCGGCAAAGGTCGGGGCAGAGTGGTCTAGACATGCCTGAGGAGAGCCTGGGGAAGGAGGCTTTGGAGAGAGAACTGAGAGAGTAGCTGGCGGGATCCTGGTGCTGACTCCTCCCCCATACGGCAGCTGCCATCTTGCTCAGGCAGGCCACTCCCCTGAGCAGCAACATTATAAGAGGACACCATAGCCCTGCCCCCAGGAAAGACTTGCCCCTGGCCCAGTAGTGCTAAAGCCTGATTGTTGAGTACAGAGTGGCAGCCCCAGATAGTAGATCCCTGGCTAAAAGGGGCACAGAGTGGTCTAGACACACTTAAGGAGAGACTTCAGATGGAGGATTTGGGGAGAGAACTGAGAGTAGCTGGTGGAATCCTGGTGCTGACTCCTCCCCCATATGGCAGCAGCCCTCTCGCTCAGGCAGACCACTCCCCTGAGCAGTAGCAGTGTGAGAGGACCCATGTCCCTGCCCCCAGGAGGGACTCTGCCCCGCCCTGAGCTGTCTAAGGCAACCTGCTGAGTGCAGAGTGACTAGATTAACAGCTGAAGGAGATAGACACAGACAGTAGATTCCTGAAAGTTTGGAACAGACTGCCAAAGATCAGACAGAGTCAACATCTGACATCATCAGAGGAAGATCCAGGAAAAAAAAAAATAGCAATCTCCTACCATAGAATTTTACACCACAAAGTCAGGAAATCAAGACAGATCAATTTAAGAAGCAGAAGCAAAAGAGAAGTGTCTCACGAATAAGGGGAAGACAAAGAAACACCCCCCAGTTAAGGGAAAGGAGGAATGCCCACAAAGACAACTAAATGAAATAGAGGCAAGTAAACTATCAGATACTGAGTTCCAAACAATGGTTCTAAGGAAGTTCAATGAGCTCAGCGAGCTCAGAGAGAATTACCGAAAACTACAGGGAAACTATGAGGAACTTACTGCAAACTATATCAGTATGAAAAAGGACATAGAAATTATCAATAAGAGACTAGAGGAAATGAAGAACAAAATTTCTGAATTGAAGAACACAGTAGAAGGAATCAAAAGCAGGCTAGATGAAGCCAAGGATCGAATCAGTGAGCTGGAGGACAAGGAAGAAAAAGGCTCCCAGAAAGAGCAAGAAAATGGAAAAAAGACTCAAAGAGAATGAAGAGGCATTTAGGGAAATCCAGGACAACCTGGAAATAACCTGGTAGCAGCTTGAAAGGCACCAGTGGCATACAGGAGGGAATGGAAGTGTCTGGGATCAAAGCAAGAACTGAGGGACAGCTTTCTCCCAGACAGAAATGTGGGCAGGCACCATTGTCTTGTTTCTGAACCCTCTCCCCACAGAGCCACAGAGCCTGCAGGCAAGTACCATATCTGAGAATCCATCAACCTGGCTAACACTACTGGCTGTGCCCTGGAGATCCCCTGAGGCTCTGTCTCACCCAACTTATAGTGGTAAACAATGGCTTTTCTATATGAATGGCTGGTCTTGGCTCATGCTTCACAGCTTCATAAATCTTCATGAACAAGCAACAGCTGGCCTCAGTGAGCCCCGAGCCCCCATACCTCTTTCTAAGTGGCCCCAGGCACAGCACTAGCAAACAGCCAGCCTAGATTCATGGCTTGATTTTGCTTGGGAATCTCTAAGCCCAACACAAGTAGGAGCCATTTTAGATTGCTTTATAGCTCAAGCAAGGTGGCCCCGGATAAAACACAAGTCAGGGCTGACCCTAGCCTGCACTACCCAGGAAATCTCAGGACCTCTGCACCCAGTGGAAGGACGTAGACCATGTCGGAGTATCTACCCCACGATGTCCCAGCACAGCTGATCCACCACAGAGGGTGGAGGTTGGTGGTCAGTGGTCACAGCCAGTCCTTGCAGCTGACAGGCCTGGGAAAATCCCTCCCATTGATCTTCCAGCAGAAACTATGGCTCAAGTACAAGAGTGTGTACTCAGATCATATGAAGGGTACACCTTGAGTATCCAGGTTGGGTGATAGGGGAGGCTGTGCCTCGGAACCCTAAAGGACACCTACTATATTAGGCCATGATACCAAGACAGAGAGTCATAGCAGCCCTACCTAATACATAGAAATAAACACCAAGTGCAAAAATGAGGAGACAAAGAAACATGGCCCAAATGAAAGAACAGATCAAAATGCCTGTAAAAGTACTTAAAAAACAATGGAGATAAGCAATCTATCAGATGCAGAGTTTAAAACACTGGTTATGAGGCTGCTCAAGGAACTTAGTGAGGACCTCAACAGCATAAAAAAGATCCAGTCATAAATGAAGGATACACTAATTGAAATAAAGAACAATTTACAGGGAAACAACAGTAGAGGTCATGAAACCTAGAATTAAATCAATGATTTGGAACATAAAGAAGAAAAAAACAACCAGTCTGAAAAACAAGAAGAAAAAAGAATCTAAAAAAACTAGGACAGTGTAAGGAAGTCCAACATTCTCATCATAGGGATGCCAGAAGGAGAAGAGAAAGAGCAAGAAATTGGAAATGTATTTGTAAAAAATAATGAAAGAAAACTTCCCTCATTTGGTGAAGGACATAGACATGCAAGTCCAGGAAGCGTAGAGTCCCAAACAAGATGGATGCAAAGAAGCCCACTCCAAGATACATCATAGTTAAAATGCCAAAGGTTAAAGATAAAGAGAGAATCTTAAAAGCAGCAAGAGTAAAGCTGTTAGTTACCTACAGGGGTGTTCCCATATGACTGTCAACAGACTTCTCTAAAGAAACTTTGCAGATTAGAAGGGGTTGTCAAGAAATATCCAAATTCCTTAAAAGCAGGGACCTACAGACAAGACTGCTCTACAGAGCAAAGCTATCATTTAGACTTGAAGGGCAGATAAAGAGCTTCCCAGACAAGAAGAAACTGAAGGAGTTCATCATCACCAAACCATTATTATATGAAATTTTAAAGGGGATTATTTAAGAAAAAGAAGGAGATCAAAACTATGAACAACAAAATGGCAATGAATACATACCTATCAACAACTGAATCTAAAAAACAAACAAACAAAAGGACAGACAGAATCATGGATAAGAAGAGCATTTTAATAGTTGCCAGATTGGAGGGTGCTGTAGGGGAATGGATGAAGAGGTGAGGGCATAAGAATTACAAATAGGTAGTTACAGAATAGCCATGGGGATGTAAGGTATAGTACAGAAAATGGAGTAGCTTAAGAACTTGTATGCCTGACCCATGGGCATGAACAATGGTACAGGGATTGCCTGAGGAAGTGGGGGGTGCTGGGTAGAGGGAAGCAAAGGGGGAAAAATTGGGACAACGGTAATAGCATAAAAAATAAAATAATTAAAATAAAATAAAGTACAAAAAATAAATGGTATTGGACAAAAATAAAAAGTGAACCATTAAAAAATAAAGTACAAAAAATAAAAATAACTGCTAATAAAAATACAATAAAAAATGAACTATTAAAAATACACACACAGCCCTGGCTGGTGTGCTCAGTGGTTTGAGCGCCGGCCTGCGAACCAAAGGGTCATTGCTTTGATTCCCAGTCAGGGTACATGCCTGGGTTGCAGGCCAGGTCAGGCCCCTAGTAGGGGGCGCAGGAAAGGCAACCACACATTGATGTTTCTCTCCCTCTCTTTCTCCCTTCCCCTCTGTCTAAAATAAATAAATAAAATCTTTTAAGAAATACATACACAAACAAAACAAAAACAAATAACGTGGTTCTCATTGAAATTGAGAGAGCCATCGCCTCAAGCTTCAGGGGAAGGACATTGGGAAGGTGACTGAGAAGGGGCCAAGAGCGAAATGAACACGAAGTCTCCAAATCAGCACCCTCAGGCTAATCTTGTCTGGCTGGTGACCTTTGACCCCCAGCATCAGAGTGGGTCTGTTCACGTGAATGAGGGAAACGAAGGTGTCAGCTCTGCCCAGCAACCCCCTTCACCTCAATCTCCTGTCAAACAAAACCGTGCAATGTGTTTGCTTTTCCTGTTTTTTTCATTTCTATCCTTCACCCTCAAACTGAGATGCAAAACACCACCATCCTCTCTCTCCTAAGGTGTTAGTTGTGGGTATGGCTTCAGGGGAAAGCTACGTGGAAGCCTCTCTCATCAGCGATGGCAGTGCTCGGACGGGGGTTGGCACAATTTAGTCCAGGAGAGGGAAGATGCCACCTCCAGTTTGGTTATTAGAGTCATTAATAAATGTTCACTGCCCTTATAATAAAAGGGAAAAGACTAACAGTAATACAGTCATAGTAGAGGATTTTAACACTCTGTTGACATCAATGGATAGGTCTTAAGACAGAAAATCAACAAGGAAACAGTGGCCTTAAATGCCAAGGAAACAGTGGCCTAGATCAGATGGATTTAATTGATATATGTGGAGAAAAGGGACCTCATGCACTGTTGGTGGGAATGCAGACTGTTGTAGCCACTGTGGAAAGCAGTATGGAGCTCCCTCAAAAAAATAAAAATAGAACTGCCTTATAACCCAGTCATTCCACTTCTGGGAATATATCTGAAGAATCAGAAAAACAAATTCAAACTCTTATGTCATTGCAGCAGTTTTTACAATATCCAAGATTTGGAAGCAGCCCAAGTGTCCATCAGTGGATGAGTGGATAAAAAAAGCTGTGGTTCATTCACACAGTGGAATATCACTCAACCATAAAAAGAAGAAAATCTTACCCTTTGTGACAGCATGGGGACCTGGAGAGCATTATGCTATGTGAAATAATCCAGTCAGAGAAAGACAAGAACCATACTATTTGACTCATATGTGGAATCTAATGAACAAAATAGAAACAGACTCATAGAAACAGAGACCAAAGGGATGGTTACCAGAAAGGACGGGGCAGAAAGAGGTGGGTGAAAAGGGGACAGGGAATATAGCTAACATTATTATGATAAATTTGCGTGGTGACAGTAGATTATTAGAGGGGTGATCACATTGTAAGTTTATAAAAATGTTGAGTCACTATATTGTACACGTGAAACTAATACAACCAATGTGAGTTTGTGTAACAACTATACTTAAAATAAATTTAAAGAAAGATTTGGCCATACTTGCTGCAAAATCATTTTAAAAGCATAATGTAGAGTCTTATCTTTTTATTCTACAGTGTGTAACAGTTCCCATTTAAATGTCCTCTGAGGTCCAGAAGCACTGAGTTAAGTAAGGCTGGATCTACCACTTTGCAGAATTGGAATCTACCACCATTTATTACCTTTGCTACTGATCGACAATTAGGTTTTTACTATTACAAATGCATACTGCAGTAAACATTCCTGAGCCTGTTTCTCTATGCTTATGTCTGAGAGATTCTCTGGAAATAGAATTGCTTGGTTGTGGGATATACTCCATTCAACATCACCAGATATTGCTAAATTACTCTCTGAAATAATTGCACCAATTTATAATCCTCCTTTTCCTGCTTCTCTAGATCCTTAATGATACTTGATATTACCAGACTGAAAATTTTTGCTTATTTAAATAATTTAGGCAATTATCATTTTACTTTGCCTCTATTTATTGGTGACATTCATTCATTCACTCATTTATTTGCCAAATAACTTATTGAGCTCTATGTACCAGGCACTGTTGTAGACATTGTAGACATTAATCACTGTCCTCATAGATCAGATAGGAGGAGACAGAGAAGTAAGAAACAAAATAAATATGTTAAGAGAAGGTAAGAAGTGCTATGGGGAGGAAAGCCAATATTCTCCATTCAGGTTTTACACTTTGTTTGTTAGATTTATTCATAATTATTGTGAATGGTATATTTAAAAATTACATTTTCTAATATTTCCAATAATCATCGCTGTTATAAGGCAGTACTTTGCTGCTCTTTTTTTTGTATTGACCTTATTCAGCAACTCTTATTATACTAAGTAATTTAAAGATTGCCTTAGATTTTTTAGCTTTTACATTTTAGATTAGTTTTTATTTTTTCCAATTCTTATGTTTTATTTTTTAATAGATTTTTAAATATATATTTTTATTAATAGGCTTTATGTATTTTTATTTTATTTATTTATTTGTTGAGCAAGGAGAAGGGAAGCAGAAAGAGAGGGAGAGAAACATCAGTGTGTGGTTGCCTCTTGCATGCCCCCTACTGGGGACCTGGCCTGCAACCCTGGCATGTGCCCTGACTGGGAATAGAACCAGTGACTCATTGGTTCTCAGGCCAGAGCCCAATCCACTGAGCCACACCAGCCAGGGATACAGGCTTTATTTATTTATTTATTTTTTAGAGTAGTTGCAGATTCATAGGAACATTGAGCAGATAGAAGGAGTTTCTATGTCACCTCTTCCCACACCCTTCCTAGAGTTTCCCCTATTACTAACATCTTAAAATAGTACAGTACCTTTGTTACAATTAATGAACCAATATTGGTATATTATTATTAATTAAAAGTTAATGTATTATTTTCATTTAATACATTTATTCTGTTTTATTATTTTATTCAATAAAAGATAAAACTTAAAATCCATTTTTTTCCAGATTGCCTTAGTTTTTTCTGTTTCAGGATCCCATCTAGGACTCTCTGTTATATTTAGTTGTCATGTCTACTTAGGCTCCTCTTGGCTGTGAAATTTTCTCACACTTCCTTTGGTTTTGATGAGTCCTTATTTTAAAAAATTTATTGTGTAATAATACTATACAGTGTAATTTTTTTTTTCTAATCCTCACTGTAGGATATGTTCATTGATTTTTAGAAAGAGAGGGAGTGAGGAGATGGGGAGAGAGAGAGAAAAAAACATTTATGTGAGAGAGAAATATTGACCGGCCACCTCCCATATGCACCACAACCGGGGCTCAAACTGCAACCGAGGTATGTGCCCTGACTGGGAATTGAACCTGCAACCTTTTGGTAAATGGGATTGTGCTCCAACCAACTGAGCCACCTGGCCAGGGCCATCCAATGTAATTTTTTTTTAAAGACTTTATTTTTAGACAGAGGAGAAGGAAGGGAGAAAGAGAGGGAGAGAAACATCGATTTGAGAGAGAATCATTGATTGCTTTCCTATTATGTGCGCCCAGATCGGGGACCAAACCTGCAACCCAGGCATGTGCAATGACTGGGAATTGAGCTTACAATCTTTTGCTTTGTGGGATGATGCCCAACCAACTGAGCCACACTAGTCAGAGCTTCAGCAATGTTTAATAGTTGGAGTGAAAGTGGGGAACTTTGTCTTTTTCCTGAATATAAGGGGAATGCTCCATGAGTCTTAAAGTATGATGTTTTCTGTACATTTCCATAGATACCCTTTATCAGATTAAGGAATTTCTAGTTCTTTCTGCTTTTCTTTTTTAAGTTTTATTTATTTTTAGAGAGGGGAAAGGAGGGAGAAAGAGAGGGAGAGAAACATCAGTGTGAGACAGATACATCAATAGGTTGCCTCTTGCATGCCCCCAACTGAGGCCTGACCCGCAATCCAGGCATGTGCCCTGACCGGGAATCAAACTGGTGACCTTTTGGTTCGCAGGTTGGCACTCAATCCACTGAGCCACCAGCCAGGGCTCTTTCTGCCTTTCTAAGACTTATTATTGTGAAAAAATAAGGGATTTTATCAAGGTCTTTTCTGTAAGCATTAAATCACATAGCGTTTCTCTTTTTAATCTACTTTGGTGAATTACCTGAATAGATTTTCAGATATTGAACTTCCACCCGGTTGTTATATGACTAACATACATAAATATGCACATATATAATGCATTTTCACGTATAAATATTATTACACTTATTTATGATGATGATAATTTCAATTTGGATGGTAATCTATTTAGGATTTTTGCATCTATCTTTATAAATGAGCTTGGCCTATAATTTTTTTCTTATACTATTTTTTTGTACATAGGTACTATATATTTTTCCTTAGCTCTCTTAGTATTATTAATTAGGCTGTAGTTGGTCTTCAGCTTTCTGCTTTGGACTTTGAGGAGATTCACTGTGTTTCTGAGGACATCTGCTCTCCATCTTTTAAGTCTGAATTCTTCTAGTTTAATGCTTAAAGTTTTATGATTTCCTCACTGATAATTGTGTCTGTCTATAAAATTCATCATTATTTATAGTGGTTATTATTTATAATTGGGTCCCTTTGTTAACTTTGGAGTGGGTTGCTTAACCTTCAGGAAGTTTTGAACATTTTTATGTTTAGCACTTTTACTTATTCTATCGTCTTGTTTATATTCCACTTGACTACTGATCCTTCCCTAATGGAGGCTGTAATAGTAGTATCTGCCTCTGATATTTGTATCAGAGTTGATTGCCTATGCAGTACTTTACATACAAAACAAAAAATGTTTTGTATTTTAAATTCAACCACTTGAAGTGTGCTTCACTACTAGCACTGCTATATAAACCACCATCAACTTTTGTCTTGATAACTGCAATAATTAGTCTATTTCCCTTCTTGTTCCCTACAGTTTATCTTACACATCAGCCAGAGTGCTTTTTAAAGTGTAATTAAGTCACATCTCTCCTATGTTTAAATGTCTAAACGGCTTCCCAACACGCTGGAATAAAATCCAAATTCCTTGCTGAGGTTTACAAACTTTACTCTCCCTTGCACATAATAGGTACTCAAGAAATATCTGTTGAAGGAGTGACTCATTAATTGGCAGTGGTAGAGAAGCTCTGTCTTGCCCAGGATTTCACAGCTTATTAATAAGTGGTAGAGTCAGGATGAAAACTCCAGATTATTTGCAAGTTGCTGGACCACATTATGTTTTCCCAGCCTTCCAATGGGATCTGAACCAAACTATTTGGTCTTCCAAACTCTGTGTGCCTGTGTTAGTTGGTTTATGTGTTTTTCTTTTTTGTTTTGCTTTTCTAAATCCTGCCCATCCTCAAGACTCAAACTTAATTATGCTCCATTTTTTATGGCTTTAGTATCCTGTATTTGTTTTTTGGTGGTATGGTGGTGGGTTAAGGAGGGAAGGCTATAGTATAAGTGTGAAGGGGACTCTAGTAGACTTCAGATGTGCAATTACTTGCTTAAATAAGTAGTTTCACTTATTTCCCACATGATTTCTTGGAGGAAGAAGCACTTTTACTTTTTTTTTAAACATCAGAATATTTAGTCTCAGAGAAGTTTTCAATTCCATCACTCAAATGCTGAAATCTATACTTTATAGGAAAACTTAGAGGACTGATTTTTCTAAGTCCTCTGACGGTTCTCTAAGACTAAGCCTTTTGCAGCTGCTTGGCAGGTACCCTTGGTCAGAACAGTCCCTGCTATCCTGCTTTAGCCTGTTGCATTGGACCAGTGCCATATCTGATATTCTGGCCATTATGTCAGGATCACACAGGGCAATCAGCAGGATCATCTGTTTCTTTTCAATAAAAAATTTGACTCCTCAAATGCTAAACCTTTTTACAGGTAACTGTGATTTTTTTCCCCCTTTTTACTTGGGCCTCTTACATGTTTTTTTTTCTTCTTTCTGCTTCTAGTATTCTATCCAAGAAAGCCAGAGGAAGCCATTGCCCAGTGCTGCCGCCCAGTGTTGTAAGTGAGAAACTTGTCTCTGAATCTGTCTCAATCACAGCGTTCTGTGAGTTCTCTAAATGTGCCTTATTTGAATTGGGAAGGGTAGAGTTGTGATGTGTGCAAACAGAAGATATTCCGGAAGCACAACTATTCAGGTCCATACCTCCAACGGCTGTGCCCATTAGTTTTAGTAAGAGGTCTTTTGGTTTTGCATGGCTGGAGGCAGGGCATTGGTACTCATCTTTTTTCTCCATTGGCCAGCCGTCACCCCTGGAGGAATGATTTTACTCATTCTATGCCCATTTAACTGTTATTATTCTTTAAGGCTAGGTTTGAAAGTCACTACCTCTGGGAAATCTTTTTGCTGCTTTTTCCTTTTCAAAAGTCTAGCTAGATATCTATCCTCTGCTTCCATAGTACGCTCTGCACACATCCATCCATCATATAACCTATCATGTACTATAATCTGTGTGTATTTCCTTGACAAGAACACAAAGTTTTTAATGGCATAGACATTCTTCTTTGTATTCCTAACATCTGGCTCAATACTTAGTACATACTGCAGTATGCCACAAAAAGTTTGATAAATGATTAACTGAGTGAGAGAACTTGTCATTTCTCCTGAAATTAATTTATCTAGACCACACAGATTCCTTTTTGAAATGAGCCATGCATTGTTGTTATATTACTGCCCTCTCCTCAGTTTCTCTCAAAACAGTTTGAGGATACATTGAAGGACTGGTTTGGAGTCTGTTCTCTTTCACTTTTTCAAGCTGTGGGGAGTATGTGTGTGTTGTGCTTCTTTTGTGTACTGTAGTTTTTCTGAATCATATGTCAAACTCATCAACTGCAGGTTAAAAGTGGTGGTAATGGTAGTTGTAGTCATAGTAATACTAGTAATAATAAGAATCATAATATCCTACATATTTGGAGGTCTTACAGTATGCCAGATGCTGGTCTAAGAGCTAAAGTGTACTAACGTACTTAATCTTCACAACAACACTAAGACATAAGTTTTACTCTCATCTCTCTCCATTTTTCAGATGAGGAAACTGAGTCATATAGAGATTGAATAATTTGCCACAAATCACATAGATTGTAAGTGATGAAGTACTGTATTTTGCTGTGTATAATGCATACTTTTTTGCCCAAATTTTTGAGGGAAAAATAAGGATGTGTACTATACATGGGTAGTACTAATTCCATAACTATATAAATGTTTTAAATTCTTTTATTTATGCTTACATGTTAACATTGTAACTGTAGAAAGCAATAATGATATCTGTATGCAAAATAATACCCTGGAATATGATAATTGGTTTTGTTTCTAAATATAAATAAAAAATTGAATCAAAAAATTAAAATTAAAGATTTTTTTCCCTGAAAGTTTGGACCAAAAACATGGGTGTGAATTATACATGGCAAAATACAGTAAATATTCAAACACAGACGACCTGAATTGATAGCCTCTGCCTCGAATTACTATGTTATACTACTTCCATCATATTGTTTGTGAGAATGAAAACTTCTATTGATGGATTGTAAATTCGTTGGTTTACTTCCATGCTATAAGCTATTCTCCGGATAAAAGTAAGACCAATGGCAGAGGTCAACATTTTTTCTTTCTAATTTTAAATTTATTTATTTATTTATTATTATTATTTTTTAAACAATGCTTGAGGAAGACACTTTTTTAAAAAATATACTCATTTTTAGAAAGTGGGGAAGGGAGGGAGAGAGGAAGAGAAACATCGATGTACAAGAGATACATTGATCAATTGCTTCTTGCAGCCCCCTAGCTGGGGACCTAGCCTGCAACCCAGGCATGTGCCTTGACTGGAAATGGAACTGGCGACCTTTCGGTTCACAGGCTGGTACTCAGTCCACTGAGCCACATCAGCCAGGACAAACATTTGTTCTTATTTAAAGAAAACATGCTATTTTTTTTCATGTTTTATTACTTTTCCCTTTTTGTCAATTTAGGACCTAGAATATCGAACATTTAGGGTTGTTGAGACCAGAAGAATCTGAATTGAAGAGAAGGTTATGAATTAAAAGTCTAGGTCCTTTCTAAAATCATTGCAATGAGCTAATTTTGACTTTTTTAATCTTCTAAACCTTTTCCTAGGTCTACTAATGAGAAGTGAAATGGAATGATTGAAAATTTCTCTTCCCATTCCTTCCTGGGCCCATTTGATGAAATGCAGTTAAAGTAATTAAAGAGCAAATGCCAAGAGGGCAGGAGGAAATAAGAGGCCATAAATAAGTTTATGAATTCTCATACACTTTTCATCTGTTTACTGCCTTATTTTTAATTTTTTCACGAATGGCCTGTTCCATCTTTCAACTTCCTCACATATTTTTATTTTGAAAAATTTTAAACTTACAGAAAAGTTAGAAGTACAATGAGCATGCATTTACCCTTTTCTAGAATCAGTGATTAATGTTTTTTAATTAATATTTTGCTTCATTTGCCCTCCCTTCTTCCCACTTGTCTCTCATATCTTTACTTTTGTCTCTATATATACATACAGAAAAACACACACACGTATTTTCTGAATCATTCGAATAAAGTTTCAGATTTCATGACATATCAGCATGTATCCTCTAAGAGCTAGGACAGTCTACATAACCAAGGTACCATTATCAGAATCAAGGAATTTAGCATTAATACAATAATATTATCTACTTTACAGTCCATATTTAGAATTCCCCAGTTGTTTCCCAAATATTTTTATAGCTAACCTCCCCACCCCACACATACACTGCATGACCTAATTAAGAATCACATATTTTATTTGGTTGTCCTGACTCTTTAGTTTTTTAAAAGACTGTTCATTTTTGGAGAGAGGGGAAGGGAGGGAGAATGAGAGGGAGAGAAACATCGGTGTGGATGTGTGACAGAAACATCTATCTGTTGCCTCTTGCATGCCCCCAGTGAGGGACCTGGCCTTTAGTCCAGACATGTGCCCTGACTGGGAAGCTAACCAGTGACCTTTCAGTTTGTGGGATGATGCTGAATCTATTGAGTCAAACCAGTCAGGGCTGTCCTGACTCTTTAATAAAAAAAGAAAAGAATCCCTTGCTGTTTTGGGCATTTATGACACTGGTATTTTCTCCCATTATAAAAATACATCTAATTATAATATCTAATGCATATGGGAGTATACGTTAATACAGGTTTTAGCAGTTGAGTAGAATGTACCAAGAGTCTTTAAAATATTCATAGGCTTTGATTTTAAAAGTTGAATTCCTGGAAATTTATCCTAAGTAATCAAGGAGTAGACAAAGCTTTTGGTACAAAGATGCTCATTGCAAAATTATTTAAATAGAAAAATTTGAAAAGACTTAATAGTTTAGCAACAGTAAATGATAATAGCAATGAGTGAATATTGTCCATTTATTTAAAATTATGGCTTGAATAATAAATGAGGGAATCTTTCAAGAGACTCTTAAGTTAAATATATAAACTCTTACTCTCTGTATCTGTATGTATGTGTATATGTATATTTTGGGTTGGCCAAAAAGTTTTAGTTTTTTCTTTCTGATGGTTTTAGTAGTGCTTAGTTGTCTTTAACTTCATTAGAAACAATTTAGTTGGATTGTATTATGACAGCTGGCATATCAGTATGCATTTAAAAAAACCATCAAAATTGGTGAATTTTTGTGCAGCCATTTTAATATTGAAGATGGAAGAAGATATGCAGCATTTTTGGCATATTCTTTATTATTTCAAGAAATATAAAAACACAACTGAAATGCAAAAAAAACACCATTTTTGCAGTATATGGAGAAGGTACTGCGACTGATCGAACATGTCAAAAGTTGTTCGCAAAGTTTCTTGGTACTACTGACATTTTGGCCAAATAATTCTTTGCTGTGGGGCTGTCTCATGCATTGGAAGATGTTTAGCAGCACCCCTGGCCTCTACCCACTGGAAACCAATAGTGGGAGATAACTGACATACTCAAAATATCCAAATCAATAAAGTTATTGGTGAAAATGAAAAATGAGTCTTTTATTTTATGGAAAGAAACTAAATGGACTTTTTGGCCATAATACATTCCTATGGACTGAATTGCATGCCTCCCAAACTTATATATAATAGCAGGTGGAGGGCTTGTAGAGAGGTCATGGAGGTTAAATGAGATAATAAGAATGAGGCCCCAGTCTGATAGGATGGGTGCCTTTACAAGAAGAGGAAGAGACAACAAAGCTCTTGGTATGAGGACATCAAGAAGGTGGGCATCTGCAAACCAGGAAGAGAACCTTCACCAGAAATGGGATCAGCTGGTACCTTGATCTTGAATTTCCCAGCCTCAAAACTATTAGAAATCCATGGACTTCCATTAAATCCATTAACCATCTCAGATGTCTCATATGGAAATGGAGGAAAGGATATCATTGTTATAAAGTGGTAATGAACTTGGCTAAATTGTTCCAGTGTTTTGTGAAAGGTGAATTTTCAAGAGTTCAAACTGGATATTTAGCAGAGGAGATTTCTAAGTTAAATATTGAAGGTGCAGCTTGGGCCTTCCTTACTGCTTATGGTAAAATGTGAAAGGAGAGAGTTGAATTGAAGAAGGAATTGTTAAGCAAAATGGAACTAGAATTTAGAGACTTGGAAAATTCTTAGCCTATCCATATTGTAAACAATGAGAAAGGGTGGTCTGAAGGGAACACTAAAAAATCATGGACTAGGCCTGTGTGCTCGGTTGGAGTGTCATTTCAGCTGCAGTTTTGATTCTTGGTCAGGGCACGCATCTAGTTTGTAGGTTCTGTCCCAGTTTGGGTGGCGGTGTATGTGACTCCTCGTCCAGATATGTATGATCCTGATCCCATCAGCAGCCCCATTCCAGGCACATATGGGAGGCAACCAATTGATGCTTCTCTCTCATCAATGTTTCTCTCTAAAAGCAATGAAAAAAAAAAGGCCTATGGTGAGAACAAAAAAAAAAAAGAGAGAGAGAGATCATGGATGTGACTCATAGACTTAATTAGCCATCTCAGCAGAAGCCAGGAATAGAGATAGGATTATACCAGACACATTGCCCATTTTAACTAAGGGGGGAAGAGAAAGAGGGATGGAATGAAGGAAGGCTGTTGGAGTTCTTGGAATCTACTGGTCCAGACCATAGAGTTATTTGGCTGTAAATGTGTACTATTTTTTAGGAAAGGGAAGAATGACCCAGAAGGTGGTTCAGAGAATATCAAAGCTGGCAGGGGGCAAGGCTGTTCACCCCAGAGAGCCATGGGACCAAGGCCACCCTGCAGAGCTGTGGGGTGCACTGTTCCCCTAGTAGGCCTGCAAGGTGGAACATTGAACCAAAGAGAATTCTTCTCCAGCCTTAATATCTAATGGAATATGCTTTGCTAGGTTTTGTCTTGCCTGTGATCTGCCACCTCTTCCTTCTCTCCTATTTCTTGCTTATGGAATGGGAATATCTCTCTTATGCCTGTCCTACCAGCATATTTTGGAAGCACATAACTTGTCTGATTTCACAACACTAGGGAGGAATTCTGCCTCTGGATGAATCATACCTGTAGTCTCATTTGCATCTGACTTAGTTGATATTTAAATGAGACTTTGGACTTTAGACTTGAGTTGATGCTGGAATGAGTTAAGAGTTTTGGTGCTGGTGGGATGGAATGAATGTATTTTGCATGTGATAAGGACATGAATTTGGGACGGGGGCACAGGAAGAATGCCATGGGCTAAATTGTGTCCCTCTAAAACTCATGTGGAAACCCTATTCCCCCAATTGTATTTAGAGATGAGGAAGGAAATGTTAAAGGTTAAATTGAGGTCATAGGGTGGGGCCCTAATTTGATAGGAATTTGAGCTTTACTAACAGGAAGAGTCAACAGAGCTCTCTGCCATGTGAGGATAGAGCAAGAAGGTGCCATTTGCAAGCGAGGAAGAGAGCTCTCACCAGAAACTGAACCCTGCCAGAACCTTGATCTTTGACTTTTCAGTCTCCAGAAAATGAGAAAATAAATTTCTATCGTTTAAGCCACCCAGTCAATAGCAGCTTTGTTACGGCAGCTCTGAGCAGACTTAGGTAAATGTATCTATGTAATTGGGGGAAAATATCTGGAAAAAGAAGCACCAAAATATTAACCAAATTTGTTTCTTGTATGTGGGATTATGACTTTTTAACCTGTTCTGCATTTCTTACATTTTAAAATATTTAACAAAGTACTTACTTTTAATAGTTTAAAGTTATTAAAAGGAAAAATGGGGTAATGTAGTACTTGTTCTAGACCTAGTTTTTCTATCATTTCTCTGAATGACTTTGGAAGTCTTTCCACTTGTGTACTTCAGTTGATTTTTTAAAAATAGATTATATTTATTTATTTTTAGAGGGAGGAGAAGAGAAGGGGAAAGACAGGGAGAGAAACATCAATGTGTGAGGGAAACATTGATGTTTGAGAAAAACACCGATCAGTTATCTCTTGCATGTGCCCCAACCAGGACCGGCCTGGGCCCGCAACCCAGGCACGTGTCCTGACTGGGAATCAAACCTCTGCGACCTTTCGTTTTATGGGACAACGCCCAACTAAGCTACACTGGCTGGTGCTACTTCAGTTTCTTGATGTATAAAATGGAAGAGTTGGTCTAAAGAATCTCTGTAGATTGTACCTGCATATAGGGTACAGGGCTCAGATCAGTATTTTCTCCTGCCCAGGTAGACATCTGACCTCTCTGACTCCCATTCTTGTAAGTATCTTCAAACTTTGTGAAGCTTAGAGCTTCTCCTCACTTCAATTCAGAGAGGAGAAGCATTCATCTTTACCTTCCCCAGGAGACAGGGACAAGAAAGGGTAACGTCTCTTCACCAACAACTGCTCTTCCAAAAGGTTCTAGAGTCCCTTCCACATTGACATAGACATTCTACAAGACATTGGTAAGGATCCAGTTAAATTGTCTTAGAAAATTTTCTAAAATCCCGATTTGTCCGATTGTTTTTTGCAAAAACAACCAATTTTGCAAAATTATTTGTGATTCCTTTATTTGCGATACTGATGTTAATTTTAGTTCAGATGGTGTTTTCCAGATTTCTCCACTGTTAAGGTATTTTTCCCATTTGTAATAAGTAATTTGGGGGGGTACCACTTTGAGACTATATATACATATTCTATTTTCTCACAACTATTCATTTGTAATATTAGAATCTATTATGATCGTTGCCTTAATTTTTTTATTGCTTTGGAGTTTGTGAAATGATGATTTTTATAATTCTCTCATTACTTTTACATTGAGTAGCTGTCAATCTTCTGTAACAAAGAGATTTCCCTCTTCTCCTTTTTTTTAATGACTATCACTGTGAACTTATGAATTCTTTTTTAACTCAGTGTTTTAAAATCCAGTTCTGTTATTCTCTTCGATGCTCAAATTGTCCCAAATTTGGCCTGTGGAAATCCCATTAAACCAGATACTGTGTCCTTTTGAAAAGGCCATGTTATTATTTGACCACTTCCTTTCCTGGTATAAGATGTTTCAGGCTCAGCTTGTTCTTTCCCTGCCTCAGTCCTTGAATAAATCATTTCTCCAATGAGCCCTGGTTTCTTTTGGTGGGAGATAGTATTTAGACGATCTTGGAGCTTACTATGCTCATTGCTACTGGAGTGCATTTGTTTCCTTGCTTTTTAAATGGATAGAACTAGGAAAACACACAAACACATACAACTCACATGTTCATACTGATATCACCAATTATTACCCTCACCACAGGATTTTTTAGGAAAACACACAAACACATACAACTCACATGTTCATACTGATATCACCAATTATTACCCTCACCACAGGATTTTTTGTGACGTCCCCCCATTTCTTATTTGTGTCTTTCTTCTCTCAGTGAGAATGCTTGTTCTCAAGAACACCAAATAATTTACTCATTTGCTTTATTAATGTGTGAAAGCATATTAATATACTAATATTAATATACTAATATACTAATGCTATTACAAACAAGAAGCCTACTCATTAAAGTTTAAGGTTCTTGAAAGTTATTTTTTTTACCTTAGGTTGTAACTCACATAGGATTACAAAATCACTGACACTAAATCCATTCTATATATAAATTCTCCAATTTCCCCAAAAATATTTTTTGTATTTTTTGTACCAAATTAGGATTCAATCAAGGTTCATTATTTGCATTTGAATGTGGTATGAGTTAAGGGTCTAAAATCATCTTTTTTGCATGTGAATTTTCAATTGTCCCAGCATCATTTATTTAAAGGCTATTTTTTCTTCATTGAATTTCTTTTGTATTTTTGTTTGCAACAATTCTAATTACCAGCATAACAGCCCATTAGTTCCCTTGCAGGACTTTTTAACAGATTTAATTTATACAGTCACTTGAAAGAGAATGAATATACTTTCTTTTAGGACATGTTCCTCAGATGTGTCCTTAACTGAGGGTTGGTGGTAGATACCAAGAGATGCATGCTCTTTGTATACTTGAACCTCAGCACATCATGTTTACTTTTTCACATTTGAGTAATTTTTGCTCCTGAATTTATAGAGCTATTCTGAGGCTGTGCAATTTGGTCTGTATTTGATACAAATCTCACTTTCAATGAATGGTGTAGTGTGAAAATTTATCTTAGCCACAGGTCTAAACATAACCAGAAGTTGAAACAGGGAGATAAAATGGTCTGTCACTTTCTAAATGCATCTAAACTTTCTAAGGTATTAAAAGTTAATTCTTCAGTAGGGATATTTCTACCTGTGTATTGTCAGAGAATGCAGCAGCACACTCTTGCCACACCAAACAGTAATATGACTACTAAGTTCTACAACTTTTTGCTATTTTCAGTTTTTATGTCTACTTTGCCCACCCACTGTATTATCAATGATGGTATCACTGGCTGCAATTGAGAAGTGAATCAAAAGTGATTCAGCATCTGGCAAGGATTTGATGAGATAAATACTCACATATTCTGCTAGGGTGTGTAAATTAGAACAGCCTTTCTAACTCAGTAATTTCACTTCTTGGAAGTATTTAAGGAAGATAATTTGAGATACAAAGGAAGATTTATGTATAAGATTTAATTATAATGGAGAAAAATTGCAAAAATAATGGAATAATGGGTAATTGTGGCATTTATATGATGGAATAATATGCTCTTAAATAATTTATAAAAATAAAGATTTTTTTCTTTTTTTTTTCCCCAGTGTTGGAAGGTTATGTTTTTCTAGAAATATGTCCATCTCATTGAGGTTTTCAAATTTCTTGACATATAATTGTTCATAGTAATTTCTTATAATCCTTTGTATTTCTGGGGTATCAGTTGTTATTTCTCCTCTTTCATTTCTGGTATTATTTATTTGGATCCTCTCCATTTTTTTCTTGGTGAGTCTGCTTAAAGGCTTGTCAATTTTGTTTCTCTTTTCAAAGAACCAGCTCCTGCATTGGTTGATCCTTTGAATTGTTCTTTTAGTCTCTATGTCATTCAGTTCTGCTCTAATCTTGATTATTTCCTTCCTTCTTCTTTTTTGGGATTTGTTTGTTTTTGTTTCCCCAGTTCTTGAAGTTTTAGGGTTAGGTCTTTTATTTGAAATGTTTCTATCTTTTTTAGGTAGACCTGTGTTGCTATGAACTTCCCTCTCAGGACTGCCTTTGCTGTGTCCCATAGGTTTTGAACTGTTGTGTGTTCATTTTCATTTGTTTCCAGAAACTTTTTGCAGGTGTCTTAAAAAAAAAAGATTTTATTTAGTTATTTTTAGAGAGAGGGGAAGGGAGAGAGTAAGAGAGGGAGAGAAACATCAAGTGTGAGAGAACATCAATCTGTTGCCTCTTGTACAACCCCAATTGGGGTCAGTCCTGCAACCCAGGCATGTGCCCTTACTAGGGCTTGAACTGGTGACCTTTTGGTTCACAGACCAGTGCTGAATCCACTGAGACACACCATCCAGGGCTTAAATAATTTTTAAAATAAAGGAAATATTTATGTGAATATGTTTTAAAAACTGGGATCCTATGCTGATTGAGTAGTATAATACCAATGATCTAAAAAATAATTATAGCCCTGGCCATTGTGGCTCAGTTGGTTGGAGTGCTGTTCTGTAAACATAAAGGTCGTGAGTTCAATTCCTGGTCAGGGCACATGCCTAGGTTGAGAGTTTGGTTCCTCATTGGGGTACATATGGGAGGCAGCCATTCGATGTTCCTGTTCCCCCCCTCTCTCCCTTCCCCTCTCTCTAAAATCAATAAGCATGTCATCAGGCAAGGATAAATAAAAAAATAAAAAATTATATACACACAGACATAGGAAAAAAACCAAGGAAATAACAGTGTAACAGTGGCCCTTGGTGGTAGGTTTGTAGGTAACTTTTGTTTTATTTTTATCTTTATATTTTTTGTACTTTCTAAATGTATTTTTGTACGATAACTTAAAAAAAATTTACTTAAAAATGATCCCAGACCTGACAATGTAGAGACAAGTCATTGTAGATTTACTATTTTAGTTTGAATTTGAGACTTAATTGAGTGATAGTTGGTTGTTCAGGCTGACACAGTTTTAGTTCAACAGCACTCATATTCCTTGTTTGAGAGTTTTAAGTAGCTCTTAAAATTTCTGTCCCTTTTATTGGTGATATCTCTAAGGTCACTTATATTCATGTATGAAATAAAAAAGTTTTCGGATCTGTGTAACTTCTGATTGTAACATGACCTCAAAGATGGCTTGAACTTTTCTTTGAGATACAGCCCACCATTGATGCTTCAAAGAGATATATCTGGTCTGTGAAGGGTTTGTTTCACTGGTTTTGTTACAATATTGCCTATAAATAGTGACATACCAGATCATAAACCAAAATTTTCTGAGTATGAATCAGTATTTTAAATTAGTAAAATAGGACATAATGCAACATATTGTTTAAAATTTTTTAAAAAGAATGAATCAGTTTAGAACAGTTGGGTGTGACTCACATCCTTGAATAACAGGGAACCAAATATTCAGAAGCGCTGTAAATAATATACTGCTTCGCTACTTGTGACATCTTATTTGACCACCACTAACTTCAAAAGAGTTTGTTTACCACCATGCTTAGAAGAGACATGTTATATAAAATGACTTACCTTAGTCCTAGAGAAAAACATAGGCAGTAAAATGTCAGATATCCCATGCAGCAATATCTTCGGCAATTTATCTCCTAGGGCAAGGGATATAAAGGAAAGAATAAACAAATGCGACTACATCAAATTAAAAAGCTTCTGCACGGCTATAGAAAACATCAGCAAAATGGAAAGGGAAGCAATCTTATGGGAAAACATATTTGCCAATGATACCTTGGCCAAGGGTTTGATCTCCAAAGTATATAAAGAACTCACATGACTCAACACCAGGGAGACAAACAATCCAATTAAAAAATGGGCAAAGGACCTGAACAGACAATTCTCCGAGGAAGACATACACAGGGCCCAGAGACATATGAAAGAATGCTCAATATCATTTGCCATCAGAGAGGTGTAAATTAAAACCACAATGAGATGCCACTTCGCACTGGTCAGAATGGCCATCATTAACAAATCAACAAATGACAAGTTCTGGAAAGGATGTGTGGTAAAAGGAACCCTAGTGCACTTATTGGTAGGAATGCAGACTGGTACAGCCACTGGGGAAAACAGTATGGCATTTCCTCAAAATACTAAACATGGAATGGCTTTTTGATCCAGTGATCCCGCTGCTGAGATTATACCCTAAGAATTCTGAAACACCAGTTCAAAAGAACCTATGCACCCTAATGTTCATAGCAGTGTTATTTATAATAGCCAAGTGCTGGAAACAGCCTAAGTGCCCATCAATAAATGAGTGGATCAAAATACTGTGGTACATTTGCACAATGTAACACTTTGAGCAGAGGGATAGAACTCCTACCCTTTGCGACAGCATGGATGGAAATGGAGAGCATTATGCTAAGTGAAATAAGCCAGGCAGTGAAAGACAAATACCATATAATCTCACCTATAAGGGGAACTTATGAACAAAACAAACAAATGAGCAAACTAGAACCAGAGACATGGAAATAAGGAACAAACTGACAGTGACCAGAGAGGAGGGGGCAGAGGGAAGACAGGAAAGAAAGAGAAGGGTCTAATAAAGGGACATGTATAATGGACACATGGACATGGACAACAGGGTGGGGCTTGACCGACAGTGTGGTGGGGTGGGTGGGGCAGGGGAGAAAAATGTGGGAAAAATTGGGACAACTGTATTGAACAACAATAAAAAAAATTACCTTTCTTTTCAACTCTTGTTATATTTCTTGGTGATTCATCATGTTGATATTGTTGATTCTTAGACAGAAAGCTGTAGTTGTTAAGTGTTTCTACTACTGTTAAGCCATCAGGCCTGACATGCTATATTCCTAGTCTGCACTATATTCAAATACTACTCTCATGGCCTAATGTTATTCTTGTTCTCCATAAAAACTGTCCACCACCATGATGTGACTTCACTTATTTCTAATATTCTACCTTTTGGGGAAGGCAGAGAAATTAGATTAGATTCCTGTCTGCTTTATAGATGAGGGTCTAATTTTTCCATTAAAATCAACCAAACGCAGGCACAGCAAAGGAAATCATCAACCAAATAAAAAGACAACCCAGAGAATGGGAGAATATATTTACAGATACATCTGATAAGGGGTTAATATCCAAAATTTACAAAGTACTTACAAAACTCAACATCAAAAAAAACCAATCCAATTAAAAAATGGGAAAAGGACCGGAATAGACACTTCTCGAAGGAGGACAAACAGATGGCCAATAGACATGTGAAAAAATGCCCAGCATCACTAATAATCAGAGAAATGCTAATTAAAATCACAATGAGACACCATCTCACACCTGTCAGAATATCTATCATCAATAAATCAAAAAACAAGTGCTGGAGAGAATGTGGAGAAAGGGGAACTCTTTTGCACTGTTGGTAAGAATGCAGACTGGTACAGCTACTGTGGAAAACAGTTTGGAGAAAACTCAAAAAATTAAAAATGGATCTGCTTTTTGACCCAGTGACCCCACTTCTGGAAATATATCCAAAGGAACCCAAAACACTAATTTGAAAGAACATAAGCACCCCTATGTTCACTGCAGTGTTGTTTACAATCACCAAGATATGGAAGCAGCTCAAGTGTCCATCAATAGATGAGTGGATAAAACAACTATGGGGCATTTACACAATGGAATACTACTCACCCATAAAAAAGATGAAGATTTTACGCTTTGTGACAGTATGAATGGACCTGGAGAATATTGTGGTAAGTGAAATAAGCCAGTCAGAGAAAGACAAATACCATATGATTTCACTCATATGTGGACTCTAATGAACAAACTGAACTAATAAGGAAAATGGAGATGACTCATACATGGAGAGTAGGATGACAGGTAGTGGTGGGGGGAGGTTAGGGTATGAAGAGATTGAGCCAAAGAGAAAAAGGACCCATGGACATGGACAAGAGTGTGGTGATTGCTGCAGGGCAGGGGGTAAAAGGGGACTAAAAGGTAATTAAAAAATACAATAAAGATTTTTTAAAAAGCAACCAAACACAAAACTTTGGTAAGGTACTGCCAGTGCCAGTCTTAGTCCTACTTCTGTGCTGACCACAGACAAGACCAGCTTTAAGCTTGTGGAATATTCTGGTTGCCTCCTGATGGGGACCAGGACTTGTTTTCCTAGTGAAATGATAGTGGACTTCAGAAGAACAGGAAATTTTGTCCACCTGTTTTGGTCCAGAATGCTTTTCTTCCATTCTAGACCTACCCCCTGCCCAAAGAAGAGGACCCCAGTGGCAGGTACTCACTGTGTCAAGGCATGATCATTTAGAATAGACTATGGGACTGTCACTCCAGCATTTTATAACAGGATACACCAGCTTGAGAGAACCTGGCACTTTCTCATTGTCAGACCATTCATAGCTCCTGATATAAAGGAAGCTTGGCTGGCACCAGATCCTGTGGCCTATTCTCTAGCAGTTTGCTGTCTGTACTACTTATTTTCTAGCAGATAGTAGCTACCATGCTGATAGCCCCTGTCTATTAGAAAATCCAACTCTTAGAGAACTCTGGGGCCTCACAGTCTCAACTAGTACTGGTATCCTTTTAAGAGCATATAGTAGGTGAATACATGTTTTCAATGGAGCCTTGAAGAGATCTGTCCCTTTTGAAGGGACAAAACAGCCTATCCTCTATATCCGTTTGCAGTATCATGTTGCTATTGCATGGCAGGCCCCTTCAAAGACATTAACATGGTCTACTAGGACTTCTGCTGCTTCTCTTAAACCGTGCTCTGCACTGAAATTGGGAGACAGGTGACCAAAACAGTCCTGGTAGACCTGAGATATTATTGAACTCCTATTCCCAGGCTCCTCTGCAGCACTGCCACTGTGGATTGAATTACAGATTTATGCACTCCCCAAAGCCATAATATAATGCTTATGTTTTTGACTTAAACTCAGGGCCTGATGCATGGGCTATTTAGTCCCTATACCAGCTGGCTTTTAGCTTCATCCATTGCTGTGCTACCTGATAAAAGAAATGTTCCTGCTCTATAACTTTCCCAGTCATTTTTTGTCATAATGTGGCCTTCAGTATCTATCATGGATTTTGAGTGTTCTGTTCAATGCCTTCTAGGTTAAAATTTTGCTGTCTCCTTTCAAGTGGCCTGTGGTTAAAAGTTGCAGGATGTACTGGTTTTTTTTGTTAGTTACCATTTATTGGTGGTCACTTTGCACGGCATTGTGAAGGTCAGCACAGGGTCTTTTTTTCCCACTTCTCTTATTTGACTATTGACCTTAATTTCATTTTAAAATGAATTCATTAAATAGATATAGTATTGGGGATTATGGTAATATAATAATGGTACTAAGCTATTAAAGGGAATATAGTAAAAAGGTATCCCTGCCATTCCTGTACCCAGTTACTTGGGTCATCTTCCCAAATGCAACCATCATTAACAGTCTTTTATTAATCATTTGAGAGGTTTTACACTGTCCAAACATGCAACAAGGTCTGTCTGGAAAAAGTCCAGCTATTGTTAAAGTAATGAGAATAGTTTGCCTGACATTGATATAACCTGGCAGCCAGGCAGAGTGGACTGGAATGCTCATATGTGAACAATTCACTGTACTAGTCAGTGAGGACAGTAGATGCCATTGGGTGAGCACATGTACTGTGTGGCAGTTGAATTCAAAATGACTGAGTAAGTAGAGTAATGAATCTGCATCAAATTGTGCCTTAAGCTTGAACATTCCTCCACAGGAACTATTCAGATGATTCAGAAGGCTTTTGGGGTTGATGCAGTGAGTGCAGAGCAAATAAAAGTGTGGTACAAACAAACGCTTCAAAGATGATTGAGAATCTCTTGAAAGTGATCCACATTCTGGAAGGCCTGCAACGAGCAGAACACTTGAGAATGTTGAACGTGTATGTGGTACAATCAACTAAGATCATTGACTCACAGTGTGAGAATTAGAAGCTGATGTGAGGATTCGAAAAACTACTGTGCCTGAGATTTTGATGCAGGATCTTGGCATGTTATGTGTTGTGGCAAAATTCATTTTGTGGCTTCTGCTACCAGAGCAGAAGGAACATCATGCTGCAGTTGGTAGGCCTGTGTGAGGTCCCAAGGTGCCTTCTTAGAAGGGACTGAGGCATCATTGTCCTATGTACAATGTTTCTTGTATCTTCAATAAATGTCTAATTTTCATAGCACATGGCTGGATACTTTGTGGACAGACCTTGTACATGTACACATGAGAGAATTTATTATTATTATTTTTAATTAATTTATTTTTTCAGATACATTTGTCTCTGCCTTCCCCCCACCACTTTCCCTCGCCCCCCCCAACCTTTAGTTTTGTCCATGAGTCCTTGCTATATGTCCCTTGACTTGCCCTTTCTCTTCCTTTCTCACCCACCCCTCCCCCCTCCTTCCCTCTTGTCTCTGTTGGTTTCCTTTCCTTTCAGTGTTGCTGATCTTATTTTCCTTGCATCTTCGTATTGTTGGTTAGGTTCCACTTATAGGTGAGATCATATGGTATTTGTCTTTCACCACCTGGCTTATTTCGCTCAGCATAATGCTCTCTAGTTCCATCCATGCTGTCGCGAAGTTTAGTAGTTCTTTTTTTCTTTCTGCTGCGTAGAATTCCATTGTGTATATGTACCATGATTTTTTGATCCACTCATCTACTGATGGGCATTTAGGTTGCTTCCAACACTTGGCTACTGTAAATTAGGCTGCTATGAACTTTGGGGTGCAGAGGTTCTTTTGAATTGACGTTTTGGGATTCTTAGGGTATAGTCCCAGCAGGGGAATCACTGGATGAAAAGGCAGTTCCATTTTCAGCTTTTTGAGGAAATTCCACACTGCTTTCCACAGTGGCTGCACCAGTCTGCATTCCCACCAACAGTGGACTAGGGTTCCCTTTTCTCCACAGCCTCGCCAGCACCTGTTGTTTGTGGATCTGTTTCTGATGGCCATTCTGACCGGTGTGAGGTGGTACCCCATGGTGGTTTTGATCTGCATTTCTCTGATGGCTAGTGATGCTGAGCATCCTTTCAAATATCTCTGGGCCCTCTGTATCTCTTCCTTGGAAAAGCATCTACCCAGGTCTTTTGCCTATTTTTTGATTGGATCGTTTGTCTTCTTGGAGTGGAGTCGAGTGAGTTCTTTATATATCATGGAGATCAAACCTCTATCTGATGTATCATTAGCAAATATATTTTCCCATACGGTTGGCTCCCTTTTCATTTTGCTGATGTTTTCTTTCGCCATGCAGAAGCTTCTTATTTTGATGAGGTCCCACTTGTTTATTCTTTCCTTTATGTCCCTTGCTTTAGGAGACATATCGGTGAAAAAATTGCTGCGTGGGATATCTGAGAGTTTCCTGCCAATGTTCTCCTCTAGGACTTTGATGGTGTTGCGACTTATATTTAAGCCTTTTATTCACCTTGAGTTTATTTTTGTGTATGGTGGCAGCTGATGATCCAATTTCAATTTTTTGCATGTACCCATCCAGCTCTCTCAACACCATTTGTTGAAGAGGCTATTATTTCTCCATTTTATGCTTCTGCCCCTTTGTCAACTATTAGTTGCCCATACTGACCTGGGCTTATTTCTAGGCTTTCTATTCTGTTCCACTGGTCTATGGATCTGTTCCTGTGCCACTACCAGATTGTTTTGAGTATAGTGGCTTTGTAGTATAATTTGATGTCTGGTATTATGATCCCTCCTACTTTGCTTTTCTTTCTCAAAATTGCTGCGGCGATCGGGGTCGTGTACGCTTCCATATGAATTTTTGAAATGTCTGTTCTATTTCTGTGAAATACGTCATTGGTATCTTAATAGGGATTGCGTTGAATCTATAAATATCTTTGGGTAGTATGGACATTTTGATGATATTAATTCTTCCAATCCATAAGCACGGTATATGCTTCCATTTAGTTCTGTCTTCCTTAATTTCTCTCTTCAATGTTGTATAGTTTTCTGCATACAGGTCTTTTTCCTCCTTGGTTAAATTTATTCCTAGGTACTTTATTTTCCTTGTTGCTGTATCGAATGGTGTTTTTTTTTTTCTGATTTCTTCTTCTTCTATTGCATTGCTAGTGTACAAAAATGCCTTTGATTTCTGAATGTTGACTTTGTATCCTGCTGTTTTGCCAAATTCACTTATTAGGTTGAGTTTTTTGGTAGAGTCTACAGGGTTCTCTATGTACACTATCATGTCATCTGCAAACAATGATAGCTTTACTTCCTTCTTTCCTACTTGGATGCCTTTTATTTCTTTTTCTTGTCTGACTGCTGTGACTAGGTTTTCCAATACGATGTTGAAAAGAAGCGGTGAACGCGGACATCCTTGTCGTGTTCCCAATCTTAGTGGGAAAGCTTTCAGTTTTTGCCCGTTGAGTATGATGTTGGCTGTAGGTTTTTCATATATGGCCTTTATTACATTGAGGAAAGCCCTATTTATTCCCATTTTGCTGAGTGTTTTGATCATAAATGGGGGCTGTACCTTATCGAATGCTTTTTCTGCATCTATAGAGATGATCATGTGGTTTTTGTCTTTTCTTTTGTTTATGTGATGTATTACGTTTATTGACTTGCGTATATTCAACCGTCCCTACATCCCTGGGATGAATCCCACTTGATCGTGGTGGATAATCTTTTTAATGTATTGCTGGATGCGGTTTGCCAATATTTTGTGGAGGATTTTAGCATCTATGTTCATCAGCGAAATTGCCTGCAGTTTTCTTTCTTTGTAGGGTCTTTATCTGGTTTTGGGATTAGGGTGATGCTGGCCTCATAAAAGGAGTCTGGGAGTCTTCCCTCCTCTTGGATTTTTTGGAATAGTCTGAGAAGGACAGGGGTTAGCTCTTCCTTAAATGTTTTGCAAAATTCGCCTGTGAAACCGTCCGGCCCTGGGCGTTTGTGTGCCGGGGGTTTCTTGATTACTGCTTCAATTTCCCCAGCTGTTATCGGTCTGTTCAAGCTTTCTGTTCTTCCTCCTTCAGTGTTGGAAGATTATACTTTCCTAGAAATGTGTCCATTTCATCAAGGTTTTCAAATTTCTTGGCATATAATTGTTCATAGTAGTTTCTGACGAAACTTTGTATTTCTGTGGTATCAGTTGTTATTTCTCTTTCATTTCTGAATTATTGATTTGGGTCCTCTTCCTTTTCTTCTCGATGAGTCTGCTTAAAGGCTTGTCAATTTTATTTATCTTTTCAAAGAACCAGCTTCTGGCTTGGTTGATCCTTTGAATTGTTCTTTTCATCTCTATGTCATTCAGTTCTGCTCTAATCTTGACTATTTCCTTCCTTCTACTTGCTCTGGGATTTATTTGTTGTTGTCTCTCCAGTTCTTGAAGTTGTAGCGTTAGATCTTTTATTTGAAATGTTTGTCTTTTTTAGATAGACCTGTATTGCTGCGAACTTCCCTCTCAGGACCGCCTTTGCTGTGTCCCATAGGTTTTGGACTGTTGTATGTTCATTTTCATTTGTTTCCAGAAATTTTTTGATTTCTTCTCTTATCTCATTATTGACCCATTCATTGTTTAATAGTCTACTGTTCAGTCTCCATGAGTTTGCAAGTTTTTGAAGTTTCTCTTTGAGGTTGATTTCCAGTTTCAAGCCCTTGTGGTCCGAGAAAAAGTTTGGTATTATTTCAATTTTCCTGAATTTGCTGAGGTTTGCTTTGTGTCCTATCATGTGGTCTATCTTTGAAAAACTGCCATGCGCCTTTGAAAAGAATGTGTATTTTTCTTCTTTGGGATGTAAGGTTCTATATATGTCAGTTAGGTCTCTTTGATTCAGTGTGTCATTCAGCGCCACAATATGTTTATTAATGTTTTGTTTGGAAGATCTGTCCATTTTTGACAGTGGAGTGTTGAAATCCCCTACTATCAGTGTGTTGCTGTCTGTATCTTTTTTGAAGTCATCCAACAATTTCCTTATGAACTTGGGGGCTCCTATATTGGGAGCATATAAGCTTACAACGTTGATGTCTTCTTGATAGATTCTTCCTTTAAGTATTATAAAGTGCCCCTCTGGATCTCTTTTTATGGCCTTTGTTTTGAAATCTACTTTGTCTGATACAAGTACGGCAACCCCGGCCTTTTTCTCATGCCCATTTGCTTGGAATATTTTTTTCCATCCCTTTACTTTCAATCTGTGTAGGTGTTTTGCTCCGTGGTGGGTCTCTTGTAGGCAGCATATGTGTGGGTCATGTTTTCTTATCCATTCAGCTACCCTGTGTCTTTTGATGGGGGCATTTAGTCCATTCACGTTGAGAGAGATTATTGATAGAAACTTAACTCATATTTTCTCTTTGTACCTGTGCTCCTCTCTCTCTCATTCTTTTCCTTCATCTGCTTAAACCAGTCCCCTTAGCATATCTTGGAGTGCTGGTTGGGTAGAGATGTATTCTTTTAGCCTTCTCTTGTCTGGGAAACTCCGTATTTCCCCTTCTATTTTAATTGAGAGCCTTGCTGGGTAGAGCAGCCTTGGCTGTAGGCCCCTGCTTTTCAAGACTTGGAATATTTGTTGCCATTCCCTTCCGGCTTGTAGTGTTTCTGTTGAGAAGTCAGCTCCTAGGCGTATTGGGGCCCCCGTGTATGTTACTTTCTCCTTCTCCCTTGCTGCCTTGAGGATTCTCTCTTTGTTTGATAGTTGCCATTTTAATGATGATGTGTCTTGGAGTGGACCTCCTTGGGTCCCTCTTGAGTGGGGTCCTCTGTGCTTCCTGGATCCATGAGAGGTTTCTCTCCTCAAATTGGGGAAATTTTCCATCATTACTTTTCGAGGAGGTTCTCTATCCCTTGCTCCTCTTCTCCATCTGGTATCCCTATTATGTGGATATTATTGCGTTTCAGGTTGTCCTGCATTTCCCTAAATGCCTCTTCGTTCTTTTTGAGTCTTTTTTCCATTTCTTGTTCTTTCTGGGAGCTTTTTTCTACCTTATCCTCCATCTCACTGATTCGATCCTCGGCTTCATCCAGCCTTCTTTGGATTCCTTCTACTGTGTTCTTCAATTCAGAAATGGTATTCTTCATATCCTCTTGTGTCTTCTTGATAGTTTCTATGTCCTTTTCCAGGTTGATATAGTTTGTTGTAAGATCCTGATAGTTTCTCTGCAGTTTCTGATAGCTATCTTTGAGCTGGCTGAGCTCATTGAGCTTCCTTAGAACCATTGTTTTGAATTTAATATCTGATAGTTCCCTTGCCTCTATTTCATTTAGCTCTCTCTGCGAGGAGTCCCCTTTTCCACTCATTTGGGGGGAACTTCTTTTTCTTCCCATTTTTGTGAGAGTCTGTTAAGTAATTTATTTATTTATTTATTTATTTATTTATTTATTTATTTATTTTTGCTTCTGCTTCAATTGGGCCGTCTAGATTTCCTAACTTTGTGAATTAAACTTCTGTGGTAGACAGGTCTTTTTATTTATTTATTTATTTAGTTTTTTTCTTGAGTTTTCTCTCTGGTACTGCCTCTGATGATGTCAGTTGTTGACCCTATATGACCCTGCATCGTTTGTTTGAGCTTTTCAGGAGTCTACTGCCTGTGTCTGACTGCTGCTTGGGGCAGCTCTGTGACCCCTTCAGTCAGCGATCCACTATTTCTGTGGATCGCTTTGCATTCTCACGCCGGCTCCTTGAGCGCACTCCCCTGCCGAACAGGATCTCCGGCCCGACAGCATCTCCAGCTCCCCTGGGCGCTTATTTGCCCAACCTCGGGCACTTGTCTGGCGCCCCGGACTGGTCAGTTTAGGGTCTTCTGTTGTGTGCTTTCCCTGCTTTTCGCTCTTTGGCGGCGTCTCCTGCCCTCACCAAATGGAGACAACAGAAATGGGAGGAAGTCAGCTCCAGGACTCTCTGGTTAATCCTGTCTCTGTTCTCTCCTCCAGGGACTCTGGGCAGCTCTGTGACCCCTTCGGCTGGGGATCCACTATTTCTGTGGACCGCTCTGCACTCGCGGGCCCACGCAGGACGGTTTACGCCTGCCCTCACCAACCTGCACACTCCCTCGCAGGCCTTTTCGGCACCAACCTGCGGGAGCCCTCGCCAGCCTGCGTGGGTCCACACACATGCCTCGCCAACCCTTACCAGCCACTCGGCGCGAGTGTGCGTGCCTGCACTGGGTGATTTTGGGCTGTCTATTGTGTGCTTTTCAGCTTTTGGCTCTTTGGGGGTGTGGCCTGTTCCTGCACAATGGAGAGTATGGAAAGGAGAAGGAGTTGGGACTCCCCGGTTCCTCTTCCCGTTCTTTCCCCAACACCTCTGTCTCCAGTCTCTCCTCAGGGGGTCTCTGGGCAGTCTGTGACCCCTTTGGCCAGGGATCCACTATTTCTGCGGACCACATTGTAGTTGCGGGCCATCTGGCTCATCTGCTCCCTGCTTCTGCCTCTTTGGGGGCGCTTCCTGTCAGCTCAAAATGGAGACTACCGAATGGGGAGGGAGTCGGGACTCCCTGGTTCCTCTTCCCCTTCTTTCCCCAACGCCTCCATCTCTAGTCTGTCCTCAAGGCTCTCTATGCAGCTGTGTGACCCCTTCGGCCAGGGATCCTCTGTTTCTTCCAGCTTGTCTGCACTTAGCCCCCTGGCTCACATGTGCACAAGCTGTGTGCGGAGTGCACAAAAGGCAGGTTAATTGATTCCCTTATGCCTGAGCAAGATGGTAGCTGCAGAGTGGGAAGTGAGTTATCACCGGGGCTCCGCTGGCCACCGTCTCAGTTTTCTTCACAAAGTTTTCCTCACCAATCTTTTCCCAGCCACCAGCTCACTCTGCTTCCGCCTCTACCCAGAGATCAAGGAGGGCGGCTGCCATTGCAAATTTTTGCGTTGGCCCTTTAAATGTCTTTGCATCCCAAGCCACCTGTCTCTGGCAGAGAGCACCCCTAAGCTTTTCAGGGTTGTGTTTTGTCTGTGTGTTTTCCTGGTTTTAGCTCCTGTAGTCTAGGGGTCCCTGTTTATGGTTCAGAACCTGTTCTTCTCAGGGGGATCCAACTGGCCGTTTCAATGTCCCTCTGGTGCTGGCGCCCGTGGGCGCCCAACCCACCCTCTCAAGCCTCCACCGCACTTCTCACCCTTTGGGATGTGTGAGAGTTGAATCCACTGCCTGTCCGCAGCTCCAGGGCTTCTCTCCCTCTATTGTCCCATTGTTTTCCAGGTGATTTCTCCACTATTTAGTCGCAATTCTAGTTTATTCTTGGGAGGAGGTCAGCGTGACTTCCATTCACTTCTCTGCCATCTTCCTCTAAAATATCGAGAGAAGTCTTTTGATTATTCTCTCCATCCTAGACTTGGTCTTAGAATACCACACACAGTAACAATTTTCACAGTTAAATATTTGAGATTTGAATTCTTGATCAGTGTTTCTTTCAGGTTTTTACTGTTTTAAGAATTTATTGAAGCCTTAGGGAATACATGGTTTACTTTCTGGGTTGCTTTCCATGGCAAAGATTTCTTGTCCTGAAATCCTTTCCATGAATACAATAGAAATATTTCCTCTGTCCTCATTCACACTCCTAGTATGACTTGCACACACTTGTGACTGGTTAAGAACTTTCTGTAGTTTATGTCAACAGAATGTGTTAGTTTCCTCACTAATTTTGAATTCTTCTTAGTCGTTACTTTGCATGGTGTTGTGAAGAATTGTTTCCCCCCTCCCCCAACATACTAAATCAGGTCCCCTTTTACTTAAAAAAAATACATAACATGTTCACTATAAAAATCTTCAAATGATTCAGAAATATATGGTAGAGAAAGTGAAAGTTCTCTGTAATCCCTTTCCAGTCTACTCTGAGATAATTACTTTTCACAGTTTGGCATTTACTTTTCCAACATCTTAATTTTTCTTTTTAAAAAATAAGTTAAAATTTTAATTATGCAGTATTAGGATGTGTGAAAAAATACATGTAACATATAAGTAATAACAACTAACACCCATGAGCCCATCTCCCATTACCTTCTAGTAGAATTTAGTAATGTACTCTAAATTTTTTCATAGACTCTCCATTGCTCCCTGAGTGACAGGACTTTTTTTTTCTCCACAAGACTGTTAAATTGCAGATGTAGTGTTCCGTTTCTTCTAGAATCTGTACAACTATTAGTCCAATTCTTTGATGTGTTAGATGCCAGGGAATGAAGCCTAGTTGTTTGCCCCAAGAGACTTCATCCCACTTGGGTTTTAGGAAAAGACAATTTGGTCTTTCTGAAAAATAAAACAAAAAGGAAAACTATTATTGAAAGAGCATAATTTTCAATATTTGCTGGAAGATGGCATCCTTTTTCTTTGGGTTGAAAATCTCCTTTCTCCAAAGCTGGTATTGCGTTGACCAAAAAGTTCATTATATCTTTTCTTTGTGATGGCTCTAGTAGCACTTAATTGTCTTTAACTTTATTCAGAACAATCTTGTTAGATTATATTGTGACAGCTCTCATATCAGCTTGAATTTTTAAAAAGACTTACCAAAATTGGTTAATTTTTGTGCAGACACTTTAATATTGAAGGTGGAAGAAGATACACAACATTTCAGGCATATTATGCTGTATTATTTCAAGAAGGGTCAAAATATAACTGAAACACAAAAAAAGACTTGGGCAGTATATGGAGAAGGTGCTGTGACTGATTTAATGTCAAAAGTGGCTTGCGAAGTTTCTTGGTACTATTGACATTTTGGCAAATAATTTTTTGCTGAGGGGCCGTCTCATGTATTGGAAGATGTTTAGCAGCACCCCTGGCCTCTACCCACTAGAAGTCAATAGTGGGAGATAGCTCACATACTCAAAATATCCAAATCGATACAATTTCTGGTGAAAATGTATTTTTTTATTTTACAGAAAAAATAAACAGGTTGGCCAACCCGATAGATTGCTAGGGTGCTTCTGTAATTAAAACTGCTTGGCTCATATTCAGTTAACTGAGATGTGAGGTTGGCAATAACTAAAGCTTTGTCAGCCATCTTATAGGGTAATTTATGAGCACTGTAGTGCTCGTGTTTATCATTAGTGAAAATGAAGACTTTTTTAGCAGATGCCAGACAAAAAAGAGAATTGTCATAGTTTTCTTAATTTCTCTTGTGAAGCTTTGAGACTCCAAACAATCATTAAAGAAATCCAAAACTCTTGAGTATAAGCTTATCCATTACATCTTTTTCTTTCCTCCTCCCAAAAGCTTCTATATTTTTTTGGAGCATTCTTGTTCTTAATGAGTAGATGCATAGACCAGGAAAGTATGTTTATGGGGGTCCAAAGAAGAATTAATCAGAGGATGGAAAAAGAATCAGGAGACCTGGCTCAGGTCAGAAGAGGACAGATACACAAATGCAGCAACTTGAATATGTTTTTTTTATACAGTGGTCCTGAGCAGGTGCATAGTAATACCCTGGAAATAGAGAGGAAGGTGCTGAGGTCACAGAGGAATTAGCCAATGGTTAAGAATGGCATTAAGGCCATGGCATTAAGGTGAGGCTCAGTGGATTGAGTGCTGGCCTGTGAACCAAAAGGTAATTGGTTAGATTGCCAGTCAGGGCACATGCCTGGGCAGCAGGCCAGGTCCCCAGTTAGGGGCATGTGTGAGGTAACCTTTCAATGTATCTCTTGCGCATTGATGTTTTTCTCTGTCTCCTTCTCCCTCCTTTCCCCTCTCTAAGAATAAATAAATAAAATCTTAAAAAAAAAAAAAAGAATGGCATTAAGTTTGTTCAAGAGAAAGTTCCAGAGAGATGAATTTAGAGATGACTTTTAAGGAACTAATTGAAATGTTTTTCTTGAAAGGTAAGATTGTTCATAGTAGAATTGCTGAAAAGTACGGAGAGAGGATTAAAAAGGTGCCAGATTATATGCCAAGCATATTGGCTTGGAAGGAGTAGAATGACGTTAAAGCTGTCCTTGCTAATCTCTTGAAGGAAATGAGTCCCTGTGCTGTACAGTTTTCTTCAAAGAGTGAAGATATGCAGGGCAGGTTCACTCCTTTGGGAAACTTTTCTTACTTATTACTTCAGACACCTAGTCTCCTTCTTGTCACCTGTCACTCTCCTTTTTAATGTTATAGGATTGAAAGTTTTTTGCCACTTAAAATTTTGGTGGGAGTGAGACAGAACATGAAACCCAGGGTTACAGCATGGGGAAAAGAGAACCTCAAAACCTCTGGCTATGAAAATCTGCAGGGGTTGCGGCAGTGGGAGAAAATCCCAGCCACACAAGAATGTTTGTTGGAGAGGTCCATAGGGTCCTAGAATGTACACAAACCCACCCATCTGAGAATCAGCACTAGAAAGGCCCAATTTGCTTGTGGGTAGCAGAGGAAGTGACTGAAAGCTGGCCAAGAGAGGAGCAACTGGCATTGCTTCTTTTCTGGTCCCTCCCCCACATACAGAGTCATAATGCAGCAACCTGGGTTGCCCCACCCTGGTAAATAACTCCGCCCCTTACAATGTAACAGGTGCTCTGACACAAGTAAATAAGGCCCAAATGAAAGAACAGATCAAAACTCCAAGAAAAGAACTAAGCAACGAAGAGATAGCCAACCTATCAGATGTAGAGTTCAAAACACTGGTAATCAGGATGCTCACAGAAATGGTGGAGTATGATTGCAAATCAGAGGAAAAAGTGAAGGCTATGCAAAATGAAATAAAGAAAAATATACAGGGAACCAACAGTGAAGGGAAGGAAACAGGGACTCAAATCAATGATTTGGAACAGAAGAAAGGTATAACCATTCAACCAGAGCAGAATGAAGAAACAAGAATTCAAAAAAAAAAAAAAAAAAGAAATTAAGAGAGGCTTAGGAACCTCTGTGACAACTTTAAACATTCCAACATCCACATTATAGGGGAGCCAGAAGGAGAAGAGGAAAAGCAAGATATTGAAAACTTATTTGAAAAAAATAATGGAGAACTTCCCCAATCTGGCAAAGGAAATAGACTTCCAGGAGATCCAGGAAGCTCAGAGAGTCTCAGAGAAGTTGGACCCAAAGAGGAATGCACCAAGACACATCAGATCATGATTAAGTTACAAAAGATTAAAGATAAGAGAATCTTAGAAGCGGCAAGAGAAAAGGAGAAAGTTCCTTACAAAGGAGTGCCCATGAGACTATCAGCTGATTTCTCAAAAGAAATCTTGCAGGCAAGAAGGTGCAGGAAAGAAGTATTCCAAGTCATGAAAGGCAAGGACCTAAATCCAAGATTACTCTATCCAGCAAAGCTATTGTTTAGAATGGAAGGCCAGATAAAGTGCTTCCCAGATAAGGTCAAGTTAAAGGAGTTCATCACCACCAAGCCTATATTATATGAAATGTTAAAGGGACTTATCTAAGAAAAAGAAGATCATCAAAACTACAAACAGTAAATGACAACAAACTCACAACTATCAACAATTGAACCTAAATAAAAAACAAAACAAAAACAAGTTAAGGAAACAACTAGAACAGGAACAGAACCACAGAAATGGAGATCACATGGAGGGTTATCAACAGGGAAGGGGGTGAAAAGAGAATGGGGAAATGGTACGGGGAATAAGAAGCATAAATGGTAGGTATAAAATAGATGGGGGAGGTTAAGAATAGTATAGGAAATAGAGAAGCCAAAGAACGTATATGTATGACCCATGAACATGAGCTAAGGTGTGGGTCAGGGGAATGCTGGTGGGATGGGAGGTGCAGGGCAGAGGGGAATAAAGGGGAGAAAAAATGGAACAACTGTAATAGCATAATCAGTAAAATATACTTAAATGGAATCATATTACATGAACTTTTGTGACTGGCTTCTTCAATTAACATAATGTTTTTGAGGTTCATCCAAGTTGTAGAATGTATTATTTCTTTATATGGCTGACTATTCCATTCTATGGATATACCACATTTTGTTTTCTCATTTATAGCTGATGGACATTTGGGATTTTTCCAATTTTTGGCTATTGTGAGTAATGTTACTATGAACAGTTGTGTACAAGCATTTGTTTGAATACCTGTTTTGGATTCTTTGGGGTATATACTTAGATTGGAATTGATATCAATGGATGTTTAAGTTGCTTTCAATATTTGCTCTTACAGTGCTGAGGTTGACATCACTTACACATATATAATTTTATACATGTATAGATATTAGATGAATAGCTAGTAGTGGGATTACTGGGTCAAAGCTTTGTGCATTTAACAATGCATTTAACATTTTGGAAGATAGAACAAAATTGTCCTCTATAGAAGCTGCACTATTTCCATCCCACTAGCAAAGTGTGAGAGTGTTTTCTCCTCCCTTGGATTTTGGTATAGCCAGTTTTCCTAGAAATCGTATCACAGAGAGCACAGTGAAAACAGCTATAGGTGATGAGAGTTCCTGTGCCATGATTCACTCAGAGTCTCCTCTGTTTACCTGCTTAGCTTGTCTTCCCCTTCTCTACCATCCTGATCCTCTTATTTCCTGACTTCCTATTTTGGCTCTTGGTAACGGGGTGCTTCTCTTTGTTTGGTATCCTATTCAAACATTTTTCTCTGGTTTATCATCTTGTTTTTCTGCTTATGTTTTAATTGTGGGCAATTCCGTTCAGTTCATTTTCAATAGTAATGTAATACCTTGGAAACAGAGAAGAAATTGTTGAGGTGTTAGGAGAAGCAGCAAATGGTTAAGAATGTAGTTTGTTCAGGAAGGCTTTCCAGAAGACATGAGTTCAGAAATGACTTTTGAAGATGTTAATTGGAATGTATTTATAGAAAAGAAAGATCTTCATAGTAGAATAAAAGAAAGTACGGAGAGAGGATTCAAAAGATAACCCACTCTGCTCCTCCAATCCTAGCTAAGGAATCTCATACTGGTTGGAACATTCTCCTTTCTGGGTAGTGGTAGTAAAAGATTAGTAAGTCCACAACATTTGTTTCCGCTACTCCAGCACTAGGACTCTTAGATACAGGAAAAATCTGACTATACAGGGAGTCTTATTTTAGTAGTAGGTCAGTCAACACATCTAGGACATCTGTCAGTAAGAGTGGGTGATGAGTTTTATGTTGTAACATGGTATTAATGGAAGCAGTTGATATTGATGCTGATTCTAGGTGCTGGCAAACTAACAAAAGTGAGAAATTGTAACAATATGGTTTGGCTGATAAAAATAAAAATGTTTAATTGTAGTGTTCTGACTCACCATCAACTTACTATCATTTCTGTTTCAACTACTATGCCATACAATTATGCATGTTAAAAATGTCAGGTTAACATCGCAGAATTTCATTTAATTAAAACACTTGAGTGCGTATCCTGGGCACAGTGATATGCATACAGACACACACACACACACTGACATATATGTATGTATGGAAGTGTATTATTCCCATAAAAGCATGGCTTCTTATGATACGATTGATTGGTACAAAGTGGTAAGAAATAAATTGGTTGGTAAAACATAATTGATAGATTTGTAGATAGAATTAATAGAATTCTTAATTACCCAAACAATTATTGAATACCTCTTCCTCATACCAAGAACTGTGCTAGGCACTGGGAGTATAAAGATGAAAGTACTTGCTTGACCTTAGTGAGCTGAAGTCCAGAAAGGAAGAAACATGTAACTAGTACTATTTGATAAGTGAATAAATAGTAGAGGAGTACAGAAGAAGAAAACTTAATCCAACTTTGGAATGGTTAGAAAAGGCATCCCAGAGAAAATAATATCTGAATTGAAAAAAAAAAATCAAATCAACCAAAGTCTAAAGGATTAGAGTCTAATAGGTTTACATTATAGTTCATTCTTGTGTTGTACATTCTATCAGTTTTGACATCTATAATGACACCTATTCACCCTAATAGTATCATACAGGATAGTTTTGCTGCTCTAAAATTCCCTTGTGTTCTCTACCTATTCATTTCTTCCTACCCACAAACCTGTGCCATAAATTGAGTTTTGAAGCATGAGTAGGAGTCAGTTAAGTAAAGAAGGAGAAGAAGAGTTTATAGTACTAGGACACTAAGATGAAAAAGTGTGACATAAGCACGTTGAAAATTCTAGATTGAGAAAATGAAGTAAGAGTAGGGAAGGGTTAGAGACAAGGCCAGAGAGACACATCGTAAGCTATTTATGATTTATCTTGAAGACGGTGTGGAGCCTTTGAAGACTGGATACGGGTGAGTGAATAATCAGATAATGATGGTTGTAGTGATGTGAGCAGTTTGTTTGATGCATTGAAAAAATCTATTATAGGATATAACACATATATAGACAACCTCATAAAACAAATGTTTAGTTTAATGAATTAATGAGATAGGCACCCCAGAAAGCCCTCCACTTGCCTCTTCCCGAACACAATCTTCTCCTCCCTAGAAGTAATTACTATCATGACTTTTATGATAATGAAGTTGCTTTTTCTTCCTTGCTTTTCCATGCTTTTAGTGTGCATCACTAAACATTAGTTTTTTTCCACCTGTTTTCTCTTTTTGATATATCTTATAATTTTTCTTTAATCTATGGGTTCCTCCTCTAGCTCTCAATTTTTTCCTTGTAGTTTTTTATTGAAGTAATCAAGCCATTTGACTACTTGATTTTGTTTGTTTTATAGAATTTCCCATATTCTGAATTTTGCTCAATACATTTCCATAATATAGTTTAGTTTAACACACTTTTCTGTCCTCTGTATTTCCTGTAAATTGGTGGTTGGACCTATAAGATTGATCAGATTCAAATTTGATATATTCCATAGTTGGAATGTATTATAATTTTTTAATATTTTATTTTTAAAATTTTACTTTTAGAGAGAGGGGAAGGAAGGGAGAAGGAGAGTGAGAGAAACATCAATGTATGAGAGATACATCGATTGGTTGCCTCTCACATGCCCCCCAATTGGGGACCTGGCCTGCAACCCAGGCATGAGCCTTGATTCGGAATTGGACCAGTGACTTTTTGGTTTGCAGGCCAGTGCTCAATCCCCTGAGCCACACCAGCTGGAGCAGAACATACTATAATTTAAAACATTTATATTGATGGATATTTGGGTTGTTCCCAAATTTTAGCTACTAAACAGTGCTATAGTGAGAAACTTTGAAAAATATATTTTTATAAATGTGCAAATGGATCTCCTTTCCCCCATTATATATTCTTTTATATACCTTTATGTAAAACCTCTTTTATATATGTTCCTTCATAACATGTAGTATGTGTAATTATTTGATTAAAATTTATTTTCTTTTGTAGGCCATAAATTTCTTGAGTAGGAAAAGGCTTATCTACATAACCCCAGTACCCATGCTCAATAAGTATTAGTTGAATTAATGCATTTCTATTAAGTGGAATTATTGGGGTAAGGAGTATACACATTTTAAATTTTGTTAGATATTGTCAAATTATACTCTAGAAAGGCTGTACCTATTTATATATTCTGACTACTGATATTTGTTTTCTCACATCCAAACATAGTGCCCCTCTTTCCCTCCCCACTTCTTCCCTCCAGTCCTTAATTTCTTCTACAAACTTTTTGACACATTCCAGGTTCTGTTCTAGGTGCTTGGGATATATCAAGAAGCAAAACAAAGATCCTAAGTGGGAGGATATCTACAATAAACATGATTAATAAGGAAAGTATGTAGGATGTTAGAGAGTGGACCAGTAAAAGAATAGATGGTGAAAAGCAATTGGAAATGCTAGAATTAAAATTGAGTTATAAATTTAAATAAAGGGGCTAGTGAATAAGCCACAGTGTGAAGACGACTTCTGAGTAAAGACTTTAAGGAGGTAAGGGAATTAACAATGTGGCTTTTTGTGGTTCAAAGTGTTGATGGGCAGAGGAAACAGCTATTTCAAAGGGTAGCTGAGTGCCTGAAAAGGGATAGCAAGAGGTCTCTTGGGGTGCTGGTAATTCTCTGTTGCTTGAATTTGTATGCTGGTTACATGTGTGGGTTTACTATATTCACTGAGCTGTACACTTACAATTTGTGCACTTTTCTGCATCTTAAACTTAAGTATAGCTTTTATATTAAAAATAAGGAGTGGATGTTGACCATTTCAAAAGTCTTAATAGTACTCAACCAATTGTTTATGGGTATTTTCCTTTGACTTATTAATGTGATGAATGCATTAATCAATTTCTATTAATAAATCACCTTTGCCTTTCTATAATATCCCCTACTTGATTATAGTAAAATTATTCTTCTTTTAAAAAAAGATTTTATTTATTTTTAGAGATAGGGAAAGGGAGGGAGAAAGATAGGGGGAGGAACATCGATTAGTTGCCTCTCACACAACCACAACTGGGGACCTGGCCCGAGACTCAGGCCTGTGCTCTGACTGGGAATTGAACTGGTGATTCATGGGATGATGCCCAACTCACTGAACCATATCAGTCAGGATGGTAAATTATTCTTATAATGTTAGGTTTGATTTGCTTGTACATGTTTTATTTTGGGTTTTTATATCTATATTCTCACAGGGAAGGTTGGTCAATATCTGCTTTTCTTTTTGTTACTCCCCTATATTAGATTTGAAGTGCTTTCCTTAATTATAGGTTCTTTACTATTGGAAGGGTACTTAGTAGGTACTTATCTACTGTCTTGAAAGGGGGAAGGGAGTAATTCCTAATGTTTGACTTAGTTGTCCTTTGTGAACTACCCGGTAATTATTACAATTTAGTAATTGATAGGTGAGGCCTGTCATTGCCTAGACAGGTAGCTGTTCACTTGAAGTCTGGGGCTCAAATATCCTGTCATTTTATTGTCATGGAGAAATTGACCAGCACAGGACTGTTAATTGGTGATGTAACAGTTGCCTGGGGGGTGTTTTGTTTGATAATTATAGATCTTATTTTTTAATGTGACTATTACTGATTTCTTATGTTTTCCAGTAAAACAAGAAGAAATAGGCAGAAGTAGCCTGTAGGTATGTTGCTGTAATCTAATCAATAGGGATAAGTATAGAAGTGTTGTCTTTTAGAAGAGAAGATTCATTTTTAATTGGGTCTTGGACCTGCTAGAATTTTTTCACTTGTCCATATGATCACATTGAACTGCTTTGAGTTCAGTAGGATAGTATATCTGGCTACCTTCATCTGCTATCAGCACAGGAGACACTAAGCTTCTGTCTGAAGGACTGGCTTTTTTTCATATAGGCAATTCTGTAGCTGTGTTTTTCTAAATGTAATTCAGGATTCATTGGCGTGAGAGTCCAAGAGTTGCTTATTGAAAAGGCAGATTCCAACAACAACAACAACAACAGTAAATGCAGATTCCTAAGCTACCCCAGGTATTTTGAATGAGAATATCTGGGAGTAGGGTCTAAGAACCTGTATTTTAAACAAGAGTGTCAAATATTTCTTAATACACTTAAAGACACTGCTAAGATAAAGAAGAACCTGTTCAATTCATCCATTAGCCTCATTCAGTATAGAATTTCTGTGCTGAGCATTGGGAGAAATAAGGAAGTAAAGATTTGGATCTTACCCTCAAGGAACTTACAACATAGGCTATGGTTGGGATGGATTGAATGAAGGCAAGCAATAAAATAACTTCTAAGGCAACTTTTTTGTTTTTATTTTTTATAAATCAACTATATTGAGATATAATATACATACAAAAGACTCACCTTTTTAAAGTGTACAGTTTGATTAGCTTTGACAAATGGATGCATCAGGGAAACTACCACCATAATCAAGACACAGAGCATTGGTATTATCTCTAAATGTTTCTGGATGCCCTTTGCAGTCCATCCTTCAGGCAGCCACCGATAGACTTTCTATCACTATAGATTAAATTTGGTTTCCTAGAATTTTATATAAATAGAACCATACAGTATGTCCTCTTTTGTGTTTAGCTTTCATTACTCAGCTTAATGATCTTCAGAATAATCTATTTTGTTGAGTTCATCTGTAATTTGTTTCTTTTCATTACTGAGGTGTATTCTAATATATGGCTGTGTCACATTTTGTTTACTTATTCACCTGTTGATAGTCATTTGGGTTGTTTCTGTTTATTATGAATAATATGAACATTTGCATGATTTTATGTTTTTATTTCTCTTGGTTGAATATCTAGGAGTGGAATGATTGGATCATCTGGGTATGTTTAACTTTTTAAGAAATAGGCAGATGACATTTATTTTGATTAACAGAGATACTGTACTAAAGTTGTTGAATATTGTTAAGGAGAATTAAGTGGAACTTAAGAATGGATACCAACTACATAAGGGAGGATAGGGAACATTACTGAGTAATTACTATTTGTCTGGCACATGATAGTTAAATGCAACATACATGATTTTCAATATTCAAATCAGAGAGGTAAGTGGTGTTACTCTTTACTTCTTATAGATGATGAACAGAAGTAAAGTTAACCAACTTAATGTCTAGTAAGTAGACATTACACAGCTAGTAAGTGATGGCTTTGAACCTAGGTTTATCAGGTTCCAAAGCTCAAACCATTTTCAATGCACCAACAAGATAGAAGTATAGGACATTCCAGCTTCAGAAGTTGGGGGATAGGTAAGGGAAATAGGGCCCATTCCTCTCTCCATTTCCTGAATATGGCAAACATAGGAACTGTGACAATACTTGTTTGTCAATAAAAAGGTTTTGTTTTGGGGGACTGGTTCACAATGAGGTTTGTTATTTAACTGGTGTCATATTAGGATTTTGAAAACCAGAAGGATAAATACACTCTTTTGACTGTTGGGCAGTGGGGTGGGGACAGGATAGGGGTGAACAGTGGAGAAAAGGTGGGACAACTGTGACTGAAAAACAATTAAAAAAAAAGAAAAGCAAGTGGAAAAAAAGAATTAGCTGTTGTAAATTATTGAAAGGGTAATGATGTGATTACAAGGTGGACTTAGGAAAATTAGTCCTGTTGCCAATCTGCTGAGTAGTTTGAATGGGACAGAGATTAGAAGGTTTTAAGTCCAGCCAAAAATCTGTAATAATTCAGGCATGAGATAATAAATTTGTTGATAAGGACAGTGAAACCTGTAAAGAAGGAACAATAAGAGGGAGACTTCAGTGGAATTAACTACTAAGCTGTTGACAGATTGGACAAGGGAGGTAGAGTAAAGAGGAATTTTGGGAATTGTCCTGTGTTTTCCGGTTTCGAAGTGTCTGGAGTTCAGTGGTTTTGGACTTGAGTTATACCTGGTATGCTAACATATCTGATAAAAGTGCGTAATATTGGAAATACAATGTCATTGCAATGGAAACTCTAGTTTTCTACACTGCCTGACTCTTAGTGTCAGGTGCTACTGAGTTAGAAGGTAATTGGTTAATGATTTGTTAAATGTGTGAGTTGGGTTTGAGGGTTTGAGGTTTGAGGCTTCAGGGAGGTGGGAAATATTAGCTTGCTTATTAAAATAGTGTGACACTTATTTGATATGTGTGAATGCCCAATTTGAGGACGTTGCTGGTTTTCTAATAAACTCTTAGTGTACTCAGTTTTTTCTGTAACTCATTTAGCTATTGTCTTTTCCCTGGTTACTTCCTCTTTGGCATCCTGTGATAGGCAGTACAAACCACCTTGCCCACATTCAACATCCTCCTGTATGAGTTGTGGAATCCTTTCATATCTTATTATTCCATTGCATATGCTTCCATTTGCTTCTAAACAGTGTGTACTCCAGCTTTAACTCATTAACATTTCTGTCATTAAAGTTATTAGTAGCCTCTTTGTTTCTAAATCCAGCAGGATTTTTTCAGTGTTGTTTTGACTACTCTGTAACACTTTAACAGTTGTTGACAACTCCTTCTTTGAAACCTTGTTTTTCCCTGACTTCAGAGGCCACACTGCCATCCTTTCTTCCTTTCTGGCTTCTTCAGAGGTGCCTTTATGGATTCTTCTTTTTCTTATTAAGTCGTATTTATTAAGGTATAATTTACATATAGTAAAATCCTCCCTCTTAGTGTACAGTCCTATGAGTTTTTAAAAAGATTTTATTTTTAGAAAGAGGGGAAGGGAGGGAGAAAGAGAGGGAAAGAAACATTGATGTGTGAGAGAAACATCAATTGGTTGCCTCTCACACACACCCATCTGGGGACCTGGCCTGCAGCCCAGGCATGTGCCCTGACCAGGAATCGAACAAATGACTTTTCAGTTTGTGGGACGACACCCAAACCACTGAGCCATGCCAGTCAGAGCCAGTCCTGTGAGTTTTAACAAACACATTCAATCATATAACCACAACCACAGTCAAGATATAGAGCAGTTCTATCAACCCTAAAAGTTCCCTATGTCACTTTGTAGTCAGCCTCTCCCGCTCCTGGCCCATGACAACCACTAATCTATTTTCTGTCCCTATAGTATTGCCTTTTCCAGAAAGTCATATGAGTGAAATCATATATTATGTAGGTTTTTGAGTCTAGCTTGTTTCACTCACCATAATGCATTTGAGATTCGCCTGTGTGTGTGTTAGTAGTTCATTCCCTTTTATACCTGAGTAGTATTTACTGTATGGATCTACAAACAGTTTGTTTTATCTATTCATTAGTTGAAGAATACTTATGTTTTCAGTTTTTTTAATATTGATAATATCATTATATTAAACATTTAAGACTATATAGTAATACACATATAAAAAAAGTTAAAGGACAAGGAATAGAAAACGAAAGTATTTGCAACACATCTAAAACATGGTTAATTTTTTTTTTTAGGAAAAAAAGTTCTACAAACCTCTAATCAATAAATGGATAAAAAATACCAAAAAGTCATTTAAAGCTTTTAAAAAAATATAATAGAAATAGGCAAGAAATATACTAAAACAGGTTTAGTTTCAACAAATAGTAAAGGAACAATTAAAATAACATCATTTTCACAATCAGATTAATGAGTATTAAAAATATTGGTAATATCAAATATTGGCAGCTCTGAAAGGAACTGGGTATTCATAGAAACTTTTTCTTCATCTTAAAAAGGTCCCTTTAGCATATTTTGCAGTGCTGGTTTGGTGGAATATATTCTTCTAGCCTTCTTTTGCCTGGGAAACTCCTTATTTCACCTTCCATTTTATTCAAGAACCTTGCTGGGTAGAGCAGCCTTGGTTGCAGGCCTTTGTTTTTCATGACTTGGAATATTTCTTGCCACTCCCTTCTGGCTTGCAGTGTTTCTGTTGAGAAGTCTACTGCTAGCTGTATCGGGGCTCCCTTATATGTTACTACCTCTTTCTGCCTTGCTGCCTTTAGGATTCTCTGTTTGTCTTTGATATTTGCCATTTTATTTTATTTTATTTTTTTCTTTCTTTCTTTATTTTTAAATACATTTGTCTCTGCCTCCCCCCCACCACTTTCCCTCCCTCAGCTCTTCCCCTTTGGTTACCATTTTAATGATGGTGTGTCTTGGAGTGGGCCTCATGGGGTTCCTTTTGAATGGGACCCTCTGTGCTTCCTGGACTTGGATGACTTTTTCTCTCCTCCAATTAGGGAAGTTTTCCATCATGACTTTTTCAAACAAGTTCTCTATCCCTTCCTCCTCCTCTTCTCCTGGTATCCCTGTTACACGGATGTTATTACATTTCAGGTTGTCCTACATTTCCCTAAATGCCTCTTCATTCTTTTTGAGTCTTTTTTCATTTTCTTGCTCTTTCTAGGACCTTTTTTCTACCTTTTCCTCCAGCTCGCTGATTTGGTCCTCAGCCTCATCTAGCCTGCTTTGGATTCCTTCTACTGTGTTCTTCAATTCATAAATTGTATTCTTCATTTCCTCTTGTCTCTTATTGGTAGTTTCTATGTCCTTTTCCATGTTGATACAGTTTGCAGTAAGTTCCTCGTAGTTTCCCTGTAGTTTTTGGTAATTCTCTCTGAGCTCCCTGAGCTCATTGCACTTCCTTAGAACTGTTGTTTGGAATTCAGTATCTGATAGTTTACTTGCCTCTATTTCATTAAGTTGTCTTTGTGGAGATTCCTCCTTTCCCTTTGAGTGGGGCTTATTTCTTTGTTTTCCCATTATTTGTGAGACTCTTCTCTTTTGCTTCGGCTTCTTGAATTGATTTGTCTTCATTTCCTGACTTTGTGGTGTGAACTTCTATGGTTTGAGACCATGGTTTTTACTTTCTGGATCTGCCTCTGATGATGTCAGATGTTGACCCTGTCTCACCTTAGGCAGTATGTTTGAGATTTCCAGTGATCTACTGTCTGTGGCTGTCTCCTTGAGCTGTAAATCTCATGTTTTCAGTTTTTTTGGGTTTTTTTTTATTTATTTTTTCAAATATATTTGTCTCTGCCTACCCCCCACCACTTTCCCTTGCCCCCTCCTTTCTTCCCTCCCTCAGCTCTTCCCCTTTGGTTTTGTCCATGAGTCCTTGCTATATGTTCCTTGACTTTCCCCTTCCCTTCCTTTTCCCCACCCCCTCTCCCTCCTTCCGTCTTGTCTCTGTTGATTTCTTTTCCTTTCAGTGTTGCTGGTCTTATTTTCCTTGCATCTTTGTATTGTTGGTTAGGTTCCACTTATAGGTGAGATCATATGGTATTTGTCTTTTGCTCCCTGGCTTATTTTGCTTAGCATAATGCTCTCCAGTTCCATCCATGCTGTTGCGAAGTTTAGTAGTTCTTTTTTTCTTTCTGCTGCGTAGTATTCCATTGTGTATATGTACCATAATTTTTTGATCCACTCATCTACTGATGGGCATTTAGGTTGCTTCCAACACTTGGCTATTGTAAGTTGGGCTGCTATGAACATGGGGGTGCATAGGTTCTTTTGTATTGGCGTTTTGGTATTCTCTTGTTTTCAGTTTTTTGTGAACATGAATTAAGCATCTTAAACATTCATTATAGGGTTTTGGGTGAACATGTTTTTATTTCTCTTGTGTAAATGTATAAAAGGGGGATTGCTAGGTTGTATGGTGTGTGTATAACTTTATAAGAAATGCCCACATTTTTTTCCTAAGTGACCTAAACTTTGTGTTCTTACCAGCAATGTCTGAGAGTTCCAGTTGCTCCTCAGCCTCACCAATACTCTATATTGTCATTTTTTTATTTCTATTTCTGTCTGCTTTATAAATGTGTCTGTACCTTAACTTCTACCCTGCTTCCCTTTTTATGGCCTTTCCCCCTTTATCCTGCATTCTCTGCCTCATTATTTTTATTTATATACATTTTAATTTTTACACATTTAAAAATATATTTGTTGACCTACTTTGTGCTAGGTAGTCTTTAGGCACTGAGAATACAGCAAGGAACAAATCCCTCTCCTTGTGGGAGATTGTATTCTGAAAACTTCCAAATCTTATGCTCCACATCTTTTTTCTCAGCTTCACACCCATATAGTCAGCTGCTACCAGACATATTCTTTTGAGATGTCTCATAAATACCTCAAAGTCAGTATATCTCATAATGAATTCATCCTCTCCTCCAACCTGCCCCTCCTTTCTATTTCTCTTCTTAATGAATGATATTATATCTACCCTTTAGCTCAAGTTAAGAAATTTGGCCATATTATATAGTCTTTCTTTTCACTTCCCACATTCAATTACTTATTAAACCCTATTGATTTTACCTTAAAAGTACCTCATGAATGTATCCACTTCGCTCCCTCTGCTCCTTCCTTAGTTCAAGCCATCATCAGTCAGTGCAAAAGCCTCCTTACCAGCTTCCCTGACACCAGTCTCTAGGCCCCCTACCCTACCAACTCTTGATCACACTGTACCACAATCCTTCTGAAATGACAAATCTGATCCTGTCTCTCTCCTTCTTAAAAGCTGTGGTAGCTCTGTATTACCCTCCAGATAATTCCAAATACCTAAGATTACTAAATTGCTAAACATTACTTAGACCCGCTTTGATCTGGTTCTTTTATAACCCTGAAGCCTCTCATTCAGATATGCTAGAATTATTTTCAATTCCCTGAACATGCCTTTGCGTGTATAATTTCATTTCTCTGCAACATTCCCCCCCACCCACTTTCTTGGTACTTGTGCCTAGCAAAACCTAACTGTCTTCATTAATTGTTTTACTGGCTAATGAAATGTTTTAGTGCATTTTTGGTATGGAGAAGGAAACTTTCTTCATTAACCTGGTATTATTTCTCTTACAGTGTTAAATGACTGAGGGAAGAATAGGGAACTGATTGATCAGAGAGCATAACTATTGTTATTTTTGTGTTTTAGGGATGAACCCCATAGATTGGGATCAGATTGTTTGTCTGATTTATTCATGCTATAAACGTTTATTGAACACTTACTGTGTATAAGAAACTGCTATGCAGAGCTGTGGGACATTCAGAAATGAGGCAGTGTCATGAGGAGAGGTTTCTTTGTTCCCAGAGTTTCACTGAGAAACAGCATTGTCACTTGCCTGGAGCAATCTAGGTTGAAAGACATAATCTGAAGTTCTATGTGGTTATTTTTCAGTTTTCTTTTAAAAAGAAATGAAGTAATTATCCTTAGTTGCTATAGCAACTGTGCCATGGCCTGCGAGAATTTTCTGCTAAACCTCCTCTCCGTCCATGGTTAGAAACTTAAATAAATTATTAAAATTAAAAAATGGCACAGCAAACTGATGTATCCTTTCTGAGAAAAAGACATAGGTTGTAGGGAGAAGATAAATACATAGGAAGAAAACTGACTTCTCAGTGTATAGTTAAATTAAACAGCCTGTGACTAGTAGTTCCATATCCCCAGCATTGAAAGTTAGCTCAGGTAATGAAGCCAGCCTGTGTTGGCATCATTTGATGCTTTCAGAATTTCAAGTCTTCAGGAAAGCTTTGTAGGGAACCACATCCTCAGAATTCTGAAGGCTTTCTAACACAGACATTGGCCACCTCTCAGGGGACATTAGGGCTATCAGAGTGTGCTAATCCTCCTACCTCCTATTTTTTGGGAACCTATAAGGCAAGCAAAAGTCTGACAACATGACAAACCTAATTTTCTTTTATAATCCTTATAGTAAACAGTGAGATTCATGCTATTATTATTCTCATATTAGACATAGGAAACATCTCTCTACCTTTTTCAAGATTATATATCTAGTACATGGCATGGCCAGAAGAACTTAGCTTTGACTTCAATACTCAGTTGAAGACAAACTTTTCATTGTTTCTTAGGATAAAGTCCTAGTTTTTAGTGATTTCTTTGCCATTTTTGTTGCCCCAAATTCAGTTTGAGTATAGGATAGGATTTAAGTTTAATTATTTTATTGAATTTTTTATTTTGAAAAATGAGTAGAAAATGTTTTCTTCCATCATTCAAACTTTCTGTGTTTTAACAGATTTTATTAAAAACTTATAGGTAATTGAGAAAAAAATGGCCATCTCTGCACACCCAACAGCTACAGCGTTTTATCATATATTAGAAAATGAGAAAGTAATACCATTCATTGGCCTTATAACTTTCAGCAGAGAGCAGCAAAATTGGCCATCATTGCTTCCAGAGAAGGGAATCACATCTCCCACTGTATCAGTGCTGATTTTCTCATGGGCATACTGTGGTAGGCTCAGGTTTAATAAACAGAGAGACAAGGAAGGGTTTCACGGAGGCAGGCTGAATTTTTCTCATCTTGAGTAAAGAAAGGTATATCAGCTTCCAAATGATGTTCTTAGGCAAGGAGATTTAAAGGAGTATGGAAGGAGTAGTATTCTGTTATTCTCAATATGATGACTAGCACAGCCCAAGGGTACTTTGTATGTAGATTTGTATTATGCTTGGTAGATGGCAGATGCTCTCTGCATGTTATGTAAAATGAATGGAATACAAGTAGGATAGGATCAAATAAGATATAGTATATAATAACTGGTGGAATGGGAAATTGTCTTTGAATTCTTCCTAAAATTGTCTCTGTCTCTCTTCTTTGCTACCACTTGTGGTGTTCTTAGGTCACTGGACCTATTTGGGCTGGGGAGAGCACCAGAGTACGTAAGAATTTAAATTCCTTATAATTTTCTTGATCTTACCCTTTAACATACTCTCTCTGAACTATGAAGCTGGATATTCATGCATATAAGCACATGTAATTTCATTCCTTGCCCCTCCCTTCTTTAAATCTCAGGAGACAGTTATCTGCAGTGAAATGTTATATCCTTTCAGGCTGGTTTCTTGAAGACTATGTATATGATATTAATACATTTCAATCCAAAGTCCCAGTTATAATCCTGGTAAGATCCCCTGATTTTTCTTCCCCAGAGACAAGTAGTACCATCAGCCCCCAGTGCAGGGAAACCCTTTCCTTTGGTTTCTTGGCTAAGGAGTGCAGTAACTAAAAGGAGAAGGTTTATTCTGGTAAAGGTCATTGGTTTTGTGAGGTGAACAGGAGGCTGAGGACATGGTTTGACTTTCCTTAAAGCAGGCGAGGTAGGCTGGAGGCAAACTTTGGTCAAGAGTTTGGAGAGTGGGTAGCCAGTTCTTTCCAGCAAGATAGGTAGCCCTAGGCTGACATTACTGACTGTGTTACCCTGCTGGCAAAGGAGTTTGGTTGAGTCTCATTGATTAGGTGTCCAGTAGGAGCGAAGAGAGGCCAAGTTTTGTCCTGTCACTGAAATTTCTCATGGAGTGTGTATTTTCTGTGATTTGAATCCTGAATATTTTCACTAGGGAACTGCTCAAAGACAGCCTAAGAGGTCTCAGATAACAAGATTTTAACCAGCTGTCAAAGGAAAGAGGAGTATGGGGAGAACTGGATGAAAGAAGGTGAAGAGATTAGCCAAAGGACATATATGTATAACCTGTAGACACAGACTACAGTGTGGTGATGGCCAGAGGGAGGGGACTGCAAGGGTGGGCAAAGTGGGGAGGAATGAGGACATTTGTAATAATGTAAACAATAAAAATAAAGTTAAAAAAATCAAAGGAAATTAAAAGAAAAAAGAAAAAAAGAAAAAGAAAAAATAACTAAGCCCTAAGAAAGAGTTTGAATTCTTTTTCCTTTTTTCTCTGACTGGTAAAATTCTGTCTGTACTCTGGATTTAAAGTTAGGGACTCAATACAGGAGTACCACACGTGGGAGGGTCTCCTTGTTCAGTATCATTCAATAGAGAGTAGGCACTGAAAATGAAAATGAAAATTGAGTACCTGTGCCTGTGGCCCAGATTTTCCCCGGATTAAATTCTATCCCCAGTTTACTTTTACAGGTTTATTTTTTATCATTTCCTTTCATATTCTTTTTTTCTCTTTCTCTCTCATCTCATTTCACTTCCGTATATTTCCTTTTTCCTGTTCCTTCCTGCTTTTCATATTCTCTTTTCTTCTGCTCCCAAACTTTTCTTTCCATAGACACTTTGTTTCTTAATATTTGTACTTTATTTCTTTAGTTTAGAAATACTGTCAGACTTTAGGAAAGTTTTAGAATATTCCTCCCCTTAGCCTAGCAAAATTAAAAAGCAAAGCATTATTTAGAAGTAATATGTCCGATGCAATGATAAACGAAGGGCCCATCCACTCAGTTTCTGGCTCTGGATCATGGAGTCCTACATTCCTACCTCTGGCTGAGCTATGAGCTATGGCCTCATAATCAATAGGATTGTCTATCACTGCTCCCTCTTTGGAGTCTCAGTCTCGGTTTTATAGATTTTGGACTAATACCTTTGCTGCCAGATTTTAAGTAGTCTTTTTGCTTTGTCTCCTTTGCTGCATCTCCCACCTTATCTGTATGCATGAATAATCTAGTACTGACTTTGTCCACACTTACTGCTTCTGTGGGTTCAGGGAGAATTAAATCTGAAAGGCATACTGGTCATCCCTTGATCCTGTAGTCTTTGGAACAACAAGTGCATCAAGGATTAAAATCAATGCCTCCAAAGTCTTTTTCCTAATGTGTGATCAGAACGCTTTGTAAGAAGAATGCTTGATATCCACTATTTTTGACTAATCTTATTCCTGCCCATTTTGAAGGTTAGCCACTGATTTTTCCCCTGGGGTTCTGATCACTATCCTCTTCTTTTATGTTCACATGTTGCCTTAAACTCAAATGGGAAAAGCTTACCCCTACCTTCTGCTGTATCCACAAGTGTTATCTAGAATCCAATGTTCAAATTTTCTTCCTTGCTTGTAAAACCCATATGTTTGTGCTCCCTGTCTCTTTTAGTGGAATTATCTACTAGGTTGTATAAAGCCAAAAGGTTATTTTCTTGTTACCTCCTTTATGTCCCCACGTTTTATCATTACTGTCTGGATCCCCTCCCCCACCCTCACCCAGTTCATTAACTTTTTTGCTTTTCCACGGAATGGATGCAGGTCTTTATCTCCTTCACAAGAAATTGTAGGAGCCTAATCTTACGGTTTTCAAAAGGCTTCCATTTCCCACACTATTACTAAGGTGGTTTTTTTTTTTAATTGCTAATTTGAGGAGCCCTTCATTTGCTAAATGTATGTCCATTTTGGGATGGTACATGTTCCTTTTCGTCACTGTGAGCCAAATGGGAACTTGGCAAGAAAGGAAATATGGGAATTTGTTAATTAGACACATATTGGGGAAGGGTTCAAAAATGGCTTCCCTGTAAAATAATCTATTGGGTTGACCAAAAATTTTGTTTAATTTTTTCCTTATGATGGCTCTAGTATTGCTTAGTTGTCTTTAACTTCATTCAAAAACAATTTTGTTAGCTTCTTTTGTGACAACTGTCATATCAGTGTGCTTTTTAAAAAAAAAGTATCAAAATTGGTGAATTTTTGTGCAGCCATTTTAATATTGAAGGTGTAAGAAGATACATAACATTTTAGGCATATTATGCTTTATTATTTCAAGGAAGTTAAAAATGCATTTAAAATACAAAAGAAAAAGATTTGCATACTGTATGGAGAAGGTGCTGTGACTGATTAAATGTGTTAGAAGTAGTTTGTGAAGTTTCTTTGTACTATTGACATTTTGGCCAAATAATTCTTTGCTGTGCAGCTGTCTTATGCACTGGAAAATGTTTAGCAGCATCCCTGGCCTCTCCCAACTAGAAGCCAATAGTGGGAGATAGCCAACATACTCAAAATACCCAAATCAATACATTATTGGTGAAAGTGAAAAGTGTGTCTTTTATTTTACGGAAAAAACTCAACAGACATTTTGGCCAAACGAATGTAAAGCACAACAGTGTTGCACATTTTTACTTTTGCTTGGAGCAGGTTGTATAACTGTGTTCATTTAGTTCATCATTTAATACTGGCCAGAAAAACAAAAATAATTCTATGAAGTTGTAGTCACTTCTGTTAGATAAACTTGGCTGCATTGTCAGCAAGATTGCATTGGCAGTGGATATGTTTTCCCTTTCTCCTTTAGCCCGTGCTTTTGATAGGAATTCTGAACCCACGGTTACAGTGCTTGACAGGAATTATTAGAAAAACCCAATGCTGCAGCAAGACAGTAAGACTGCTATTCTTCTCAGCTGCATCTGGAGCTTTTGGCTGACTTTTAAGTCTTGGCTTTGACTTTCTTGGTTTCCTGGACTAGCTTCTGATGTTGGACCTGTTTGTTTGGTTCAGCCATGTATTTTAAAGTCTGAAAAGACCAAGCCAATTTTAAACAAAATTTTCTTTTTTTTAAGATATGGAAAAGCTATTTTTTTCCTTTTGCCCCCCTTCAATGATAATAGAGGCCAGAATCTACTTTTGACATTTAAAAGCATGTTTTAGTTACAGTTATGACAGCTAGAGAAGTAGAATTCCAAATAATTCTGCATTGTGAAAATGCAACTTGGAACTCCTTCAAGAATCAGCACTAAAATTAAACCAAGTGTTCTATCTCTTTTGATAAGGAGAAGGACTTGTGAGCATTGAGACAGTCCTGCACTTGGCTTTGAGGTCACTGGAATCATGTGCAGCTCAGCTTGTTCTTATTCTCAAGGCTTGTGGTTACCCAAGTTAGGAGCAGGAAAGTTCTGAAGAACCAAAAAAAACTGGTGTGCTTTAATTGACTCTGCTTGTTCCACAGCCTTTGAAGACCCTGATAGTGCTGTGGATGACCGAGACAGTGATTACCGCAGCGAGACCAGCAACAGCATCCCAGCACCTTATCATTCCACTTCCCAGCTCAATGCTTCTGTGCACCAGTTTCCTGTGCCTGTGCGATTGCCACAGCAGCTGCTACTTCAGGGCAGTTGCCGTGACTCTTGCAATGACTCTATGCAAAGTTATGATTATGACCTTGATTACCCAGAACGGCGGGCTCTCAGGTGGGTATTGGGAACAAAGCACTTTCTTTTCCTAGTATGCAGATCCCAGGATACAGCTGACATCACGGATTTGGGTACTTTAATCTGAAGTGGTAGTGGAAATATAGCAGTAGGATGGGCCAAGCTACAGCCTTTTTATGTAGATCCTCAGTCCTTTTTGTTTTTCTCTTCCACACATTTACATTATATATTTCTATCAGTAATATTTTCCTTTCTGATTAATGATTTTCAATTAGTGAGAATGTGCCCACTGGGGGTGGATGGCTGAAAAAAGCTTACTCATGTCTCTGCCCAGCCCAGAGATTTTGATTCACCCTTCACCAAGATTAAAAAAAGAAAATGACAGACGTTAAATGTTTGGATAACCCTTCCTACCTAAATATTTCCTTGGGAACTTCAAAAGAAAACTAATATGGATCTCTCCATAGCAGGTTCATACTTTTGCTGGAATTTAAAAAAAATTATTTTATTTCTTAAATATATAAAACATTTACATGGTTAAAAAAATGTTAAGGTGCAATACAGCATACAGCAAAGATTCTCCCACCCACACCTTTTGTCCTCCTTTACCCCGTCCCCTTCCTTTCTCCTACCTCTCTTGCCACCCTTGTTTATTTCTTATGTATCCTTCCATAGACTGTTCTCATATATTTATAAATATAAACACAAATACATAAATATATGCTCCCCCTATTCCCCAACTTTAAAAAAAATCGAACTTATAATTTAGAGAACTAATACAGTGAACCACCCATATTCATGTTGCCTAGATTCACTAGTTATGTTAACATTTTCTCACATTTACTTTATCTCATTTTTTCTATTATATGTTAATAAACACATACCTTATTTTCCTGAGCCATTTGAAAGTAAGTTGCAGATATCATGTTAATTACTTCACCAGGATATAACTCCTAAGAAAAGGACTTTCTCTTACATAGCCTCAATACTATGATCCTACTCAAGAATTAATAATACAATGATATTATTTAATAATATAGACCATATTTTAATTTCTTCAACTGTCCCCGTAATCTGTGTGCGTGTGTGTGTGTGTGTGTGTGTGTGTGTGTATTCCTTTTTGATCCAGGATTTAGTCGATGATTATGGTGCATTACATTTGATATTTCTGTTTCTGTAGTCTTCTGTAATCTAACAAAATGTCCTTTTCTTTTTTGGTCTTTTAAGACACTATTTTTTGAAGAGTTCAGGCCAGTTGTTTTGAGAATGCCTCTTAATTTTGTTTTGTTCATTTATTTCTTCATGTTTAGAATCAGATTAAACATTTTTGGTAAATTAGATGATGTTTCCTTCATATAAGATTACTTTGTCTCATTGTTTATGTTTAGTGTGGTCTCTTGGTTAAGAAATCTATATATAGTAGATTTTTCCAATGTAATTTACCCTTTCCACTTTGTAATTAAGGAATTTTGGGTGATACCTGAGACTGTGTAAATATTCTGCTTCCCAAACAACCTTTAACTCATTGACTTTAGCATCCACTGATGATCCTTGCCCAAATCAGTTATTTCATTGGTTGGAGTTCAGTTTTTAAACAACCATTTCCAATTTAGCTCATACTTTTGGTTGCTGAAATTCACCATAGCATAGGATGATCTCATTTTTTTTTTACCTACCTTACCAACTTGGTGAATACTTATGGTCAGCCTCTGATGATGGTCTACCTGCTAGACATTTTATCTCAGTTTACTATCATTACTAAGTGTCTTTTCAATGAATTTTTTTCAGAGATCAGCCATCAGGTAGAATTCTCACTCTTTATAATCTGATTCTAAAAAGAAGCATGCCAGGAACCCTACCAAAGTTGGTCCTTACTCCTTGCTGGTTAATCAATTAAATATTTGCATAGTTATTTATTTGATTTTAGTTATGTATATTGTCCTACTGTAAGAAACAAACAGAAAAAAAATTTTGGCCCTCTTTCCCCTCTGTATTTGCAAGCATTAAGTTCAGGCCAGTAGTAATGGCACATCGACCTAAGGGACCACATACTCTGTTGCACAACTGCAGTTTACTTAATCATTACCCTATTATCATTTCATTTATTTCCTGGGCTACTGCCATAAATTTCACTTATGGGGGCATTAGTGGTGTACTTTAAGTGGCAAATTTGTTTCCTAAAATTTTTCTTTAATTGATCTCATATAGATTTTATTTTATTATATCATTATATGAAATAAGGTTAAAAAGTAAATACTTTATCATCCCTAGTAAAGGAAAAGTTAATATGATTTTTAAGTAAACTTTTATTTTAGACATTTTTAACTTAAAATGTTTGAAGTTATTTCTCCTTTAAAAAGTTTTGAAGAAATTGTATCACTAGCATTGATTTTTAAGCTTTTTCATTACTATAAATACTAAGTTCCTGGAAATAGTCTAAGTTCTTAAGTTTTTTAAGAAGAACATTTAAAAACCTGAGGGAACAAATGTGTTTGCAGTACCTTTCAGTAAATTAGAAGTGTAAAAATAAACAGCTTCATTCACTATAGCCATGGCTATCTATTGATTTTAAGTTGTAACTACAAAGACTTCTTCCAGACTGGAATTAGTTTAGTTTGAGTTTTTGAGGATACTGAAGATTAATGAAACTTCATGGTAAAAAAAATATGTAAAGTTGATTTTCTCACTCTATCAATGGGCTTTTGCCTAATGAGTCCAGAATAATGGGAAATGTATTTAAGTTATGTAAAAATACAGAATTTGAGGTTTGACAGTAAAATTGGACTTTGTTATATAATCTATAGCAAAAGTGTTTCTAGTGTTAAAAAGATGTCAAAGACTATCTGTCTTACTCTGCAAGATTTTTAATGACTAAGTTACCACTTTGATTCTGTTTCTGTTTCCTAAATAAATATAATTGGATGTTAGATCTATAAAAGAAAACACTGAGCTGACAGCTCCCAGTCTTTGGGCCTTCTCTACACCCCCACCTCACTACATGGGAAACAGGCAGTCTCTGACCTCACTGAAAGAATTCACTTCTGCTGTTGTAGTCAGTGTAGAGAAAGATATTTATTTCACTGTAATCCTCAATGCATATAGCCTTAGATTTTACAAACAACAAATTATAACACTTTAATTAATTTGCTCTTTTGGGTACTGTAACAAGGTGTGACTTACGATAATCAAAGATTATTTTTATTATGTATATATTTTTCCTTTCTAAAAGAAATATGTCTGATCATATTCTTGGCTTACTGCCTCAGCTAGAACTTTCTTTTTTCTTTCTTTATTTCTTCTTTTTTTTTTTTTTAGAAATAAATGATAAAGATTTATTCAAATGTCTTAAGGTTCACAGATGAGAAACATTTCATTGCCTCTAGGCAATACCCAGAATGTTTTGAAGATGAAAGAAAAGCTAAGAGTTCTTATAATAAAAAAATACATCCTTGAGAAAAATCAGTCCTGCAGTTTTAACCTTTGAATTGGTCCAAGATAGTCATCCTCTGGATCACTGGAGTGGACTGGATCATGGATGTCAGGCGGTCTGGATATGTGAACATTGTTTCCTTAGTCCTTCAGGGGGTAATCATCAGCTAGAACTTTCAGCAGGTTAACAACCTGTCTTCTCTTCAGACCCAAATTCATCAACAAATTTAGATTTCTTGAAATCCTTTGATAAATTTTCATGGAATACTGAACAGTTCTAAATTTTGGCATCATAGGTACATTCTGTATATCAGTGATTTTCAACTGGTGTGCTACAAGAATTTTTTAAAACATGCAATATCTGACTATTTAGTCAGGTGCATGGACCTCTTTTTCCTTAGACTAGTCAAATAAAAAAATGACAACAGCCAACACAATAATAGCCATCTTGTGCAAATGAATCAAAGTTATACCTAATTTTTTGTCAGATCAGCAAAAAAAATATTTTTTGATGTGCTGTAGAATTTTAGTAATTAATTTATGTGTGCCATGAAGTGTAAAAAGGTTGAAAATTGCTACTATTTATTGATAAGACATGTTCATTTTGTTTGTTTTTTTCTTAGAAAATAAAGGACCTAAAAGCTTATAGTAGCAAGTGAAGTAGTTTAAAGTTATTGTTATCGCTGTTCTTTCTTTGATGTGGAAAATACTCTTTAACTACATTGCTGTAATATTGATTTAAGATCATGTGGATTTCCTTTTATTTTTTTCAGTCTGAATGGCTTTTATCAAATTGACAATTTTACTAATTGTAGTTTTCTCATTGAATGTGCACTAAATCTTACTTGTTTCTTTTCCCTGTTTTCCTTTTTTCTTTGCCTTCATATTTTTCCCTTTATATCAGACAAGGCTTACAGGCTAAAACTGACAGAATTAGGGTTATTTCTGCTTTCTCTGATGTTGACCATGAAGAGCAAGAAGGTATATATGAGCAGATAGAGGTAAAAAAATCACAAGAGCTTCTAAAAAACAGTAACATAAACAAAGAAGAAGCAGAAGTAAAAGAAATGAGAACTCTTTCAAAAACTGATAAATATTATAGCCAACAAGTACAACGAAAGTACAAGAATTGGAAAAAGATACCCTATCAGAGCCAAGATACAGAATTCTCTCCTGGTTTTAATGTTTGCTACAGATATCCTCAGAAATATGATACAATTGATAGAAGAAGGAAAAAGAAACCCTTGCACAATCATTTAGAATACAGAGAAAGAAAACAATATAATGATAGATTAGAAACTAACTTCAAAAATACATATCCTTACAGTGAAAATTGTAACTTTTGCCACACTGAGAAGAAGAAACAAAATTACCCAGTTTTCCATTCCTATAAAAATGAATTTATGATTAATAGTGGCATGTGGACCACTAAGATGGAAAGTCAATATTATGATCTTCCTGGATGTTTTAAGGATTGTGAAAAGTTATCTGGCTTAAACCAGCATGTCGCTGATTTCATTCCATTGGATATTCTTGAAGATTCCACTAGCAGTACTTCTGATGAACTTCTGGATTCTCCCACTTCTGGTAAGCAGGAAGGTTTACTGTCACCAACATGCCATCCACCTAGTGTCCATCATATTGGAAGCTTTCCTGATGAATATTATGTAGCAAATTCAGCATTCCCATTACAAGGTGTGAATTTCTATGCAAACACACTTGGAGATCTGTCTGGATTCCCCATGGAAGAGATGACTCCTTCTATTGAGGAACCCAAGGACAGCTATATTGATACAATAGATGAACTTCAGGATTTTGTAGAAACAGTCTCAGAATATTTAGCAGAGAAGGAAGAAGAGATTAATAAATTTGGTTCCCTTTCAAAAATTAAAAAAATACCTATACATAATAGTACTGTTGATGATGCAGAACAGAAAAAGCCTGGGGATCAAATACCACTTATGACCATTGTCAAGAAAGACAAGGACAAGGCTATTGGTTTCCCTGAGTTGAGTGGAGTGAAATGTGCTGTTGGTTCTTTGTTCAGTTCACTCACAGGAAAGGTGGGCTCAGGCACAAAGCATCTAACAATCTCTATGGAAAAGTTGGTTTCTTTAGTTCCAGAGAAAACAGAAACTCTTAATCAAATAGAGACAATTAATTTGGAATCTAGACCCAGAGCCAAGTCAGTATCAGAGAAGGATCTTTCCATGCAGTCTCCATTATCTTCTCAAAATATTGACAATAAGGATTTTGATAGGCACAACAAAACCTTTGAAAAGGAGCACACAAACAGTAAAACTGGAAGTTTAAGCTTTCAGGACACAACAGAAACTCTTGGAAGGGACTCTGCTCCACAGAGTCAGAGTTCATTTATTAAGTCTGTTTTCAGCATGCTAACTCCATTAAAGACCTTTTTGGAAAAGGATGAAACAAAAAAAGATGATGACAAGAACAAACCAAAAAGAAAGGAAAGCATTGTTGGGTGTGTTTCAGAGTCAAGTCAAAGGGAAGACACCCTTGGCAATGATAGTAGCGTTGTTGCTTTAGATAGGAGTAATGGAGACACTATAGGCTTGTCCCAAATGCCCATAAATGAGAATTTGTTTTCTTCTCAAACAGCCAATGAACCTTCAAACTTAGCTAGTTCTGCAAGCAAGAAAAATGATACTGAGAGTCTGTTGGAGCAAAAACCCTGTATAGATCTGTCTCTGTTACCAGATGAACCAAAAATATGTGCCAAAGATACTCCAGGACATTGTTGTATAGCTGGCAGTAGAACTGTAAACAAAGAGGCTTCTTCAAAGCCATTAGATGGGGAAAGAGTTAGTGGTGGTGATGATTTCCTTGAGCCACTCAGAAAATCCTTTAGCCAGTTTTTGCTCACTTCCCCCGAAAACTATTCAAAGGAGACGTCAGAATCTAGGAAAATTCACCTGTTGGAGGAAGATAGATGGGAAAGGATTCCTAAAAAGGATGGACCTTCCTTTTCCTTTAGTGGAAGACTACATATTCCATTTCTCAGAGTTCTTAGTCATTCTGAAAAGCAGCAGGATTTAAAAGAGAAAGGAAGCATTTTTCCTTTGTTTAAATTTCCTTTTGCTGACAGCCATATCACTGTTAATGACCAGAGTTTTTGTGGCTCTGAAGTAACCATCAATGAAGAGATTCAAAGAAACTGCCAAGAAAATACCAAACTTAGTTCAATAAAATCTAGTTCAGTTCCAAATATTCATAATAATCTAGAAAAATTTGATGATAAAAAGACATTTAAAAAACATTACCAAAAAAATTGTTCTGAAGATGCCACACTTAGTAAAATAATGTCTGATTCAGTTCCAAATATTAATAATGATCTTGGGAAATTTGGGAGTATAGAGAAATTAAATTCAAGTGACCACACAGCAGAAGAAAACTGTGAAGGAGACAGTTTAGCCATCCCTGCAGTTGTGCCGAAAGAACATAGACCTTCTGACTCTTTAGGAGAAAGTAAGGCTCTTATACAAGTGACATCTTTAACAGTATCAGACTCTTCATTAGCATTGATTTCTACCATTTCAGAATCCACCTTGGTTAATGAAATTGGTGAAGACAAACTTGTTGATAAAGCTTCCAAGAAAAGAACCCAAGGAGGCCTCCTTTCTGGCCTGTTTAATGGATTCTCTTCTCTTAAAAACTTGTCTAGTTCACATGAATTAAATTTGAAAAATAATGACTCTCATTACAGGAATAATACTCCAGACCTACTCTCAGGAATATTTAACTTGATATCGAATAGCAATATGACTGATTGGAAACCAGATGAAGCAAAGTCCATGTCTTTAGGTGATATAAAGAATTTGAATGGAAATAAGCATTTATCCTTGGATGAGGTTGCCATTATTTCATGTGTGACTTCTGAGACCCAGAGGTACCATGTTGAAAAACAAGAAACTTCTGGCTTCATAAAAAGCTTCTTATCTTTACCTAAAGAAAATACACTATTAGCCAATGCTTGGGTTGATAATCATCATTACTCTTCTACATGGGAAAACCAGCACAGTGAAAAGCATTGCCCCTCTCCTGAGAACAGTGTACCTCACTGTGCACTAGGCACGAAGCAGGACCTCAGAGGGAAATCTTTGCCTAAGAAGCCAACACCACACTATATTATTGAGGCAAACCTCTATGAAAATTCAAATAAGTTAAATTCACCTATACTGAATACTAACATTTTTAATAAATCAAATCACTATCAGGCTTTTGAAGAGATGAACAATCCTTTCTGTTATGAATGGGACTGTGATATAAAAGATTTCTCTAAAAATTCCAGAATACTTCAGCCAGCTTATTATATGTTGAATCAAAATACATTTCCATCAGCTGATGTTTTTTTGTGGCCTGACTCAGAAAACTCAGCAGTAAATTTTTGCCAAAAAGATCAAAATGTAAACATCTTGGAGTGGAGAACAAGGACAAACAATGTCATTTGGTGTGACTTACCATATGAATCATTCAATCAGTTTACATTTAATGAAGATTACTTATTAAGAGGGGATATGTGGGCAGCTAACTCATTATATGGAAATTCTTGTCATCTTCCAATTAATGAGACTAAGAATTCACTGGAAGAATTGCCCATTGACTTAAGTTGTTCTTCAGGTCATGAAAAGACTGCATACCCCATAGTTGATCAAGAATCATTAAGAATGGATGAAAACTTTGTTTTTTCAAGTGTTGGTTATGAATACCGGGAATGGTTGTCATGTCTTAAAAGTGGAGTGTGGTGGCCATCAGAGGATGGAGACTATGGATATTATGTTTTCAATGATGGTCAATATATATATTCTCTCCTCACTGATTCTACTGGGCAATATGCATATTTATTTATACCTGATTATTATGATCAAGAGTATTTGAATTGTGATTTACAGACTAATGATCTATCAAGTATTATATTGGATGACAGCATTGTTTCTCCCTGTAGTTTTAGAGTACTAGACAAGGAAGATAAGTTATTGTGGTATGTTGAAGAGGAACCAATTGAGGACCCTCTTGATTTATCTATAGTTTTGCCAAGAAGTGAGGGACCAACGTATCTAAATTTAGGAGCTTTTTCACAAGTACTTGAAGAGTCAAGTTATGGCCAAAGGGATCAACCATTAGATTTTTCAGTCTACAATTCTCAAAAGTTTGAAGGAGATTTTGAATTTTTTGAAGAAAGTATGTGTGGTTCTGAAGACTTTGAATGTACATTGGGCCTCAGAAATCAACCTCAAAGTATTGGTAATCATGTCTTAAATAAAAATCAAATTATAGAGAGAGATAAGAACCAGGCTCTAGCTAAGGATTCATTATTTCATCTTTCCAGTTTTCATTGGCTTCAGTCTTTTCAAGAAAGTGCTACTTTGGTTCATCTTGAGAGCATGACTGACAGCCCACAGCGAACAGAAGAAACGTCATCATTAAACAAAGCGACTTCATTATTTTCTACTTTGGGTGCTTCAGTTGGAAGTGCTTTGAATTTTGAAAAGAATGAGTCCTTAGAGTCTTTGGCCATGCATAACAAGGATCAGCAGTCAAACTTAGCAGTGCTCACAAATGATGATCTTCAGTCATTAATCTTGAGTAAGGGATCAGAGAGTAAATCCAAAAATGATGAGGAAAATCTTCTTAAGGAGGACTCAGAGAGACAAATAGTATCCAATGTTCAGCAATTGGAATTTACTGAAAATATGAAGCAAGAATTCCCTTTAAATAAAAGCATTCATGTCAAAAACCAAAGTTTGCTGAAATCTGTTTTCCAGGTAAGCCAAACAACTCAGGCTAAATTAGGTAAAGAAGATGATGAAATAATCACAGCTGACTCTGTGTCAGTTCCTCTTGTATCACAATTTAGTAGGGATGAACACAAGGATTGTGAGCTTCCCCAGGACCAGCCTTCCAAAGAGTCTGGGAGAACATTATTTAAAAGTGCATCGAAACTCTTTGGTCAGGGAGAAGACTCTCCAGTAAGTGCAACAGCAAATGAAAAACAGACATCTGGATTTTTGAACCTTTTTAAAACCCAGGTGAATAAAGAAGGATCACCAAATTTAGAAAACAGTGGTGATAAAAATAAAAAAACATCTCAGAAAAACAATGAATCTTCTGGTGTTTCAAATTTTTTTGATACCCTTGGGGGTTTCTTTAAAACCAATGTATCTCCTACACAGACAACTGAAAAGATGTCTGTTTCCTCAATGACTAGTAAGGATGGGGTAAAGTCAAGTCCTAATCCCACAAATCTAACTAGCCAGGATGTTGGGAACTTTCCTGTTTCATCAGCTTTCTCTAAAGGGAAGGTTCGTGTTAGAAGTCTGAATAAACAGACTACTATTGATGACAGTGGGCTTAAGGAACAATCAACTAAGGAGATCCAGGGTAATAATTTGACTGAAAAAGAGGCACCCTCCAAAGACCACCTAATCCAGCAGTTACCAAATCCATCTTTCTCAACAAATTGTCTCAGAGAGTCTTCAGGAGATTCAGTAGAGACTAGTGGTGTGTCTGCAGTGACAGAAGTTTCAAGAGGTAGTAAAATATCTTTTGATATTCTGAGCAGAAAAAATTCAAATGAACAAGGTCATTTTTCTGACAAAGACTTGAATTTTTCAACTGCTACAACATCTCCATCCCAACCAGAGTTGCCAACCAGAAAGAGTATATTTTCTTTCCTGACTGGATCTGAAAAATCTGAGAACAGAGCCTCTGCTACTCTATCAAGAACCAAATCTCAAGCAGAATGGCCATTCACACTTCCTTCCTTTTTGTCCACTACTAATTCAGGCATCAAGAGGGATGCCTCTCATAATAGCTCTTTTAGTTTCTTCAGCTTGTCCTTTTTGGATGAACAGCAGACTCCTGGGGAAAAGCATAGCCTTTCAACTGTTACTCCAGTGACTTCCCAGCCCTATAAGAAGCCAAGTGTTTTTGTAGACATGGGTGGCACAATTACTGAAGGTTCCAGTAGTAATAGAGATAGCATAGTCCAAGAAGTAGTTCATGAACATCAAATGACTCCTTGTGTTTCCACTAACAACACTATTGAGGTTACCTTTCTTGAAGATGAGCTCAACATAGGGGAGGACTATCAGGGAAAACTAGGGTCCAGTGATGGATCTGGGATAGCTCTATCAGATTTTCAGATGAATCAGTTGCAAAAAGACAATGTTCCTCACACACCAGGATTTCGGGTACAGACTGAATCATTGCTCATTGGTCAAGAGATGCTTGTGGTAGCTTCTCATGAAGAAGGTGAAGCCTTCCCCAGAGGCTTGCTGGCCAAGTCTTTTTCACATGATAGCCATTTGATTGAAAAGCTCAACAATTTACACACTTGTACTAACCATCACCAAAATGAAAAGATTTCTAGTGACCCAGTGAACTTGCCATTAGAAAAGGCCTCTGTTGAGTTTTTAACACAGATCCTGGAACCAACTTCTTCAAGCTCTGTGGAGCTAGGGTGTGCAGAGAACCTCCAGAACCAAGAAACAGATAAAGAAGAAGACAAATCACTGTTGTATTCTTCAGTAGAAATGTTTTCAGGGTTTGTGACCAAAGTGAAATCTTTCTCTGGGAGCTTAATTGAACCTCCTAGAACTTTCTCTGGATTTTTTTCTTCTGCTAAATCTCCTAAGAAAAATTCCTTTTTTTCTCTCTCTTCTGGTACATCATCTCAGACACTCAAAGATGAGTTACTTGGAATTTTCAAAAGTCCCAAGCCAGAGACATACAAAAAAGAATCATCTATCCCAGCTCCTGCACAGCTTCAAAATGTTAGTTCCAGAGTTGCTGTAGGATCAGTATCTCCGGAAAATTTGTGGGGAGATTCTGCTTCTGAATCAATAAATTCAGAATCTACTCTCAGTGACTGTACAGTGAATGTGGCTAATACAAAGTCAGACTCAGAGACCTTGATAGAGGATCCTAACCTAACAACTGAAATGGCAAACAGTGATATTCCTGACAAGACCTTGACAGATGATCTAAAACTAATGGCTGAAATGGAGAACAGTATTCCCAACAATATTCCAGAATTCCAGGGTTCTGGAACAATTGGGGCTGCATCTTCTGTTTCAGGGGATGATACTGGGCAAGGAATATTATCTCTGAGTGATGAAGGAGACATGGTGATATTGCAGGGCACAGACACAGAGACATCGTTCGAAGCAGAGCATATCTCATTGCCAACACAGTTGCATCTATATCCTCCCTGGATCACCAAAGAGCTTCTGTCTCCAATTCAGCCACCTCTTCCTCTTGAGCCAAAGCCAGCTATGCAGTCTGCCTCCACACAACAAGACATCTTGGAACTACAGGCAACCAGTTCACTAGAAACCAATACTACTACACTGTTCAATGAGACAAGTTCAGTTGGCCAGAGTGCCGCACCGGAAACCCAACGATCCCTTTCTCGCCCTTTGCTAGAGGAACCTGTGCTTTGTGCCAAAAGAAGTTATGGAATACTTGATGCCCAGAAAGATCAAACTGGAACCCCCCAGGAAACAGAGCAGCTAAGACCACGTTTTGAGACCCCAAACATGACCAGTTGGCCAAAGCTTCATTTCCCATCCTCTGCTACTGACTCTGGGAAACCACTGAGCTCTTTTTTTCCCTCATCTTCCTCCTCTGATAATAGGGCAGGAGAGACTGGTTTAATGTCCGGTTTTAAAAGGTTTTCAACTCTGTTTGAGAGAGGTAATGAGGAAAAAGGGAGTGTAGTGGCAAGTGTTCCCAAATTAAGGTTTGGAAAGAAGCTTGATCTTTTATTCCCCTGGCCAAAAGAAAACAAAGGGCGCCCTGAACAAAGACCTACAGAATCCTCTTCAGTTTGGGTTATCAGCAATGATCAGGACCTTAACTCCAATGAGGCTGGCAAAGCTTTAGAGCCTTCTCAAATGTCTGGGGCCAGTGCTGAGCCAGCTAAGGTCTCTCTTCAGCTCCTTGAGACCTCTGAGCAGCTGGAGGCCAAACCAAGAATATGTACTCATGGGCTTTCAGGGTCTGGAGAGGTGGAAAACCAACAGGAAATCCCATCATCTGGAGAAGACCGAGGTACTAAAGGCAACATCTCTGGCCTCACCAGCCCTTCAGGGAGTCATGAGGAAGAGCACCACACTGTCTCTGAACTACTTCACCATCCAGAAACACAAGAAGAGGAGGCAATGCCTGCTAGCACTGACAGTGTTTTGAATATACAGCTGCCAGTCACTCTGCATGGCATCAAAGAACTAAAGACCAACAAAAGGCCTGTTCTCAATTAAAGCATCATAAATAATTTTAAGGAATTGACCATTTATGATGCAGTGATTTAGTGGTAGATTAGTCATAGCCTGCTTTTTATCCTTCCTGTGTCTTTCCTAGCACCTGAGCTTCGTGTTAATTAGAGGTTAAGTAACAAGAAATAGTGTGTGGGTCTTTTCATCCCCTCCCTTCTCTCTAGTGCCAAATTTAATTTGTTTATTGGAAGAAGGAGCTTCCTGCTTAAAGGAAAGTCTAGGCCCTGAGATTTACTTACTCTGATTTTCTCTGCCTTATATAATATGGAATGGAGAAGGGAAGGTAGGAAGAGGCAGCAAGTGGTTGAGTAGCATATACTAATTAGAGTCACGTGATGAACTAGGATGCTTCCTGGGCCTTTGGCACTTAATCTCTGTAGTAGCTGGGGATAGACTACTTTGCTTTGTTTTTCCAAGTCTTCTAAGATGTTTTGTCCAGTGGCAATGAGGATATTAAGTAAAATACAAAGTGCAAAGGATGGCTTGGGGTAATCTACATTCTATATCCTATTCCACATGAATTTGAATAACTTCCTCTAGTCTCTGCCTTTTACTGTCCTTGAGACTGGTACTTGATAACTGCTTTGAGTAAAGTCTCACAGGAGCTCAAGGCTAATGTTTGCTGTAGTTTTTCAGTCTGGACCATTTTTCAGGCTCTGTCTGCAAAGGGTCCTATTTTTTCTGCTAAGAAGAAGCACCATACAGTGCAGTTTAAGAATGATGCCTTGATCTCTGGCCCAAAACTGCCCAAAGGAGCTAGTCATGGGCTTTAGAGGTATCTGTGTGGGGTGGAAGGGTGGGTGTTGGGAACTACTCAGAACAGTAACCTGGTATCTGTCCTGTTCCCATGGGATGAAGGATCAGAAGTCAGCCTGAGAATACCAGGTAGTAGGAAGGAACCATAGGGAAAGTATCATTGCAAAACAACCATTTATCTTCATTTGGCCAAGAATAAACATAAGCCCTTTTAGTTAAAGGCTTAACCCCCTAGCAAGGAAATTGCTTGTCCTTTTGCATGGAGGCTTTCCAGCAGGATACCAGAAGTAAAATTAGGACCGCTGACTTGGGATAGAACTATCCAAGTGTGCTGGGATAGATCCTGTAGCTCAGCACCAATTCCCTCTATCTTCAATAGGTCAGAATCCCTTAGGTTCAGTATATGGCTGAAGGGAGTAATTTCTGGGTAGTGCTCTTCTTTCTGGCCGTAATTTGTCGCCACTTTCTAAGCTACAATTGCTATCTCTCATAGCAAGGGAACAGATTTCCTTTCTGGGCATGGGAATTCAGTTGATTGAGAGAGTTGGGCTAGCCTCTCTTCAGGTAGAGAAATTCATTATTATGGCCCTGACCCAGATCCTGGAGTTGAACATTGTCCACTTTATTCAAGATTGAGCTATGTCCTCAGAGCAACTCAGTTACAGATGGGCAAGTTTATCTTTGGGACATTCCCTGTGCTGCCAGGGATATCATTGTAACATTCATGAGATGAATGGTTGATGAGATCCCATGAGGAGTTTCTTGATCTTACCTCCATTACCTGCACTTGGCAGTGGCTTCCATTACTTTATTATGCAGATGGCTGAGAGATAATTGAAGGAACAGGTCATCTGTCCTTTGCTCATCCTAAGGCATAGGCATTCACATTTACACTTGAAGGGGAAGAAAGGTGGACCTCAATTTAACAAATAGCCAAAAAGGAGTGGAGTTCATCCATTTTATTATGTGGAAACTAGGAAACTTTAATCACAGTCACTGGACAAGTTTCTTTAGAAATCTGAGTAAAGAATAATTCATAATTTACTTACACATATCACATTAAGATAAAGTGTTCTTCAAATTCAATTACAGGGTTGAAGTTAAGTGCTGTTTGAGGAAGCAGGGCATGTTTTTTCCCTTATTGTGACTCTGCTGAGTAGAGAGTAGTTCTTCTACATTGTTAAGTTTAGTCCTCTTTTCTCAGGAACTTCTGTTTGTGATTCATTATTTCCTGGATTAACCCATTACATTTGCTCTGGTCCTTACTTTCCATTTATTTACTCATCTGTCTTCTTTTCCTTCTCACAGCCCTACCAGCAGTAGTAGGTATGGCTCCTCCTGTAATGTGAGCCAAGGAAGCTCTCAGCTGAGCGAACTAGATCAGTGTCATGAACAAGATGATGATCGTCGGGAGAGGGACTCAATTCATTCCTGCCACAGTTCTGGTAGCTTCTCTAAAGATGGCCAAGTGGGTTTCGGAGAACAAATCAAAGCCTTAGAAATGACAGGTGAAGAAGAGAAGGGGAGAGCATGTGAATCCAAGAAGAAGAAAGAAGATGTCACAGCCAATCCTACCCCAGATCTGGTGCTACACAAAGACCTTGCCCTAGGCCCCCAGGAGAGGTAGGTGATGGCTGCCTTGAGAGGCTCACATTGTTTCCTCATACTTTGCCTGTTATATTGCTGAGTATAAGTGCTTTTCATTTTTTTCCCTACAGTTGGGTTTGGCGGTGATCAGGGTACTGAGGCTTAGTTCTACATTGCTACCTTTGATTTTTGGTGTTAAGCCCAAAGATATATTTTTACTTACTTATTTATTTATTTTTACATTTTTATTTTCATTTTCTTAAATTTATAAATCATGTTTATTCTATTACCATTATCTCAATTTTTACCCCTTTACCCCCTTCACCCATCCCACCCCCTCCCCCCGCTCCCACAGTCAATTCCCACTCTGTTGTTCATGCCCATGGGTCATTCATACATGTTCTTTGTCTAGACCCTTCTTCTTTCCACCATTGTCCGCTTCCCCCATCCCCTCTGGTCACTTTCAGTCTGCTCCATGTTTCCATGCCTGTGGTTTATTTTGTTCGTTAGTTTATTTTGTTGAATGGATCTCACTTATAGGTGAGATCGTATGGTATTTGTCTTTCATCAACTGACTTATTTCACTTAGCCTAATATTCTCCAGTTCCATCTATGTTGTCACAAAAGGTAGGAGTTTCATCTCTATCTTTCTTTATTTCATTCTTTTTTTCTTTCTTAAATGCATATTGATTTTATTTTTTTAAATGTCAAAGTTAATTATAAAATATTAAAAAAATTAAAACCATTATAAAGTCTCAGCAATTAAACCAACATAACACCAGCACAGAAATAATCAAGTAGATCAATGAAATATAATGAGCATTCTAGAGACAAACGTATATATCTGTCTAACAATATAATATTTAATTAAGTTGATATTTAAAATCAATGGGGAAAATAAGGCTTATTCAACAAATAAGGTGCATGGACCACTATTACTTGAAATAAAATAAATATAGAGTCCTATTTCATACATTTTACAAGAAATATTTGGGTAAGTTAAAAATCAATATGTAGGATCTAAGGAGTTTTAGAAGAAAATAGAACTAATATTGTTCATGACCCGAACTAAAATATTCAACCCCATAAGCTATAAAGTAAATATTGACAATATGACTATATTAAACATTTAAGACTACATAGTAATATACATATAAAAAAGTTAAAGGACAAGGTATAGAATAGGAAAATATTTGCAACACATCTAAAACATGGTTACTAGGTTTTTTGTTTGTTTTTTAGGGAAAAAAGTTCTACAGACCTTTAATCAATAAATGGATAAAGAATACCAAAAAGTCATTTAAAGCTTTTTTAAAAATAATAGAAATAAGCAAGAAGTATACAAAAACAGGTATAGTTTTAACAAATAGTAAAGGAACAATTAATATAATATCAATGTCACAATCAGATTAATGAGTATTAAAAATATTGGTAATATCAAATATTGGCAGCTCTGAAAGGAACTGGGTATTCATAGAAACTTTTTCTTCATCTTAAAAAGGTCCCTTTAGCATATTTTACAGTGCTGGTTTGGTGGAGGTATATTCTTCTAGCCTTCTTTTGTCTGGGAAACTCCTTATTTCACCTTCCATTTTATTCGAGAGCCTTGCTGGGTAGAGCAGCCTTGGTTGCAGGCCTTTGTTTTTCATGACTTGGAATATTTCTTGCCACTCCCTTCTGGCTTGCAGTGTTTCTGTTGAGAAGTCTACTGCTAGCTGTATCGGGGCTCCCTTATATGTTACTACCTCTTTCTGCCTTGCTGCCTTTAGGATTCTCTGTCTTTGATATTTGCCATGTTAATGATGGTGTGTCTTGGAGTGGGCCTCATGGGGTTCCTTTTGAATGGGACCCTCTGTGCTTCCTGGACTTGGATGACTTTTTCTCTCCTCCAATTAGGGAAGTTTTCCATCATGACTTTTTCAAACAAGTTCTCTATCCCTTCCTCCTCCTCTTCTCCTTCTGGTATCCCTGTTACACGGATGTTATTACATTTCAGGTTGTCCTACATTTCCCTAAATGCCTCTTCATTCTTTTTGAGTCTTTTTTCATTTTCTTGCTCTTTCTAGGACCTTTTTTCTACCTTTTCCTCCAGCTCGCTGATTTGGTCCTCAGCCTCATCTAGCCTGCTTTGGATTCCTTCTACTGTGTTCTTCAATTCATAAATTGTATTCTTCATTTCCTCCTGCCTCTTATTGATAGTTTCTATGTCCTTTTCCATGTTGATATAGTTTGCAGTAAGTTCCTCGTAGTTTCCCTGTAGTTTTTGGTAATTCTCTCTGAGCTCCCTGAGCTCATTGCGCTTCCTTAGAACTGTTGTTTGGAATTCAGTATCTGATAGTTTACTTGCCTCTATTTCATTTAGTTGTCTTTGTGGAGATTCCTCCTTTCCCTTTGAGTGGGGCTTATTTCTTTGTCTTCCCATTATTTGTGAGACTCTTCTCTGTTGTTTCTGATTCTTAAGTTGATCTGTCTTGATTTCTTGATTTTGTGGTGTGAACTTCTATGGTTCAAGACTACGGTTTTTACTTTCTGGATCTGCCTCTTATGATGTTAGATGCCATCCCTATCTGACCTTAGACACTCTCCAAGATATATTTTAAAGATTTTATTTATTTTCAGAGAGCCAGGAAAGGAGGGAGAAAGAGAGGAAGAGAAACATCTATGTGTGAGAGGAGCAATGATCAGTTGTTTCTTACACGCCCCCAGCTGGGAACCTGGCCTGCAACCCAGGCGTGTGCCCTTAAAGGAAATCAAACCAGTGATCTCTTGGTTCGCAGGCTGGCGCTCAATCCACTAAGTCAAACCAGCCAGGGCCCAAGATATTTTGAGGATCTCTGAAGAATTCTTGGGTTCCTTATAGATAACTACAGTGTGCTAGGCTTTCCTGAGTATGCAGTTCTTGGCTTACTAATTGACCCCACATATGGCAGCCTCTGAGTCTGGAACTCTCCTGAGCCCTGCAGATGATTTTATTCAAAGGAGCTGCTTAGAATGAAATGTCTTCCCAGCATATTAATGTTTAAAGTTCTTTTGTGAATATTGCTTTTTGTATTGTCTTGTTTTTCCCTGGCTGAGAAAACTAGAGCAAAGTTGAGATAGAATTGGTATGGAAGCCAGATCTAAGCCCCTTATGCCTCCCCAGGGCCTGGAAGTGTATCTGGCAATTGGTACCCATAAGGAAAATTTTAAATGTGTCTTTTAACAATCTTATAATGAAGCTTAGTACAGATTTTGAGTGTTATTATTAAGCTAAATTGGTCAGTAATGTGGCTGATAAGTTGGGGTAGAGCAGGGTTTTTCAGTCTTGGCATTATTGACATTTTGGGCAAGATAACTCTTTGTTTTGGGGAGGCATTGTATACATTGTAGGATGTTTAGTAGCATCCCTGGTCTGTACACACTAGATGCCAGTAGCAACCCTCAGAGTGACAACCAAAAATGTCTCCAGATATTGCCAGATTGTCCCTGCCCTGGTTGAAAACCACATGGATGGAATGATATGGGGAAGGTGTGACTTAGATTCTCAAATATCAAGGTCTAATAATAAAGCCTCTCACTGAAAGATCAGAGCAGTGTATGCTGATTACGAGGTCAACGTTAGAGAATGGTTGGTGCATCAACTCTACTACTGAAGGTATAAACATATTTTCTCCTTACTTCTTCCTGATCTTCAGTCATTTCTGGTGGTTCATATAATAGATGAAACATCCAGAAAACTGAGCACTGGATCAGCTTTTTTACTGGGTTGACAATCCACTGAATGATGGCTCCTTGTAGACTTTACACTTGGTACATACTGTTGTCTGGGTAGAGTTCTTGGTAGAGCAGCAGAAGTGAGCAGCATGAGTATTTGTCCCTCTTTACTGGCTGTGTCCTCTCAGATCCTAGCTGTGCAACCGAAGTTCAGTTCTACTTGGCCAAAAGGGCCTACAATTGTTTTAGGACAATTGACCCATTTAGGTGGCATTATAGCCCAGCATATCTATTTTTATATGTCTAGATAGTAGGTACTTGTTTGCTGCCTTCACAGTATACCACAATGTGAGACAGGAGAAGCATTATCACCGAGAATCAATCACTATTCCACAGTTAAGTACCTGAATGATGACACAGGGCAGTACTTCTGTCTCAAAGCTACTTTGTTAAATTTATTGTTCATTTCACTGAGGGTGTTCCTGAGTCAGCACAAGGAATAAGATCAGGGCAGAAAAAGGGCTGTGCTTTTTTTCTTAGCACTTATGGTGTAGTCTAAGAATTGGTAAACCTTCCAAAATACTTAGTGGAGCAGAAAGGTTTTCACTAACAAAATTCTGTTGTAAGGATTCTATGTAGAACCCCCAAGGGAGACTGGTGGTCCTGAGAGGTGGATGAGAGAGTTATTCCACACCTGTCTGCGTATTTTTAATTCTAGACACTTACTCGGGGCCTTTGCCATTGCTACTAGCATTCTGATCCCTGGCTGTCCCAGTGAGCTGCCTCATTGGGAAGGAGGAGGGCGAACAGATGAAAAGCTCAAAGGAGTTGTCATTTGAAAGAGGACTTTTTTTCACATTGGATATTCAGGACTATGCTGTTTTAGTGGCCTGAATCACTAAACAAGTATGGGCATGAATATAAATTATTTTATTTTAGGTATTTGACAGTGTTGCTTTGAGCACTGTTAGCTTGTGGCCTGGGCTATTTTTTCTTTTTTATTGAATTTATTGGGTGATACTGGTTAATAAAATTATATAGGTTTCAGGTGTATAATACATCATCTATATATTGTGTGTTCACCACCCCAAATGCAGTCTCATTCCATCACCATTTTGAACTGCACTATTTTAAAGGAAAATTATTTTCTTTGCTAGTTTTCCTGAGGAGAATGTGTCTTCACCATTTACCCAAGCCAGAGCACATTGGATCCGAGCAGTTACCAAAGTTCGACTCCAGCTGCAGGAGGTAAGAAATCTATTGTTATTATACTAGTTGGGACAATTTTTCATTTGAAATTGGGAAATATATGGTACTGAAGAAGCAGTTAGCAATTAGTCATTTTCTTAGTGTGCATCTGGGAATGTGTGACAAGTAAGCGAGAGCCTTAAGAGACAAGAGGGTGGCCATCAGCTTCCTTCTATGCTGATTAATGGAAATCAGATAGACCTCATGTGCTAAGAGTCTGCAGATGGAGTTGAAGGCTATTTTTAGTACCATAATTACCTTGAGACCATTTTATTTTGAATTTAGGCAGGGGGCTATTTCAAGACCTCTTAGGGTCAGTTATTTCCCTTCGCCAGCCAGTTCAAATAGCATTAGCTGACCCACACAGAGCTAGAAATTGTACACTGTATTCAGAAATTTCTAAGGGCTTCCCTAATTTAAGGCCCAAAGTATCAACACAGTAAGATCTGAAACAACGTAAAAAAGCAAAAATAAAGAAAATATTTCTTATTTTTAGTGATATAAGTTTGAAATGTTTATATCTATGTGTCAATAATAGTCTTCAGGCAGAAAAGATGTATTTAAATGATGACAAGAGGCTGTCAGTATCATATGGCAGGTATTAAAATTCAAGCATGCTCACATGTGTTAACACCCTTTAAAATTTTTTCAAACTTAGGGGAGAGTTGCTGAAAGAGTCATGTAAAGATCTCCTACATCCTTCTCACCAAGATGCCACAGTTTTTGACATTTTACCACATTTGCCTCATTGTTCGCAATCCATTGTGATTAATCTTTTTCTAAACCATTTGAGAGACAGTTACAAATATGATATTCTATCACTCCTAAATACTCCTATTTGTATTTCCCAAAAAGCAAGGCCACTCTCTTATATAACCACAATGTAACCATCCAAATCAGAAACTTTGCAATGACAACACTGTCATCAGGACCCCATGCAAATTTTGCCAACCATCCCAAAAATGTCTTATCTCTTCTCTGGTCCAGGATCCAATAGAGGCTGACATGTTGCATTTGTAGTTATGTCTCTTTAGTCTACTTTAATCTAGAACAGCTTCTCAGTCTTTTTCATCTTCAACAGATGGTATAGGCTTTTCATTTTGTAGCATATTCTTCATTTTGGATCTATCCAGAGTCTCCTCATGTCCCCACTCAGGCCATGGTTTTTGGCAGGAATTAATCAAAAGTGATATTGAGCTCTTTTTATGAATTGCATCAGAAAGTACATGATGTCAACCTGTCCTAGCCCTTGTGTTATTAACATTAATCACTCAGTTAAGTTTGTATTGGCCAGGTTTCTCCACTGTCAAGGCACCAGTTTTCCTTGTGTAATTAAGAAGTGTTTTGTGGTACAATACTCTGAAACTATGCCCATATCTTGTTCCTCATCAGCTAAGTATTCATTGATGACTTCTGTGTGAATTTACCACCACTAATGGTGGTTGCCAAATGGTAACTTTCTATTTCTGTTATCCTTTCTACATTCATTAATTTCTAGTATAACAAAGAGATTTATTTCCCTTTTCTTCCATCAATTTATATCAGTGTGGACTCATGGATTCCTAATTTAGTACATGAATTATAACCCCCAACTATAATTTATTTTGATGCTCAAATTGTCCTGGCTTTGTACAAGCACTGTTAATTCGACCCTTCAGCAAGAAGATAATGTTTTTTAAAGTGATTGAAAAAGTAGCTGATTTGGAGAAAGCATTTTCAATATATATGTTTGAAATGCTTCCTTTTGTGTATGAATGTGTGTGTTTGTTCTTTTGTTATCGGAAACATTGTTACCTACAAAAACTCATAACTGTGTATTCTAAAATCTTAGAAAGAGGCTATTAACATACTAAAAATCTTTCTAATGAAAATTTCAATGAGGCATGAACTTATTTGTTGAAAATATAAAAATGTTTCTATTTTGTAAAACATCAGAGAAGTTGAAATTTTAGCCAAATTCCAACAAAATCTTTGAATAATTGGTAGATAGGAAACAACTTTACATTCTTCATTTGATCCCATGGCATGGCCTGCACGTAGAACATTTCCAGTCTTGGTGGTAAAGGGAAAGAAAAGATAACAAACAAAAGAGAAAACATAGCAAATTGCACTCTGGTTCTTAAGACTCCTGTCCAGAAGATGTAATATGTCACTTTTGCTCACACTTCCCTGGCTAAAGCAAATCATATAGCTATATTTAACTTCAGGTGAGTAGTACTTATACCATGAAAGATATAGGGAAGGATTTGTGAACAGCTTTGACTGTCTGAAAGGGTGTCTGCCTTCAACAGACATTGCATCAATTTATACTCTTACTAGTAATGTCGCAAAGGTGCTTTTTTCTTCCCAAACTGAACCAATAGAATGACTTGTCAGACTTGGATTTTCACTAGTCTGCAAGACAATGGTGGCTAGGTAGAGTTTAAATTTACATATTTTATTATCAGTACAGTTAAGCATGTTTTCATATAAGTAAAGGCTATTGGTGTTTACCTTTCTGCGAATAATCTGTTCATATTTTTTTGCCCATTTTTTCAGTGGAGCTTTTGATTCCCAGGAGCTTTTTGTTGTTTTAGGGAAATTAACTCTTACCTGAGATATGAGTGTTCAGTATTTTTTCTCAGCACATCATTGTGAGAAAGTTTTTTAACCTATTTAATGAGCCATGTTTTCCTAATCCAGAAAATGGTGAGGATAACAGTACCTTTCTTTTAGTATTATAAATTATCTATTAAAATGATTATTTAAAAGCAGAAACCAGAGGGCAGCAGAGGGATATCTCAGCTGTGGGGTTTTCTCCCGCAAAGCACGGGGTCTAAACCCGAAGCTGGGCTCCCCAACCCAGACCACCTGGCTTCTGTCCACCAGGGTTTCTGTCCACCAGAGAGAGAGGAGAGTCTTCTAGAGATGTAAACACTTTCTTAAAGGGCCAACACAAAATTTTGTTGGCAGCCACAGACATTGGGCTCCAGTGGAGTGAGGGTGGGGTACGGTAGAGTTGCTGAAAAGAGTCTGGGGTTTGTGGCCCTGGGGAGAGAGCTGAAGGGTCATTCTCCCATTCTATAGACACCATTTTTCTTGGGCTTAGCCCCTCCTTGTGGTATTGGCCTGGGGGAAAGCAATAGTCCCACCCTCGGGACTCCCTTTCATTCCACCCATTGGAGTTTACACCCTGCTGACGAGTCAGCTGCCTTGGCCAGGGTGTAGACCTGTGGGCAGATTAGGGGCTGTCAGGAACTTAGTTGAGTGGATTTGTGGCTGGAGCCATTCCCCCTCTCCCCATCCCACCCCACTGTCCTGTGAACCTAACTGGCATTTCTCCCTTGGGAGATCTGCTAGACCACTCTTTGGACTTCCTACGGACCTACCCTCCAGCTTCCAGAGGACTCACCCACCCTACCCCTGGTGGTCCTGTACTTCTGAGGCCAGGGAAAAATTTGGGACAGACTGAATGCTGTGGCTCTGAAGTGAGGGCCACACCTCCCACCTTCTCCAAAGCCTAATCATCTTCCCTGTCACAGGACAACCACTCACCCCTAACTGGTGACTCACTGTGAACCTGCCTCATGCAGATAAAGTACCACCAGAGGCACTTTCAGTGACTGAGCCTAACAAGGAGCCAGCAGGTAAAGGCAGGCAAAGGTGGTTCTCAGGATGCTTTTGGCCTTTTACTGACATGCCCCTGGCCCTAAGACTGGTAAAAGAGGGCTTTGGTGCAGAGTGTGCTTCTTCCTGCACACGCCCAGGCCCAGCAGAGATGAAAAACTGTGGGTTTCTTGGAACTCCAAACAGATTGACCAGTCACAGGTAGCATCTGACATTGGTCTGCACCAGAGTCCTTTCCAAGAGACCCAGAACCAACACATCCAGTGGCCAGCTTCAGACAGCATCAGAACAGGACCCAATAAGGTCCACAAGCAGTATATCTGAAGGGTGATCTTGGCAGGCACAAAATGCTGCTGAGGCAAATTATGCTTTTTGTGGTCAAGCACCTGCACAGCAGCTTGCACGCATGGTTGGGTTGAGCCTCACAGCCAGCGTGAGGGCTGATCAGAGGCACAAATGGGACAATAGCAATCAAGACTCAGTTACAACAAGAGGACCCATATAACCACCAGAAGGGACATTTCTGAAGCACCCAGCTCAGGTGATCAAGGAGACTGCACCACTGCACACCACAGGACACCTACTACATGAGGCCAACCTAAGAAGACTGGAAGTCATACCAGAGCTGTCTAATACACAGACATAAAGAGGCAGCAAAATGAGGAGACAAAGAAATAGTCCCCAAATGAAAAACCAGGAGAAATCTCCAGAAAAGAACTAAGTGAAATGGAGGCAAGCGATTTATCAGACATGGAGTTCAAAGAAATAGCTATTAGGATTTTCAACAATATTAAAAAGGACATACAAACTATAAAAAAAAGTACCAGTCAGAAATGAAGAGTACAATATCTGAAATGAAGAATTCATTGAAAGGAATAAACAGCAGGTTGGACGAAACAGGATCAAATCAGTGATTTGGAAGATAATATTAAAAAAACCCAAATTAGAGCAACAAAAAGAAAAAAGAATTTTTTAAAAAGCAGATAGATAAAGGAACCTTTGGGACAAGATGGAACATAACAACATCTGCCTCATAAGGGTACAAGGAGGAGAAGAGAGAGAGCAAGGGATCAAGAACCTATCTGAAGGAATAATGACTGAAAACTTCCCTAACTGGTGAAGAAAAAAGACACAGAAGTCCAAGAAGTACAGAGAATCCCAAACAAGACGGACCCAAAGAAGCCTGAAATGGAAAAGGTTAAAGATAAAAAGAGAATTTAAAGGCCACAGGAGAAAGACAGTTACCTGCAAGGGAGCTCCCATAAGACTGTCAGGTAATTGCTCAACAGAAACGTGTCAGGCCTGAAGGGTTTGGCATGAAATATTCAAAGTGAGGAAAAGCAAGGATATACAACCAAGATTACTTTAACCAGTAAGGCAATCAGTTAAAATTAAAAGAGATATAAAGACCTCCCAGACAAAAAAAACTAAAGGAGCTTCTTACAACCAAACCAGCATTACAAGACATGTAAAGGGCCTGCTAGAAGAAGGAAAAAAAAGATGAAGAAGAAGGGAAGGGGGAGGAGGGAGAGGATGAAGGGGAGGAGGAAGAAGAGAAAGATGAAGGAAAGATGAAGGACCATAGTTAAAAGAAAAAATGGGAATAAATTCATATCTATCAATAATCACTTTAAATGTAAATGGCTTAAATGCTTCAGTCGAAAAACATAGGGTAGCTGAATGGATAAGAAAAAAAGACCCATATATATGCTGTCTATAAGACACCCACCTAGAACAAAATATACATACAGACTAAAAGTAAAGGTACGGATAAAGATATTTCATGAAAATGGAAAGGAATAAAAAGCTGGGATAGCAATGCTTATATTTGATAAAATAGGCTTTAAAAACAAATGCTACAGTAAGAGACAGAGAAGGACACTACATAATGATAAAGGTAGCAATCCAACAAGAGGATGTAACTCTTGTAAACATTTATGCACCCAACGTAGGAGACCTAAATATATGAAGGAAATCTTGATGGACTTAAAGGGAGAGTTTGACAGTAATACAGTTATAGTTGGGGATTTTAATGCCCATTGAAATCAAAGGATAGGGCTTCCAGACAGAAAATTAACAAGGAAATGATGGCTTTAAATGCCATACTTGATCAGATTGATTTAATAGATAGCTTCAGAGCATTTCACCCCAAAGGATCAGAATATACATTCTTTTCTAGTCCACTAGAACATTTTCTAGGGTGCACCACATTTTAGGACACAAAACAAATCTAAAGAAATTTTTTAAAAATATATTTTTAATGTCAACTCTGGATGTTTATTGATTTTAGAGAGAGAGCACAAGAGAGAAAAACATCGATTTGAGAGGGGAACATTGATTGGTTGCCTCCTCTATGCACCATGACCAGGGATTGAACCTGCAACCTATTTATGTGCTCTGACCAGGAATTAAACCCACAACCCTTGGTGCACAGGATGACACTCCAACCAACTGAGCCATCTGGTCAGGCCAGTCTTAACAAGTTTAAGAAGATTAAAATTATATCAAGCACCTTCTCTGACCATAATGGTATGAAACTAGAAATAAATCACAAGAATAAAATGGAAAAACATGCAAAGACATGGTGGCTAAGAAACATGTTGCTAAACAATGAATTGGTTAACAGTGAGATAAAGGAAAAAATCAAAAGATATTTTGAAACAAATGAAAATGAGAACACAACAACCCAAAAATCTATGGGACACAGCACAAACTGTCTTAACAGGCAAATTCATGGCATTACAGCCTATCTCAGGAAACAAAATAAATCTCAAATAAATAATCTACATTTGCACTTAAAGAAACTTGATAAAGAACAACAAAGGCCAAAGTAAGTAGAACGAAGGAAATAATAAATAACAGAGCAGAAATAAATGAAATAAAGCCTTAAAAAATACAAAGATCAGTGAAACCAAGAAAACCTTATCTTTGAAAAGATAAACAAGGTTAACAAACCTTTAACTAGACTCATCAAGAAGAAAAGAAAGAGGACCCAAATAAATAAAATCAAAAATTAAAGAGGAGAAGGAACAGTTAACACCAAAGAAATAGCAAGAATTGTAAAAAATAAAATGAACCACTAAATGCCAACAGACTGGACAATTTAGAAGAAATGGATAAATTCTTAGAAACATACAATCTTTCAAAACTGAATTAGGAAGAATTAGGAATCTGGATAGACAGATTACAACTAGTGAAATTGAAGCAGTAATTTAAAAAAACTCCCAACAAATCAAAGTCCTGGACTGGATGGCTTCACAGATTAATTTTACCAAACATTGAAAGATGAGCTAACACCTGTTCTTCTCAAACTATTTCCAAAAAAATTGAAGAGGAGGCAAGACTCCCAAGCTCATATTAGGAGGCCTACATTATTCTAATTCCAAAACCAGATAAAGGCACTACAAGCAGGAAAATTGTAGGCCAGTATCCCTGATGAATTTAGATACTAAAGTTCTCAACAGAATATTAACAAGCTGGATCCAGCAATACAATAAAAAGATCATACACCATGATCGAGTGGGAGTTATTCTGGGGATGCAAGATTGGTACAATATCTGTAAATCAGTAAACATGATACACCACATAAAATGAATGATAAAAACAACACAATCATATTAATAGATACAGAAAAGTCATTTGATAAAATCTAGCACCGATTTGTGATAAAAAGTCAGCAAAGTGGGAATAGAGAGAACATATGTCAACATAGTAAAGCCCATATATGACAAACCCACAGCCAACATCATACTCAATAGGCAAAAACTACAAGTGTTTCTTTCAAGGTTAGGAACAAGCCAGGGAAGTCCACTTTCACCTTTCTTATTCAACATAGTACTGGAAGTTGTAGGCACAGTAATCAGACAAGAAGAAATCAAAAGCATCCAAACTAGAGAGGAAGAAGTAAAACTCATTTGCAGATGACATGATACTGTGTATAGAGAACCCTAAAAATTCCTACTAGAACTAATAAATGAATTCAGTGAAGTAGCAGGATGCAAAATAAATATCCAGAATTCAGTTGCCTTTATATACACCAATAATGAACTATCAGAAAGGGATATTAAGAAAACAATCCCATTAACAATTGCTTAAAAAAAAAAACCCAAAAAACCTAAAAATGAATTTAACCAAGGATGTAAAAGATCTGTACTTGAAAAATTATAAGACACTAAAGAAAGAAATTGAAGAAGGTACAGATAAGTGGAGGCACATACTGTGTTCATTGATAAGAAGAATTAACATCATTAAAATGTCCATACTACCTAAAACAATCTATAGAGTCAATGCAATTCCTATCAAGGTACCAATGGTGTATTTCACAGAAGTAGAACAAATATTTCACAAATTTATATGGAACCACAAAGGACCTTGAATACACACAGCAATCCTGAGAAAGAAGAACAATTTGGAGTACTCTTGCTACCTGATATGAAACTGTTACAAAGCCATAGTAAATAAAATATCATGGTACTGGCATAAAAACAGACGTATAGGTCAATGGAACAGAATAGAGAGCCCAAAAACATACCCACACCTTTACAACAATTAATATTTGACAACAGAGACAAAAACATGCAATGAAATAAAGATATTCTATTCAATAAGTGGTGTTGGGAAAATTGGACAGATATGTGCAAACAAATGAAACTAGATCATCTTCTTACACCATACACATGAATAAATTCAAAATGGATTAAAGACAAAAGTTAGACTTGAAATCATGAAAATTTTAGAAGAAAACATAGGCAGTCAAATCATGTAGCAATATTTTTTCTGATATACCTCCTTGGTAAATGGAAACAAGAAAATAAATAAACAAATGGGACTACATCATACTAGAAAGTGGACAGCAAAAGAAACCATGAACAAAATGAAAAGACAACCCACTGGGTGGGAGAACATATTTGCTAATGATTCATCTGATAAGGGGTTAGTATCTAAAATTTATAAAGAAGTTATAAAACTCAACACCATAAAAACCAAACAACCCAATTTAAAAATGAGTGAAGGACCTATATAGACTGTTCTCCAAAGAGGATACATGAATGGCCAATAGAGCTATGAAAAGATGCTCAACGCCACTAATCATCAGAGAAATGCAAATTAAAACCACAATGAGATATCACCTCACACCTTTCAGAATGGCCGTCATCAATAAATCAACAAACAGCAAGTATAGGTAAAGATGTGGAGAAAAGGGAACCCTTAGGCACTATTGGTGGGAATGCAGATTGGTGCAGCCACTGTGAAAAGCAGTATGGAATTACCTCAAAAAATTAAAAAAGGGGCTGCCTTATAACCCAGCATTTCCACTTCTGGGAGTATATCTGAAGAAATCCGAAACACTAATTCAAAAGACTATATGTACCCCTATGTTCACCGCAGCATTATTTTCAATAAGCAAGATTTGGAAGCAGCCCAAGTGTCCATCTGTGGATGAGTAGATAAAACAGCTATGGTACATTTGCTCAATGGAATACTAGTCAGGTGTAAAAAAGAAAGAAACCTTACCTTTTTCAACAGCATGGATGGACCTGTAGAGCATTATGCTAAGTGAAATAAGCCTCTCAGGGAAAGACAAGTATATGATTTCACTAATATGAGGAATCTAATGAACAAAATAAACTAACAAACAAAACAAACAGACTCATAGAGAACAGATTGACAGCTTTCAGAGGAGAGGTGGTTGGGGGTTGGGTGAAAAATGTGAAGAGATTAAGCAAAAAATCTTTCAGAGACACAGACAACAGCATGGTAATTACCAGGGGGAAGGGAGCTGTGGCAGTATGGGGGGCATACGTGGTCATGGAAGGAGACTTGACTTCGGGTGGTGAACATACAACGTACAGATGATGTTTTATAGAATTGTACACCTGAAACCTATATAATTTTAGTAACCAATGTCACTCCAATAAATTTAATTAAATAATGAGAGGAAACTAGAAAAAAATTATTGCCTTCATGGTAAAAGTTTTATGATTCAGCTTAGTATGGTTCATAGACCAGCTCAGTCCTGGAAGTTTGTTTCTAATCTTTGTTGAAATACAATAATTCCTGAAATTGAAAGTGAACAGTTACAGACATTTGGGATTACCTTGACATCAAGCACATGACCACTGGTCTCATTTCATTGAACAGGGTGTAAGAACAAAAATACCAGTCCATGACATACTGGGCATAAAAAAATAGATCCTTCACAAAAAGATTTTGCAAAGTCCTGATAAACCCAATATGCCTTTTTAGTCTTACCTCTTTTTACTATTCTGTTTTGTCAAGACTTCCAGCATATAAAATCATTTATTACTTGGAATCTCAGAGACTTTACACTTGCTGTTTCCCATACATGAAATAGTCTTTCTCTTTCTCCACCTAGCTAATTTTAAATTCACCTCTTTTAAAACCCACTCAGATATCATTTTGCATAAAGCTTCTAGGCTCTGTTTATACTTTTTCTAGATTGGCATTTACCATGATGTAATGGAGTTACTTGTTTTTACACCTCACTTCTGTGTGGATTTGTAAGATCCTTGGATGTTGGGGCTGTGCTTTTTATCGCTGGTGTTCTAGAGCCCAAGGTAGAATTTGGCAGATTGTTTAGCCAACCCTTTATGGATGCTTAAGTAGCCAGAAAAGCCCATCATCATTTCCACAGACATCTCCCTGTACTTCTTTATCTTCTCTTAATTATTCCTATTTTTATTTTTCCCAAAGTCTAGCACCCTATAAAAGCAAAATATTAACAATTAAGTTAACTATGCTTTTTAATATAATTTTCATATACATTAATGTGAAGTTACAGAATCTGGACCATATTATTTGTGTATTTAAAATTTTTCTCATTTAGATTGTTTTTGTGAGATTTAATCTGGGTTATTAAAGTCTTTAAAAATGTGATGTAGTGATTATTAATTGATTACTACTATTCCATTATGTAGATGTTTCATACAATTTCTCTTGTTTCTTTACTAAAATAAATAATGCCATTATGAACATCATTATGTGAAGTTTGTTTTCATTTCTGATTATTTAACCTAGCTTTCTCAAAGTACAGTCAGATAAATTACTGAGTTAAAGAGTATATACCTTTTAAAGGCTTCTGATAAATTTTTACATGCATTTTCAGAAAAATTTTCCAATTTGTACTTTGATTATGTATTTGAATATGCCACACCAACATTAAGTATTATCATTTTAGAAAATTTTTGCCAATTTGACAGAAGAATGATATCTCATTGTTTTAATTTGTATTTCTTTGATTATTTGTAATTTGAGTTTTTCCTGTAAATTTATAGACATTTATGCATCTTTAGTTGATACAGTAGACTTTGAGGGGCTACCATAGGAACACTAGCTGCCCCTATGCAATTCCTGTAAGAGTGTTAGCAACTTGAGGGAAGGGATCATAGAGGTCATCTCTGTATCTGGGCTGGTTGGTCATCTCTGTATCTGGGCTGGTTGAGTACCTGGCCGTATGTACTTAATAAGTGTTTCGTGATATTGCTAATGCTGATGAAGCAGTAATGTTGGTAGTGTGGGTGGAATGGATGATTTTGTACCTTATTTGGCTTAGCTGCAGAAGAATCTGGGGGAGGAGGTGAGACTTCTAGCTCTAGAAACAGAGACTGCGGTGGCAGCAGGTGGGTGGGTGTTCCAGGTGGAAGGGACAGTGAAGTAGAAGGCATGGAGGTAGGCCGTGAGGAAGCCTTGACAGAAGCTCTTAGGTTGCTAAAGAAAGCTGAGATGGGAGAGGCTTAGTGAGCAGTGACAGAACAGAGCAAAGATATTAGAAGGCCCGTGCATAAATGGAGCAATCTCAAGAGATCCAAGATTGCACCTGGTCAGCCCGAGCGACAGATCAGCATTTTTGCAGGGAAGATCATTAAAACAGAAAATGAATTGTCTCTCTCTTGCAAAGATCTGTTTACTTGTAACTCTCCCAAGCAAAGAGATTTCCTTCTCGTGGTATAACTGATTCCCTAAAAAAGGGATTCCCCTTACAGAAAAAAATGATGAGGCTAAAGGGGAGGGCCCTTGAGTACCCCATCTCTTAAATTTACTTGCACCAGGAAAGTACTCTTTCTGAAATTTTAACTCCAGGTTTTTGTTCTGACTCATGGCTGCCTATCTTAACTTCCACTGCCTCAACTCTTTACCCTCTTGGAGAGCACCAGTTATCCTTACTTTTTCTCATAATCTTTCAGCCTCCCTAACACTGAAAGAAAAAAAAAAAACAACACTTAAAGAATGTTTTGAATAAGTAATTAATGTAAAAATATAAAATTATACAAAAAGGATATGTATAATACAAGTTTCCCTCCTACTTCAGACTTCTAGGCCTCTAGTCCCCATCACCCCCATTTCACTGTTACCTGTGAGTTGATCCAGAGATAAAATGTACATTTACAAGCATGTGTGCACTATGCACATTGCCTTTTACATTTTTCATTTACTGCTGTATTTTGGAGATTTTTCCTTATGAGTACAAATAGAGCTACTACATTCTTTTAAAATAACTGCCTAGTATTTCTTTCTGTGGAAGTATTATATTTATATACTCTGCCCTCTAGATGGATCTTTAAGTTGTTTCTAATATTTTGCTACTACCACAGTGTTGCAATGCAAATCCTATAGTAAGCCTGAATACTTCCAGACTTCTCTTAACCACAGCTTTTAGCATTCATCTACAACCTTCACCGTAAGCCCTACCCTAAAATAGGACCTATTATTACTTCATCAACCAGAGATCCTCTCTCAGATGAGTGCCCTAGCTGCTCCCAACAGGCCTCTTATGCCCTTTGGTACATGATAGAGTCCCTATCTGACACCTGAGACCAGAACCAATGCATTCTATACTGACTGAAACCTAGCCATTCCCTAAAGGCCTTCTGCAGGGAGACTATACTGTTTTTCTATGCCCATGTGTTACTGGGTCAGGAGTGAGGTTTGTTCTTCTTTGGTTCCTTCTGCCACTTCTAAGCCATTACTAGGTCCTCTTATAACCTGTTCTCATACCTACCTTACTTGTTTCAGTTAGATCCCAACTTTTTCATAACTGTCATTCATTCATTGAAAACTTTAGTACCTACATCACAGTTTTCTTTTTAATATCAACTACTGTCACCATCATCAGAGTAACCACATTTATTGAATACTAATATTCCTATAAGTGCTTTATATGCATTACCCAAATGAAGTCCTCACAATAATTCAATGAATTGGGCTATGTTATTGGACTCATCTTAAAGATTAAGAAACTGAGCTTTAGAAAGGTAGAAAACTTGTCCATGGTCACCTAGCTTGTAAGAGTTAGAAACAGATTCAAATCTAAATCTATTTAACTCCAGGTCCTATGTTCTTAACACTGTTTTCTACCACCACAACACTTTTGTATCACCATAATCTGTTTTCCAACGTGTGTTCCACAAAACTCCAATTTCTATAGCTGTAAATAGGTTTTCTTTATCACGTGATAAAGAGTTCCATGGTCAAAGAAATTTGGGGAACATTGAGTTCCAATAGAGTATAATACCGACAGATTGCTTTATCGTAAGACTTGTCAGAAATTTGAATATACTTAGACTTGTCGTGATTCTTAAAGAGGGAAGTATAATATGCACAGCATTATCACAAACTTATTTGACCATAAAACTGTATTGCAGAAGCATCTGTAGGATTCACTTTCCAAGGAATACACTTGAGGAAATTCTGTCTCATGATTTCATTTTCATTTCATTAAAACTGCTTTTGTGAAGGTCATCAGTGAACTGATAAGCTACCTCATGGTTGCCTCTAAGTCTTTTTAAAAATTTAATTAAATTTCACTGCTTTTAGAGACAGAGAGAAAGGGAGAAAGGAAGGGAGAGAGAGAAGCATCAATGTGAGAGAGCAGCATCGTTTGGTTGCTTCCCATGCATGCCTGGACTGGGGATTGAATCCGGCAACCTAGCTGTGTGCCCGACCAGGAATAAAACCCACAACCTTTCAGTTATGAGACAGTGCTCCAACCAGCTGAGCCCCACCAGCCAGGGCAGTAAGTCTTTATCTTATTAGACTTTTTTGCAATATTTGGCATTCCTGAGCACTTCTTCTGTTTTGACATGTTAAGAAACCATCCCAAACACTCTCCTGATCTCTCTTCTGTCTTCCTTTTCTGATTTCTCTCTTTGCTCACTTCTAAAATGTTGCTCTTTCTGGGGTTCTTCCCTTAATTCTCTTTTCATATAACTCTGAATTCTTTCTATGAAATCTTATTTATAATGTCTACTACCACTTACATGTGGCTTGCTCTCCTATCTATATATCTAGCCCAGATCTCTCTCCTGAACGCTAGACCCATATTTATAACTACTTCTTGTACACTCATTTGTCCCATCAGTATCTCAAATTAAACATGTTCTAACCAAAAGACATCATCTCTCAAAACTTTTTTTGGGGGGTGTCCTGTATATTATTCCCATGCTCCCCAAACCAGTCCTGAACCCACTAAATGTGATTGGACTCTTGAAAGGTAAGAGAAAGCAAACACATCCCTTCTTGTAATGTAGAAGAATTAAGAGTAGGAGTGTCACTTATCTTCAAAAGGGAGGGAAGGATAAGGTAGCTGTCTTGTTGTACACATAATAGGTACTCCATAAATATCTGTTCTCAGATATGAATGAAAAGGATGTAAAGTAGGGAAACTAGTCATTTTTTATTGCTTTTGAGTGGGAACCCAGTGAAACTGATTCTGATGGTTAAAGTGGCAAGGAGCCAGTGCCACAGGATTTCAGGCTTTTATAGGGATCTGGACTCTGGTGGCACTGGGTTTCTGGGATAACTTGCTATACGGGTCACTCAGACAAGGCTCTCAGGTACACTGTTGTTTCTCTGGGGCCTGGGAGGAAGAAATCAGTGGAGTACCTTACCCTGAGGAGTCCGGGGTGGGGAGTCAGATGCTGCCCTGGGCACTGTGGAAACATTTTTTAAGAGCTGCTTTTGTGTACTTGTCAGGAGAGATGCTTAATATTTCTCAGGCTTTTTTCTCCCCTCTGAAATATTCTGGGCATGTTTATGGCTTGGATCTGGATGTTTATCAGTGGTATATCTTCTGTAAACCTTAAATCTAGTTCTGAACCTTTTGAATTATAAAATGTCACATCGGGGACTGGGATTTAGGGCAGCTTGTTGGAAGGGGTGGAGTTTGCCTCTGGTTTCTGAGGAGTGCATCAAAACTCCTGAGGAATGCTTGATATCATACCATTGACCTGCCTAGAATCAGAGGAGGGTATCAGATCCTGGCAGCAGGCCTTAGCTCCAGCTGGGAGTATATTCTGGACAAATATCAGTAAAGGGAGAGGTACTTAATAAACTGTTAGGAACAAGTCTGATTGATGCCTCTGTACAAAAGTATTTGCTTCCGAATTAATAAGCAAAGCAGCTCTTCTTGCTTTCTACTACTTTCTCTGACTCCTGTTGCTTGTTTGACCATCCAGCTAATGGGAACATTCAATACTGGCTGGGAAGGAGCTCTTCCTCTGAGAGAGAAAATCCTTTTGCCAAAGTTATCTAAAAGGAAGTGACTAACATAATTATTACATTTTAAAGGAAGCCAATTAATAAGTGGGTACCACTGGTTGCTGTTGGGTCTATTTATAAGACATTTAGGACCCATGGACAAGACAGTGGGGTAGGGGGAAGATTGAATGTGGGAGGAGGGAGGTGGGTAGGGCAGGGGAGAGTAATGGGGGAAAAATAGGGACAACTGTAATTGAACAGCAATTAAAAAACAGAGTTTATAGGTCACAGGGGAGACAGAAATAGGTAACAAATATTTAAATACTTCCCCCCACCTGACATTTTCCTCTGTCTTTATTCTCATTTTTCTCTGCAGCATTGCACAGTGTTTTTTTGAAACTCCCTACTTGTAACTTCCCATTTCCTTGGCTTCCATTATTCCAGATTCTCCCAATTCTCTTCCTTCCTTTCTTACCTTTACTATCTCCTTTCCTTTGTGTCTCTGTGTCTTCTTTCTACAACCTTCCCCTCCAGCATCTCTTTTAATCTCAAATCTGCATCTCCTCAGCCTCTAATCCACAATCATTAATTGAGCAACCTCCATAAGGCCAGTACTGTGCTTGATCCAGGCTTGTGACAGGCAGTCAGTAGCCTTCCAGCTAGCCTTTCTAAGAAGCAGATGATTCCCAGATCTATACTTCAACCTTTTCTCTTCCCCTTAAGTTCTATCCTTCATGCCTACTTATGTACTAATGATTTTCATCACAATTTTCCAGTGTTTGAAACTTCCCTCCTGGGCCTATTCCTCTTCCTTTGTTCTGTATTTGTATTAAAATCACCATAATTCTGCTAGTCACCCACTCAAAATCACAATGTCATTCTTGCTCCTTTCTTGCCTCCCACATTGGATCATTTGCCAGAGATTGCTCTTTTTGTCTGTGTGATTTCTTTTATGTCTCTTCTTCTCTGTTCCCCTTTGTGTTCAGGCTCTCTTTACTGCTTATAGTGTTAGCCTTCCAATGGTTTTCTTGCTTTTATTTATTTTTCTTGGAATCCATTGTATACACAACTGCCAGATTTATCTTTCTGAAGCAGAGCACTAGTCATGGCTACCACTTATGCTCAGGGCTCACCTTATATGTCGTGTCTTTTAAAGCCTTCCCCAGACTTCCCAGGTAGAGTTAGATATTCATTTTTCTATAGCACTTCATATGCAGTAAAATTTTGATGTTTATATATTGTTCTGGAATTGTGTGAGCATTTGCCCTCAAGATTATGTATTTCTTTTTTTGTAATTTAATTTTATTGTTGTACAATTACAGTTGTCCCAATTTCCCCTCCCCACCCTATTGTCATGTCCGTGGGTCCTTTATACATGTTCCTTGATTGGACCCTTACACTTCTTTCCCCCATTTTCTCCCTCCCCCATTGCCTTTCGTCACTGTCAATTAGTTCCTTATTTCCATGTCTCTGGTTCTATTTTGCTCATTTGTTTTGTTCATTACATTCCACTTACAGGTGAGATCATATGGTGTTTGTCTTTTGCCACCTGACTTATTTCACTTAGCATAATATTCTCCAGTTCCATCCTGCTGTCACAGAGGGTAGGAGTTCTTTCTTGCTTTCTGCTGTGTAGTATTCCATTGTGTAAATGTACCACAGTATTTTGATCCACTTATTTACTGATGGGTACTTAGGCTGTTTCTAGCACTTGGCTATTGTAAATAATGCTTCTATAACCATTGGGATGCATAGGTTCTTTTGAATTGGTATTTCAGGATTCTTAGGTTATAATCCCAGCAGTGGGATCACTGGATCAAAAGGCAGTTCCATTTTTAGTTTTTGAGGAAATGTCACACTGTTTTCCACAGTGGTTGCACCAGTCTGCATTCCCAACAACAGTACACTAGGGCTCCCTTTTCTACATATCCTCACCAACTCTAGTTGTTCGTTGATTTGTTAATGATGGCCATTCTGATTGACGTAAAGTGGTACTTCATTGTGGTTTTGATTTGCATCTCTCTGACAGCTAGTAATGTTGAGCATTCTTTTATATGTCTATGGGCCCTCTGTATGTCCTTTGCCCATTTTTTAATCAGATTGTTTGTCTTCCTGGTGTTGAGTCATATGAGTTCTTTGTATTTTGGTGATCAAACCAGTCCTGAGAGTTTACAGGCCAGCCTAAAAGAGATTATGTATTTCTTACAAGAATATATACTGTATGATTTCTTTATATAAAGGTCAGAAACAGGCAAAAGTAATCTCTGGTGTTAGACTTTAGGATAGTGGTTACATTTGGGGGAGGAGCTGGTAGTGACTAGATATGAGCACAAGGAAGCTTCTGGAATTCTGATAAGGTTCTGTTCTGGATATGGATTCTGTTTGCATTGGTGTGCTTTTGATTCATGCACTTTTCTGTATGTATGTTATAATTCAATAAAAACTTTAAATAAATGCTAAATGAAAATAGATGGAAATACAGAATAGGGGCTGTGTCTGTTTAACTTTAAATCCCCAATACCTGGCACCCCAGCAAGCTCACATAACAGATAAATGAGTGAGTGAATGAACTGAATGAATAAAGTTTATTTAAAAAAAATTTTTTTTTTCCATTAGTAGTTAAGTTATAGTCTCAACTTTTTAGCCTGGTATCTATGACCATCCATGGCTTGGACCAACCTACTTCTCTCACCTTGTTAACCCTGAGGCCACATTGTACAGTTGGAAGAAGTTGGGCCTTGGAATCAGCCAGAACCTGAGTTTGAAATATAGGTCTACCACTTACTGGCTGTTACCTTAGGCTTGGACAAGTTACCCAGTCTCTTAGGAACTTAGTTTTCTTATCTCTGAATAATATATCATTTGTCTAAGTGATTGGATATAGGTTAAATAAGATAACCTATGTACAGCAGGACCTTGCATGTTATTAGCATTCAAAAAAATGTTCCTTTTCTTTCCAACAACATACCTTCCTTTTTCTTCTTTTCATATCTTTACTCATCTTGTATCCTCTGCCTTGAATACCTTTTCTTCTCTTCAGTTTCCACATATCTAAATACTCTTTATCCTTCAGGATCAAGCTCAGATATCACCCCTTTCACAGAGTCTTCCCTGACTCCCATCCAAACTAACACCTTGAATGCTAAAAATATTTTCATTTCTCAAATTCTCATAAGTTTTATCTGTATCTCCTATGATACATATTAGTCACTCACTCTAACCATTTGGAGTTGCTGAAGGCTGCCCTCTCACTCCAGGCCCAAAGAATAGATAGTTGCTCTAATTGGGCTATAATGCTAGAGGCAGAAGCTCTGTCAATTGGAATAACCAGGGCATGAAAAGGCAGGTTGAGAAAACTGCTTTGGGCCTTTGATATTCTTTTTAGTACCTCCTCCTGCAGTGGGAGAAATTCACATGTCCATTCAAGGATGTGGAACAAGGGATCAAGTTGCAAACTGCCTGACCTGTTTTTTGAATTGGTCTTTTGTTAAATACATCTTTTTGGTCCAGCCCATCTTATCAAGGTGAGAGGCCATGCAGGAATTTGAGTCTGGTCTTAGGAATTAAGAGTGGATATTCACCTGGAGTATCTTCCCTGCCTAATATGCTTTGAGATCCTATTTCTGGCCATCTGTTTAATTGTTATTTTTGCTTTCTTGCGCACACGTGTGTGTGTGTGTGTGTGTGCGCGTGTGCGCGTGTGTGTGTGATTTAACTCCTTTGCTAGGTTGCACTTGCTGTCAGGAGCTCATTGCACTGTCTAGCATAGCTTCTAATACTTAGTAGACACTTAGCAAAGTATTGTGGAACAATTACTTAAAAGTATGAAGTAGTATTACAAGACCATAAGTAATTGGTTACAAAAGGAATGATTAACACTTACAATAGAAAATAGTTGCCATAGGACTTTAAAGAAGGGAGCACACCATTTGAATTAGGGTGGTTAGAGAAGTCTTGTCAGAGGAGTTCCCAGGGATTATTAAATCAGCAGTTATCAGGAAATGCCCAAGAAATAAAATAATATGAGCTTAGAAAGATGGAAATCAAGGGATAACTTGGTTTCTATGTTATGTTTACCAGCATATGTCAGTAAGGAAATCCATGGCCCCTTCTAAGTGGCAAGTTATAGTCTTTCTGTAAACAATGCAGCTGAGATTTACCACCATTCCCAAACAGGCACCTCCTGAAGTACAGTCATAGTGTGTAAAGTAAGACCTTTTTGGCCAAAGGAAAGAGGTAGGTTGTAGCAAATAATCTACCCAAATTCCTTAAGCTTCTGCTTTCCTTTGCGGATTATTATCTTTAGGCATGCTGGGAAATGTGTTCATTTGGTTCACACCTGAGGACATTCAGAAATAAATAACCAAAGATGAGGAAGGGCATTCTAGATGAAAACCAGTGTCCTGGAGAAGTTCTTGTGACAGGTGAGATAAAACCTGTTGACTGGTTTCTCCCTAAAACACTTTTCCTTCTTGGTTTTTGTTGTATCTTTCTCTCCAAGTCCTTTTCTTATTTCTGACAGCTCTATCTTCGTTTCTTTTATAGCATTTCACTCCCTCTGCTTGCCCCTTAAAACTTGGTGATTCCCAGGGCTCCCTTTTTCACTTCATTCCCTTCTCTAGGTAATTTCACTCATGTCTTTACCCACACACTAATGAATTCCAAATTGCCATCTCTATCTCAGTCCTCTTTTATGAGCTCCAGACTCTTATATCCAGCTGCTTGTGGATATTGTCATCAGAATTTTCATGGACACCAAATATGTTATGCTCAAACTATACCCATTGTCTTTTCTTTCTTCTATACCTTATCTCCTTTATGCCCTTTCTCAATAAATGGTACTACCAGTTTCCCATGCATGATGTTTAACCCTTCTCTCTCTCACAGGCCTATACCAAATGCCATAACATTTCCCCCATTAAGTTATGAACTATCTCAGGGCAAGGATCTTATCTTTTCATCATGCCTGGTATAATACATAGGTACTTAATAAGTATTTAGTTATTATTTATTAAAACTTTTTTGGTAGAATTGTATTAGTAATCCTCAAAGCTACCATATTAGTTTGCTAGGGCTGCCATAATAAAAGAACACAGACTGGGTGGCTTAAACAAGAGAAATTTATCATCACAGTTCTGGAGGCTAGAAGACCAAAATCAACGTGTGTCACCACGGTTGGTTTCTTCTGAGGGCTGTGACAGAAGGATTTGTTCTGGTCATCTCTCCATGGTTTGTAGATGGTCATCTTCCTCCTGTGTCTCTTCATATCTTTATGCATAACTCTATGTCCAGATTTCCCCTTTTTATAAGGACAGCAGTCATATCAGATTAGGGCCTCACTCTCACTTGACTACCTCTGTAAAGACCCTGTCTTCAAACAAGGTCGCATTCTGAGGTACTGAGGGTTAGACTTCAGCATATGACTTTTGTGGAAACACAGTTCAGCCCATAATAGATACCAAAGTCGTTTTTACTGTTTTGGTTCCAATCCTTATTTTCTGACAAACTCTTGTTAAGGTTTTTAGCCTCCTCACCATTCTGGTTTTTGCTCTCTGATAGCACTATAGGCAGAGGCAATGGAATTAGAAGGGAGGAAGGGCACATTCAGTGTGTATAAGGGGCTTGGTTTGACCACACTTAGGGAATGGGAAGCTGGATCCCTCTAGACATGGACAAGTCAGGAAAGAACTTTGATGATATGCTAAGGAACTTGGACTTTTTACTGAAAGAAGTCACAAAAGGATTGTAAGAAAAGGAGTGACAAAGATCTATCTACATTTTAGAAATACCCCTCTAGCAAATTGTAAAGAATGGATTGGGATAGGAAAGTGTGAGGGGGAGATGGTTCTGGAAGAAGGGAGACTAGGGGAGATGAATATTTTGCATTAACTCAAGTGAGAAGTAATGAAGCCTAGATTAAGGGTTGTATAGAAGGGGACAGATTTTATAGGTAGTAAGGTAAAATAGATTAGACTTGGTGACATGTGATAGACAAAGGGTTTTGCAGGGGATTCTGTCACTGGATGAAGAATTAGAATAGAGAGTTCTAAGGATCGTAGGTATGAGCAGAGAGGTCATCTCTGTGTGTGATTTGTATGGGTGAGTTGGCAGCCTAAGGCTCTTGGACCAACCCCAACCCCAACAACAGGCTTTCCTTGATCTCCAAGTTAAATCTACCTCTCTCTCCTGACTCATTAGTTGAGTGCTTCCCTTTCTCACCACCACTCTGTCAGAGATCCCCAACTAAGGAGGGATCTCCCTTAGGTCTTATTTCCCCGCTTTGAACATTAGCTAGCTTCATATAACTCAGTGTCTGACACTAGATATTTTTAAATATATGGAGAATCCTATATGCTAGGGGCATACTTTGAAAAACTTATAGAAAATAGGCCCTACACCAGGAGAATTCTCAAAATTTGGGTATACCCTAAGATCTATTTCAGAACAAGCTATAAAAAACATGATGAAGGGGATATTTGATCAGTATTAAGCAAGTTAGAACATAGCCGCCTTTTAGTACAAGAGGTTCACTCTCCCCATGAAATATGAAATTTTGGATTCCCATTAGAGGATTCTCAGCATATGGCCTCTTGACTTCCTTGGGATATAGAGACTGATGCAGGGCCAGAGCATTTTGTGGACTGAACTGGGACATTTATACGCAGATGCTAGTTCAGGGTCAGTCTTAGTCCTAAATCTGGGAGCTATGACTTTTACCAAGTTTAGTGAGAGGTCAGAACCATGTGGTCTACTTTGATTATGAGTTTTTAATCATTTGACCTTGGGATGGAAGTGGGCTATAGCCTTTGGAGGTACAGGTTGGATACTTAAGTATTTAGTTGGGCAGTCCTGAATTTATCAACTCTTTATGTTCAAGTTTTTGCTAATCAGGGATGATGCTTGACCTGATTGTAGAACTGAAATTAGTCAGCAATTTGTGGCTCCTTAGGCCTGCCTTGCAGCTTGTCAGTTTTGATTTAGGCTGTGTAGCAGCTATGTCTTAGCACATCAGTAAAGTCAGCACATCTCTACCAGGCTCATCACTCCCCGAGGGTGGTGTGTTCCTGAGGGAAGAAGGAGAATCATCTTCCATTGCCCATCATTCTCTGCTGCATATAATTTTTGAATAGTTTATGGAGGGCATAATTCTACGGGGGTAAAAGTTTTCTCTCAGCCACCAAAACAAATCATTTACTCATGAAACAGGCCTCAGCTGCGTGACCACATGTCAGCCTCTTTATGTCGCTTCTGGCTTCACTTAGTGGTAGAGAAGGAAAAACGTCACAATCTTACTCTTGCATAAGTGGACTTTGGCTTCACCTACGCTTTCTGCCTTGCATATGTGATTATCAGCATTGGGAGATAAGGTAGGCCCCTCCTGGTCTTGACTGGACCACCCTCTAGCTGTGACACCTAAATATGAAGGCCAGGTTTGACAAAGGCACCTTCATTGTTCTGGACCGGTTGTATCTGGCCCCAAGGAGATTTAGACTGGTTTGTGTGAGAGGGGAGAATTGTTGTTGGTGAGCCCCTCCTCCAGTGCCCCTATGACATCACTCAGGTATTTTGCTGAGGATGAATTCCATGTGCCAGGTGGTCTTCTGACTAACCCACCCATTCGGTCCCCCTTTAGAACTCCTGCAGCTCTGAACCTTCCCACAACTCTGCGTGAGTGTCAGTGTCTCATGTTGAATTTCCATCTTGACTCATCTGTCTCTAGGCAAAGATCCTTGCAAAAATTTAAATTGGGAACCAGACCTTGAGAATGTCTGTTCAGAGCATTTCACAGCTTCTGGATAAATGCCTTTCCTTCTGAACCCAATCTGTTTTTCTAGTTCTGCCCAGCTAGTTTTTGAACAGCCCTGCTTTGAGGAAGCTTCCCAAGTGAGGTGGGAGCTTGTGCTATTTCTTACCTCTGAAAAGCAACTCTATCCTTTTAGCCTGCCCAGGATTCCCAAGAGCCAGATCCACTGTGACAAGGGGCTGCAGTGTTGCCCACACAGCTCAGGACACAGAAATTTTATGTCTATCCCAAAAAGCTAGTTCATTGAGGAGGTCTGATTGTCCTTTGGTAATATGTCTGGTACTCTGTGGGCCCTGCGGAATGGTAGCAGAAGGAGCCCTGCTTGTTTACCAGAGCTTACACAGACAGCTTTTTACTATTTTCTCACTTATTCTCTCTCTTGCTTTTGCTGAAACATGGGAAGGTGGAAAGATACAAAGGTAATTTATGGTCCAAGTCACGACTATAACTAGAGATAGTAGATTTACTGTCCCTCGTGTCCTAAACACATCTGCCTGAGCCTTTGTTTGTCTGGAAATGCCAACCTGCTTACAAGATGAGCTGAATGTGGTCGGATAGGCAGATGGACAAGACAGGGTCTCATTAGCCTCTAGAGGCCTCAGCCATGGCCTAGAGCCACTGGTGGGAGAGGCAGGAAGAAGTAGGTTTTTTAGGCAGTGTCCTACCTCAGAGGATCTTCGCCAGTCTTGACTTTTGAGCTTCTCCTTAGTCTAGGAAGCCCAGATGCAAATCTAGTAATGATAGTCTCTGCTCTGGGCCAGGGTTGGGAGGGAATTCTGACTTAATAAGTCTACCCTATATTTAATGTTGTTTTAAACCCTTCACCTCTTTCTCCTGGCTGAAATATGGGAATCTCCAAAATAAATTGGCTGTGACTTCCACTGAAATTTGACAGTTTTCAAAGCTCCCTCCCCCCCGCCCCCCCGGCTTTCTGTATTTAGATGTGGCTGTAGTTACACTGTCAAGCCTTATCTCTTCTGTCATCCAGCCAGCTCCCAACTGGGCTAGGAGGTATTTGCTCTGCTGTCAGTGTTGGCTGCATAATGAGGTGAATGGTTAAGAAACGGGTTGTTTAACATCTCCTGGAATCTAAATTTTCTTCCTTGGTTGAGGGGGAAGTGAAGTTATTGGAAGAAGGCAGTAGGGTGGCAAATGTTGGCTCTGGAATCACCACTTTCTCCTCAGGATTTTGGGTAATCCAAGGAGATCATTCTTAATTTAAAAGCTTATTTTATCTACCATACAAGGCTGCCTGTTCTGCAGTGACAGATTCTAAGGTGGCCCCCATAGATTGACTACCTGATTCCTGGCTAATAGGGCTGTATTCTATTGTGGATTGTCTCGAGGAAGGTTGCAAGGCAGCAGAAGTAGCAAGATTAAAGGCCTGGTTTGGCCAGGCTGGGTGAATCAAACTTTCCCACCTGCTGTTGGCCTAAGGGGCGGGGCGGGGGGGCAGGGTCTTTTCTAATTAGAGAGGTAGTACAGGAATGACTTTACTGGTTTGTTACTGGCTGATGGGAGCTCTATATTGAGAATTCCTGGGTTCTCTGGGCTTAAACTGTGTTTCTCCTCTTCTATGGTTACAGGTTAGAAAGGGGTGCCATGTATTTCATGTATGTAGCATTTTATGCTCCAGGGCTTCAAGGGACTGTGGCTTATGTTTGGCATCATGTTGCAATGAACAACTTGAGTGCTCTTTGAAGATAAGGACATTCAATTTCCTTATGAGTGCTACCTAGAATTGTTGAATTATTAGGAATTTGGGCCACGTGAGAGCCACCTAACTAGCAACTCTGTAGGGAGACAAGGATGCCACTGACAAAAAAGGATTGGGAAATTTGGGATCATGATACCAGGGCTTTGAACCTTAGACAGCTTTTGATCATTGTGATATCACTTTAGGCTTCTTGATTCATAATTCTGGATACTAAAACAATCTGTAGTCCTGACTTCTGCAGTAAAGGATCCTTCTCAGCCCACTAGTGTCCCCTACTTCTCTCTAATCATTGCCTTGGCATGGCCTAAAGGCATTATTGTTTTCTAGTTGCTTCTCTTGCTGTGGCTATTCAGGAAGAACTGGACAAGGTATCTATGCTGAGAACTTGGTGCTATTCGATGTTAACTGCACTTGGACACTCTACCTATTCTCCAGCTTCACCAAACACAGACAACAGATTATATACATATAAAAACAAACAAACAAAAATACCAAAAACCAAACAAACAAATAATAAACCTAGAGCTTGTCTCAGTAGAATGGGAGGCTCCCTTTGTATTGTATTTTGGCAGTTTTTTTTGTGGTGTTCTGTCTTTCCTCTGACACTTGGAGATCCTCAAAGTAGAGGCATCCTTCTGTGTCTTTATAGCCCAGACATGAGAGAGGTGGATAGGCAAGGGAGAAGAAAGGAGGGGGGAGAAAAATGCAGGGAAGAAACGGGGGAGGGGAGAGAGTAAGATCTATATTTAGCGAGAGGGAGAGACACTCACCAAGGGTGTGTGAGTGAGCTTGCTGGCGAGGCTTGTGTGTGCGTGAGTGTGCTGGGGAAGGGGGTGTGTGCTCCAGGAACGTGTGAGGAGGGCTGGTGCCCTATGGGAGGTTGCAGGCAGGAAGCAGCTGGAGAGGAGGAGGAGGAGCAGCAGCAGGAGCAGGAGCTGCCCTGCTTTCTGTCTCAGTCTCACTGCTCGGAATCCATTGACTTAGAATTCCACATCCAGTTGAAGTTTGGCTGCTATTGCTTTCAGTAGGCTGGTCGTCAGAATCCCCCTCAGCAGAGAGATGTGGACCAGATTGGATTCCTAGATTTGTAGTCAGCAAGATTCCTGCCCAGCCTTTCGCTGAGAGGATTTCTCTGCTGGGCATTGTTCCTATCATCAACTTTGCACCGTGGAGCCAGCCAGCTAAATGCAACTGAGAATAATAGCTCCTTGGCTCTTTTCGTCAGTTGGGCAAGCAGCCGTGCTGTGGCTTAGAAAGTTCATCCTGTGGCTTCTCAGTCAAATCGAGGAGTGCTTCTGAATGGATTTCCTCTTAAAGACAACACTTGCATTCTAAAACTTTAATATTTGTGTTTTAATGTGTTTTTTTAATTTCCTTAACTCTTATTTTGGTTGCAGCAGCAAGGTAAGTGGTATTGAGTGTATGACTGACTCTGAATGACAAGCAGGGACAAAAGCAAAGCATTTGTGGGAGGAATATGGAACAGCTACATTAATTATATAACTGCTTGAGCAACTTGCTGGTGCGGGTCATTATAATGAGTGAAAAAGCATACTCAGCACTGAGGATAGGATCTTCACGTGCACATGTTTATATGCTGAATATCTGGCCATCCATTCTTCCTTGGTACCCTCCTTTATGTATATAAATAATCCATCTGCCCCTCTGGATGTGTGCATACTTGTATACAGATAATCTATTTCTGCCCCTTGATATGTTCATGTGTATAGATAACATGTCCATTCCTCTCTGTGTGTACATATATATAGACAACTCATCCATCTTATGTAAATATACACAAGCCATGTGCATACATATATAAATAGCTGTCCTTTTATTTCATACATGTATGCATATATACAGGTTACTTTCCTATTCTTGTATATGCCTGTGTATATTCAGAAACCTTTCCATTTTCTGTATGTGTGTATAATGTCCTCCTGTCCAACGTATTCTTCCCTCTCATATGTGCATATGTGCCATATAAATAGACAAGTCATCTTGAGTTTTCTCAGTCTTGAGTGTGTGGACACATGCATAATAGATAATCTGTCCATTTGTTTCAAGAATATGTGGTAAAAAGAGCACTAACTTTATAGATTGAAGACCCCCTTTTAAATCGAAGTCAAAGTTACCTTTAGTCTCTCTCAGCTCTATTTTTCTCATTTATGAAATTAGAAAAATAATTTTTCTCTCCTACGTCACAGGGTTGTTGTGATGATAAAATAAGAATCACATAACTGTAAAATTCAAAACAAATAGAAATTCACTGTTGTTACCCGTCCCTCTAGTGTGAGTTGGGTAGGATAGCATACCTTTGACTCAGCTACATTGAGATTATGCTCTTCTCTGTGAGATAAGGAGTAGCTTCTGTTGAAATAACTAGGTTTATTCTGTGGTTTTGTCCAGAGTATTGGAAAGAAGCTACGTAGCGCTACAAAGTATCTAGAAAGGGTCAGTTTAAGAGAAGAAAAGACCTCATCCTCTACAGGTCAGGGTCTTAATACTTCATTCTTTGTAGCCTTGAAAAGGATTGAACCTGTCACAAAATGGAAATAAGCTTCTTCCAGCTAGGATCAATGTGAGCAGGTAAAAGGATGAATGAAAGAACAGAGCATTCTGCTGCCCCTGAGATGGCAGCCTGCTCTTTGCAGTGAGCATCTCCTGCAAGGTTTTGAAGTCTCTCCAGAGTGTCCTTTACCCCAACCTTTTAGACCTGCGCTGTCCAGTATGGTAGCCACTACCCACAGGTGGATGTTGAGTACTTGTGGGGTGGCTAAATTGAGATGTGTTGTGAATGTAAGGTACATACCAGATTTCAAAGGCTCAGTATGAAAAACAGGAATGCAAATATATGATGAATAATTTTTATATTGATTACATGTTGAAAGGATAATATTTTGGATAATGAGTTACATAAAATTTATTAAAATGAATTTTACCTGTTTCTTTTTATCTTTTTATATGGTTGTTAGAAATTTTAAAATTGCATATGTGCCTCACGTTGTATTTCTATTGGACAGTGCTGCTCTAGACCCATCATCAGCACAAAGATCAGGGCAGGTCTTCCAGGTAGAAGGGCAAATGGAAGCCCCATAATAGCAACGCTAGGGCTGACAAGAACTATGGTTCCTGCCAGTTTCAGATGCTGGAGAGATACCAGCTAATTATAAGCTTCTTGCAGAGGCCAGTGCTGCCACTACCCCCTTTATTTGTCATGAGTGAGCCCCCAGAAAACTGTAAATGTATTTGGCGAGAAGTTTCCAACTTAGTTTTTTCAATGAAAGAAAAGATTATAAGCCATCAATCTAGAAGGAAATTTCAAACTTAAATGTTGTTATGGAAACAAAAGTGGACCAGAAATTAGGAGACTTGGATTCTGATTCAGCCCTACTATCATTCATTTATTTTTTTTTCATTGCACTGAGTTCTCACTGTGTACCAGGCTGCATGCTTGGCATAATAATGGTCTGTACTAGGCACTGGGGATTTACAAACAAATAAGGCATATCTTTCAGTGTGATGGAGTCCTCAAGTAAGAACCTCCCATTTAGGGGTCTGCCAAAGTAAAACAGATGAACAACAACAACAACAACGGTATCATTTTAGGTCAAAGTTAGAAAGTTAAGTAATAGGGCTTTTGAGAAGCTAGAATAGCTACTCAGACTAAAGACTTTCAAACTTAAAATTAAGAAAAACACTATGATAGCTGAACAAAACTACTACTGCATAGGCTAGTTCATAATGTATTATGAGATTCCAGGCCTGCATATTCCCTAAAGGACTCTTCTAACATTTTCTGATTTTGTGTTTTGGTTCCTGTTTTTCAATGGCAGGATTTTTTGTTTGTTTGTTTGTTTGTTTGTTTGTTTTGAGCACCATATGTGCCAGGCACTGTTCTAGGTGCTGGGGATATAGCAATGAACAAAACAAAGTCCCTGCTGCCATTCTAGGATAGAGAGGTGGGGGAGAGACACATAATAAACAAGCAAACAAATATTTGATCTATCAGGTGGTAATACGTTCTATGAAGAAACTATAGCAGAGTAAGGTGATAGAGAATGTTGCATTTTGAGGGGAGTGTGGGGGTGTTCAAGGGCTAGATTCCTGCTCATGTGCCTTCTTTAGTCTGCTCACAAGAGCCATGAAGTAATAAGTAAAAAAGAGAGCATGATACGTGCTTAAGAAAATATTCTGACACATGTTAAAGATGGTAAGTCAGACTTTATTCCGGGCGACAACTACATTGAGGTATTGTATTGGGGGTGGTAAGGGGAAGATTGAGCCCAACTTCGAATACAGCAAAAAGTGGGAATTTATAGCCAAGAGCAGGGGTAAGGGTAAGTGAATAAAAATTACTAAGAGGAAATATCAGGGGTAAGGTGGGGGAGGGGAGTCTGGCTAAACCAATTTGACAGGATTTTTGCTTGAGGCTGGCTAGGGTTGGGGATAAAGAATTCAGTCAGATATCAAAGCTGGGGAATTTTCACTAAAGAATCCAGTAGGATTCTTGCTTAAAACTGGACTAAACAGAGCCCAAGGTCAGGGGCCTAGTTAGAAAGAGGACTCAGAGTAACCTACTGAACATTACCCGAGGTTCTCTCTTCCCTCTTGGATACAATGCTTGAGGTTTTCTTTCCTTTTCAGGGTCCAGCTTTTGGCCTATAAATGGAGTTCCTCCCATAGCTGGTGAAGAAGGGTGGCAAGTCCTACGAGCTACAGTCCTTTGACCTTGGTCCGCATTTGATCTAGGGCATTCTTTTAGTCCACATGGCTAATCTCATTTGTCATGCCTTGTGATCCTGATCATTTTCTCTGTCAAGATTCCCTGTAAGCCTTGATTCTTTCACAAGGATTAATATCCATTCCTGTGGACCCCTACCTGTTGTGGCCCCATATATCCATTTCTCCTACCATATTAGCCATATAACATAGTTGGTAAATGAGCCAGGAATGATCTGACCCCTGGGGAGGAAGGGGATTCAGAGCTCTTGGCTCTCTGCCTTTTGAGCTTGTTTTCACACAGAGTGAGAGGCTGTTTGATATACTAATAGAGTCCTGGCATGTTCCCAGAGGTCCCCCAGTTGTTTTCTCCAAGCCGAGATTTGGGTCAGACGCAATTTTACAAGGAATACTCACGTTTTAAATCACATTTATTTGCTAAGTCAGAGAACAATAAAAGAATCAGCCATTTCAGAAAACTGAAGTGTTTTTTCCTCCTGACTTTGGGTAGGCTGGTGCTAATGCGGTGTGCTTTAAGGCTTTTACTGCTTGCCATAGTTCTTAGCTTTCTATCAGTGAAGCTTTACCCCTTTTGATTAATTCATTTATTTTGGTGTGTTCCCTTTTCAAACACAAATATTTCTTGAAAGGTGTGCTTTATTTTTCCTAACCTTAGACATTCCTTAGGAAAAGATTACAGAAAGGTATAGTGATCTTTGAGAGTTTATATGAGTGAGATTTGACTAGAGTGGATAGGCCAACAGGATAGAGCAGAGTGGCAGGACTGGGTAGGTACTAGACGCAACTAGAGGGCCAGGTTTGAGCTGGGTGGACCCCAAGGCTTCCTTACTCTATAAGCTCATATAGTGTTTCTCTGTGTCCTTCCCTGTCCAGGTTTTGCTGGACCTCTCTCTGCCTTCACATTTCCCATCCCTATAATTAAATGCTTGATTTTTATTACAACTTCTATAAAATGTATTATTTTATGTTGTGATTGCATATATGCCTCCCTCCCTCCCCAAACCTTAATATATTAAAGAACAGAAACTATGACTTATATCCCTGGCATATAGTTTAGTGGCTGGCACATTTATTGATTTGATTTAGAGATCAAACTGTCCTTCTCATACTTTGTCTTTCTCAAACTGGCCGGTATATAACAGGAATGTCCTCTTGTTATGTCATTCCTGTGGACAGTAGTAGCAAAGAGAGGCTGGAGAAGGCCTTGAATTGGGCCTCCTGGCCCTGAGAGTTGCCCCTTCAACCCATCTTGGCTTCTGGTATCCTATTGGTTTCTGAGCAGAGTGACCGATTGGTCCTCTCAGCATCACATTGAGCTCTAGCCCCTGCTTGAGAACTAAATATTTGGATGACTGAGTGGATTTTGTGCCTTTAGGGAACCCATATCCCCAGGAGGTGATTTTTAAGTTTAGAGTTCATCCAGGCACCATGACTACCAATTCACAAGAACATTTGGAGGGTTTTGTTTGTTTGTTTGTTTGTTTGTTTGTTTAATATGGAAGCAAGGTTCTTTGTTTGGGGTTTGGAGAAGTTGCTATGGCAGCTCCAGTTGGAAATTTCCTATTTGTCAGTAACACAGGAAACCAAGTAGCTTTGCCTTCAGTTCTTCAGGAGGTCATGGGAAAGGGCTTTCTAAACACATGGCTGTGCCATTTGCCCCCGTGTGGCTGGCCAGCAAGTGTTGTAGGCATTATACTCTTGGAGGGGACACCTGGCAAGATGTCTAGGAAGTTAGGCCAAGACTGTCTAGAGTATTGGTTCAAGGGGCAGAAGGGGATAGCCCCGAAGTTAACCCAGCCTGCGCTGAAGCAACTGCAAGAGAGCCATTTTTGTTCCTGGTAAAAGGCCTCCTCTGGACCAAAGTAAGGTTGACCTTGGAAGACCTGGAAATGAGTTCTGGGCCCACCAGCATTAGAAAGGAAAAGCTTGCCTCCTATAGCTCTTTGCCCCTTACTCATGCATTCAGGCTGCCTTAGGAGGATGGCAAGCCTCTTGTCTTCCTGAATGAAATACTGGGGACTGAATGTTTGGCTCCTCCCTTTTCTTACCTTTAAAAAAAAAAAGCTTCTAGAAGAAAGCAGGACTAACAAAGAATATCACTGTAACGGTAGAATTTCAGACAGTGTTGTAGACCATTAGCAGAGACTGGGAAAGATAGGGGTCTGGGCTGGGATAGACGTCATGGTTCGTTCACTCAAATCATACCATTTAAGCAGTTGCATGCTTGACTTAGATATTAGTTTCCCTGCTTCTTTGTCTCAGGAACTTGCCATGTTAGTAATAATAACACTGCAGTGCTTTATAGTTTACCAATTACCAGTTTCACATTTTAGCTTTATAACATTTCTACTTCTTCACTTTATAGATGAGGAAACTAAAGCACAGAGAGGTCAAGTGTTTAATCAAAGGTCACTGGTGAAGAAAGACCCAAACTTAAGTCTACTGATTCTCAGTATAGAAGCACTTGTTCATGGCTTCATGTGGTCATACACAAAGCTTTCATCTTAGTTCAGTAAGCAATCTTTCACCTTGAGACAAACTTGAAAGGCTAATTGCCAGGTCCAGTCCTTCTAGGGCCAAGGGCATTGTTCAAAGCTATTACTAGGTGCTAATGCCTTGCACAGTTCGGGAGAAAAGAAAGGGATGGCTTTGGAAATACAAATTTTGTACTTGTTGGAGGAGAGAAGGAATAATTTTATGAGTCAGTCCTAGAATTGGGGGCTTTGCTGCTTAGACAGCTGGGCACTACACTCAAGACCCAGAAGTTCTTGTTACGAATATAGCGCGCGTGCGCACGCTCTCTCTCTCTCTCTCTCTCTCTCTCTCTCTCTCACACACACACACACACACACACACACACACACACACACGACTGAGTTGAATCTAGGGATCTGGCTGATCTTGGCTCCTTGAGATACCGGGGTAAAGAATTATGCTTAAAAAGCAATAATTAGGTCTCTCTAATGCCTCAGAGGATGGGTAGAGTTCTTAGATGAGGAATTCCTAGATGAAGTAGATTTTTTAGATGAGCTAGAGAGAATGAAAGAAATGAAATGGGAGTTAATCTAATTTCTGTCTCTTGGTTCTTGGCCTAGTTATTTGCAGTAAAAAAGGCCAGCTTCATCTTTATCCCAAATCTTGTTAGTCATCCTTCTGGGTCTTTCTAGTCTGGTGAGGCACAGTGCTTTTAATTTGTAGGCCCATGGACTGTATATGGTGGTCTTCCCTGAAGAATGAATTGCCATGGGAGTTCTCAGTTTGTTCTTCACATGCAGTCTTCCCCTTTGGGGGTTAACCTGAGTACTGGAAAAAGAAAAGGAGACAGGGGTTTAAAAGATTTAGGAATTTTGATTAAATCTAGAAAATGGGGAGACCATCCCCAGTTTTACCCTTCCCAGGACAACCCAGCAGAGGCAGAATGTTGGCAGTCCTCTGCATTCCTGGGCTCTCTGCCTTCCCCTTTGTACCTCCACTCTGATCCTTTCCAACATTCTGCACATTTCCAGTAAAAAGGGTATGCACACCCACCCCACATAAGGTAATAGTCATTTCTGCCTCTGTAGTACAGGCGTCAGTAGCTTAGGGTGTAGGGGCAAGATTAGTGGCAGGTCTGTCTTTACCTTTTTGGAATACCCTAGAGTCCCCTAGCAAAGCACCCTAGAGCCCTTTGTGACAGAATCAACTCCCCACCTGTCCCTTACAGGTCAATCAGAGTGCTAGAGTAACCAACAGTTACTCTAGGAGTAGACAGTGCTAGAAAAATCACTTTACCTGATACTCTGGAGGAGCAGATGGTTTGTGGACCAGGAAAGCCTAACCTGTGTATTGATCAGGTTGCACCAAGCCCTTGAGGACTATTAAATGTCCTCATTTCATCTTTATCTGTATGACCATCAAGTATGCCTTTGGGCATGTGGCCCTCTAATCCAAACATACTAAATGCCTGGACAGTGAGTAGGCCCACATTTTCCACCTTATTCTAGAATTCATTGTATAAAAAAATTCCACCCCTCCCCCCCACCAAGTTTTAAATACTTGCCATGGCCGTTTCTTCAATGAAGGGTTACTATCACTCTGTGCTATAGGCAGGAGTGAACCTTTGACCAGCTGAGCCTCCACCGGAGCAAGCAACCAGGAAAAAAGAGAAATAATAACATTCCATGTCTTGTCTTTGTTGTTTACTGTGTATGTGACTTGACTTTGGTGTTTAAGCATTTTTTGTTCATTCCTGAGCCAGACCCTAGTGTTGAATTTTGTAAAGGTTCAGTTACTCATTGACTTTGCCCCCACCCACTTCCCAGAAGTTTGTCTCAATCCTGATACCTTTGGATACTTTCTCAGAACACAAAGGACTTGATTTGCTTTTGCATCAGTACTCTGATGGGAAGCCAAGGAGAGAGAACTGATTGCCTGCAACATTTAAGGCCAGACCTGGGAGACAGGTCAGGGTTGACTTCCACAGTCTTAGAAGGTAACATTCTTTTTCCTGCTTGACAGTTTGATTCAGATTAAAGTTATCCTGCTGCTTTCTGACCTGAGTGCACTATTTTCCTTTTTCACTAGCTACACGATAAGAGTCAAGCCAGGATCCCAAGGGCATGTGCCAGGTTTGGAGACCACACATGGGACCATTCCAGGCAACACTGTGGGCTAAGCCCAAGGCATCAGCCAGCAATAATTGCTAGAAGTAGACTGAAAAGAGCAGGACAGGGTATTGCCTTCCAAGACAATCTCTATTAAGCGTCCTGGCCAGAAATAAGAGGAAGAAGCAGAGGATCCCTTAGACCCCAAGGGAGAAAATGAAGCGATTGTTGCAAGAGTCAGAGGAAGAAATCATGGTCACCTTGGGATCCTCCTCCAGGCTTTCCCCAGATAAGGCTAAGGCAGAGACTATGTGTGGCATCAAGAGCAAGTCCTCAGGCCCTGCTGGATCCTTACCAGAGGACAGCTCCCTGACCCCTTGCTGCGGGTCAACAGCCTCGGCCATTGATGGAGATAGAGATGGGGACCTGGCCCAGCATTGCAACTTTGGACAAGAGGCTGGCAGCCCCCTTCCTCTGGGCTCCACGGCCTGTGCCTCAGGGTCTGGCTCCCAGGACCTCTCATCTGCCAGCATTACCACCAGCTGTCAAGAGCCCTCAGAGAGGAATCAAACCAAGCCCCGTTTGTCCAGGGGCCAAGATTGGAGCCTTGAACAGCGAGAGCCTTGGGGGGATGTAGTAGACTATATCATCAGAGAGCTGCAAGGCATCAGTCGTCTCCAAACTGAGATTGCTGAGCTGCAGCAGCATTTGAGCCAAGTCCGGGGTTCAGTGGATGAAGTCTCTAGCTGTGTAGACTCAGTTCTGAGTGAAATAGAAGGCTTGCAGGTGGGCAGCAGCTCCCTGGCCAAGGTGTGTGTAGGAGGAAAGGCCCAGGAATCCCATGTGGACACACTTAGTGAGGAAGCCATTCTGTATCTGTATGGACTTCCTGAACAAGATGGGGAAAATACCATGGAGCTGGTGCACAGCTTCCTGGCCAAGCACCTCTGTGTTAATGGCATGCAGTGCAACAGGTACATCAAAGAGGCTTACAGGGCAGGGGGAGCCCAAGCCCCCAGGCCCACTGTTGTGAAGCTTGCCCATCTAGAGCACAGAGACTTCATCTTGCAGAAATCCATACTCTTGCAGAGTGTAGGGGTCCAGATGGCCATCAGAGAAGAACCAACCTGGTCACAGCATTATAAGAATTCCCAAAAGAAGTCACTATCATTTTCACAACAACAACTTCAGGATCATAATTCAAGTTCTTTAATTCCAGACAAACCAGTTCTTCAGATTGAAACAAGGGACAGAGAACCCATAACAGGAGCATATCACATAAGGGCCCAGAGTCAACATAGAGAACCCTTGACTCCTGAGCAGCAAGGCCTTTGCTTCCCACCCAAGAACAATTTAGCAAAGCCATGTGATTTGTCTAAGCCAGGGGAGGAAGTAAATGGAACATCAGAAACATCCCAAGTCATCAGTGGCAGCTGTGAACTGACAGGGAGAGATGCTTCTCTGTCTGCCCTCCATCAGTTTGAGGAATCTTCCCTGGTGTTAATCCCAAAAGAGGAGGATTCTGGGAAGTCCCAGGTTTTCAAACAGTGTAGTGAAGGACTAGAAGCATGTGAAGTAGCCAAAAGAGAAAACAACTACAGTGATAAAAGTGAGGCCAGCAGCTGCCTATCACTGTCTGGTTTGCTGAAGACAGAAGAAAATCTCTTGGCCTGTGAAGCCGGGCTTGATATTCTGAGCTCAAAGCAGCTAGAGGACCTTTTGACAGACAAGTCCAGGTTTGCAGCTCTGAGCTGTGACAGCATGGTGGAGGATATTATCATAGGGCCTGAAACTTTTAGTAACATGGTTCATATTGACTTGAATGAAGAGGAGGAACGTGCTGCTCAGGTCCTTAAAGATGTCTTTGAAAAGTCCTCTTATGTGGGTGGCTCACAGGAGGATGAAGATATAGAAATTAAGTTTTACACGAGTAAACTGGGCCGAGCAATTCACCACTTTCGTTCAGCTCTACAGGGGGTGTTTCAGAAGCTGGAGAATGGTGCATCAATCAGTCCTGAGGACCCAGAAAGCAATGAGAGTTGTTCCCAGTCAGAGAACAGTGATAGACTTCTTGGGACAGTGAGTTCAGGGGGTGCCCAGGATTTCTCTGCGGAAAGCCCTGGGAGTCAGGGGAGTGAGAGCTTGCTCAGTGTGGTCTCTGGCAGAGTGGGCATCTCTGCACAGGGAGACCCAGCCTCTCAAGATCCCAGCAACTTCTCTCTGGCTTCTCATAACTCACCTATTGCATATTCATTGCCGGGTTTGATTCTAGCTCCAGGTCTGGAAAGTGAAACTTGTCCCAGGCCTGAATCTCCCACGGAGGGCAGACTAAGTTTAGAGCAAGTGTGTGCAGAGACCATCTCCCTCAACAAGTGCATCAACAATTTTAAAAATGTTCTGAGAGAGAAAAGACTGAGGCAGAAAAAACTTTTGCATGAACTGGTACAGAAGGCAAATCGTCTCTCGGTAGAAGACATGCACCCAGGTATTCCAAGTCTCTCTTTAATTGGGCCACAGCTGGGTATTGCCTCCATGTGGCTAGCATAACAGCTTGGTGGTGAGTTTCACAAGGTGAAAGGGAAGGTTCAAAGCTTGAATCAGTCTAATTACTTGAGTATAGATTTTAAACTAATCCTGTGGGAATCAGAGTGAAAGAGAATTCTAAAACAACAGGAAAGGAGTTTCTACCCCTAAGGAGCTTCCTTTCTATTGGGGGAGGGGATGGAGAGCTTTAAAATATACCTTTTCAAAAGTGGTAGGGACATGTGGGCCGAAGTAGTTCAGTAGTTAGAACTTTTAGGATATTCTCGTGTACAGTAGATGTGGGGTAAGAGGCAGAAATAGGGGATGGGGCATATTGCTCACAGGCACTAGAGGGGCTAATGCAACCCTATTGTTGCATTTAAAAATTACTCCCCATGGGTTTCTTGCTGAGATGAGATTGCCATTTCCCCAGTAGGTGAGGGGGCTTCTCCAACTCATAGGCCACTCTGGGAGTTCTCATTATCCCTACCTATCTTCTTCCTGGTTCTGGACTTGACAACACAGAACCTTATTTCTGACTTGGAGCTGTCTAGGAATTACTTATAGTGCTGACCCTGCCCAAGAGCCTGACTGACTCCCTGGGTCATATTCCCATTCTTCCATCTCCAGCTAAAGGCTGCTCACCTAAGAACTGGAGTCTGGAATGGTTTTGACTAAAAGGAATATGAGAACTTTTTCCTAGTCAGTATGGAGATATGTAGCTTTAAAATTACTTTTCCCAATAAAAATTAAATTTATACAAAGAGCATATGCTGTATTCATCCAGTTTTAAACCTAAGTGGGGTTGTCCTCTTATGCATATAACCTGATTAATCCTTCTAAGTCAAAATTAAAATTATGAAACATACTGTGTTGGCAAAAGTGTGAGGGAATAGGCACTTACACATTGCTCGTGGGATGGGAGTGTAAATTGGTATAACCCAAGGAAGGCAATTGGCAAAATTGATCAGAATTATATATACCCTTTGAGCTCCAACACCACTTCCAGGAATATACCCTGCAGGTATATTTTCACATGCTGAAGGGACATATGTTCAAGGCTATTTCTGAAGCATTGTTTTTTTTTTTTTAATTTTTATTTTTAGAGAGAAGGGAAGAGAAGAAGAAAAAGAGGGAAAGAAACATCAGTGTGTGGTTGCCTCTCATGTACCTCCCATTGGAGACTTGGCCCACAACCTAAGACATGTGTCCTGACTGGGAATCAAACTGGCAACCCTTTGGTTCGCAGGCTGGTACTCAATCCACTGAGATACACCAGCCAGGGCTGAAGCATTGTTTTTAATAGCAAAGATTAGAATCAACCTGTCTGTTAAGAAAGACTGGTTAAATATCTTATTGGGATATCTAAACAATGGGATACAGTACCATGTAGCTATAAAAAGAATGAAGTAGCTTTTTACTGATATAGAAAAATAAGATAAATTGATGTATAAATAAAACAAGGTGCAGAACAGTATGCCTAAGATGCTTACACTTGTATAAAAAAGAGAGGGAAAGAATACACATGCAAATCCATAGTGTCTGTTTGTATATGTATAGTATGTTTAAAAAAGATACATAAAAAAATCATACATAACTGCCCATGGGAAAAAGATATCAGGTGAAAAACTAATGGGATGAGATTTTTTTTTTTACTGTATATACTTTAATTTTTTCTAGAATTTTAGTCCAGTGAATGTAATATCAATCATAAAATTAAATTAAAAATGAGCCCTGGCTGGTGTGGCTCAGTGAGTTCAGTGCTGACCTGCGAATCAAAGGGTTGCTGGTTCTATTCCAAGTCAGGACACATACCTAGGTTGTGGGCCAGGTCCCCAGTAGGCACACAAGAGGCAACCACACACTGATATTTCTCTCCCTCTCTTTCTCCCCCGCCCCTAAAAATAAATAAATAAAATCTTTAAAATAAAAAAAAAATTTAAATCATGTCACATTCCTTTCAAATATCTCTAGAGCTGCTCCATATAGCTCATCAAAAACTCTAAATTCCTTCACTTGGCATTTGAGATAACTACAGCTGGTCTCTAGTTTACATTTCCAGGCTTATCTCCCATTGTCCCACTATCCTCCACCCAAAAAGAAACTTTGCTGTCTCCCAAATTCACCTGATACTTTCTGTTCTCTGCCTATTCACGTACACACACTTCCTTCTAGCCTAAGGTACAGTGTTCACCATATCAGTCCAGTAAATTTAACTCAGTTCTTCAGCATACAACCAAAACATCACCTTCTCCAGGAAGCTTTCTATAATTTCTTAGTTGCAAGGGATTTCTCTCTCTTCTTACCATTATAGCCCTTTATCCTTCTTCTTGCACATTTAGAAATTATTGCATTACAGCAACAGTAGAAACAACAAATATCAGAGCAGTACTTTCTTACTAACTCCTTGAACATTGGCAGTAGTTGATATTTGCCATGAGCACCCAAGATACTCGGGTGTGACTCTTCAGCTTGCAAAGTTCCCCTTCTAGGTTGACATCCTGCTGGGGAAGGCAGGAACTTGGGGCACCTATGATAAGCAGGTAGCGGCAAAAGCAGTGATAATGAGCAGATGTTCTGAAGCATCAGTCAGCAAGCAAGCCAAGATCCAGTCTGGTCTGTGGGCTGCAGAGGGAGTGGCAGCATCTCTCCAGTGGCTGGGTTCGGGTCTGACTCCCGTACCATGCCAGAGAGGAGGGACAGAACAAGGTGAGCACACAGGCTAGCCTCTTGACTCCTGTTACAGAGTCCACAAGCGCAGTCACCCTGTCCTGGCAAACTAATTCAGTGTAACAGTGGCTGCTGCCACATTAAAACATCCAGTTTCTTCACTGCTCTGCCTGAGACCTTCTAAGCCCTAAGCTTATGAGTAGCAGCTTATCATTAATTTGAGTTCCTATTTTTCATCCTTTTTTTTTCTTTTAGGGGGAGTATGTACCAGGTACTATTTTAAGTACTCTTAGGTACATTACATAAAAGTCCTTTCATTGCTACCACTCTATCAAAATAGCTTTTCTCAAGGCCATCAGATAACCACTCCCATATTGCTAAATTCCTTGTCCGGTTCCCCTTCTAATTAGTAAGTCAGCAACTTAACGTATTGATTACTTCCTTTTTTATGTAGGAGCTTTATTAAGTTACACTTTGTATATCATAAAATTCACCCTTGAAATTCCTTTAAAAGGGTACAGTTGAGTGGTTTTTTAATATATTCACAGAGTTATGCAATCATGAATTCCAGAACATTTCCATCACTCTAAAAAGAAACTCTTTACCTATTAGTAGTCACTCTTCAATCCCCTTTGCCTTCAGCCTCTGGCAACCACTGATCTGTTTCTATGGCTTTGCCTATTATGGACATTGTATATACATGGATTCATACAAAGGCCATATGTGACCTTTTGTGATTGGTTTCTTCCACTTAGCATGATGTTTTCAAGATTTACTCATGCTGTGACATATATCAGTATTTTATTTCTTTTTGTGGCCAAATAATGTTCCATAGTGTGAGTATACCACATTTTTTTTACCCACTCATCATTTGATGGACATTTGGGGTTTTTTTAAACCACATTTTGGCTGTTAAAAATAATGTTGCTATGAATATTTGTGTACAAGTTTTTGTGTGAGCATGTTTTCAGTTCTCTTGGGTATATATACCTAGAAGTGGAATTTCTGGTTCATATGGTAAATCTGTTTAACATTTTTGAAGAACAGCCAAACTGTTTTCCATTTCCGTTTTACATTCCCATCAGAAATATGAAAGTTCTAATTTCTCCACATCCTTGCCAACACTTGTTAATGTCTGTGTATTTTATTATAGCCATCCTAGTGGGTGTGAGTAGTATCTTATTGTGGTTTATATATGCATTTCCCTAGTGTCTAATGATGTTGAACATCTTGTCATGTGCTTATGGCCCATTTTAATATTTTCTTTGAGAAATGTCTATTCAGATCCTTTACCTGCTTTTAAATTGAGTTGTTTGTCTTTTTGTTTTTGAGTTGTTAGAGTTCTTTGTATATTCTAGATATAAGTCCCTTATCAGATACGTGATTTGTAAATATTTCCCCCAAATCTGTGGGTCGTTTTTTTTTTATGGTATTCTTGAAGCATAAATATTTCATTTATTGTTTTACAGATTTTATTTATTTATTTTTAGGGAAAGGGGAAGAGAGGAAGAGAGAGAGAGGGAGAGAAACCTCAAGAAACATTGATTGGGTGCCTCTTGCTTACCCCCAGCTGGGAACCTGGCCCACAACCCAGGCATGTGGCCTGACCTGCGGTCAAACCGGCAATCTTTCAGCTTGTGGAAAGACACCCAATCCACTGAGCCATACCATGTTAAATGTTTTATTTAAAAAAATAAAAATTACTGTGGCCCTGACTGGTGTGACTCGGTTGAGCATCGTTCTGCAAAGCAAAAGGTTGCCGGTTTGATTCCTGGTCAGGTCTGTGGGCCCAATTCCTAGTTGGGGCATATGCGAGATGTAACCAATTAATATCATTTTTTCTCTCCCTCGCTTTCTCCCTCCCTTCGCCTTTCTCTAAAAAAATAAGTAAATAACGTCTTAAAAAATTATTGTAGTAACATGTGTATAACATAAAATTTATCATCTGAACCACTTTTATTCATATTTTTTGTGCAACCATTACTACCATCCAATCTCCAGAACTTTTTTATCTTCCCCACCTGAAACTCTGTACCCATTAAACTTAACTCTGCATTCTCTTCCTCCCCACCCCCAGCTGCTGATAACCACCATTCTACTTTCTATCTCCATAAGTTTGACTGCTCTAGATAACTTCATATTAAATGGAATCAAACATTGGTTCTCTTGTGACTGGCTAATTTCACTTGACATAATGTCTTCAAGGTTCATCCAGATTGTAGCGTGTATCAGAATTTCCTTCCTGAATGGTATTTCACTGTATATGCTCGTATACCACATTTCGTTTATTCATTCATTTATTGATGGGCTTGGGTTACTTCCACCTTTTGGCTATTGTGAATAATGCTGCTGTGAATATGAGTGTACAAATATTTGTTTGAAGACTTGCTTTCATTTAATTTGGGGATATGAGGCCTGTCCATAAAGTCTCCAGCCATGTACTATGAAAAATAGAGACATTTATTGAAAAAGATACAAGAAACGTTGTACAGCCCTGGCTGGTGTGGCTCAGTAGATTGAGCGCTGGCTTGTGAACCAAAGGGTCACCAATTCAATTCCCTGTCAGGGGCACATGCATGGATTGTGAGCCAGATCCCCAGTAGGGAGCACGTGAGAGGCAACCACACATTGATATTTCTATCCCTCTCTCTAAAAATAAATAAAATCTTAAAGAGAAGACACGTTGTACATAGGACAATGACACCTCAGTCCTCATCAAAGTAGGCACCTTGGGACCTCACACAACTGCAGCACGATGTTTCTTCTGTACTGGTAGCAGAAGCCGCTGAACAAATTTTGTCACTACACATTTCATGCCAAGATCCTGCATCAAAATCTTGGATACAGTAGTTTTTTGAATCCCCAGATCAGTTTCTAGTTCTCTCACTGTCAGTTGCCAATCTTTTTGATTGCTACCTGTACATGTTCAACATTCTCAGGTGTTCTGCTTGTTGCAGGCCTTCCAGAATGTGGATAATTTTCAACAGACCCTCAACCATTTTTGAAGTGTTTGCATCACACTTTTGTTTGCAGTGAACTCATTGAATTGTCCCCAAAAGCCTTTTGAACCATCTGAACAGTTTCCACAGAGGAATGTTCAAGCTTAACGCAAAATTTGATGCAGATTTGTTGCTCTAGTTGCTCAGTCATTTTGAATGTGATGGCCACACAGTACATGCGATCACTCAACAGTGTCTACAGCCCCCACTGACTAGTACAGTGAAATCGTTCACGCGTGTGCATTCCAGTACACTCTCCTCATCTGACAGGTTATGTTGATGTTGCTCAAACTGTTCTCACTATATTAACAATGGCTGTACTTTTCCCAGACAGACCTTGTATACCCAGAAGTGAATTGCTGGATCATATAGTAATTATCATTTTTTGAGACATTGCCATATTTTTTTCCACAGTGGCCGTACCATTTTACACTCCCAAAAACAGTGCAGAAAGTTTCCAATTTCTCCACATCCTTGCCAGCATTTGTTATGTCCTGTTTTTGTTTTAACAGCCATCATAATGAACTAAAGTACAAAACTTTTAAATGAAGTTTTGATGAGATTCAGTTTATTTTTGTCTTGTGTTGATTGTTCCTTTGGTTTCATAGCTAAGAAACCATTATCTAATCCAAGGCCATAGAGATTTACTCTTTTGTTTTTTTCCTAAATGTTTTGTTGTGTTAGCTCTTACATTTTGGTGTATGGTCCATTTTGAGTTAATTTTTGTAGATGGTGTGAGACAAGGGTACAACTTCATTTTTTTTTTTTGCCTGTGAATATCTAGTTATCTCAGCCTCATTTGCTGGAAGAGACTGTTTTTTCCCCACTGAATGGTTTTGGTATCCCTATCAAAAATCAACTGACCATAGATATAAGAGTTTATTTCTGGATTCCCAATTCTATTCCATTGATCTTCAGACTATCTGTATGCCTCAATTCCTTGTTTTGGAAATACTTCCTTCACTCGACCTCTCAGTCTTGGTTCTCCCCCAACATTATTGACCATTCCTTCTCAGTCATCTTTGTTGGTCCCTCCTCATCTTCCCAACCTTGCAGTATCACAGGATTTGGTCCTCACTACTTTTTTTTTTTTAATTCATACTTGTTTCCTAGGTAATCTCTTCCAATCTCATGAGTTTCATAAACTTTCCCAGATTTATACCTCTGGCCCAGAATCTTCATGAACACCAGGTTCCACATCTACTTAACATTCCCTTTTGGATGTAAACAGGCATTGCAGATTTGACATATCCAAAACCAAACCCCTGATCCTGCTCCTCAAGTCCCTGCCAAACCTGCTTTTCTTATAGTTTTCCTTACTAATAAATGGCAACCCCATTCTTGCAGCTGCTTGGGCCCGAATCCAGAGGTCTTATTTATAATAGCAACTGTAAGTTTTCTTTTCAAATCATGACTTCTCTTACAACCTACATCCAGTCAATTAGTAAATTCTGCCTGTTTTACCTTAAAAAAAACAAAACCAAAAACCTGAATTTTACCTCTATGTCTGTCTCCACCACTGTCATCCTTGTCTAAGCCACCATTTTCTTTCGCCTGGATGATTACATTAGTCTAACTGGTCTCCTGACTCATACCGTTATCCTTCTACAGTCTGTTCTCCCCACAGCAATCAGAGTAATCTTTATAAAACATGACTCAGATTATATCACTTACTGCTCACAATGTGTCAGTAATTTTCTGTGTCAGAATGGAAGACAAAGTGTTTATAATGGCCTATAGAGCCCTGTTTGAACTGGCACTCTGTCGCAGACTTGCTGTTCCTTCATACCAATTATGCTTTCACCTCAGGCTTTGCATTGACTGTATGTTCTCTGACTGGAATATTTTTCTCCTGGAATTCTGAATAGCTTCTATACTTATTTCCTTCAGGCCTCTGCTTAGATGTCTCTTTATCAATGAGGCCTTCCTATAAAGTCTTATGAGATTTTAATAGCAAATGTAACATGACCACAGGGAACATTATCTTTTCCCCTAACATGAATTTTTTAGCAGAGTCCCTATCACATCCTATATATATATAGTATATATAGTTCCAGATTCTGGAACCAGAATGCCTGTTTTGAATTTGGCTTTGCCACTTTCTCTGACTTTAGGCAAGTTTCCTAACCTCTCTGATCTTCAGTTTAATCAACAAAAAAGTTGAGATAATAATAGTATTTAGTCAGTAGAGTTGTTATGAGAAATAAATGAGCTTATGCAAATAAAATTCTAGATACATAAGGTGTTCACTTAGTGTTAATTACTATCATCATCCTCATTACTCACTATTCACCATCAACTTCATCACTATTAATTGTCTTCTCCTACTAAAATAGAAGCTTCTCAAGATCAGGGAGTTTGTTTCATTCACTGCTGCATCTCTGGAACAAAGAACAGTGTCTAAAGTGCAGTCTGTTCTTAATAAGTATTTGTTGAAAAAATGAATCCCTGCAATCCACCCTGGAGGTAGCTGTTCTTATCCGCTTTTCACAGATTAGGAAATGCCAGCCTAAATACATTCAGTGCCTCAAATGTTTTGACTCCCAACTATAAGGGAGTTAAGACTTTTAACAACGAAGAAGTATGTCACTTCCTCATAAAATGGACTCTCTGGAAGAGTGAAACCATTCTTAGGGGTCAGGGGTTTTCCCACAAAGCAAGTGTTCCTTAGACATATATCACTTAAACTGAAAACTAAGTCTGAGTAGAAAAATCCTAAGGCATTTTAGGAAGTTAGTAAGCACAAAACTTCAGTTCTTAACAAGAAAAAAAATTTTTTTTTTAAATGTTTGTCCAGTGGATAGGACAAACTGAAGAGCTAGTAGAATAATTCCTTGGTGTCTAGAAAATGGACTATCTTTTCTTTGGTGATAGCAAGAGACATTTTCTTAGAAAAGGTGTTGCTTTCTAAGTCCTGAAAGTTTAGGTTTCTTTTACTACTTATGTATATATAAATAATTCTTACTCAAGAAATTTACAGTGTATAAAGGGAGATGTTTATACAGATAATTACAATGAACATTTATACAGACAATTACAATTACAATGAAACAGTACTGGCAACATATCATTAAAGAAGTGTGGGTACCACAGGCATATGATGGAAAGGCAGATAAAGAAATTTTTATAGAGGCATTGACATTTGAGTTACGTCTCAAGAATGAAGTTAGGGTCCACCCAGTAGATATGAGAGGCCAGATCAGGGAGTGCCTTGATGGCCTTGTCAACAGATTAGATTTTATTCTTTGGGCATAATGGGGAACTTTGGGGAAAAACAGAAGGACACAATCAAAGTAACTAACATGATGTGTAAAATGTATTTAAGATAGTGGAGGAGGAAAGGAACCTTTCTAATTTGAGTAACAGAGTCAATTAAAGTGTTGCTTGACTAATTGTCTTTTCAAAGGGAGCAGGGCACTTTCAGGGAGGTAGGAAATAAATGTAGAAAAGACAAAACCCACCTCCCCCACCCCCACCCATCCAGGAAATGTCTTTTTCATCTTACCCGCCTTCCTGTAGCTGCACTGTTTTGGAGGATTTCTGTTCCTGAGTTGAGTCTTCTTTCAAATGAGGTGACCCATTAAGTCATCAGAAGTGGCTTGAAAAATTGGGAACTTGTGAATTAGTTCCTATGATTCTACCTTCTACTTGTTATGTAATGTCAGTGAGTCTTTAAAAGAGATGGGGAAAAAAGCGAAGGGAGCTGATGGGACCAGGTGGTTGGGCTTTCTGTAGAGAAGAAGGGCTGTTGGGCCTCTGTGTGGCCTGGAAGTCAGTGTAGTCTCTGACAAATAGCAAAGGAGCAATCTCTGAACTTCATACTTCCTCAGCTGTGACTTACTTGGACCCTTTGGGAAGTGTCTGTTTCCTTTGGAGTATTGTTCTGGATTTGATAGATAATCAGGCCTGGGATTGCAGTCACGGTTTTATCATCCAGATCATGGTGACTTCTGTTAGGGCAGTGGTCGGTTGATGACCCCAGAACTATAACCGTTGAGCATCCTGGTCCTGGCCTTAGGTCCAGGCCTTAACATGGCCTAAGTTAACTTAGGCTCTGGGAAAACAGGTCAGGGCTTGCTAGGCAAATGCATGACCAACCCTGCATTAAAATGGAGAGGGCTCAGCCACCAGACCTTTGGGGTGTGAGGACTTACCAAGATCCAGAGTGAGCTTATATACCTCCTGAGGAAGGAACAAACTCATTCTTTGCTCAGCCTTCTCAGATAGCCTGTTGGAGTGGCCCTTGGTAACAAAGCTGGTCTTGTGGCCCTGGTGGCCCTGACCCTGCACTCAGACTCCTTTGGAAAGGGGAAAACGGTGATTGGAACCCACCCTCCCCCAACAGACTTTATCCTTCAGATTGAGTAGCCAAACCTGGGATGTTCTAAACTAAAAAGCAGGGGCCAGCAAATATAGGATTCCGGGAGCTGGGCTCTGTGAACTGCCCAGTTGTTCAGAGCACTTCTCCCTTTCCTCCATGTTCTTTGAGGTTTAGCTGGCATTTTCTTTGGGTTCCCTGCCATAGGACTGAATCTACTAACTCTCTGCCCTTTTTTTCTGCTCTTTCTCTCCTTGCAGAAGGAAAGCGAGGAGCCCTTCAGGTTGTGCCTCTGGCCTTTTCGGCCTTTTTGTTGTCTATTTCGTACCCCGCCCTCCTGGGCATGGTGTGTGTGTGTGCCTCTGAGCTTTGGCTGGTGCAGATAGTCTGTTTTTCCTGAAAGCAGTCTGTGTGCATGCTCCATGCTTGTGGGTGCTCCTGCAGACATCCCTACAACACAGCGTGAGAATGTGTGTGCCAGCATGGTGCACATTCAATGTAGCATGTGTGTGCTTATACTTGTACTCACATTGACTCCCCCAGGCACTGATTGCCCTCTTAACTCTCCTATTTTGCACAATATGTGTCCACTTTCTACTTGTTGCTGTAGCCTGGCATATGCTGTAAACTGTCTCTGAGCCCAGCATGCATCCACACTTTGTATTTGAGAGCAGGAGTTGCTGCAAGTATCTTGTGCCTCTTGCCTGGGGCCCTAAGTGTGAATGCGCTTCGGAGCAGATTTCCTGGCCTCTTTGTGAGCATAAGCTTCTATAGATCTGTGATGTGGTTCTCTCATGTCATGTGAATGCATACTATACTAATGCTCTGTGCCTGCAAGCACTGGTTCTTAAAGACCGGGAGGGTTTGCTTTGCTTGTGATTCAGGCCTTAGTGAACACTGAATCCTCTCCCAAATGGGTGTGCACACGTGTTCTATAGCCCTCTGTGCAGGATCCCTGCTCACCTTGTGTTTCCCTCAGGCACAAGTTGTGTCTTTGAATGTACCTCCCGTGGGTACTTTGTCTAGACTTCCTTTCATTCCCCTGACCCTCCTTCAGTGCACTGTGTGTGCATGCTGTATGCTGTGTCTGCGGGCTTCTGCAGACCCATTGGATTCTATGAGCACAGGAAATGTGTATGATCTAAGCCAGTAAAGTCTGGCTCCCAAAGACTTTTTGTGATTTTGTTTCCTTAAGCCAGCGGTTTCTGGCAAACATTTAATTCTAGGTAGGAAATAAAAATCTGCTCGATATAGTAACTGCTTCCAAAGGGAAAAGAAGTTCTGGTTGGAAGGATCTGGGGATCTAGGGATGGCTGCCACTCATAAGCAACCTTAGGAGACTTGCTTCAACCACTTCTGGCTGCCTTTTGGGTCTGACGCTTTCTTTACCAGTATGCCAACTGCAGAACCAGGACAGGAGGCAGATAGGCTTGATTAGATCACAGACAACCTGAGGAGGGTCCTAATTCCAAAGTTCAAGTGAGCCTACAGCCCACTTTTACATCATCCATTAACCTGTCCTCCTCTCCCTTTTCTACTATGTCTTGCCTTATTTGTCTACAACTTCTATCTTTAGCTCTCCCAGAACTTCACCTCCATCCAAAGCAACTTACTTCTGCCTCCCTTGTACTGTTACTCATTTGCTCTGGCATAGTTAGTGGGAGCCCAGGTCTCAGGTGGCACAGAAGTTTTGGGGAACAAGTTAGGGCAGGAAGCCCCAGACCTGCTAGCACTAAGTCCCTTGAACCTAAATACCATTTACCATTGGTTCTCTGGAAAGCCCTGGCAGCTTTGGAACTCTCTGTATACTGCCTGAAAAATTTGGTTTTGGGTTTTTTGTTTGTTTGTTTGTTTGTTTGTTTTTGTGCAGAAACCTTTAAAAATTGTTTCAACGTGTTCCTTCCTTGAATTGTTTGGTGCCTCAGTGATCAACTTCTCATTAGACAACTTATAAAATTCACCAGAGTGTAATCCAGGTGTCTAATCTGCCCTGGATTCTGTGATTATATAGAACTTCTCAAATGGAGAGCGTACTCACTGTCAATGAGTTCAGGCTTCAAGGAACCTAAGCCAAGCCAAATCACAAGATGAGATAGGAATTTAGAAAGACCAGATCTGACTCTGGGGCAGCTAAAGGAATTTAAGGCTATAACTGGAAGAAGACCAGGCTTTATGTGAAGTTGTCTTTTTGCTTTACTGAGTGAGACCTCAAAACCTAAGTGGACCCTTTTCCTGGCTTTTGTTATATTTAATATACTAATGGGTTCTGTGAGGGGGATATAAGTTCCAGCAGCTCTTACAGTCCCAATGGACTTTAGCCCTGAGATCTCAGTGAACTGGGCCTTATATCCTTCTTATTCACTGGGGAGAGGGGAGATGAAGTACTGTTCATTTTAGCAGCCCTCTTGTTGCCTTTGACTAATCAGGGCATTGGCTTAGACATCAGGCTAGCTATGTCACCACATGGTGTATGTGACCTACACTTCTTTGAGCTTCCTATTTTATTGCTCACAGTCTGACCAAAGAAAGATGGCAGTCTCCCTTCTTTCCTAGGATCTAACTTTTTTCTCTTTTTAAAGATTCCAGATGATGGCAACTCCTCTTTGCCCCAGTGGCTCCCAGAAGGGTAAGTGATTCCCTGCAAGGGTTTTGTGGATTTTGTACAGATTCTCATGCTGCTTTTAGCTTTTCTCCTGGAAAATAGGAGAGATGGCTTCATAAGCTTGATCCAGGGGAAGGAAAATGTTCCGCCGTGGATACTGGCTGGTTGTCTGGGGCAGAGGCGAGAACTCTGCAAATTGATTACTTAGAAGCAGAAGACAGAACTTTGCCAAGGGGAGGGAGCTTTGGGACTCCCCCATTCTTGCCTCTGGAATTTCTGATCCATTGTATCATAGTGGTAATACCCTTTAGGTAGAAGAATGAGGAAGCTAGAAAAATATCTGCATTCGAAGGTTTTCTTTCCATTTCATTGTCAATAGTGTGTAGCTGATTAGATTTCTCCCTGGACTCTGTCCTGCTTCAGCTGTTTTGAGTCACCTCCTTATTCCTTTCACCCTAGTCAAGACATAAGTAGCATGCCTTATAAGCTCTGTGTGTTCTGTTTGTAATTCTTGTCTGGGAGTTTGAGACCCATGTGACTGCAGCAGAGAGTCATTTTAAGCTGCTCAGCTGATGCTTGTAACTGACTGACTCTTCCCACATACACTGCCCCCACTCTGTACCATATAGTGTACCATATACTGTATCCCCACTCTTCCTACATATACTGCCAATTATTAGTCTAGATCTTTCTTCTCTCCTTTTCCCACAATGGCCTTCTGACATTAGAATTCTCAGTGGCTGCCTCCTCTCCCTATGACCAGAGAAGAAAAAAGATCAGATCATAAAGTTATCTACTACATTTTTACAAGCTCCTTTTCCTTGTGATTTGTCTTTTAAATCAAGAGTTAATCATGTGAATGAACTCCTTTCTTCTTTTGTCAAAAACTCATCTATGTTGCAAAAAACTTCTTGGTTTAAGTGGTGCATATTATAGTTTTTAGAATTAATCACAAACTTGAGGCACCAGTTGCTTCTTCAATAGCCCTTCAGGGCTTTAGCTTTTTTCCTCAATAATTGTAAAATACACACATGCCAATGGAACATATCTGAGCTATTTTTAAATGGAGCCATTCAGTGATTTTCTAAATGCCTCCCTGTTTTCTTTCCTTCCTTCAGCTTAGTCCTTGGAAGCTGCCACAAGTTTAGAACTTCCTAAGTCTGGTAGTCTCATTGAAAACAAAACTTCACTGCCTGTGCTCAGGAAGTTATGTTATTAGAAATCAACATAGCAAGTTGCCTGTTCCACCTCCTGGCCTTGCCCCAATTTGTGGCTCCATTCTTTGCCTATATTGCTGGCAATACCTACTTATACTTCTGAGATATATTTCTTTTCAGACCAGCTGTGGAGTATACCCCAGCCACCCCACCTTCCCCACTTCTTTGCTCTCATTAAAACCAAGTACATGAGTTTTTTTCATTGAGGCTCAGGATGGCAGCTTCCAAAAGGTCAGAAAAAGTTTTTGTTTGTCCCCCTCATTTTGTAGAAGTGACACAAAGACCCAAAAAGAAGAGGGAATCTTAGCAGAGGACATGTAGAGAGTTAGTAAAAGAGTTGGGGATAAAATCTGGGTTGTCTCATGTAAGAATGGTCTTCTTTTTGGGACATTCTCTGTATTTTTATGGTATTTTATTATGGAAGTACAGGCAAAGAACAGTAAAATTAATGAGCATAGAAAAGGTATAAAAATTTTAAAATTCTCCAGTTGCTCCAACTATAGTTTTTTCTTGGTCCCTATTGAGGTGTCCATAGGGCTAGGCCAGAAACTCAGGGTCCTTTTGCTGTCTCCTTCCTAAATGGTCCTTCTTCCCCTCCTTTAAATGGTCTTTTTGAAGTCTCCCATCCTGCCTCCCCTGCCTCCACTTTATTACGTGGGCTCCTCTTTTCATGGAGACCCAAAGCCCTTTCCTGTCAGGAGGCTTGGATAGATAGTGGCCCTTTTCTCAGGGTGGAGAAGATCTCCTTGTATTCATCATTATTTTGTAGTCTTGCTCACCTATGCAGCAGTTCTTCTATAGAGGTATTCCTAGGGGCTCTGTTATAGCACAGGCCAAGAAAGACTTATCTTTCTTAGGGAAGCAGTGTCTCTAACCTGAGTGTGGAGAAGAGCCCTCTTAACCATCAATTTTTTCACATTGCCTTATGGAGCATAAGGTCCTGCAGATAAACAGAGGTGCCTTAACTGTCCCTGTGGAATAAAAGAGCTCTAATAGACTAGATCTTTGGCTAAAACCACCAGGGGAGACAGATAGGGGCACTCTGAGAGCAGATTCTATTACTCATCATCCCATGGCTTTATTTCCAGGATTACCTGTCTTCCTTCCCCCTCTCAAAGGCATGTCTTCCTAAGGGGAGAAGGTGAGCCAGGAGAATGGATAGGACTTGGGGTTCTGACGCATTTCCTTCCCTCCTCAGGCCAGCTGGAGGACTCTATGGCATCGACAGCATGCCAGATCTACGCAAAAAGAAGCCACTGCCACTTGTCAGCGATCTGGTGAGTGAGACTCTTGTGCAGGCTTAGGCTGTATCCTTGGGGTATTCCCCATTGGGCCTTGGCAAGCTGTCAGAACTGTTAGTGGCCCATTTAGTGACAAGTATTGGTCTGAAGATCAATCATTTTAAGAATTACTGAGATTTGATGATGGCTTTAGTGAGATTGTTTTACCTCACTCCCTGTTCAGAGCCCAAGGTTCTTCATAAGCTCAAGCTCCCACCTGGAACATTTATGGCTTGGACACTCAAAGCCGAACTCTGTGGTTGTCTTCTGGGTACCTAGCTCTTCTACATATCTCTACAGACTTTTTTGATGACTTAGAATGAAAACTGCCTCTAGCTCAGACCTAGATCATTGAGCTTAATATGTGATGAGCATGGCAGGTACAACCTCTTTTGGGAGGTCAAGTGACAGTCTCCTCCCAAGATACAGGCTTTCTAGACTACCTCTGTGCCTCTAGTTCTTAACTCAGTGTCTGGCACTGAGAGATGATGATAAAAATTTGTAGAATTGAATTGAAGTGGGCTTAGGAGTTAAAGATGATCTCAGGACCTCCAGGATGATCAGAAATTCCCATTTTAGGTTATACTTCCTGAGGCAGGATCAGCTCAAGGAATTTTCCATAGCAGAGTAGATAGTGGCGATAGAGTGGAGCCCAGGGTCTCCCAGAGCTGGATGTTCAGTGAGACTTGAACCCTTTTTCTTGTTACTATTTCTGCTCCTATTTTCTCTTCCTCTCCCTATTCAGTCTGTTTTTTCTATCCACCTCTTTTCCCATTTCTTCTCCATTCTCTGCTGTTTTTCCCCCACCTGTTCCTCCTTAGTTGGCTGAATGGAAATATCCTCTGCCATTTCTCTTAATCATTTTTCCCTTCCTTTCTTTCCTGCTATTTGTGTGTCCTCTCCTTTCTCTTTATCCTTCTTCCTAATGCACCTCTTCTACCAACTCTTCATCAAGCTGGTTAGATGAAGATAAATTATGATGTCATTTTTTCTTTATTACTTTCTTCCATATCCTCTGTCTCCCTTTTGTTCTCTTCCTCATTTCTTTTCTCCCTTTTTCTCATCCTTATTCTCTCTTGTCTACCACCCCCTCTTTGTTTAACTGCTTGGATAGCAGTGTCTTAATCATTTCTTATTTCCCCTCCTCCATCTTTCTGCCTTGCCTATATTTCACTCTCTAGCATATCTCTTCTCAGAGTAGGGGCTCAAGGCTTTGGGCCCTGGCCAGCTGTCTGAGCTGAAGACAGTTTTTAGTGGATAGAGGCAGAGGGGTTCAGGACATGTTCCCTATATTGGGCTATAGGGAAGAACCTCTTAGTTGCCACTGAAGGTTTTTTATGCCCTTGGGGGAGCTTTAACATCGTGTTGTTCTTTTTCTGCTCTCCTCTGCGCAGGCAATGGTGAGTGTCTCCAGAGACCCTTTCTAATCTCCTTAAGAGTCCATAACTCAAACCACCTGGCCCCTCCTCACTGTTCCTTCTGCATAGACTGATATTCTAATTCTGTCTGCCCACTATATGGGGCCCCTCTATTTTTTAACAAGAGCCTCACTAGCAGACAGCCCTAGTTCTCATACTTAACTCCTTACCCTGCTTGATTTGACTGAGGGTATATTGCCCCTTTCACTTGCCTAATCCCCTGCTTATTGGAGCTGCTGACCTTACAGCCACCTGGGATTGTGTGGGCATGGGGTGGTACCAGGGAATAGATGATAGCATGGAAACATTCTCAGGGATGATTCTTGAATGTAACTCTGACAGAGCCGTGTGTTTATTCTATTCTTAATGAACTACTTCCTACTATAATTCTAAACTTTTCATTTTTTCTTTGCCTTTCTATAAACAAGGGTTAAGATACTTAAAAAATGTGAAGAAAAGAGAAACTCTTTGGATGATAGGTACCCTGAGAGAAGTGCTGTTCTAATATTGTTAGAACAGTCCTCTGAGGACATCGGGTTTTGCTTCTTAACTGGGGATGCTGTTATCTATTACCTGTGGGAAGTCCCTGTGAATGACAGTAAAAATAGAAGGCAGTAAGTTACAGTCAGTTTGCTTTGGATACTGAAACTTCCTTCCCAGGACTTTGCCAGTCCTTGGTTGACTGGGACTGACAGAAGACCAGGGCTGACAGCAGGTCTTCTCTTACAGTCATTGGTCCAGTCCCGAAAGGCAGGGATTACTTCTGCAATGGCTACACGCACCTCTCTCAAGGATGAAGAACTGGTAAGTGACCAGTGGGCTTTCATGAGTCCACTGGCCTAAAGACCTGGTCATCCACTGTTGATCATCTCTGTAGCCATACATAATTGGGAAATCCAGAGTGTTGGGCATGCATCATTACTTGAACAGATAGGTAGTATCAAGTCTCAGTCTTCCACACTGGGAGAGGCAAGGGTCCTGGCCAGGGGTAAGCCCAAGTCTCATGTGGGAGTATATTACCACTGAATCTGGGGTATTATAGTGGATTTAGTACCGTCTGTTTTCCAAGAAAGCTGGAATGGTGGGACAAGGCTCAGACCCAGTTTTCAGGTCAGACCTGTCTTGCATGACCAGGCACACACAACATTTGGAGGCTTCTTTCTGCCAGGCTGGGCTAGTCTAGAGCATTTCCTCCACTACCAGAGGAGAAACCAGGGTCTTGATCGCTCTACAAGGTCTCAGTTCTGGTATCTCCCAGCAGAGACTTGAAGTTGCTGGTGGGTGGTGGGGAATGTGTCTTTCAGAAATCCCATGTGTATAAGAAAACCCTGCAGGCCTTAATCTACCCCATCTCGTGCACCACACCGCACAACTTTGAGGTCTGGACTGCCACTACCCCGACCTACTGCTATGAGTGCGAAGGCCTGCTCTGGGGCATTGCCCGGCAGGGCATGCGCTGCAGTGAATGTGGAGTCAAGTGTCATGAGAAGTGCCAGGACCTGCTCAATGCCGACTGCCTGCAGCGTGAGTACCCCTGTGGGATGAGGGTAGGCAGCACGGGCAGCAGGCCCTCTCCAAAGTAGTTTGTCAACCAAGAGCTAGGATAGCTAGATAGCATTCCTCTAGTCTACTTGATCCTGAAGCTTTTTCCTTTTAGAGAACATAGGGTCCTGAGTCAAGGGGCATTGGCTTTCCATATAACAAGTTTTTTGTTTTTTTTTTAATTTTTTTTTAATTTACTTTTTAAATACATTTGTCTCTGCCTCCCCCCCACCTCTTTCCCTTATAACAAGTTTTATAGCACCCTCTTAAGCACCTTTAGGAAAAATTCTTTGCGCTTGTTGTGGCCCTTAAGGATTCAGATGATTTCAGAGGCTCATTTGAGTAGTGCACACAGTGGCTGCAAAGTCCAAATTGCTAAAGCATGTTTAATTGGGGACCAAAACTAATGAGGAAAGAGTTCTGTGAGGTTCCAGGCCTCAGAGAGGACTTCCCTAGGATCCAGGGAAGACAGTATTTATTCCTTGTTTATAGATTCAGCTTTTACACAACAGTGCCCAGAACAGAAATTTCAAATGGGTCAGGCAGAGGTCCTGGAGGAGAATGTGCCAGATTCCCAAGGCCCTGGCTAAATATATGATTTGTGCTGCCATCATGGAGTGGGAGAAGAGAGTGGGGAGAGGAGCAGGAAAAACAAGTTTCTGTCTTACTGTTTTCTGGAGGTGGTAGCACTCCAAGTTCTTGTCTCCTTGCTCTGCTCCTGCTGGGCCCAGGAGTGGGGATATTGGAAAGTATTTTCTCACTCCTCTGCGTCTTCCAGGTGTTACTCAGAGCCAAGCCATAGCAATGAAAGCTTTAAGTATTGTGGTAGGAGAAAGGAAGGTCACCTTTAGACTCACAACATTTCATTATCTCAAGGTAAAATATACGACATAAAAGAGGCCTAAGGAGAAGCCTCGAGGAATTGTTCACTTAAAATGTCCTTCTTTGAAGAGCCCTACATTGGTGCCAGAAGCATGGCTACAGTAGGCATTAAGAGACAAGTATAACAAGTCAGTGGAAGAGATAGGGTTCTGAAAAGAGATAGGGTATTAAAATGCATGTGGTGATGACTTTGCCCAAACTCATCATGAGGGAGTGACAGCACAGGTGCCATCATGTCCTTGCTTGAATGGCTAGCAGCCAGGCTGGATGCTTGCCTGAAACCTTCTGAAATGTTGCTGTGTAGTAGGATGTCGATCTTCTCCTCAAGGGCCTTTCAGAAGTTCCCCCTGAAGGAAGCAGCATTGCATGGGATGTGCTAAATGGATGCAGCCCAGGTCAATTTTCATTTATCAGCAAAATCTTCTGCCTAAGTCTTCTATGAAGCAGAGTGGAATAAAATGCCCTTTTATGGGTCTCCCTGCACAGAAAACCTGCTTGTCATCCTCCCAGGGTTAGGATGCAGATGTTGGCCTTTATTTTTTGTTCTAGGTTTTGTAGCAAAGGCCTAAGCCTTTGGAGACGAGAGAGAAATAACTGAAACCTGGTCTCTTTCTGAGAAGCCTGGTTGGTGAAATACACTGGAGCAGTCTTTTCTGTCATAATTTTTAGGGCAGTAGGCAAAGCCTGCTAACCTTTGAGATGAGCTGGCTTGCTATGCCTGCTCAGATAATAATGATGGTAGTAATAATAATAGTGACTATTTACTGAGGGTCTGCTAGGTGCAAGGCATTGGGCTAGATGATTTATACATGTTGATATGGTGCTTCATACCTCTCTGAGAGATAAGTGCTGTTTTCTTCTCTTAAAAGAGACCAGTTTACCCAGCTAGGAGTAGTGGAGTCAGGATTTGAACTTCCCTGTCTGTTACCTAACTCTATCTGGCCATACATTTCTCACCGTATCACACTGATTTCTGTGATTAAAGGCACTGGAGCCATTGGGCAGAACCTGACTCTGTGCTGTGAGCAGTTCTGCGGTCTGTATCATGGTTTGGAAGTTGGATGAGATGGGTGGCTTTGTCATGCCCATCCACCACCCCTCCATGATAATCGAGATATCCATTGGTGATATTTCAGCCTTAGACTTGAAAGGTCTCTCTCTCAACTACCATCTGAGTGGTAGAAAGACAAAGCCAACCGCAGACTGAGCTACATTTTTTTATTTCTTTTTTTGATGAAAAATTCAACATATAACTAAATAGAATAAAATAACAACCCCCCATAACATTTATCAAGCTTTTACTACCCTTTGAAATACATTTTAAGCTCTAGGAGGCCTCACAAGTGATTAACTTTTCCCAGAAATATCCTAGTCTTCCTAAAGTTCTCCCACTCCTGGTGACTGCTCCCAGGCTCCATTCCTCAACCTGGCCCTTAGTCTTGTTGATGGCCTGTTGGTTACCTTACTTTCTGTCTCTGGCCATCCTCCAGGGGCTGCAGAAAAGAGCTCTAAACATGGAGCTGAGGACCGGACCCAGAACATTATCATGGCCATGAAGGACCGCATGAAGATCCGAGAGCGGAATAAGCCAGAGATCTTTGAAGTTATCCGGGATGTCTTTGCTGTGAGCAAAGTTGCCCATGTGCAGCAGATGAAAACAGTGAAACAGAGTGTGCTGGATGGCACCTCCAAATGGTCGGCCAAGATTACCATTACTGGTGAGCAGGCCAAAGTGTAAGGAGACAGGAAGCCCTAATGGGGAGGAGCCTGAGGAAGAAGCCATCTGAGTGTGAGGGAGCAAGGGGCTGGGGAGAAAGAAGAAAGAACTGAGGGAAAGTGGGAGCACCTCATTATTCATCACTCCGCTCCTACACCATGGTGCTGGGGGGCTGGGAAAGGTAAGACGGGCACCTGCAAATAATATGAGTGATAATAGAAGTATTTGGTAACAATCCAATATTATAGATTTAGTGAACAATCACATAATACAAGAGCTGGGGGTGGGGAAAAGGGGACTGGTAAGAGATCAGGGAATAGTTTAACCTGTGGTTTACTAGCTAGGGGAGGGGGTGGCTGAAGCACGCATATGTCAGGGGAGGTAAGGAACAGTTTAGGGGTAAGTGGTCAGTTAGGGCTTTGATGGAAAGCTGGGAGTATTGGGCTAGTCTTCGAAGGAAAGGCTGGTGGCTTAGGATTAAGGATAGTTTTGGGAGAGTGAGAAGATTAGGGTTCCTGTGCAAGAAGCAGAGAGAGGCTTCTCTAAGATGGAGAACATACGAGTCATGTTATGGAGGATTTCTGACTTATGGAGTATTGTCTGAAGTCTCCTATATGTATTTGGGTTGCAGTGGTGTGTGCCCAGGGCCTACAAGCCAAGGACAAGACAGGATCCAGTGACCCCTATGTGACTGTGCAAGTGGGCAAAACCAAAAAGCGTACCAAGACCATTTTTGGGAACCTGAATCCTGTTTGGGAGGAGAAGTTCCATTTGTAAGTCACAGAGGTCTTTGTCTTATCTGGAACTACGTGTATTTGGGGAGCAGTATTAAATCCTATTATTCTAGGCTTGGCCCCTGTAAGGGATGGGACAGAGGCAGTGGGAAAAACCCATTTCTCACTTGCTTTCATTGGGCAGTAGCCATTTTATTTGTTTGGGGTTTCTTCTCACATACTGTTGTATCAAGGTTACTTTACCCAAGCTCTGTCTTAACTAGGGCTATTAAAGGGGCCTCTGGACGCTTCATACTGCTTTTTCTAGTATTAGATTTTACTGCTGCTCAGTCACAAAACCAGGGACTGACCACAGTATTATGTACCTCTTGGCACTGCAATCCTGCTAGGAAGGGTTAGGTTCTTCTGGCGAGTGGGGAAGGAATGTTCTTGTCCTACAACTGGGTAATTCTGGCTTGAAGGAAGAAATCTGTGATCTGGAGTTTTCATTTCACCTAAAAGGATTCTTCTTTTCTTTCTGCCTGAGCTCCACCCCCACCCCCCAATTCTTTTTCAATTATCTCACTTTAAGGAATGGTTGTTGAAAGCTCTAGCCTAGGACTTGGACTAATATCTGGAGAATCCAGAAATATCTGGAGAATCCAGATGCTTTGTCACACTCCTAAGGCCCACGAAAGAAATAAGGACCAGGACTTTGAGCCCCAGTAAGCTAAAAAAGCTGGCCATGTAGAGTCCTTCTATTGGCTCCTTGGAGAACTCATGTGAAAAGGGATTGAGGCCTGGTAAAATCACTCTCCAGTCCAGAGACAGCAGTTACTGGGGGGGAGCACTTGGTTCTTTGAGAATCTGAATGGTTCTTACTTGAATCCTTCTTATGGTTTATTCTAAATGACTTGACTTTGTAGCCAATTTTTCCCACTTTCATCCATTTAGTAAACTATTCATTAAGCCCCTATTCTGTACCAGATACTGTACATGATATTTTGTGTCCAAAAATTAGTAAGGTAGTCAGTCTCTGGCTTCAAGAAGCTCATTGTTGATTTGTCTATTATTTTTCAGTACACTGGTAGTTATACCATTATATTTTTATGAATGTGCAAAGATTTTATGAGAACACAGAGAAAGGAGCAGCAAATTCTGCCAAGTACAACTTTTGGCTGAGGCAGTAGGACTTACAAAGCACCTGTTGGGGAAGGAGAGGTATAGGGAGGTAACCTGGGCAGACTTCCTTCTCTAAAGCTAACACCATAAAGGAAATGGCTATTCAAGTGGGTATCAAAGAATAATAGAAGTTCATCAAGCACATTCTGAAATAGATGGAGGAGCTAGATAAAAAGCTAAGCAGATATGCAAGATGGACATACCATGAATGTCAATATCCTTTACTGACTCTGAAGAGGGAACTAACAGTTGCTTCCTAGGGCTCTGTAGCATTTGTCCAGCTGTTTTCCTCTTGGTGCTATTGATACAGGTAATTACTCTTCCCCCCTCCTCTTTCTTTCTTTCTTTTTTTTTTTGTTCCAAGGCCACAAAAACTGGATAATGGTATATAGAGCCACGTGGCTGAGGAATGAAGAGCAATTTGCTGGGATAGCTTAACTCCCTTGGAACTTTAGTACCACAATCCTCTAACTCCTTTTCCTCCTCTGCAGGGCCTCCGGTGCAGCTGATGGAGCTTTGGGAGGGAATTAGATTGGGGGCTGCTGGGTCTGTCCCTAACAGAACATGCCTAATTCTCTCACAGTGAGTGCCACAACTCTTCTGACCGCATTAAGGTACGTGTGTGGGATGAGGATGATGACATCAAGTCGAGAGTAAAGCAGCGGCTAAAGCGAGAGTCTGATGATTTCCTTGGCCAAACCATCATTGAGGTTCGGACACTGAGTGGCGAGATGGACGTCTGGTACAACTTGGGTGAGGAAACAGGACCAAAGAAAGTTGATGGGAAGGGAGACCATAAAGAAGGAACTCGGGAAAAATATTGTCTACCCAAGCTACCACTCACTCACTAAAGCGTATTTCTATACAGAACCTGCCTTGTCTGTAGAGAACCAACCATGGGTAGAAATGGGGTGCAGCGGGATGGGGGTGGCTGGAACTCACCCTGGCTGGACATTTTCCAGATTTCAGAAGGCCCTTTAATCTTCCTGCTCATCCCTAATGCCATTAGCTCCCTATTCTGCTAATGGAATAGGAGAATATTTGGGGTGTTTGTGACTATGTGTTCACTGGTATAAGTTTACCCTCTTAGGTGAACCCTTGGGTTAGTGCCTCCTTTCTCATGGGTTAAGCCAGGATGGGGACTGTCCACACTGTCTGTAGTTGCTTTGGTGTCAATCTGCAGTCTTCTTTCCTTCCTAGAGAAGAGAACAGACAAATCAGCTGTCTCAGGGGCTATCCGACTACAGATCAGTGTGGAAATCAAGGGGGAGGAGAAGGTAGCCCCGTATCATGTGCAGTATACATGTCTCCATGAGGTGAGTCAGCCCTTGGTAGATGGGGGGCCAGAAAGCAGTGCTGGGAGGGGCCTTTGATAATGAACAGGATTGCTAGGTGGTTGAAGACCTGGGACCTGTTTTTTATTTTGTCCTTGGATTTTTGTGTTACTGGAGAGCCCAAGTAACAGACCCTGCCTTAGTTTTCTTTCATTAATCTGAGAACAGCGTACTGTGGCCATAGGAGGAACTGAGCAATGACTTGAAGTACAGAATTTCTGTGAAACTCTGGACTTTACCAACAGATTTTGTTTTTAATATATATTTAATTCTTTCCTTTGCTCTGTCTTCGGCAGAACCTTTTCCATTACCTCACAGACATTCAGGGCAATGGAGGAGTCCGGATTCCTGAGGCTCGAGGAGACGATGCGTGGAAGGTGTACTTTGATGAGACTGCACAAGAAATTGTGGATGAATTCGCCATGCGCTATGGCATTGAATCCATATATCAGGCCATGACGTGAGTCTTCCCTGGGGCTTTGGGAAGTGGCTACTAACCCTTGGGGAGGCTAATGAAGGCACACTGACCGGGTAGACAGGTCCTTAGTGGAGTTATATGCAGTGATTCATTGCTTCCCTCTCTGAGCTAAGTGAGGTGGTTGTATGCCCCATGGCAAAGAAGGTATATGTATAAAGGGAGTGTGCTTATCAATGACTCAGGAAAAAGATATTTGTCTGTCTACTCCAGGGTTCAGAGATAGGAAGGGAGGAGGGCACGGGACGGTTTGGACAAACCTGCCTAAGCATCCCAGGCCTGAGGAGGTAGAGCATGTGTACTCATGTATATGTGTGTAACAGACAAACTTGGATAGATTGGCCTGGATGACAGAGAGGGCACATAACTGCAGGGAAAGCAGCGGAGTCTGGAGCTGACCAAAAGTCTTATAATAGAAATTCCTGTCTACTATGAAAATAGGTAGTTTGTCTATTGGTGAGTCTGCATAGGAAGCAGCCCTAGGTAAGCAGAGGGTAGTTATTGCCCTGGCTGTGCTCATTTATTCTGCAAACTTTTATTAAGTTCCTTCTGTGTGTCACATCGTGCTAGGTGCTGAGAACAAAAAGATGAGTAAGACAGGGCCTCTGTGCTTAGGGACATCTAGCAGGAGAGAGAGACCAATAAACAAACAATTACAATATAATGCCGTAAGTGCTGTGGTAGAAGTAATCACAGGGTATTATGAGAGTATCTAAATTTTAGGGGAGGCCTGTGAGGGAAGCCATTAAAGAGTTGATGCTTGAACTGAATCTTTAAATACAGAAAAGGAGGGAGGACATTTTTGGTAGGATATTTGCTGGGTAGCTAAGATACAACAGAGTATGGAATATTCAAGAAATTGCAAGAAGTTCATTATAGATGGGGAGAAGATATATGGTGAGACATCAGTTTAAGAATGATCTCTCTGACATTCTTACTCTGTTCACTCCCCCTAGATGCTCTTATCCCAACCTGTGACCTCAACCACTACTTCTGAACTCCCAGACCGCTTTCCCCAGATCAGGCCTTGTCCTGAATTTTAGATTCATTTTCAGCTGCTTCCTGGGTATTTCCACAGGCATTGTAAACTCAGCATGGCTAAATTCCAAATCAACATTATCTCTACCAAATAAGCTTACCTTCCCATATTTCCTATTTTAGTAAATGGAATGATTTCCTATGCAGTTATCCAAAATATTTAGGAGTCAGCTGAAACTTTCCTTTCTTACTTACTACTATACCTTTAACTCCCAACATCCAACCACTAAAACCTCTAGATTCTATCTCCTAAAAATGTTTTTAATCTATCACGATTGCTATAGCTCAACAATAATGATGATAATAACTTCTGTGTAGCACATATGAGTGTTAACTCATTTAATACTCAACCCTATGAAATGGGTATCACTATTTCTCCCATTTTACAGATAAGAAAACTGATGCATAGAGACCTTTAAGTAATTTATCCAAGGTCATTGAGTAAATAAATGATGGAGATGAGATTCAAACCCAGAGTCTGACTCTAGAGTCTGTGCTCTGAACCATTTCTCTGTTCTATTTAGTGCTTTATTGCTTCTCTTCTAAATTATTGCAGTAATTCTTCAACTGATCTTTCTTAGTCTTATCTTTGTCCAAGTCTTCTTTTCCAATTTATGATCAAAGTAATCTTTCTCAAAGACTTATCTGATCACACTATGCCTTTGTTTAAAAATTTACTATAGCATTTAGGATAAACTCTTTTATTATCTACCACATTTTGCCATGTATAATGTGCACCCATGTTTTTGTGTGTTTTATACTTGGGATTATTATACCCATGGCATGTAATCATTATACCCATGTATAATGCATGCCTTTATTTTTCCCTCAAAAATTTAGGCAAAAAAGTGCACACACAGCAAAATACCATATTCTCTACCTCCTTTTCTCATTTCCTCATATTCCTCTATAGAACACCTGAACAGTAGCCATACTGATGTTTCCCAAATAAATCACTGTCATTAATATATTTGTCTTTGCAATACAATTTCCCTTTGCTATACATTTCTCCATTTGATTAATTCTTTCTAATCCTTAAAGACTTGTTTCAAACATATCTTCTTTGGGAAGGCTTTTTTCTAATCCCTTCCAGTCCCCAACCATTCAGCTTTTGGTAATCTTCCTATATTTTTCCACAGTGTTTTTGCATAGCACACCTTGGATTATCGACTGAACTTTCTAACACTTGCTTTCTCTGCCAGCCTATTACATCTTTGGAGTCTAGCACTTAGTACAGGACCTGGCACATAGTAGGCATTCATTCAATGTATATTTGAATAAATAAACTATGAAGATCCTTGTATATCAAGGTGATTAGAGGCTTCATACACATCTGTGAGATCTTTTAATAACTTGGCTTCTGCTGCAAGTCCTGAAGAATCTTTGAGGCTGAGGGTGCTATTTTTCAGGCACTTTGCATGTTTGTCATCCAAGTACATGTGTCCTGGTGTGCCAGCAGTGATGAGTACCTTGCTGGCCAACATCAATGCCTACTATGCCCACACAACCGCCTCCACCAATGTCTCTGCATCCGATCGCTTTGCAGCCTCCAACTTTGGGGTGAGTGTCATATAAAACATATCTACCCATTTGTTATCAATTAATAAAGCTTGATTTTTCATGGTCAGTACTGTAGAGCTGGTTGATAAGCCTAAAATTCAGATAGATGCCACCTAAATAGGTAAACTTATTTCTTTATCAGTATGTAGACTACACTAATAGACTATTCTTATTTCATTATGGAAATGTAGACTTACTAACAGACTCTCCTCAGACATGGATAAATAGAGAAAAATAGCATCATCGTGGTTTGGGGGCTCCACCTGGGCTCAAGTAGAACCTTTCTAGGCCAAGAACATGGCTGAGTCACCATGTTTCTTAGTCCTGCAGGTCCACAAATGGACCTTTCTAAATATTACTCAGTCTCTCTCTGACAGATTTTACCACTTAAGTTCCTATGATACTGCTGTCTAAACAAGGACGCCAATGTATATTTAGCCTATCCCTTTTCTAGTGTCTGGATTGTTTTCCCTATTCAGGGTGTACCCTTTCCTATGTTAAGGTATTTGAGAAGTTGAATCTTTACTCAGAATGTCACGTGACATGACTTCAGTATAAACGGGATAAAATATCTTTGATCCACCACAAAGATTATCTCTTTAGGCACAAAATTACTGATAACCCCAAATCCACTAGGTCTCTGAGCCCCGTTTATGTTACTAACAACTTTTTCTTGTTAATACAGGCTATCCATAGATGAATATCATTGATTAAGTCAATCAAATATCTGTTTCATCTGTCACATCCCATTACATATTGACTTAATATCTAAATATATACAATATAATCAATATGTGAATTTTAGGAGTGCTGTGCCCCACTCCTATAAGCATGTGATTATACCTTTTCTTTTAAAAGTAACTACTAAATTAGTTTCTTTTTAAAAAACTTTATTTAATATTTAACATTTTTAACATTTAAAAAGTATATACTAACTTTACACTTTTTTAACACTTAAAACGTATAAACCAAGGGAAATGATGTGGATATGGTTTAAAGAGAAGCCCGCTTGAGACTGCTTGATCACCTTCCAAATGCATCAGTCATCCTCCCTCCCATGATTGCTGCTGGGCTGTGGCTGTTAAACTGGTCTCAGCTGCCCCAAGATAAGTCAGGAGACCACAGGCTCAGGAACAAGTTGGAGAATGTTTGGATTTCCCTTTACTTGACTAAGATGAGTTAGTTTCAAAGGGATGGAGATACATTCACTGGTCCTCTCTTGTTTACTCTTGTATAGAAAGAGCTGCTTTCCCTCCCACTCCCTTTCCCCTTGCCAGTGTGAAAGGATTCCTCATTTTGAGACAGAGCTGCTAAGAGACAGAACAGGGGTGGGCTAGGATGTGTTCCCAACCCAATGTCTCTTCCTCACCCAGAGATGATTCTGTTTCTGCTATAGTCTTGGGGGCTCAGAAACAGATTATTTCTCTCTTCCGTATTATTTATTTCCCACTCTCAGAAAGAGAGGTTTGTGAAACTACTGGACCAGCTGCACAACTCACTGAGGATTGACCTCTCTACATACAGGGTGAGTGAAGACATGGCTGTGGGGTGGGATCAGAGATAAATATCAGCTCAGTCTAGAGAGACTGAAGACCAATCGTGGCTATAAAGATCGAAGACAAGGAAAATTGGTCTGTATCATCACACCCATGTGCATGGCCAGTGCCACTGGCACCTGCAGTTCTGCAGACTCCAAGGACCATGTAAATAGCAGTAGGTATGGCTGCTTTTTATAGACAGTTAGCTTTCCAACCCCACTCACATTACTCTAGCAAATTTCCTGATGACATTCTTACTGGAGAATCTTCTAAGGATAATCTCTTTGAGAAATGCCCCTTTAAAATTTAGATAATTACATTTCCTTCTTATATTTTTCCATATTCTCCTCATTTTCCAGGGGAGGTGTGAGAATCCAGCTAAGGGGGAAAGAGGGAAGCCTGGCTTGGGCAAGTAATTTATAGCAGAGGTTGTGTCCATTCCTAGGATGGAGGGAGGAAATAGATATAGTAGGAGGGTGGGTACTTGGGATGGGGCAGGATAGGGAAATGGGCAGTTTTTCAATTCTTCTTAAGTTAGATCTTCTTAGAATTGCTTCATTACTTGCTTTAAATTACTGTGAATTTCCAAAACAGGCAATATACCCACATTAAAAAGTAAGTATAAAAATAACCTAAAGTAAAAGAGAAATGAGGTTTTAACTATCTGCACTTCCAGTGCCCTCCATTTGCATGAATAATGGAGAGTTGACTGTATATCTTATATTTGGCATATAAGTAGCTATTTGAAGGTTTTAAAAGGCGACTCTTAAAATGGGGAGTGGCTCAACATCTCCCTTCAGCTGTCCTTGGCAGCTTCTTCCTAAAACTTGCACCAAAGGGAATGAAGTGAGGCATGGCAGGAAGGTCCTAAGGAACTCTTAAAAGCAGTTCTGCTCAGAGCTGTGCCATCTGCTGACCCAAGAGCAGAGCTCTAGCTGAGGCCCACTGTACAGAAAGTACAGGTCTTGGGTCTCAGTCTGGTCTGTAGTGTGGCTACACTTATATTCCAGGATATACAGTAAGATTGTAACTTTTGAAGAACTCACTTCTGGGTTATAAGAATCTCTACCCAAGAAAAGCGTGTGTGTGTAAATGTGTGTGGGTGTCTATGTGCTCCTCTGTGCAAATGCACACACATGGCATGGGAAGTTGCATTGGAGGGTAGGAAGCATTGCTTTCTGGCCTGGGGAGTATTAACCTCTGCTTTTACAAGGGCCTGTCTGTGTCAGTGAGAAAGAGAGGGAGACTTGTAGTATTACAGCTTTTTTCCATCTCAACAAGGGAAAATTCCAGTGGGTAGCAGTTTGATTTCATTGTTTCTAGAAGGGAAGGCTTTCATATTTCTCTGTTCCTTTCTTACATTTACTTGATTTACCACAGAATAATTTCCCTGCTGGGAGCCCTGAGCGGCTTCAGGACTTAAAGTCCACAGTGGATTTGCTGACCAGCATTACTTTCTTCAGAATGAAGGTAAGAGATGAACTGGTCTGGGGGCCCGGCCATAGGCACATGGAGAATAAGGATCACTTGGCAGAGTTTGAGACTGTAGGAATCATCACCTCTAAGCCCACATTTTAATACACCTGTTCCCTGGATTACTCCAGAGAAGACCATGGATCAAAAAGGATGGTTTGGCAATTTACCACATCAGCTGTCTTGGCAATTTCAATCCAGGGCAAAGCCCAGGAACCCACAGAGGGATGAAAGGAATCCGGAGTAGTTTGGAGGTAGTTCTAGGAGGAGATCCCTCCCTGGTGAGTAGGACTCTGGACCCATGATTCTTTTATTAATCTGCAGGTGCAAGAACTGCAGAGTCCTCCAAGAGCCAGCCAGGTGGTCAAGGATTGTGTGAAGGCCTGTTTGAACTCCACATATGAGTATATCTTCAACAACTGCCATGACTTGTACAGTCGTCAGTATCAGCTGGTAAGAGGTTGGGAATCACATGGGACCAGCTGTCAGTGGCTTTTGAAGCCTCAGCTTTCGTTTGCTATGGTCGTGGTGGAAGGGAGCTCAGGACAAAGTCCTTAATGTTCTTGAGGGTGAGTGAGTTTTGTAGGATTTGGACCATCTAGACCATGTGAGACATTTGTGGATGGACCATTGGACCAGATGTGACGTAACTGAGTTGAACAGAAGTGGCAACAGTACGTTTTAGTTTGGAGCTAAAGAAAGTGACCAAAATTTGGGCAGTTTCAGTGGGTGAGTAGGTAGATTCACAGTCCATTCCAGAGTCTTTTTTTCTCCCCCAAGATTAATTTTATTCTGACTCATAGATCCCTCTACATTCCAGTTTGCCTTCCTTTGAGATCTGTAGCTGTCTCTCTGAGCTACTGGCTAATGGAAGTTTAATTTTTCCCCTCGGCCACTTCTCTTTGTACTGCATGGTCTTCTGAGATATACTGATCAGCTGAATATCACAGCCAACCCTGTTCTTCTGTAAGGCTGAAATACTTCACTGTTTTATGCTGGCATTCTAACAGTATGTGGTAACTTTGTACATGTTTCTCAATCTTTCCAATAGTGTAATTTCAAAGCCAGGACCTCTTTCTGTGTCTAATTACTCACAGTGCCTCTCTTAGCAGTGTCTTGCAGAACACACCTTTGCAGAATAGATTCCCTTTTGTCCAACAAGTATGTATTGAATGTTTGTTCTCAGCCAGGTCTGAGGGAAGCATAGTGCTTCTTCAGTTAATTTACAGTCTCATGAGCATATGTATAACTCCAATGAAAGCAGTCTGTCACAAGGGCAGTGAAAGAGGGCTAAAACTGAAGGAATTCCAAGGAGGGAGAATTCACTCTTGATCCGATATTGGGAAAAGCTATACAAAACAAGCAGCATTTAAGATAGACCTTGAAAGGCAGTAGGATTTGGACAACCAACGATGAGAGGACAACCTAAATCTTAGGCATTTGCCCTTTGGTGAATATACTCAATTTGTAATGCTTCAGGAGCACCTTAGTAAAGACTGAAACCTTGTTCACACTGCCTCCTCACATTCCCAACTGTACTTTTTGTGCCAGTCCTATCTTTAAGACTTCCTCCTTTTAAGGTTTGTAAAAGTTTCTGTTGTCCAGGGGAGGTTTTCCTGGGTCTTCTTGTATGGCTTGGCACACTCTGGGCTTCTCTGTTATCTACCTATGGATTGCCTGTGATTGGAGGAAGACACTGTTTTCAACTTTGATCTTTTATCTTTACAGGAGTCTTTCTGAATATTTGGTCTCTATTCCCTACCATGTGATGAACCTGGGCTTTGAAAGGGGGGTTATACGCTATTCAGGGACTTTCTTTAGCCTTTGAATTTTGTTTACTATATTTTTACTTTCACTTTCATTTTCTCACTATTCATTATTTACAATAAAGTAAATCCTTGGTATTTTTTTTATTTCCCTCTACTGACCTTCAGTCATTGGTTCATTTGTCTGTCAACTCTTTGAACAAACTGAGCACTAGGAATGTGAAGTTGATTAAGACATGTGGTCTTAATCACATGTGGGGAATTGGGGACATCTGTAATAGTGTCAATAAAAAAAAAAGATACATCTCTGCCTTTGGAGAGCTCATTGTTTTTTATTATTCCATTGTTACTATCCTTTATTGTAATTGTACTTGTCTATTACATGTATACCAGAGGTTCACAAAGTGCTCTGGGAGCCCAGAAAAGAGGCATCTAACCAGACCAGGGGTATCAGGGAAAACTTTTGAGGAAAGGTAAAGTTCAACCAGAATTTTGAAGAATGAGTAGGAATTAGTTAAAGAAAGAGACCAGGGAGGAGGGCAATACCATACAGAGGAAATAGCATGTTTGGATGTACAGAATTATGAATGAGTATGTCAGTGTGGAGAAGCAGAAGCAATTTAATTAGTGTAGTTAAAGTGTCAGGCTTTGGAGTTCAGCTGTATAGGATCAAGTCTTGGTTCTGCTATTTTTATAGCTACATGACCTTGGGCAAGTTGTACAACCTTATTGTCCTTCGATCTCCTCATCTATAAAATGAAGGTGGTGATAATTTCTGCCCATGGAGTTGTTATGAGGATTAAATTAGAAAATGCATGTAAAGTTCTTAGCAGAGTGCCTGGCACATAATAAGTGCTAAATAAGTGATCGTAGTGATGTGGTAATGGCCACAACAAAAGAGTAGTTGTAAAGTATGAAGTGTAGAGAGAGGTCACAGTTTGAAGGACCTTTGTGTGAAGCTATGGAGTTGAAACTTTATTAAAGGCCAGTGAAGGGCAGAGAAGTGATAATAAGGTTTTCCTTGCAGAAAGATCACTGACAGTGGTGTGGAAGAGGGACCTTTGAAGGTTAAAGACCAGTTAGGAGATCCTTGAATGATAAGAGCCTAAGCCCGGTAGTAGCAGAAAATGTTAAAGGAAGAGCTGTATTTCAGTGATATTAAGGAGGCATATTCCACATTCAGTGGATTCTGTCCTGGTTTCTAGTTACTTCCTGGTAATGCAGGCTAGTTATGGACTGTGGAGACTTTATGATGGCATATGGCACCCCACATAAAAACTCTATCCCTGTCTTTCTGGGTGGTTCCAATTTTGCTTTTGTCCCAGTGGGAGGTAAAATATTCATTCCATCCTCCCTGTGGTGATTCCTCCTTGCCCTGTCTGGGGTCTGAATGTAGAGTTGCTTCTCCTTTCCTGAATGCACCATTGTATTCCTTTACTTTTTCCCAACCTAGTCCTTTTTTCACCCTCAGCTTTATTGAAATATAAGTGATATACGACAATGTGTAAGTTTAAGGTGAACAATGTGATGATCTGATACACACATATATTGTGAAGTTTTACCACAGTAAGGTTCATTAACATAACCTTCATATAATTACCATTTTTTGTTGTTGTTATGGTGAGAATATTAAACCTGTACTCTCATAGTATCTTTCAAGTATACAATACAGTGTTAACTATAGTCACCATTCTGTACCTTAGATTCCCAGGACTTAACATCTTATAACTGAAAGTTTGTACTCTTTGACCAATATGTCCCCTTTTCCCTCACTCCTTAGCTCCTGGCAACCACCATTCCACTTGCTTTTTCCATGAGTTCGATGTTTTTAGATTCCCCATGTGTGTGAGATTATGCATTCTCACCAATTTACCCACCAACAGATTTGTCTTTCTCTGCCTGACTGATTTAACTTTGCATAATGCCCTCAAGGTCCATAGATGTTTTTATGAAGGACAGTATTTCCTTTTTTACGTCTGAATAATAATTGTGTTTATATACCATATTTTCACATTTTCTTTATCCATTCATCCATTGATAGACACTTAGGTTATTTCTATGTCTTGGCTCTTATGAATAATGCTACAATAAACATGGGGAGTACAGATATGTCTTTAAAATAGTGATTTTATTTCCTTTGAATATATACCTACAAATGGGATTGCTGAATCATATGGTAGTTCTGTTTTTAGTTTTCTGAGGCACCTCCACGCTGTTTTTCATAGTGGCTGTACCAATTTACATTCCCACCAACAGAACATCAGGGTTTCATTGTCATCACATCCAGCACTTATCTCTTATCTTTTTGATGATTTCGATTCTAGCTGGTATGAGGTAACATCTCATTGTGGTTTGGACTTTAATTTCCCTGATGATTAGTGATATTAAATACTTCTTTATGTACTTGTTGAGCAGTTGTGTGTCTTCTTTGGATAAATGTCTGTTCAAGTCCTCTGCCCATTTTTTTTTTTTGATCACTTTTTTTGTTTGTTTTTTGCTATTGAATTGTATGAATTTCTTATATAGTTTGAATATTACCCTTTATCAGGCATATGGTTTGCAGGTATTTTCTCCCACTCCATTGGTTGCCTTGTCATTTTGTTAATTGTTCCTTTTGCTGTACAGAAACATTTTAGTTTAATGTTGATTAAACTAAATTCCACTTGTTGATTTTTGTTTTTGTTGTTTGTGCTTTTGGTGTCAATATAAAAAAAAAAATCATTGCCAACACTGATGTCCGAGTCTTTTTCTAGGAGTTTTACAGTTTCAGGTCTTACATTGAAGTCCTTGATCCAGCTGAGTTAATTTTTGTGAGTGGTGTAAGATAGGGACCCAATTTCATTCTTATGCATGTGAGCATCCAATTTTCCCAACACCATTTATTAAAGAGACTCTCCTTTCCCCATTGGGTATTCTTGTCTCCCAAAGGTCTTTTCTTGTCCAGCTAGGCAAATGGTTTCCTAGATGCAGTTCTTTCCCCTAATGGGGTTAAGGGAAGTCCTTCCAGGGTTTAAGGGAAGTCCTAAACCGTTGAAGGTTAGTTCAGCCTGTGTGTTAGGTCTGTTTGGTAGCTCCTGCAGAACTTGGAGTAGTTCCTCAGAGCTGATGTGTACATGTGTGGCGGGTGGGGGCTGTCAGAGGAGAGCTGCTAGTGTAGGTCACGTGGAACTTGACCTACTTAGTGAGGCTGGAGGGGCTGCTTACTTCAGTCAATGAGTCTCGCAATATGCATAGCTTCTGAGGAAGTGGGGTCAGGCATCTTCATGTCTCAAAGGCTGACCAAGCTTATCAGATCAGTGCTCTGGAGCTGGGGAGAGAACTTCTCAAGGATGAACTCTTTGTCTCCAAGGTCCTCCCAATAGTCAGTCGCCTCTGACATAACAGGGGTGGTCTTGTGGAAGACAGTTTCTAGGAAGGGTACCTGATTCTAGAGGAAGGAGCTTGGGGAGGGGAAAAGAAAGAGGAATATTAGAGAGACTCTTCACATTCCACTCTGACTATAACTGTCTCTTAACTTTCTCCTCTGGAACAAGAAACAGGAACTACCTGTAGAGGAACAAGGGCCTAGCATTCGAAACCTGGATTTCTGGCCCAAACTCATCACGCTCATTGTGTCAATCATTGAGGAAGATAAGAATTCCTACACACTTGTTCTGAACCAGTGAGTATCACCCCACTTGGCCCTGTCTGGTTGGTGGTTGGTTTGTCCATCTGTCTAACAGTCTCTTTCTTTCCTGTCTCTGTATGTTCGCAGTGCCATCTCTTCCTCCTGTCCGTCCATCTGTCCCTCTGTCTCTTGTATCTGTCTAGGTAGCTGTTTCTGGAGACAGGTGTGGAAACATAATGGGGGGCCCTGCCCAGACTGCACCAGCCTCCCTGGAGTGAGAGGCCTCTGGGAATAGGAGTCCCAGGGGATCCAGAAACCGTGTGTGTATGTGTCTATCTGCTGTGAATTAAGTGGGCAACCCTATAGCCCACCTCTTTACATTTTCCCCTTCAGTTTATTTAGCCTGGGCCTGCCTTCTGACCTCAACCCTTCTCCTCTTGGCTGCACGTCCCTGACTTTTGGGCACCCTTCCCTGGGCCCACTTTGCCTGAGGAGATTATCTGCCCCTACTTGTCCTACCACCGGCCCCTGAGCCCCCTTTCTTCAGACTGAGCCTACCCATTTCCTAGTCTCCTCGCCAAGAACTAGGCATGTTAGCCTTGGAATCAATCAAATCAAATGGTTCTTGCCTTATTTCCTGACTGTGGCTTCTTCTATCATCCAGGTTTCCTCAGGAGTTGAATGTGGGAAAAGTCAGCGCAGAAGTGATGTGGCAACTTTTTGCCCAAGACATGAAATATGCACTGGAAGGTAAGGGTATGCCCAAGGCTTTGGGCCACAGGCCCCGTGTCCAAGCACCTGGTTTGCCGTCTCTTTCCTCTCCCAGACAACTGCAGGTTCAAGGCGAATGGTACAATGAGAAATTAGAGGGATTCCAGGCATAGTGGATGACAGGTCTCAGGAGGTCTAGGGTGGGCAAAGGTTCAGCCAAAAGAATAATGGAAATGGCTGTGTGGATGTAGGATCCTCCCTCCAACTTTAGAGCAAATGCCTGTTCAGGACTTTCACAGCCCAGAAATCAACTCCTTCCATCTGGGTGTTCACAAGTGGCCCACTCCTTGGAGTCTTGTGAAACTTACCTTTACAGTGTTAAAGAATCATAGACATTTAAATACATAGATAAGATTATTTTCTCACAGTGGGGACTGCCTGGCCTGGGAAAGCTGCTCTGGATTGGTGTGACAGAGCCAGAAAGATACTTCTGTCAGTTCCCCTGTAGAGCAAGGTCACAGATAAATTATTATTTATCTTGTTCATTCAGCTTATTCTTTTGTTCTTTTTCCACTTTGGTCTACAAAAATATCATTCTCTACTTGTGTCAGGCCTCCTCACTTGCACCCTTCTGTGCTCCCTTATTTAGCTGCCTTTCCTGCCTGTTTATATGTTTATCTCCTCTGTCTATGAAAGTGGATCTAGAAGGAGAACAGCAGCCTGGGAAAAGGACGAAGCAGAGTCTGGATCTGTTACTTGGGTGTAGTAGCAGGGAAAAGAGTAATCCTCAGACTTAAACTTTTTGAGGCTTAGGATCAGTTAGTTGTTTGTTTGTTTTTTTTATTTAGGTATAATTAGCATACATGATATAAATTTCCAGTGTATAACATAATGATTTGATGTTTCTATGTATGGCGAAATGATCACCACAGTAAGCCTAGTTGTAGTGTGATGAATATCACCATACATAGTTATAAATTTTTTTTTATTTGTGATGAGAACTGTTAAGATTTACTTTCTCAAAAACTTTCAAATAGGGAAGGGGAAAGTCAAGGAACATATAGCAAGGACTCATGGACAAAACCAAAGGGGAAGAGTTGAGAGAGGGACGGAGGGAGGGAGAGGGCAAGGGAAAGTGGTGGGGGGGAGGCAGAGATAAATGTATTTGAAAAAATAAATTATTAAAAAAAACTTTCAAATATGCAATACAGTATTATTCACTATAGTTACTATGCTGTACATTACACCCTCAGGACAAAATTATTTTATAACTGCAAGTTTGTAGTTCTGACTCCATTCACCCATTTCACCCACCCCCTTCCTCTGAAAACCACCAATCTGTTCTCTGTAGAATCATTTTGTTTTGAGATTGAAAGAAACATGAAAATCTGTGGTAAGTCTGAGACGGCACAGGCTGTACACACATTCTGTTAATTCCACCCCATACTGGCAGCCTCCTGCCCACACTGGGTCAAGCCTGGGGCTGTAGCCCATGCCTTAACCTGTCAGGCCAGTGAGGACGTCACTTGTCCCTCTCCTCCAGGTAGCACTTGGAGAGCCTGATGATTCCAGTTCTTGACAGTGGATTTGGGTGCAGGGGGGAGCAGATAAAATACTTTGAAAAGTGAATCCCACCAGAGAGAGTGTAAAAGAGGGACAGAGGTTTCAAACAGCTGTCTCAGGAGCTAAGTGAGAAGGGGAAACTGGAACACTGGGCTTCAGGCCTTTTACTTGATACCAGCTAAGTCAGCTCAGCTTTCCTCTATTTTTATATGGGATGCTGGCTGAGATTTCTTTTGAAAGGAAAATTCTGTTCTTCTAATGTTTACAACAAACAAAAGGGTTGAAAACTGCTTTAAGAGAAAGAACTAATGTTGACCTAGTTTTACCACCTACTCAACACTGTGATCTTAGACTGAGCTACTTAATTTTTGTGAGCTCCCATTTTCTCATCCATTCAATGGGAATGATCATAGCACCTATTTCATTGAGCTGATAAAGTAACTGAGATGTATGTAACATACCTAGCATACTGACTGGCATTTTTGCCCAGCACTTAATCTTAGATCTTAAGGACAATAAGAAATTGTCCTTAATAGGTAATGTACACAAAGTAGCGTTTTTACAAGATTTTTTCTGTAGTGGAAAATGAGGGCAGTTGGAATGGGGAAAGACCAGAAGCAGAGAGTGCAGATAATGTTGAAATAATTTAGTTTGAGGGGACAGGGCTGGGATTAGAGCAGGGAAATGGAGAGGGAAGAATGGGCTTTGATAGACATTGGAAGGAAGTTGTCCAGGACATAGTGATTCTTAGAACGTGGAGGGCAAGAGAAGAGGGAAAGTTTGGAGACCTGGATGATAAAATAATGTGTTGACTGTGACTGTCACCCAGTATATTTTAAGTGAACTTTATTGAGGTATAATTTATATACAATATAGTAAAAACACTGGAAGAGTACAGTTTGATGAGTTTTGACAAATAAACACACCTGTGTAACTACTATCCAAATTAAAATATAAAACAAAGTTTCTTTATGCTCCTTTGCAGTAAATCCCCACCCTATTCACTAAGTGTTCGTTGAGTATTTTCTTTGTGTCAGACACGGTGCTAATTACTAGAGGCCCAAAGAGATGAATGAGGCATAGCCCCAGCCCTTGGCAAGTTCACAAACTAGTCTAGACAACAGACAAAAATTGGCAATTACAATTCAAAGTTGTAAGTGTCACAAAAGGAATAAGCCTAGGATGCTAGTAAGAGAACTATGTAACCCAGACCTGGAAAGGCTTCCTGGAAGTGGTGATGCACAAACTGAAACCTGAAAGATTATAGGACTTAGCCGGTGGGGAGGGAGGGCAGTAGTGATCCAGGTTAGAGAGGATGATAGTGAGATTTAGGTTACAGTGTGGGTAGAAAGAAATGGATAGATTCCAGAAAAGTTCTGGAGGTAAAATCAACAGGGATCGGTGATTTAACTTTATGTGAATAAAGAAGAAGAAGGAAGACTTGAGGATGATTCTCAGCATTGAACAAGAGGGTAAGATTAGTGTGTATATGCTGTTCAGCTTCAGCTGGAGCTGTTAAGATGGTGCAAGATGGGGACTAGAGTTAAACCTGGGCAAAGTGAGATGTTCCATCAAAGTCATATGTAGACATTACCAAAAACAAAGAGAGATTTGGGGAAGATAATCAGCATTCTGGACAGTTGAAATCATGGCTGAAGGGACTCCCCAAGGATGAAAGACAAATAGAGGAGGAATTTGGAAATCAGGCATGATTGCTCTTTTTGACATATTAACTATACCCCACCCCCCCAACACCACCCCTCAACAATAACCTCAAGCAACTTTGCCAGAAGGTGCTTCTATGACTCCATGCACTTGTTAGAATAGTTTTTTTAAAAAATTTCTTTGAAAGATTTTATTTATTTATTTTTAGAGCGAGGGGAAGTGGGGGAGAAAGAGATGAAGAGAAACATCGATTGATTGCCTCTTATACACAATCAACTGGGGTCCTAGCCCACAACCCAGACTTGTGCCCTGACCAGAAATCAAACTGGCAACCTCTCAGTTTGCAGGACAATGCCCAACCTACTGAGCCGTGCTGGTCATGGCTTGTTAGAATAGTTTAAAGTGTGTCCAGTGTTTTATTCACCACAGAAGTTAATGTAGAAATTGGGGTTTGGGACCAGAGTACAGATAATGGATTGACAGAGAAAGTGAGAATTATATGTAAATACAGTAATTGAAGGTCACTAAAAGAAAGCAGCTAGGGAGCTCTAGAATTATGGAGCAGCACTTCCTCTACTTCCAATTGGTTGCTGAACAGGAGAGAAGGAAGACCCTCCTGATGGTATCTTTTGTTTGTTTGTTTCTAGGCTTTTAGACTAGTTAAGGACTGCAGGGTAGAGGGGTGGAAGAGAAGGGGCAAGCCCTGAGAGGGTTTCTCTGATGTCCCTGATTTTTTCACTCCTTTAATCGTTCATTGGTATCTCTGCTCTGCCACAAGCATCCACTGTCATTCGTATATGAAAAGTCCCCTTTCTGGGTGGTAAGAATTTTTGGTTTGTTGCCCCTTTACCTCTAGTTTTATACCTTTTCCTCTTCCCTTGCTCACTGCTTCATAGAAGAAACTGCAAATGCAACTTCAGATTGAGATGGTGCCAGGAGATGAAATTCCTGGGACCCAGAGCCCTTTGAGCCTGCATCCCAGCCTTCCATTTCCTCCTTGAGTGTCTGCTGCATAATTCAGAAGGGCCAGCTGCCCCACACTGTATGTTCCACCTTGACCTTGAAGCGCATCACCCATGGCAACTCACAGTTGAACAATAGAGTTCCCAGGGACAATAGCTTTCCCTTCTCTGTTACTCAGTACTCTCCCCCATTTGCTTGCTTTTACATTGTATTACATGTAAGCACATACAGTTGGCTTTAATTATTCAAATTAATGGTCCATCTTTAAAGAGGGTAGATGATGAGAACCTGTGTTCATGATCAGTGCTCCAGACTCTAGGAAAGCTGTGGGTGCTCTTTGTCATAGATTTTCCAGAAGGCCACAGAGACTCGGCTGGAGATTATAGATCATTCAAGTCCGTACTGAGCATCCTATTTTCTGTAACATCATGGTCCTTTCATCTGGCTGTCTTTCCATGGTTTCCAGAGTGACTTTTCTTATTTGCACACTTCTTTGAGAGTTCATTTTTCAGTGTCTCAGCTCTGCTCTGGGGCCCTTCAGTTTACATCAAGATTCTGTTGCACCATGGCAGCTCAACTGCAATTTCTGTCAGCGTGGGTCCACTTTGGTTTTCCCTGTCTCTGGAAGCTGTCATTTACCCATTCATGTCATATCCAACTGCTCATCTTTGCATTTTTAAGCCTGTATTTAAGCTACGAGGATTAGAAAAGCCCTGGAAAACCATCATCCCTCTCCAGTCCTGGGCAGTTTCCCCACCAGTCAGCATTAGCACCCGTATCCTTTTCTCATCTTTACCAGAGGCCATTACCTCGCTTGGCACTTCCAAAAGCCAGAGCAGTAAGACTATAGGCCTTATCTGGGAGGCTGGCTTAGTCTTTAAAGGAAGATGTAAGCCAGGCTTTAAGAGAGCAGAGCACTCACTGGTAACAGGGGAATGGCTGTGAGGCGGTGTTTGGGAGTCACCCTTTTAATAAGACTGGACCTGCTGCCTTGGGAAAACTCAAGAACCAGGGCCTCTACTGCTAGGACCTGACCCAGCCTCCTTCCCTACCGCTAGAGCATGAGAAAAACCGGCTGTGTAAGAGTGCTGACTACATGAACCTACACTTCAAGGTGAAGTGGCTCCACAATGAATATGTGTGGGATCTGCCTGCCTTCCAGGGGCAGGTGCCTGAGTACCCAGCGTGAGTCATCAAGTGGGCACTACGGAGGGAAGGGAAGAGGGTCCCTTTGGCTTATGGGGAGGGTGGGGTCAGTATTCTCAATTTGGTTCAGCAAGCCAGTCTTGAGACCACCTGTTCTGGGCACTGCTGTAAAAAGAGAAAAGTGTCAAACTGTGTCCTACCTTCCAGAAGACCCCTGTCCAGGGGAGCTGTCAGGCACATGGCATATGCCAACAACTAGGCTCAGCCCTTAATTCACTTACCTGGCTGCAGGTGGTTTGAGCAATTCGTACTACAATGGCTGGATGAGAATGAGGATGTATCCCTGGAATTCCTGCGTGGGGCTCTGGAACGAGATAAGAAGGATGGGGTAAGTCAGGGGCTTGGCTGCACAGGACTGAGACCAGCAATTGGCTGTCAGCAGATGTTCCTGGGCTTTAGACAGATTGTCTCTCCCTACCTGTGGGGGCCATGAGAAGGGCTATTGAGGGCCACTGAGCCACTCCTGCTGGGCAGAGCCCTTTTGAATGAACTCTAGGAACTTGGAAAGAAGTAGTGGCTGAAGATGCTGACCCCGTATTCTTTAGTTCCAGCAGACATCGGAGCATGCACTCTTTTCCTGCTCTGTGGTGGACGTCTTTACACAGCTCAACCAGAGCTTTGAGATCATCCGAAAGCTGGAATGCCCAGACCCCAACATCCTTGCCCAGTACATGAGGAGATTTGCCAAGGTGACCATGACCCTCCCTACCCTGTCCCCTTACTACCACCATACTCACAGCCTTGTCACAAGTCTGAGCTCAGCCCTTCTTTGTGTCTGGGGTGGACAAGTGACTTTGTCTCATTGCTGTTTTGGGGCTGAGAGGGAGCTTTGTCCTTCCTGTGAGATTCCCCTTTACGCCTGTGTTGTATTGTTCTTGGATGACCGGTGTGCCTTCTCAAGCAAGATCCTTATGGGGAGAGCTAAGGGTTCCCTGTCTTTTCCTTTTCTCCTCTTTTCTCAGACCATCGGGAAGGTGCTGATGGAGTATGCAGACATCTTATCAAAGAATTTCCCAGCTTACTGCACAAAGGAGAAAATGGTGAGGGTCAGGCCCAGGGACTCTTGGAGAAGAGATTGGAAGACACTTGAACCCTTACTTTGGAATCTATCCTTAGAGCTGAGGGTGGAGATGATGCTCCTGACTTCTGATTCCCACCAGAGCTTTGCTTGAGATTGTGCCACAGTATAATAAGAACTTGACTAGGAGCTCCTCTGAGCCTCCATGTATTACTTCATCCCCTACTAAGCTAGACTATTGTTAGTCTTTTTCTTAATAAAGAAAAGTTGAGGTATTCAAAGCGTTATAAAGGACAATACCATGAACACCTGGGGGCCACCTCCCAGCTTAAATATGGAAACATTCTAGTCTTCATTCATGGAGAAGTGTCTGAATTGGTTCCAGATATCAGTGCTTAGGGAAAGACACATGTAATAGCTGTCATAAATCCCCTGTGGCTTTTGGAGTAGTATGAGAAAGGGAGGAACCCTGTGCTGATGGGTCCCATGCTGAAAGTAGCCAAGACTCAGCAGCTCCATCTGTCCCCAAAGCCCTGCATCCTGATGAACAACATGCAGCAACTGAGGGTCCAGCTGGAGAAAATGTTTGAGGCCATGGGAGGCAAGGAGGTAGGTCTTAGGGTTTGGGGTTGCTGTACTTTTCCTTTATTCCTGAGCTTCCTGACCATGGAACTCTACCCTCCCCTGACTGGGTATAGGCCAGGAATTTAGCTTTGGGTCCAGGCTGGCTTGGGCTGAGAGATTTGAGTGGGCATTGGGGTAAAGGCCCTACGAGGGAGGAGTGGGGCACAGAAGGGGAGAAAAGAGTAAGAGAACCAGCTTAGCAAAGCCCATCTCCTGTGGATACAGTTGGACGCTGAAGCTTCAGACAGTCTGAAGGAGCTTCAGGTGAAACTGAATACAGTTCTGGATGAGCTCAGCATGGTGTTTGGAAACAGGTTAGTGGCCCCAAAACAGCCCTCAGAGCCAGATGTGGTCCTTGGCCAATCCCAAAGCCCCTGCCCCACACCCATCTATCCAGCTGCATGTGTGTGGATCTTCCATCTCCTCCCGATGTCCCTCCCTCATAGTATAGCTGAAGCTGCACCATGAGCATTCTGGAGTAGGATCAAATAGCTGGTGCTGCTCCAGGAACAGTGTGTGTTTGGGAAGGAGAGGGTTGTATTCTGGGCACATGTATAGTTTCCAGGTGCGGATTGATGATTGCGTTAGACAAATGGCCGACATCCTGGGCCAGGTGCGGGGCCCAGGGAATGCATCCCCCAATGCCAGGGCCTCAGTGGCTCAGGATGCAGATAGCATGCTCCGACCTCTCATGGACTTCCTGGATAGCAAGTGAGTATGGTACTCGGGACTGTCCTCTGGGACAAGCAGGGCAAAGGCAATCATACAGAAGAGCTTCTTGGGGAGGGAGATTCTCACTCACCCACCCAGCCTTACCTGTTGCCTGGGCCTGCAGCCTCACCCTCTTTGCCACTGTGTGTGAGAAGACGGTCCTGAAGCGTGTACTGAAGGAGCTCTGGCGGGTGGTAATGAACACAATGGAAAGGATGATTGTTCTTCCCCCACTCTCTGACCAGACGGTAAGGTCACTTCCCTTCAACTTCCTCCTGCTGTGCCCCTTACCTCACTACATACTTTCTGATCGAGTTTGAAGTCCTCTGCTTTTGACTGGCTCTCTCTCTGCCCAGGGCACCCAGCTGATCTTCACTGCTGCCAAGGAGCTGAGCCATCTTTCCAAACTCAAGGTACTCTAGATGGGTGGGGTCCTTCTGAGGCCAGTGGGGAGGGGGTTGCCTGGAAGGAAGGAAATTTGAGCATTGGAGACCAAAGAGGAGGGAAAGGAAAGGAACATGTAGCTATGGGTTGGCACGTAGGGGTAAGGTTTTCATGACAACCCTGAGCTGTCATGATGCTCTTGCTTTCTCTGTGATTCCAGGACCACATGGTGCGAGAAGAAACACGGAGTCTTACTCCAAAGCAGTGTGCCATCCTTGACCTCGCTCTGGACACCATCAAGGTAGAGACCTCCCCTGGCTCCAGACAGTCTTACTACCACACCCTCTTAGCCTTGGCATTCACTCTGCCGGACTAGGTGTCCCTCGGGCTCTTGCGACCCCACATCAGAAGAGAATGATTTTTATGTCTGTTTCTTTCTCTGCTATGTCTATATTCCTTTTGGGGAGCAACCAAAAAGGCACCTCCTGAGTAGTCTCAGGTGACTCAGGGAGAATACTTATTCCTGGATTCTGAATTGCACCCATTCAGTTCACATAGCTCTTCATTGCCATTCCTGAATATTTTCTGCTGGGAATTAATCTCCCAGATCCTAATTCCCCAGATCTGGCTGACATTTCCCTCTTTCACTTAGATATAAAGTCATTTGGGTATTCACAGGATTTTTTTCCCCACTACCTGTTTATTCATTCAGTGAGGCAACACGTACCAGATACCATGCACTGTGAAGGATACAGAGAAAATTAGATATGGTTCCTTGTCTCAAGGTGGTTATAATCTGGTAAGGTGGTAATAAGGCAGGTACATAAGAACTGTGATTCAGTGCACAGGGAAGAAGTATGTCATAGGTATAACGTTCTTTAAGAGCTCAAAGGAGTAAAAGAGCACTTCTGGCTATACTCTGCCCAAAATGCCTCTATCCCATATCTTTCCCTGTCCAGCTAGAGCCATTCTTCAAACACCACAGTCCAGTAACATGGCCATCTCCTACCCCTCCTGCCTGATACCCAAATAATACTGTTCACCTGATAGACTGTGATTCTGACTCTGTGTGATATTCATGATCTTGTTGTTTATTGATGACTTATTGTCCTCACCATCCTCTATGGCATCTTCATTGAGCCTCTGCTCAGATACCATTTCTCCGAGGACAGTGTTGGGGAGCTGCCTCTCTGTAAAGGGATGAGGCAGTAGCAAGTACTCTTTTGTCTTTCAGCAATATTTTCATGCAGGAGGCAATGGGCTGAAGAAAACCTTCCTGGAGAAGAGCCCAGATCTGCAGTCCCTACGCTATGCCCTGTCTCTGTACACACAGACCACAGATACACTCATCAAAACCTTTGTGCGCTCACAGACTGCCCAGGGTAAGGCCTAAGGGCTTTGGGTCACCACCTCCCTTCTGTGATACATCTCTGCCCTTAGGGAGTCAGTGCCCTCTAGCCCTTAAGAAGGATCCAGGTACTGCTTCAGAGATCCCTTCACACTCAGACCCAGGATTTCTTGAGGGACCCAATACTTACCCCTCTCCAAAGCCCATACCAGGCAAGTGAATCACAGGACCTGGGGAACGTACCCAAGATATTTTTCCCCCAGACACTGGCAAGTGCATGTAGTGTGCAAGTAGTACACACCGTCTGGTAGGGAAAAAAATCTATAAGGAAACTTGGAGAATGAGTGGTTGAGACACTCGTGACGACTCACAGCTTTGGGAACCTTAGTTGGAAGCTGTCTTGGGGATACAAAGCAAATGACTTACCAGATTCTCCAGCGTGGATGAGAAGAAGAGAGGCAAAACATGGGAGTGAAGAGAGGCAAAACATGGGAGCAGTTGAAGGAAGGGTGCAAATCACATGCATAGCTGAGTTCCAGCCTCATGGGTGATGCTAATACACAGGAGACCCAGGCAGCTGGTTTTCTCCCAGTGACTTCCTGTCCTCAGAACCTCTCCCTGCCTCCAAGCAGGCCTAGCCATAACAAAACACATCTGCACAGACATGGTTAAATTCTGACCCTGGCCCTGGATCAGGGCCCTCCCAGGAAGGACCTTCAGGTGCATCTGTTATTGCTTGTCCCAGGGAAATCTGAGCATGCTTTCTGGGGGAGTGAAGCTGGTGGAGGAGAGAGTGGGAAGGCTTAGGCCTTACTAAACTGTGCACCTGGAGTATAGGGCTGACCTGGAAGGCAAGAGGGATCTAAGCAGTTAGGCTAGACTTGATGGAAGGTGAAAAGATGCATAAGACCTGTAGTACTGCTCTATTTCCCATATCTGTTCTTATTTCAAGTCCAGGGTAGGAAGAAAAGAGAGCAAGAGAGGTTAAGCCATGCCCTGGCTGGGTGGCTCAGTTGGCTGGAATATTATCCAACACACCAAAAGTCTGCAAGTTCAATTCCCAGTCAGGGCATGTACCTTGGTTGTGGGTTCAAGCCCTGGACAGGGCATGTATGGGTGACAACCGATTGATGCTTCTCTCTTTCTCTCTCTCCCCCTTCCTCCGTCTCTGAAATCAGGGAAAAACATATGCTTGGGTGAGGATAAAAAAGAAAAAAAGTTATGAGCCTTGCTCAAGGGGACAGAGAAAACTTTTACAGGGCTGAGTACATATAAAAGCCTATAACATCAGGGAGGATCTGAGTTAATCCAGACAGACTTTTTAGAAACATTGAGCTTTAAGCTAAATATAAACATGGAGAGAGGCTGGAATGGACAGATATGAGGTAAGAGCAGGAGTGGGGACTGCAGGGAAGACCTGAGTTTATATGTGTGTTTTTCTACCCATTGCTTTATTATTTAAGAGTCTAGGAAATTAGAGCCTAAAACCTTTCTCTTTCATGCTCCACTGGTCTCAGATATCTTCACTCTCTGTACATTCTACTGTTTTTGTCTGTGATTTGATTGATCTTCGACCCATGTCTAATTTGGAGTATTCAGGCACTGACCCCAGCTTTTTTATTTCTCTTTCCACCCTACCCCATCTCTGTGCTCCCTCAGAATGTGTAGAAGCTGCTCTGAATGGCTGTTAACTCCTTAGACTACTAACTGATTCTTCTTTCTCTGTCCTACTGCTGCTACTACCTCTTGACTTTCCTGTCTTCACTCAGTGCATGATGGGAAAGGTATTAGGCTTACTGCTAACGAGGACATTCGGCCGGAAAAGGGTACGTTATACACCATGTAATATGAATCTAACGTGGGCTAACACTGTCCCCTGTGACCTGGAATGAGCTGCATATGTTGAGAGTGGAGAAACTAGGTGTTGAAGTTCAGAGGCTCTGTCCCAAGTCTCAGAGATGGGCATTGTATTCATACAGTCTGAAACTGGTTAACAATAGTTCTGTCCTCAGAATCCTTCCTCCCCTCCACTTTAGAACAAAGAAGTTTTATCTGTGATTCAGGGTACTGGTGTTTTTTTCAAAATAGTGTAAGGCCTCCGCCAAGGGGCATCTGCAGCTTGGTCAGACATTGGGATTGGGGAGCTGTTTGTGGAGAGGCCCAAATTTGAGCAGGCCAGAGTCTTTCTGAGCAGGGCACACTCCCAAGCAGGGGCCTCCAGGAACCCAGGCAGAGGTAGGAGGTTGCTGCTTTTGGCTAAATGGGGCCCACATTGTTCCATTAAGACCCTGGAGAGGGCAAAGTTCCCAGACAAAGACATAGGGTGGCAGCATTGGCCTTCCCCAACATCGTTCAATGAAAAACTCCTCAGCCTAGGAGATAGGAGAGGTTTGAGGAACCCGAGAGATTCCTGATGCACTTTTGAAAGTTTTGCCTAACTTATATTTTAATACACAGCCTCATTCTTTATCCCCTTTCATTTGCTTCTCTCACATTTACTTCCCTATGGCTATTGTGGGTGACTGCTTCTTGCTTTAGAGTATAAGGTGGTGGCCTCCTAACTCCTCAGTTTTATCTGGAATCATTGGGCCTAACGTCCTCTCCAGTGAGGGATCATCTGTCTGTCTCTCAGGCTCTGGTGTAGATGATCCTGTTGGAGAAGTCTCTATTCAGGTGGATTTGTTTACACATCCTGGAACTGGGGAGCACAAGGTAACAGTGAAAGGTGAGTGGCATGGACCTACAGATCGCAGACCTTTTCTTGCCCAGTGTCCTCATCAGTTAAAAGCAGGGGCTGCTTAACCCAGCCCCCCAGCTTAACCTTCTTCCACGGGGAATGCCACCTAGGGCTCAAGAATTGAGAACAGGTGGGATCCATCACAAATTTCCTTTGTTTGGGCAGTGGTGGCTGCCAATGACCTCAAGTGGCAGACAGCGGGTATGTTCCGACCCTTTGTGGAAGTGACCATGGTTGGCCCACACCAAAGTGATAAGAAGAGGAAGTTTACAACCAAGTCCAAAAGCAACAACTGGGCCCCCAAGTACAATGAGACATTTCACTTGTAAGTTATGGGGTGGAGAACCTGCGGGACTCTGGGATGGGGGTGAACTGATGGGTAAGACTTGAGAGGGGAGAGGAGGGATGGGCTGGATGGCAATGGGGGTTGATTTCAGTTGAAGACTCCATTATTTCTCGCCTTCCACCTACCCTGTGCTCACAGCCTCCTGGGAAATGAAGAGGGGCCAGAAGCCTATGAGTTGCAAATATGTGTGAAGGATTACTGCTTTGCCCGGGAGGATCGTGTTCTAGGGCTCGCTGTGATGCCTCTGAGGGATGTGGCAGCCAAGGGCAGCTGTGCCTGCTGGTGCCCCTTGGGCCGGAAGATCCACATGGATGAGACCGGCATGACCATTCTCCGGATTCTGTCTCAGAGGAGCAATGATGAAGTGGCTCGAGAGTTTGTGAAGCTCAAATCAGAGTCTCGTTCCGTGGAGGAGGGGAGATGAGCACCTAAACTCCTGGGCCAACCAAATGGCTCCAGTTCCACAAATCAGAGCCAGTGGAAGTTACTATGTAGCCAGCTTAGGTCCTCATAATTAAGAGGCTGAATCCTTCAGTTAAAGAAATTTAAGGAAAATTTTGGGGTGGTGAGAGTTTGGCTTTTCACAGAAAGAGTCATGAATCCCTGACCAGCAGGTCTGTGGTGCTAGGAGCTAGGCAGTGGTGGTCACTGCATAGGGAAATTTTCCATTAAGAGAAAGACAGGCATTTCTGAGTGTCAGCCATTCCTGGTAGACATCCCTCCACCCCACACACCATGTCTACCCCTCTCCAAATTACTCCTTTTCCAGTCGGACCCATGTGTACCAATCATTAGAAGAATAAGTTTAGAGGGCTGGGAGCTTACACCTGGCTAGCTAAGTAGTCAGTTGAGCCTGTAGGTATCACTGAGCCCTGTAGTCTGGGTTGAAGTATAACTGGGGCAAGAGCCCACAGAATAAAATCCAGACTGTTCCTTGAGCAGCATCCACTGTTTTTGTGTGGCTTAGAAGAGATCAAGGCTTTGAAACTGAATAAGATACCTTCTAGAAATGAGCTATACTAATCCCTTACCCATTTTATATCTGTCATGAGCAGAAGCAGGTTCATATATATGGTGCTTCAGAGCCTTGAGCAGAATATTGTTTAGAACCCGAGCACCAGAGGCCATCTTCCCAGGAGCCCCCCACCTCACTCCTGTAGGAAGGGGAGTGATGCTTCAGGACATGAGCGGCTGTCCTTATGTGTATGCATTTGAGGGCTCGTTGAAGGGTCCAGGAGAGACTCAGGCTATATTTTCTTGGGTAGGCCCTGAACAAAGCCAAAAATTTTGTAAATTAGTTCAGAAGGAGTCCTCCTCAACTATGGACACCACCTTCTAGCTGTCTTCCCCCTGGTAGAAAGAATCTAGCCTTTGACCTCACTCTCTTTCATGAGGTCAGCTGCTATTCCCCTCATAGACGTTCAGCCCTCCAGAAGAAGCTTGGACTATGATTCCTCTATACAGGCTGGATGGAGGGGGGCCTCAACTCTCCTGGGAGGTCAGAGACAAAATCTTTCAATGGATCATATGGACTTCAGGTCTTTGCTCAGACATGTGATATGGTCCCGTAATGTCCTCGGTAGCTGCCTCCTGGACTTCTTTCCTGGAGTTTTTGAGATTCTGCATTGTCCACAGCTGTACTGGCCATTACATGAAACAAGAAACTAAATTTTGTTGTTGTTGTTGTTGTTGTTAATTATTGTATGTGCCATTGTTACAGGAGATTATTGGCTAGTCTGTAATAAATTACCTTATAGCAGCCTTTGGGGTCTTGTAATTCTGCTAAAGTGTAGAAAGCTTTAGAAATGACTTTTATATAATGGTAGATATTGGACTAGTGGCCTTTGCTGCTTTTTCCACCCATCCCTAATGCTACCCCCGACTCCCCCTACCCCCTACCCGTAAATGGCAGAGCCTAAAGCAGCTCTGGATAAGCACCAAGCAGTAAAGCAACCTATGTGTGAGCATCCTGACCTTGACCTGAGACCAAACAGCCCAGTTAACAGAGTCATGGGACCCGGGGCATCAGCTTCCTGCAAAAGGTTCAGAAAAGTAGCAGATGGCATGTGTCAGTGAAAACTAGTCCATGCTATGTCTTTCCTTTTCTAGAATCATGAAGCTTTTCTTCTAGGGCAGACACAGCCTGGGCTGTAAAGGTGAGGCAGGGGCCTACTGGGAAAAGATGTGTCTCCAGACACATCTGCAGGGCCGAGGCTGCTGTGTACAGGACAGAGGTGTAGGCCTAAGAGAGCACAGTGGCCTTTCATACAGGAAAATTCAAGGAAGAAGAACTGGAGTAGAAGGTGTACTCCCAAAGGGGAGGAAACAAGGTAAAAATGAGGCCTCCAGGCATGGAAATCAGAGATGCTGAAGCAAGAAAGTACTCACCTACTGTCAACCAGCAGGCACACTTTGGGCTGGGGACTGAGTAAGGACACAGACAAGGGAACACATTGGGAGCTTCCCAGTTTCTCATTCCACTTGCTTGCTAAATAAATCCTTACAATTCAGTTGCCCGGTCATGTTTAAACTTCTTTCTTTCCCAAACCAGCTGCCTATCATTTCTGCCTCACTTACCTATTAAATCTCAGTTCCCAATACCACAAGTGGAGTAGTGACTTGTAGATTTTGTCTGGATTACTGATAGTCGTCTGCCTCCATTCTGCCCCTGCTCTCTTCACACATTTTGGCCTTTCCTATTAAAGCTATAGTCTTTAGGCTGAAACTCCCAAAACCCGTCAGAGAAGTGCAGGCACCCCTCACCATCCCACAGCTATTCTAAAGCACTTCTCCCCACCCCCAACTACCCCTCCCCCCATGCACACACACATGGTGCACTCCTTCCCCCTTGCTGGAATGTCCTTAGCCCTTTCCACTGCCTTCTAGGCTCTGACATGTTGGCTGCCTTTAGGAACAAACCAACCCTGGACACTCTCCCCACAGCACTCTGTACAGTGTTACAATTTACTTGTCTGCCTGCCCCCATCAGCCTAAAAGTACCGCAAAGGCAGGGCCCGGGTATTTCATCTCCCTACCTCATCGCCAGCACCTAGGTATTTCAAACCCTGTTGCAGGACTCGCTCGGAAAGCCAGTGAGAAAGGGGACGTGGTTGGAGAGGGCGGGGCAGGGCGGGGAAGGGGCGTGGTCGGGTCGGAGGCGGGGCTCTCCTCTGGGCTGGACCCTGGGGCCTCACAGCGCCTGCGCAGAAAGGTGCGTTAAGATGGACGTCGCTGGAATCGACGGCTGCGCAGCGATGGTGAGCAAGAGGTTCCCGAAGGTGGCGCCCGAGGATAGGTTATTGCCTTCTCCCTCCTGGCATTGAAGAAAGACTCACCGCACTACCTGACATCCATACCCTGTGTACTTTCCAGTTGCTCTTCATCCTAATACTTTCTTGTAAAGTGTTGCCCCTCTTCTCCCCCAGGTTACTTCCTCCTCCCTATGCTCGAATATACAGGTTTTTCCAGACACTCCAGAGAAGATTTATCTACCCAGATACCTGGCAAAGGGGCTCTATCCCACAAATACCTCTCAAAGGGCACCCACTTACCCAGTTACCTCAAAGAGCAGGCCGCCAGCTAAGCCACATTCCTGTTAACTCAGGGAGTTTTGTCTACTTTTCCAGCTGTATCCAGATTCTCTGAGAAAAGGGCGTAAATCTTACACCATTATTTGACTTGCAAGTGGCACATTTACCCTCATTCCTCTCAAATGGTGCAGGAGACCTACTCCTTAAAACCGGCTTACCACTCATGGTTAACAGGCTTGCAAATCTGACTTAGTAGCTAACTTTTTAAAACCAGATTTCACATTTAAAAAATGCAGATTTCTAGTTTTTTAAAAAATAGACGATCTGTTAACTTTTAGCTCACATTCTCACTAAGTGACAGGTGGTTGTAGTTGAGAAGCAACTGGTAAATTAGTTTACAACAGTTCACTATAGACTGTTACTTTTTATTTTCTTTTATGTGTTAGCCTTTATCTTATTTGTCTGGTACCTTGTAAGCATTTGAGTTTGCGATCCCTGATGTAGGTCTTCGGATAATTTCTGCACCAATACTTTGATCTCGTAATGGAAACTGAAATACAAAGAGGTTGGATTTATGTTAAGGTTATCTGTTGGTTTCTGCAATACGCTTATTAGAACCAGAGATCATCCTAGTAGCTAAAACCCACGGTGAAACTTGTGCTAAAGGTTTTGGTTGTTTTTTTAATAAGATAATTCAATCAAAATACCTGTAGGTTGTTCCCCGGTGCATTTGATATTGAAGAAATCCATTGTTTTAACGTTTTCTGGTGGGGTGAGGCCAAGGACAAAGTATTGTTTCTCTTTGAACACCTGGTGATGAAAGGACCTGGATCTGATCTATACTGAAAGTGATATCTCAGAAGTATGTTTCTTTCATGCCAGAATACACAGATGGTAACCCTCCTCTCGGGGAAATAACAGGTCTCATAGTATCAAGAGTGGGGGTATTCTGCTGGCTGTACTTCTTGAGACATAGAATAGAAGGACCTTTCATAGTGGATTTTTAAAGAAGCAAAAATCAGTTTTTTCAACTTAAGTGTATGACCCACATATTCACTGTGTATATTTGGACTAGCTTCCTGAATGAAACTGCCATACCTAGAAGCAGAATGGCAAAGCTGAAGAAGCAGCATGAAATAGTGGAGATGGTATGTTATAATGAATACTGCTACATACCAGTCAGGGGACCTTGACCTTTAGTTTCTCACAGGCTGTTTCTTGCATCTGTTAAATAGATGAATAATTCCTGTCATACTTACCTCAGAGGAATCAAATGGGCTCATTTAAATGTGAAAGCATTTGAACACTATACATCTTCTCTGAGTGTATAGGGATTATTATCATTATAATTATTAATGACATTGATTCCTGATTAATTTCTAAGGAATTTGTCTTGCTGTGTCTGACTTCAAAATCAACAAATATTTGCTAGCACATTCTGTGTGCCAGGTGCTCATCTAGGCATGCAGCCTAGCACTGAACTAAGCAAAACAAAAACCCCTATGTAAATTTAAGAGTGAGTTATCAGCATATTAAATGCCTACTAAGTACCCAGTGTAGTATAATATGACAGTGAAGTAGTAAGAAGAATCTAGATTACAGACCTAAGTCTGCCGCTATATATCTGTGAGAGACTTTTTCCCTCTGCAAGACTGAACCTCCCCATCTGTAAAATAAGGAGGTTATTTAAGGTAAACTCCAAGGTTCATTGCAGCTGAAGTATGTTTGTTTAGAGATTCTAATTGGTAAAGTTCCCTACCCCTAAGGAGTTGTTGCACTGCTGGGATGGTCAGACTAACAAAACTGAACAGTCCTAGGACTTCAAGGACAACATAGTGGTGATGTTACACTAGCTTGAGCACAATAGGGGTTACCACATTGCTTCTCTGTAGGTAACAGAGTATTTAGAGAGACTTCCTGGAAGACGAGGTAAACCTGGAGGGATGGGACACTGGATTAGAGGAAAGGAAGGAGACTCTATTTTAGATTTTGGAAATTGAACGACTTGAAGTGCAAAGGAAAAGAAAATGCCATTATTGTCCTAGAGTAGCAGTCAGAATCTGCAGAAAAACAATGCATCCAAAAGTGTTTAACTGAAGAGAGTTTAACCAATGGGTTATTTACATAGGTATGGGCAGTGTAAAAGAACTAGAATGAAATGGTGAAACACAATGTGGCAAATCAGTAGCACTCCTCAGCCTGAAGGGAAAGGGGAGAGAGTTGTTACCAGAGCCTAGCTAAAACTACGTCCTGAAAGAGCAACTAGACTGCCTGACAAGAGCCTTGGCCATAAGTTCTAAGGAGCCTCTGTGAGAACTTGGGAAGGCAGATGAAGTAGAAAAATAAATGCCCTAACCTTTCTTCTCTCCTGTCCTCCAGTCTCCAGTTAGTACCTTCCATTGGTAAAGCCCAAATAGAAGCCCAGGGACAAGGTAGTCTGGGTGATGTAGTTCATAGAGTTCAGCTTCCCAGAACAGCACAGAGGGAATTGAGCATGAGGAGATACCAGCAAAGAGATTAACCAGCAAATACGGTATCAAGGGAAGGAAAAGTCACCACTATGGACTTTTGACTTTGTCCCAGAATTATTGGAAGGATTCTGATATGAGATATGAAGATGTCTAGCACAGAGCCTGATATATACTAGAGACTCAATATATTTTAGTTCCTTTCTTCCTTTCTGTACATGCCTAAATGACTCCTTAGCTGAAATACCTTTTCAAGTCAAGGTCTCAAAGTGTGGCTGGAACTGAGTGAATAAAGATTAGAATAGTAGGAGATGAAGTTAGAACATATAGGTCTCTGTAGCCCCTTGTAATGACTTTAGCTTTTAACAGGAGTAAGGTAGGAAATCATTGGAAAGTTCTCCAGTATTGTGTGACTTCTGACATCAGGGTTCCTATCACTCACTTGGGCATCACTTGTTTGTTCATTCAAAAGTACTTATTTAGAACATTCCACATGCTAGACACTGATTTAAGCACCAGAGATGCATTGATGCAAGGGTATACAGTCCCTACCCTTGAAGACAATATGGTCTTATGAAGGAGACAATTTCAATTTAAGGTATAAATGTTAAGATAGGAGCAAACATAGAATATACTATGGGAGGTCATAATAAGGATACCTGGTCCATCTTTGGGGCATCTTAAAAGACATCCTGGGGAAGACAGTGTAAGCTTAAAGTTACCCAGTAGAACTTAACCAGATCTAAACAGAGGGAAATGGAGTTGTAGGCATTTGGAGTAGTATGTGCACTTGAAATTTTAAAAATTTGTGGTGTGCTGGGAATTACAGGTAATTTATATTTATTGAGCAGTTGGCTTTGAGCAGGTGGATTGTGAGCAGTAAAACTAGAAAAGTAAGCATAAGCCAGGCTATGAAACGGAATTTAGACTTTATCCCAAAGGCAGTGGCAGGTTTTTACGCAAAAAAAAGAGTCACAAAAAGATAGTATTTTAGAGAGATCACTCTGGCTAGATAATAATGAAGTCATTTGAAGTTGGGTTGGGGTGGAGGACTAGGAGGTACAAAACTAGAGGTGAGAAGGATCAAGATGGTGGCCTGAAGTTAGGGAGAAACTTTGGGGACAAAGAGAAGTAAACGATTTCCAAGTTAAATCTCTGTTAACGAGGGAGAAGGTACAGAATTTCATGATTCATTACAAGTAGGGAGTGAAATAGCATTGTCAAAGATAACCCTCAAGCTTCTGGCTCAGGAGACTATGTAAATGGTAGGACTAGTACTGATGCTAAAGACAGGATATATAAATGAAGGCACAGATTTTGGGTATGTGAGAGGTGGGAAACAGATGATGATTTTAGTTTCATAAATGTAATTTTTTGTGTGGTAAAATCCATTGTGTGATCTTTACCATTTTACTATTTTTAAAATTTACGATTCAGTGACATTAAGTATATTCACAATGTTGAATCACTACCTAGTTACAGAACATTTTCATCACCCCAAAAGGAAACCAGATTCCCATTAAGCAGTCACTCTTCACGACGTGTAGACTTTGAGGCATTTGTGTGACATCCAAATATAAATGTTAAGTAGGCATTTGGATATGTGATACTGAAGCCCAGGATAAATATTGAGGCTCAAGATATGGATTTTTGAATCATTAGCATGCAGATATAAGGAGCTCTTAATCCGCGGCCTGTGAGCTTGAGTGAGAATCTCTAGTTGTCTTGAATTGGATGTAAAATGTATTTGTGCACTTGTGTATATTTATTTTTAGGAAGAACAAGTTTACAGCATTAATAAAAATTCTCAGAAGAATTTCTTAACCTGAACAAAGTTAATAACCACTGATATATATAGTAATTGAAGCCATGGGGGTGGTTAACAAAACTCAGAAAAAGTGAATAGTGAGAAAAAAAGAATGAGGATGGAACCCTGGATAACATTTATGGTAGAAGGAGGTTCGAAGGGTATTATCAGAGTGCAAGAAACAAAATTCATGCCTGCTTCAAGATAGGTAAAGACTTTTAAAGGACAATGGAGTTCCTCACTTGGTTGCCTCTGCCGAGCACCCAGATACTTCACAAATTCATTCACTTGTGTTCTTAAATAAATTGTCTCCTTAGGTTACTAGTCATAACTTTTTTTCTTATTTAATCTTAGTTTTCGCCCTTAGGTTGGTGGGACGGGTATCATTACAAAGTTAGTAATAGAGAGGTAACTAAGTTATTAACAAATGTGTGTGTATCTTGTGGATAATCCTGCAATTCTCAAAGTATGGGACCTGAACCAACAGCATCAACAACAACTGAATTTGTAAGAAATGTAAATTATTGGGCCCTATCACAGATCTGCTGAATGAGAAACTCTGGGGGTGGGACCCAGCTTTCAGGTAATTCTGATGTGTGCTAAAGTTTGAGAACAGCTGTGCTAGACTATTCCTGGCTAATTTTTTCAGTCTATAAATAAAACATGGGTTCCTGGTTCTATTTTTTTTTAAATATATATAATACAGTCTGGATAGCAACATTTTGCAATGTATGATGAATTAATACCTTATGAAAAAGTTGTCTTGGAACATTGTTGTTCATCTGTGACCTTCTCCACCATTCTGAATTATAAATATATATATTTTCTACATGTTATTTTTCCCTTTGGTGTGCAATAGTCAACTTCAACAACATAAATTCTAAGCTGTCCATTTATTAAAATGCTGTGGAAAGGATTTACAGAAAATTAGTTCTGTAAATACTCTTTATTACCCATTCAGTTCTTTGTTTTGGAATCTCCCAGTCTTCTACTGAGTCATATCCTTGGCTTTGGAGAGTATGAAGTGAACCTCACTGAAACTGCGTCCTCCCTTCTCTACCACCACCAAGGATTTTTCAACTACATGGCCTAGAGATGCAGTAACTATATACAAATCCCCTGGGTTCACTAGCCATAATCATGAAGAAATTAGAAGCCACAAACTGAATTTGGAGAGAACTGATCTTGGTCATCATGGCCAGATGAGGAAGGTTTTCAGCTCTACTAGTCCGAGGGATAAGCCAGGTAGTGCAGTTTTCTAATTGTCTCTGTCTTTCCAAGAAGGTTGTATACTAATTGAGGGCATGGATGATGTCTTACTTATTTTTGCATCTTTGACCATGTCTTAACAGCAATACATAGTAGGCACTCAATAAACACTTGCCGAATTTAATTAATCCTGAAGTTAAATAAAGAGTTTAATTCTGGCCGTAACTCTAAGCCACTGTGAGTTCATTTAATTGTCCTCTGATTTCCTCTTCTCTAAGACAGATCTAACATGTTTTGCCCTGTCTACTTTCCAGAGTCTTTATAAGAATTAAGAGAGAGAATTTAGATTAAGTACTCTTCAAAAGTCTAGAGAGCTCCATAAATGTGAGATTACATAACAATTTTGATTCAGATGCTCTCTACTTTAGAGAAATAATTGGTTTATAATGAATTGAGAGATAACTCAACATAGTGAACTAGAAGTTAAGAGATCCTGGTTTCAGTCCTGATTTCCTTTAAATTCTTTGGGTCTTAGTCTCCTTTTATCTCAAATGAGGAAGCAGAGATCAGGTTGGTACAGTGATTCCCAATCTTGGCTACACATTGGAATCACCTGGTGCTGGAAAAAATACTAATGGCTGGAACCCACTCCCACAAACTTGATTTAATTAGTCTGGGAAAAATTCTGGGCCTTGAGATTTTTTTTTTTTTAATTCCTGGTGTGCAGCCAAGGTTCTGCATTTTTTAAATCAGCAAAACCTCTTAGTTAGAGATAAAATATTACACAAAAGTCCAGGTTACAGCATATACATACCAGCAGAGATTCTGCAGTTGCTATTTTAAGACATTAAGCTCCACCTGCCAATCCCTTTTTCTCATGTCCAATTTAGAACTCATGCTTCATGGAGTACTGCTAGAAAACCACTGGAATAATTTTCAAAATCTTTTACAGGTCCAAAAACATGTTATGACACTATGCCTCTCACAAGATTTATGTTCTCTATTTTTCTTAACACCAATCTGACCCAGGAGGTTAGCTTTCCATTTAGTTCCTTCTGATTACCCTACTCTTTTGCCTCAAGGTGGTGTGTAGTCTAAAATTCTTGTTGTCGCCCCTTCCAGAGAGTCTGATTCTGTACATTCAGGGAGGGGGTCAGGTGTCTGTATTTTTTCCACAAAGATTGTCCATGTCTCTTTGAAACAATTGGTCTGAGGACCACACTTTTGGGAAAGATTGCTCTAAGAGGGTGTGGATCAAAGTATTATAAAAAAGGGATTCTGAAATGTTGGAACAGCTGATTAATGGATTTCTCCCTGAGTCCAGTGCCAGATCTACCCAAGAGGAGCATCTGGGCATTTAAGGCTTTAAATTGTACACCTTCTGAACCATGGTATTTGACCACAGTTCTCAGTTACTGCCCTGGCAACCCACTTCACAATCATCTCTTCATCTGTGGCCAACTCTGTAAAAGAGAGGACATAGTAGTCAAGAGCATTCAGACAAGCTGTGACTCAGCTCTACCACTCTAGCTCTACTACTTTCTGATTATATGATCCTGAGCAAATCACTTAATCTTAAGCCTTGTGTTTTTCATTTGCTGCTGCTGCTGCTGCTGATGATGATGATGATGATGTTACTGTCTTTCTAGGCCCAGGTTTTAGTGAAAATTAAACAAGATGATCTATGTAAAGCATATAGTAGAGTGTCCAGCGCACAGTAGATTTTGATAAATGGTAGGTATTATTATATGAGCAGGACCTGGATTGACAGGGAGTTTTTGTTTTATTCTTAGGTGGTGTTTCTCTGAAATGAAATACATACAACTTTATATTTCAGGTAAGTGCTCAGCTTGTATCTGCTGAGATACCCAGAGTTCAACAATCAGTAATGGTATTTGCTTAGTACTACACTGTACCGTGCTCCACCCACAAAACCAAGAAATTGACCCCTTGTGCTCTCAGGTAATTCATCAAAAGATTAAACTGAAGACCACCAAGAATCTTCTTACAATTTTGGGTTTCCAAGAAGCTTCTTTGTGCAAGACACACTCTTGACTTCATTCTGAATGTGGCTTAACACTGTTTTTGCTGTAAAGGTGTGAAGAAAAAATAGTTGTAAAGTTAAACTTGAGGACTTGAAGTTTTTGTCAAAAGCAGTTATTACCACTGATGGTATTAATTTACATTTGAGAGTGATGTTTGAGTGTTCTTCTTAGAGGGCAGTGAGTGGAATGTTCTACATGAAGACTTGAGGCAGGCAGGTAAGTGATTTAACTGTGAAGCTCTTTAAAACAGAAATCAATAGCCCGCTATAATAACAATGGTGGAAGTGTTTTAAGCAAAAGCTAAAGGTGAGAGTATTTCTCGTCTGTGAAATGTTGAGGGGAAATGGGAACAGTTCAACAAGGATTTCCACTGGCTGATTTAATTGGGATTATTGATATTACAGTAAGGTGAGTCATGATTTGAACATTATTGACATCCTTCCCTCCTTTTTCCATGTGAGTTTAAGACATTGATAGAGTTTTGCTGAATGTGTTTCCTTTTCTGTAGAAATTTAACTCATTTTTCCAATCCCAACCATACACGTTTGCATCCTTAGTATCACAATTTGTCTCACTATTATCAGTCAGTTTTAGCTGTGGTTATTTTGACAGAAGCTTGGACTTTCTATCAAGGTCTAGAACTAAATTTTCCACATAATTGCAACCAAATGACTATTGACTGTTTTATGGGTAGGTTCTCCCCAATAAAGGGAAGGCCTGTCCTAGTTCTTTGTGGACATACTTTTAAGTAATTTGGAAAATAGTAAGAAAGCTATGGGACTTACAACGACTGTGTGTGTATGTGTTTGAGGAGAGGAGGTTGTTTTTGGTTAGTGAAACAAAATCAATTACACTTGAACTACATTTGTTATAATTTTAAAAACTGAACTTTGAAGAATGGGTGGATTTTAGCTAAATAGAGGAATGTGAGGGTGACATAAAAGAATTATCCTGAGATTGAGGAGATTCTTTTTTTAAATTTCACATCATACCTTATGTAACTTGAACCTTTTTTAAAACATATATACTCAATGTATATGTAAGATTTACATATATTTACATAAATAATGCCATTAATGTCTCCATTGTTGGTTATCCAAATCCCATACTTAAGTTTATAGAGGAAAAATTTTTAGTGCTGGTGTTCAATTTGACTCTAATGCACCCAAAGGGAATTTTATTCCTTTTAGCCCTTATCATAATCTGTTCTTACCTCCTAACAGAATCAGCACATGTCTGCCTTTATAGACATTATCTGGTTAAGATCCTGAGATATTCAGGCAGATGTATGCTTATTTTTGTCTTTCTGGAAGTCTGTGGTAATTCTCTAAACACATTTTTTAGGGCTGAGGCTGTTTCCTTTAATGTCCTTCAATGCAAGCTGTTGGCATAGTGCCAAAGCATTGTTTAGTAAAAGCTGTTCTGATCTGGAATCAAGACAGCTTTGATTATCTGTCTCAGTCCAAGGGAAAACAAGTTTTAGAGTATATAAAGAGATATTTATTTATTTGTTTGTTTGTTTGTTTATTTTTAAACAACAGAGCCTATTGAGAATTTTCTAAATGCTTAGGACATCTTCCCTGAAAAAAAAAGTGCAAGGATTTGTTTGTTTGTTTGTTTTAATCCTCACTCAAGAATATGTTCATTGTTAGTAAGAGAGGAGGGGGCAGAGAGAGACAGGAAGAGGGAGGGAGAGAGAAACATCAATGTGAGAAAAATCTACCAGCTGTCTCCCAAATACACCCCAATTAGGGATCAAACCCTCAACCTTTCGAGGTATGGGATGACACTCCAACCAGCTGAGCCACACAGTCAGGGCAGAATGCACAAGTCTGTATAGACATTTTCAGGAGATTTACATGGTTTCTGGAGCTCACTTAATGAGTGAGCCTTGGTTTAGAAAACAAAAATAAGCAAACAAACTGATCACAGGAAGTAGGAAAACTATATATCCTTTAAGAAATTGTTCATAAATACTGTTACTCAAGCTTTTGATATATATTGAAAGCATTAAGTTCAGAGTTATACTTGGAGTACATACAGATAGTCTATATTTTAGAATTGTGTGCTTTATTTCTCTGATCTGTCTTTAGAAGTGAGCAATGGACCCATTCTGGGGGTCTTGGGAGCAGGATTCAATATTTTAAAAAGTGGGCAGACAAGAGAGTTCCAGGAAAAGGAGCACCATAGTCTGGGCAAAGGTGAATGTTGAGGGTATCAAGCAGTTCCAGACTGAGACAAAGGTCAGTTAGGAAGGCTGGCTTAAAAGCACTAGGCAGAGGACCAAACTGGGACTCACAGAATCAGGGCAAACTGGGCAACAGGAAACACAAAATTATTGATGGAACAGGTTGTTTTTTTTAAATTAAAAAAATTTATTTGTGGTAAAATACACATAACATTACCATCTTAACCATTTCCAAGTGTACAGTTCAGTGGCATTAAGTGCATTCACATTGTTGTACAACCATCACCACCATCCATCTCCAGAATTCTTTTCATTTTGCAAAATGGCAGCTCTGCACCCATTGACTTGCCATTCCCCCCAGCCTCAGCCCTGGCAGCCACCATTCTTCTTTCTGTCTCTATGAATTTGATTACTCTAGGTGCCTCATGTAAGTGGAATAATATGGTATTTATCTTTCAGTGACTGGCTTATTTATTTAACATGACGTTCTCAAGGTTTATCTGTGTTGTAGCATGTGTCATAAATTCCGTCCTTTTAAATTGTGAATAACATCCCATTGTATATGTAGACCATATTTTGTTTATCCATTCATTTGTTAGTGGACATTTGAGTTGCTTCTGCTTCCTAGCTTTTGTGAGTAACGCTGCCATGAACATGAGTGGACAAAAACCTGTTCAAGTTTCTGCTTTCAATCCTTTCGGCTATGTACACAGAAATGGAATCCCTGGATTATATGGTAATTCTATTTTTAGTTTTTAGAGGAACCACCGAACTGTTTTTCATCAAAGTGGTACCATTTTATATTTTACCAACAGTGCACAAGGTTTCTAATTTATCCATATCTCTGCCAACTCTTGTTTTCTGTTTTGTTTTTGTTTTTGTTTTTGTTTTTGTTTGATAATAGCCATCCTAATGGATGCAATGGAGCAGGTTTTAGACACAAACACTAGAAAGATACCCTCAACTACGGTACATTTTAAGAGCCTTTTAATGCAACAGTGCCTAAAGAGGGAGCTCTTAAGGGCACAGGGCAGAATCAGATACCAATAACCAGCCAGCTGGGGTAAAGTTGTTAACCTCTTCATGAAAATTAAGGGGCCTCCAGATATATAATCATTATACAAAAATCAGTACTTTTCTTCATAGCAATTACCAATTATAAAATATAATGGAAAAATACTTTATTCATGTTAGTATCTTAAAATATCTAAGAATAAACATGAAAAGAAATACACAAAACCTATATAAATAAAACTGTAAGACTTTATTGATGAACAAAAACATGGCCTAAATAAATGGCAAAATAATAGGCATTCTCCTGGATTGAATACGGTGGTTCCCATTTTAACACAGTAAAAGCCAAGGTCCTTACAATAGCCTTTTAGGCCCTAGAGGCGCTGTTCCCCACTCTCCCTGACCTCCTCTTCTACCACTCTCCTCCTTACCTTGCCTCTCCAGCACTCAGGCTGTTCCTTAAAATTTTTGTTGTCATTATTCCTCTGATTGAAACACTTTTTACAGATGGCACCTTGGCTAACTCCCTTCTTCCCTTTAAGCTTTTGCTCAATCTCAATTTTTCCATAAGGCCTACCTTGATCACCCTACCGTCTTCTCTCACCCTCATATTCTCAACCACCCTTATCTTACTGTTCTTTTACCCTTTTTTCATAGCATTTATCACTTTCAACATAATTCGTAATTAACTTGTTTATTATTTTATTGGTTAATGTCTGCCTTTACTTGAGAAATGTGAGCTCTGCAAGAATTCTTTGTCAGTTTTGTTCACTAATGTATGTCATGGGCTACAATGACTGGCACTAAGCAGATGTTTAATATATTTATAGAATGAATGGTGAAAATTTTTGATGTTGAAAATACATCCATTCTCTCCAATTTAACCTACAAAGTGAATGTATTCAATCTAAAAGTCCCACAGGAATTTTTAAAACATGACAGGTTGATTTCAATATTCATTAGAAAGAGAAAATTTAAGAATACCATAAGAAAAAAAAATTTAAAGAAGGACAAGGAGGGCCCTGGTTGGTGTGGCTCAGTGGATTGAGTGCCGGGCTGCGAGGCAGGGCGTTGCTGGTTTGATTCCCGGTCAGGACACATGCCTGGGTTGTGAGCCAGGTCCCCCATAGGAGGTATGTGAGAGGTAACCACACTTTGATGTTTCTCTCCTTCTCTTTCTCCCTCTTTTCTCCTCTCTCTAAACATAAATAAATAAAATCTTTAAAAAAATAAAGAAGGATAAGGAGATTTGTCCTACTAGATATCAAAACATAAAGTTATTGTAATTATAATAAAACAAGGTAGTGTTAGTACAGGAATAGAAATAGATCAATGAGAAAATAAGGACTCTAGAAATAGATCAGTGTATACAGGGGTATTTAATATAGGTAATGGTAGCACTTCATGTTGAAATGAATGATGTTGACACAATTAAATATATATCTAGAAAAAGATTGTCTGATTTTTACTTTATTATACACACATATTTCACGTAAAACCAAATGTGAAAAGTAAACATTACATATGGGAGAATATTTGTATAATCTTTAGGTTAAAAAGGCCTTTTTTGCATTTTTATAACATTATCCAACAATCAGCAGTTTTTGTCCATATTTTCTGTTTGTAGATTTTTTTTTACTTTTAGAGAGTAATATTTATTTTTTTAATTTATAAATCATGTTTATTCCATTACAGTTGTCTCAATTTTTACCCCTTTACCCCTCTCTACCCATCCCACCCCCATCCCCCGCTCCCACAGTCAATTCCCACTCCGTTGTCCATGTCCATGGGTCATTCATACACGTTCTTTGTCTAGTCCCTTCCCCTTCCTTCCACCATTGTCCGCTTTCCCCATCCCCTCTGGTCATTTTCACTTTGCTCCATGTTTTTGTGCCTGTGGTTTATTTTGTTCATTAGTTTATTTTGTTGAATAGATTCCACTTATAGGTGAGATCATATGGTATTTGTCTTTCATCAAATGGCTTATTTCACTTAGCTTAATATTCTCCAGTTCCATCCATGTTGTTGCAAATGGGAGGAGTTCCGTCTCTCTCTATTTCTTTCTTTCTTTCTTAAATGCAGATTGATTTTATTTTTTAAATGTCGAAATTAATTATAAAATATTAAAAAAAATTAAAACCATTATAAAGTCTCAGCAATTAAACCAACATGATACCAGCACAGAAATAATCAAGTAGATCAATGAAATATAATGAGCATTCTAGAGACAAACATATATATCTAACATTATAATATATGATTAAGTTGATATTTCAAATCAATGGGGAAAATAAGGCTTATTCAGCAAATAAGGTGCATGGACCTCTATTGAAATAAAACAAATACAGAGCCCTATTTCACACATTATACAAGAAATATTCAGGTGAGTTAAAAATCAGTATATAGAGTCTAAGGAGTTTTTGTTTGTAGATTTTTTAAAGTGGTAGCAGGTACATAGGTAACCAACATATAGAGCTTGTTTGGTGAATCTATATCCTCATTATGTTTTCTGGACAACCACACCAGGATACAATATAAGGCATTCCTTATTCCTTTGGCGCAGAAAGCTTTTTTTGAGCTTGGTGTCATACAGACATCTGGAATTCCCATCTCCTTGTGACAAATTTCCGGATCTCTTTGGGTACCCAAGGGGCATGCTTCTTGAAACCCACTCCAAGGATGTGCTTGTGAATGTTGATGGTGTATTCTCTGGTCACTACCTCACTGATGGCAGAATGGCCCTCCTTCTTGTCACCCTTCTTTGCAGGAGCCATTCTGCCAGTCCCAGGTTGGAAAGGAAGAGTGTGAGGTATTGTAGGAGAGGGAAAGCCAGGAAGGCCTTTTTAAGGAAGGAAAAAACCTCAGACTTGATTTTTTTTTTCAAACTTCTTTGCAACATGAAACAAAAGAAAGACAAATGCTTTTTAAGACATTCTTGAAATGACAGTATTATAGAGAACAGATTAGTTGTTTCCAGAATTTAAGGGTAGTTGAGATTAAGGGGATGAAAATGTCTGTAAAGATAGATCTTTGTGGTCATAGAGTAGTTCTGAATCTTGACTGCCATGATAGTTACAGAATCTGTCTATTTGATGAAATGACGTAGAACTTTGTACATACTTTATACAATATCAATTTCCTAACTTTGACATTGTAACTATAGTTATATAAGATGTAACTATTGGGTGAAATTGGGTGAAGGGTACATAGGACCTCTCTGTACTACCTTTGCAACTTCCTGTTAGTCTACAGTTAATTAAAATGAAAAGTTACAAAAAAAAAAAAAAAGAAATGCAAACAACACTCTGGGAAAAGAACATAACCAAGGAATTGATATGTGGAATATATGAAAGATTCCTGTAAATTAAATAAGAAAAAGATAAATGATGCAACAGGTAAATGGTCAAAAGCTATGGAAAGGTAATTCAAAAAAGTAATAAAATGACAAACATATTAAAACATGCTTAAGCTCACTAGCAATAATGAAAATGGTAATTTAAACAGCCAAAAATAAAAAGGGGTTGATATTCCCAATATTCCCCAATGGTGATAAACGCTTTCTTATCCTTAAGATGATAGGGTAAATTGGTACTATTGCATGGGAGGGTGATTTGGGGTCATCCATAAAAATAAAGGATGAAGAGGATCAACCAATCCAGAAGCTGGTTCTTTGAAAAAATAAATAAAATTGACAAGCCTTTAAGCAGACTCATCAAAAAAAAAGGGGAGAGGACCCAAATTAATAATATCAGAAATGAAAGAGGAGAAATAACAACTGATACCACAGAAATACAAAGGATCGTCAGAAACGATTATGAACAATTATATGCCAAGAAATTTGAAAATCTTGATGAAATGGACAAATTTTTAGAAAAGTATAATCTTCCAACACTGAAGGAGGAAGAAACAGAAAGCTTGAACAGACCGATAACAGCTGGGGAAATGGAAGCAGTAATCAAGAAACTCCCAGCACACAAAAGCCCAGGGCCAGACGGTTTCCCAGGAGAATTTTATAAAACATTTAAGGAAGAGCTAACCCCTGTCCTTCTCAGACTATTCCAAAAAATCCAAGAGGAGGGAAGACTCCCAGACTCCTTCTATGAGGCCAGCATCACCCTGATCCCAAAACCAGATAAAGACCCTACAAAGAAAGAAAACTACAGGCCAATTTCGCTGATGAACATAGATGCTAAAATCCTCAACAAAATATTGGCAAACCGCATCCAGCAATACATTCAAAAGATTATCCACCACGATCAAGTGGGATTCATCCCAGGCATGCAGGGATGGTTCAATATACGCAAATCAGTAAACGTGATACAGCACATCAATAAAAGACAAGACAAAAACCACATGATCATCTCGATAGATGCAGAAAAAGCATTTGACAAGGTACAGCACCCATTTATGATCAAAACCCTCAGCAAAATGGGAATAAATGGGGCATTCCTCAACATAATAAAGGCCATATATGAAGAACCTACAGCTAATATCATACTCAACGGGCAAAAACTGAAAGCTTTCCCACTAAGATCGGGAACACGACAAGGATGTCCGCTCTCACCGCTTCTTTTCAACATCGTATTGGAAGTCCTAGCCACAGCGGTCAGACAAGAGAAAGAGATAAAAGGCATCCAAATAGGAAAGGAGGAAGTAAAACTATCATTGTTTGCAGATGACATGATAGTGTACATAGAGAACCCTGTAGACTCTACCAAAAAACTACTCAACCTAATAAATGAATTTGGCAAAACAGCAGGATACAAAGTCAACATTCAGAAATCAAAGGCGTTTTTGTACACCAGCAATGCAATAGAAGAAGAAGAAATCAGAAAAAATATACCATTCGATATAGCACGAAAAAAGATAAAGTACCTAGGGATAAATTTAACCAAAGACACAAAAGATCTGTATGCAGAAAACTATACAACATTGAAAAAAGAAATTAAGGAAGACACAAATAAATGGAAGCATATACCGTGCTCATGGATTGGAAGAATTAATATCCTCAAAATGTCCATACTACCCAAAGCAATTTATAGATTCAACGCAATCCCTATTAAGATACCAATGACGTATTTCACAGAAATAGAACAGACATTTCAAAAATTTATATGGAACCATAAACGACCCCGAATAGCCACAGCAATTTTGAGAAAGAAACACAAAGTAGGAGGGATCACAATACCGGACATCAAACTCTACTACAAAGCCACCATACTCAAAACAATCTGGTACTGGCACAAGAACAGACCCATAGACCAGTGGAACAGAATAGAAAGCCCAGAAATAAGCCCAGGTCTCTATGGACATCTAATATTCGACAAAGGGGGCAGAAGCATAAAATGGAGCAATAACAGCCTCTTCAACAAATGGTGTTGGGAGAGCTGGACGGCTACATGCAAAAAATTGAAATTGGATCATCAGCTGACACCATACACAAAAATAAACTCAAGATGGATAAAAGACTTAAATATAAGTCGCAACACCGTCAAAGTCCTCGAGGAGAACATTGGCAGGAAACTCTCAGATATCCCACGCAGCAATTTTTTCACTGATATGTCTCCTAAAGCAAGGGACATAAAGGAAAGAATAAACAAGTGGGACCTCATCAAAATAAGAAGCTTCTGCACGGCAAAAGAAAACATCAGCAAAATGAAAAGGGAGCCAACCGTATGGGAAAATATATTTGCTAATGATACATCAGATAGAGGTTTGATCTCCAAGATATATAAAGAACTCACTCGACTTGACTCCAAGAAGACAAACGATCCAATCAAAAAATGGGCAAAGGACCTGGGCAGATGCTTTTCTAAGGAGGAGATACAGAGGGCCCAGAGGCATTTGAAAGGATGCTCAGCATCACTAGCCATCAGAGAAATGCAGATCAAAACCACCATGAGGTACCACCTCACACCGGTCAGAATGGCCATCATAAACAGATCCACAAACAACAGGTGCTGGCGAGACTGTGGAGAAAAGGGAACCCTAGTCCACTGTTGGTGGGAATGCAGACTGGTGCAGCCACTATGGAAAGCAGTGTGGAATTTCCTCAGAAAGCTGAAAATGGAACTGCCTTTTGATCCAGCGATTCCCCTGCTGGGACTATACCCTGAGAACACCAAAACGCCAATACAAAAGAACCTATGCACCCCAATGTTCATAGCAGCACAATTTACAATAGCCAAGTCTTGGAAGCAACCTAAATGCCCATTAGTAGATGATTGGATCAAAAAATCATGGTACATATACACAATGGAGTACTACGCAGCAGAAAGAAAAAAGGAAGTACTAAACTTTGCAACAGCATGGATGGAACTGGAGAGCATCATGCTAAGCGAAATAAGCCAGGGGGCGAAAGACAAATACCATATGATCTCACCTATAAGCGGAACCTAACCAACAATGCAAAGATGCAAGGAAAATATGACCAGCAACACTGAAAGGAAAAGAAATCAACAGAGACAAGAGAGAAGGGGGGGGGGGCAGGGAAAGGGAAGGGAAGGGGAAAGTCAAGGAACATATAGCAAGGACTCATGGACAAAACCAAAGGGGAAGAGCTGAGGGAGGGAAGGTGGGAGGGAGCAAGGGAAAGAGGTGGGGGGGAGGCAGAGACAAATGTATTTAAAAAGTAAATTAAAAAAAAAAAGAAAAAAATAAAAAGAAAAAAATAAAATAAAATAAAATAAAATGTTATTTGATTATCAGGAAAAAAAAGACTTGGATCTATTCTTTGTCAGGACTTTCTCAGCTGTTATAAGACATAGCTCAAACACCACTTTCCCCCATTAAGCCTTTCTTGACTTCTCTAACTAAAATAACTCTCCTTCCCCAGAACCATCTTGGCACTTTGTTTACTACTCCCTCCCCCAAGTCTCCATAGGGCATTTATCATTTGTATTATATCTATTTGTGCCATTAGATCCAATCCTCTTCCCCATTCACAGTCTTACTCATTTCTGCATTTCAGTGTAACATGTATATGGTAGGGCTTTTTATTTTTTGTACCCAGCTTTATTGAAATATAATTTAAGGTGTACAACATGATGACTTGATATACTTATTTATTGCAAAATGCACAGTGGTAGGTCTTAAGTGAGCATTTAGTAGACTGAAAATTAAAGTGGAAAACCAAGACTATAGTGTTCAGTCAGGAATTTGCATCATTTTTGCAATTGTGATACCCTGTAACTGTAATTTCAATACCACAGAACCCCTTACCTATCAAACTCCTTAAAATGGTCCTATATGACTGTTATTATTATTTCTATTGTTTTTAATGACCTAAAAAGTGAATTTAAATGGGTTTAATTTTTAGAACTTATTTATTATTTTAAAATCAAATAGTTTGAGGATTTTATAACCAGGCTTGGAAGATATGGCTTAGATCCTTCAGCTGTGTTACAGGTGTCCATCCATTCAGTTAGATAAGCCATTGCCAAGTTTAACATTGGTAATAATGAGTCAGCAAACAAGTGTTAAGTCCTTTGTGATATAACTATAGTATCCCCACCCTGCCTTTCCCCAGACAGAAGTGTTTACTCTTTCCTCTTTGCTCCAACTAAAGTGACTTCTATTATCTCACTTATCCCACTGTTCTATTAAGTACTTGTTATGTGCACTTCTAAATAGTGAGCTCCTTAATGGTGGAAAGTACGTTTTGGTAATTTCCACTTTTCCCATAGTACCTGGGACATTGTGGGTATTCAAAAAAAATGGTAGATATATTAATATAAGTAAGATATAACCTGAAAAGGATTCTGGCTAAATGCCCAAGGACAAGGACAGTTTTCAGTGTTTCTCTTCAGATGGTGTAGTGGTAAAATATGTCACAATTTAATTTGTCCAAATTATAAAATATTACACATTCAGCCTATGTTTAATTGCCTATAAGAACCTTCTCTTTGTATACCCATATTTTGTTTGGATCCTACCCATTTTCCTCTCTCTGCCATTGTCTTTTTCATCTTTCACTTGGAGTTTGTAGGAAGTATATGATGACTGAGAGGTTAGTTCTTCCTCCACCTCCATCTCTAAGATCTTGAAAATAAAGGAAATTAGATTTACAACTGAAAATTAAATTGTAACATTAATGCAGATCAAGGTAAAGCTATTCAAAATCACCTTTAAAAGACAGACTGGACAGATTAAGACTTGACTAAAGATATTTATCTAAAGAATATTCTAGAAGTGCTGTTGGTTAGTAAAGGCAACATAGAAACAGGGGACTGAAAGCATATTTTGGTTGTGCCTGTCCAAGGGATAGAGTGTAGTTCACAAACTTATACATTCCTATCACCCTATTGTGGCTGATGCACTTAAGTGTTTAAAATTTGAAACGCAATATTTAATTTTCCTACCTCTAATTCCATGTTGATCAAGCAACCTTCTGATTATGACTGGTTTTTATATACAAGGAAAAAAGTTTGAATGTGCCAAAACAGATATTATAATCACTGGTACAGTTAATCTCTTTCATTGCAAATAATTACTTGCCATTCTGGTTTTACATCAGCCTCTCATACCTATTAATGTTAATTTGAATTGTGCATTCAGTCTCAATGAACAGCCAACACCAAGTTCCTGAGCCTAAAAACTGAAGTCCGGATCCTGGACTTTAGTGAATTTACCAGGATCAGTTCGACTTTGATTTTACCTCTTACACAACTTTAACCCCTCTCTTCATCCCCATTGCCAGTGCTTTAGTTTATGTTTATTATTTTTCCTGTGGACCACAGTGGCAGCATTTTTACTCATTTTCTGGCCATCAGTCAGGCTAGACTCCATACTGATGCTGTATCTTTCTAAATCATAAGTCTGATTATATTAACTTACCCTTTAAAATTTCCAATCGCATTTTGCAATGTACCCCACTCCATGCCCTTGCATATGTTCTTACTCACCCCTGTCCAGAAAAATCTAGGTACCATCTCATTAAACTAACTTATATTTATGCTTTAAAACCCAGCTCAGGATCCACTTTACGAAGCCCTATCTGATACTCACAATGTGGTTGAGATGCTTTTCTTCTGCACTTCCACAACACGCTGTCTTTACCTCTGTCATATTACCCGCCATACTGTATAGCAGTTGTTTACTTGTATGTCTCCCCTACTATTCAGTGAATTTCTCAAGACATTGATAGGGATAATGTCTAATTCTTTTCTACATTTCCTAAACCTTAGTATAATACTTTTGTTAAATGATTTTGAGAACTTCTCTATAAACTTATTCCCTTCAGCAAGTTTTTGCAGCCTCCTCCTTTCTTCCCCTCCAATCTGTACTCATTTCTTGATCCTTGACAATTCATCCTTAGCCACTTTTGTTCCCACTTTCAAATTGTCATGCTCTTCCTCTGATTCATCAGAGCCTTATGACCAACCAACAGCTCTGTGTGTGTCCCCATTAATAAATAAGGTGGTTAGGAATCACTAAGTTTGTAAACATATTGTAGTATATAATTCTGCCCATAGAACATATTGAATAAAAATAATATATTTTAGCCACAGCACTCAGACAAGAAGAAGGAACAAAAATCATCCAAATTGGAAAGGAAGAAGTAAAATTGCCTTTATTTGCAGATGAAATGATACTGTATATAGAAAACCCCAAAGAGTCCACCAAGAAACTACTAGAACTGATCAATGAATTCAACAAAGTAGCAGGAAACAAAATTAATATCCAGAAATCAGTTGCATTTTTATATGCCAATAATGAACAGAAGGGAAATTAATAAAATAATCCCATTCACCATTGCTTCAAAAATAATAAAATAGGACTTATGGTCAAGATGGAGGTGTAGGTAAACTCACCTCTGTGCAAAAAATACAACAAGACTGCAAAACAAATTCCACCCAAAATTGTCAGAAAATTGATCTGTGGAGAAATCTGACAACCAAGGATTTAAAGAAGCCACATTCATCCAGATGGGTAGGAGGGGCAGAGATGGGGAGAGGCACTGAGAGGCAGAGAGAGGCACAGAGGCAGGAATGGCAGCCCCACAACCATGTGTGGTGGATAAAAAATGGAAGGGATACCTCGGGAGCCAGGGATCCCAACCCCAGTCCAGACCATGCAGCCCAGGGTCCTAGCACCAGGAAGATAAGTACCCATAAATTCTCCTGTAAAAACCAGTGGGGGTTGGGACAGCAGAAGAAACTGCATCATCTTAAGGTCCCACGATGGACTTAGGACTCATGCAGACCCACCCCCTCTAGGATACAGCACCAGGACAACAGTTGGAAGGACACCAGTGTCGTATGAGGAGAAAGTGAAGTGCAAGTGGGGAGACAGCTTCCTCCTGGGCAAAACTTCAGAGGCTAGGCAGTGGCATTGTCCCCTCTATGAAACCTCCCCCACACAGAGCAACAAAGCGGTGATACAGATTGCCCTGCCCTGGCGATTACCTAAGCCTCTGCCCCGTACAACTTAGCAGGTGTGCTAAGACAGGGAGTCAAAGCAGCTCTACCTAATAAACAGAAACAAACAAAGGGAGGCTGCCAAATTAAGAAGACAAATAAATAAGGCCCAAATGAAAGAATAGAACAAAACTCCAGAAAAAGAACTAAATGAAATGTAGGTAAGCAACCTATCAGATGCACAGTTCAAAACACTGGTTATTAGGATGCTCCACAAAATCATTGGGTACTTCAACAGCATAAAAAAGACCCAGGCAGAAATGAAGGTTACATTAAGTGAAATAAAGAAAAACCCACAGGGAACCAACAGTAGAGGAGAAGGACCTGAGAATCAAATCAAAGACTTGGAACACAAAGAAGGAAGAAGCAGTCAATCAGAACAGCAGGAAGAAAAAAGAAATAAAAAGAACAAGGACAGGCTTCGGAACCTCTGGGACACCTTTGAACATACCAACATTCAAATCATAGGGGTGCCACAAGGAGGAGAAGAAGAGCAAGAAATCAAAAACTTCTTTGAAAAAATAATGAAATAAAACTTCCCTAATTTGGTGAAGGAAATAGACATACAAATGTTAGGAAGCACAGAGAGTCCCAAACAAGATGGACCCAAAGAGGACCATACCAAGACACATAATTAAAATGCCAAAGGTTAAAGATAGAGAATCTTAAAAGCATCTAGAGAAAAGCAGACATTTATGTACTAAGAAGTTGCCGTAAGACTGTCACCTGTTTCTCAAAAGAAACTTTTCAGGCTAGAAGGGACTGGCAAGAAGTATTCAAAGTGATAACAAGCAAGCCACCTACCACCTAAATTACTGTATCCAGCAAAGCTATCAGTTAGAATTGAAGGGCAGATAAAGTGCTTCCCAGAGAAGGTAAAAACTAAAGGAGTTCATCATCACCAAGCCATTATTATATGAAATGCTAAAGAGAATTATATAAGAAAAGAAGATTAAAAATGATGAACATGAAAGTAGCAATACATTCACAACTATCAATAATTGAATCCAAATAAACTAAGCAAACAAGCAGACCAGGAACAGAATCACAGCAATGGAGATCACATGGAGGGTTATCAGCAGGGAAAGGGAGTGGGGAAAATTGGGGAAAAGGTACAGGGAATAAGAAACATAAATCATAGGTACAAAATAGACAGGGGGATAATAAAGAACAGTATAGGTAATGGAGTAGGCAAAGAACTTATAGGCATGACCCACAGATATAAACTAAGGAGGGGAGATTTGTTGAAGGGAATGGGGATACTGGTGGAGGGGGCAAAAGGGAAAAATGTGGGACAATTGTAATAGCATAATCAATAAAATATATTTTAAAAGAAAGAATAAAATACTTAAGAATAAACCTAACCAGGAATGTAGAAGACCTGTACTCAGAAAATTATAAGACACTGAAGAAAGAAATTGAAGAAGGTACAAATAAGTGGAGGCACATACTATGTTCATATATAAGAATTAACATCATTGAAATGTCCATACTACCCAAAGCAATCTACAGATTGAATGAAATTCCTATCAAGATTCCAATGACATATTTCACAGAACAAGAACAAATATTTCAAAAATTTATATGGAATCACAAAAGGCCCTGCATAGCAGCAGCAATCCTGAGAAAGAAAAATAAAGTTGGAGGAATCACGCTACCTAATATCAAACTATATTATAAGGCCATTGTAATCAAAACAGCATGGTACTGGCATAAAAACAGACACAAAGATCAATAGAATAGAATAGAGAATCCAGAAATAAACCCACATCTTTATAGTCCATTAATATTCAACAGAGGAAGCAAGTACATACAATGGGCTAAAGATAGTTTATTCAGTAAATGTTGTTGGGGAAATTGGACAGATAGTGCAGAAAAATGAAACTAGACCACCTTCTTAGACCACACATGAATAAATTCAAAATGGATCAAAGACTTAAATGTTAGACCCAAAACCATAAAAATCATAGAAGATAACATAGGCACCAAAACCTTGGACACTGCTCATAGCAATATTTGATTGGATATATCTCCCCAGGCAAGGGGAAAAAAAGAAAAAAAAAATAAACAAATGGACTACATCAAACTAAACAGTTTTTACACAACAAAGGAAAACATCAAAATAAAAAGACAACCCACAGAATGCAATAACGTATTTGTAGATGCATCTGATAATGATCCAAAATTTATAAAGTACTTATAAAACTCAACACCAAAAAAATCAAACAACCCAATTTAAAAAATGGGCAAAAAGACCTGAGAAGACACTTCTCTGAAGAGGACATATAGATCACCAGTAGACAAGATGAAAAGATGTTCAATGTCACTAATCATCAGAGAAATGCAAATTAAAACCACAATGAGATACCATTTCACACCTGCCAGAATGGCTATCATCAATAAATCGACAAACAAGTGCTGGCAAGGATATGGAGAAAAGGGAACTTTTGCACTGTTGGCAGGGATGCAGACTGGTGCAGCCACTGTGCAAAACAGTATGGAGATACCTCAAAAAATTAAAAATGGATCCAGCCACCCCACTTGTGGGGATATATCTGAAGGAACCCAAAATACTAACTCGAAAGAATGCTAAGTACCTCTATGTTCATTGCAGTGTTATTTACAGTCACCAAGGTATAGAAACAGCCCAACTGTCCATCACTAGAGGAGTGGATAAAACAACTATGGGACGTTTACACAATGGAATTCTACTTATCTGTAAAAAAGAAAATTTTACTGTTTGCAACAGTTTGTATGGGCCTGGAGAACTTTATGTTAAGTGAAACAAGCCAGTCACAGAAAGAAAAATACCATATGATTTCATTCATATGTGGAATCTAATGAACAAACTGAACTAACAAGCAAAAAAGAGACAGACTAAATAGATAGAGAGCAGGATGACAGCTGTGGCGGGGGGCGGGGGCGGGTAGCAGATTAGGGGGTGGAGGGAGGGATTGAGCAAAAAGGAAAAAGGACTCATGGGCATGGACAACAGTGTGGTGATTGCTGGGGGAGGGAGGTGTAAGGGGACTAAATGGTAATGGAAAAAATACAATAAAGATTAAATCACAAAAAAAGTAAAAAAAAAAGCTAACTATGATCAAGGGTTGAAAACTCAACTGTCTGCTTTAAACTGCTTAAGTGAGTGAGCAGGGCTGGGAGGCAGACAGCATGGAGGGTCACTGGCCACCTGCAGGGTCTTAGAGCATTTATATTCAAAAATACTTAAGAAAATACTGTGCTGTCCAAACAGACCCCACAGTGGGCCAGCTTCAGTCACTGCTCTATTTGTAACCCTAGAGAGGCATTCTGGAAGATTATGGCACCAGCTCCAGTTTTGGCATAAAATATCCACTAATGCAAAAATTAAAAGGGTTGCCCAATTGAAAAATAAATACATAATTAAAAATAAAATATAATTGAAAAGTAAGTAACCTCTGGATCTTAAATAAAAATTACTACATAAATGATAACAAGTAGGCAAAAAAAAAAAAAATCCTCTTTGACAAATTCTAGGCTGTCATCTGATTCACCTATTACATTAGGGATTTTTGCAAACTAACTTCACAGAGGCACCCAATTCAGATTTATGCTTCAGTGAAATCATTATAGTGTGAGTTTTCAAAATTGCTCCTGAAAGTTGAAGTTATACAAGTATTAAATCTGAGAATTCCAAGTTCACAGTACTCCATGTATATGCTAGGCTTGGTGTTGTATTAATGCAATGTAAATTATGTTTTTTGCCCCCAAAAAGTGCACTAGTGTTCCCTTTTTTCGAAGAACTCATGAAATTCCACCTCTTGTGGGAAATCCTAATTGAAAGAGTTAGTGATTGAATGCTTTCTTTTTTTTAATGGGGGAATAAACACCTTATTTTCCAAGGCAATTTTAGAGAGGATACAGATACATTTTTAAACTATTTATTGAAGTTCAAGATATTTTATTGATTGTGACTGCATTAAATTTGTAGATTAATCTGGGGGATAATTTATATTTTTGTAGCCTTGAGTCTCCCTACCCAGGAACATAATATTTCTCTACTCAGATCTTCTGTGGTCCTCAATAAAATTTAGTGACTTTTTATATAGATCTGTACATTTATTATTAGGCTTGTTTCTAATTGTTAGGTGGTTGGTGACTTGGGATGCAAAAGGATTTACAAAGAAAAGAAAGTGCAGAGAGGAAAGATTTCTATTCACCCTCCAAGTAGGCAAAGGGGTTTAGTGTGGAGAGATATACCAGCAGTGAAATGTAGCTAGGGCTTTGAGCTTTGATTAGGTGATCGGGGTGGTGGCAGAGCAGGAAGTTTCAGGTTGTCTTGTGTAGGTTGTAGCTTGTTTCGATGTTATCTTTGGGCACAGAGTCCGGTAGTTGCAGTCTGGCCTGCCCTGTTTCACAAGTTCCCAGAACCTCTGCACCTTCATGGTGCTTCCAGTAATTTTCTAGTTCTGAGGGTGGAGGCTCATGAAACAAGAGTCAGGCATGCTTTATGGCATTGGTCCCCAACCTTTTTGGCACCAGGGACCAGTTTCATGGAAGACAGTTTTTCCACAGACAGGGTGGGGGGATGGTTTCGAGATGATTCAAACACATTACATTCAGGCTCACCTCCCGCTGTGTGGCCCTGTTCCTAAGAGGACCAGACCAGTCTTCGTCCGCGGTCTAGAGAATGGGGACCCCTGCTTTATGGGATACAGCTAGCCCTGACAAAGAGGGCCTGAAAGGGGGGCTCTAATTCGCTTACTAATTATTTTGAATGTTGTTGCTATTTAAATGGTACTTTCCCCATTTTTTGAACACTGGCTGGTATGGCTCAGTGGATTGAGCCTTGGCCTGCAAACCAAATGGTCACAGGTTTAATTACTGGTCGGGGCACATGCCTGAGTTGCAGACCAGGTCCCCAGTTTAGGGCATGTGAGAGGCAACTGACTGATGTTTCTCGCACACATCAATGTTTCTCTCCCTCTCTTTCTCCCTGCCCACCTTGCCCTCTCTCTAAAAAATAAATTAAATCTTTAAAAAAATGTAAAAAAATAAATGGTACTTTCTCCATTTTTTATTATTATAAGTATATAAAAAAGCTATTTAGTTGTAAATTTACATTGTAACTAAGCACTGTACTGAAATCTTGTTATTTCTAATAATTTCTAGAGTCATAGAAGAATTTAAGACTGGAAGAGGCTTTAGAAGAAATTATCACATCCAACTTTGAGAAAAGTGAGACTCAGCGTAGTATTAACAGGGTTAAAATCTTAGATCTCAGGAATCTCTTGTCATTGAGTTTTACAAAATACACTATTGTAAAGAGGTGCGGGAATGAGACCAAGACGACAGAATGCTAAGGTGGGACCTCTCAAATCTGCATTTTGATATGGTCACACCAGTCCAAAGTTTACAAATTCAGTTCAGTTTACAGCTTGTCCTAGGGGTGTCCTGGTCCCAAGGTATCAATTCACTTTTGTCTGTCTGGAAAGAATAATTGATTAACGAGACAGTTAATTTAAAAGTTTATCATGAGAAATCTATTGTAATAATTCCAGGGCTTGGCCTTCTAGTACTTGGGCTTAGTTTAATTTAGTTTAGCTTTGTCCCTCTGTGATTCTCCTTTAGACCCAGTAAAACTCTGTATGATGTGAGAAAACCACTTTACAACTCCATTTGGTACTGTGATACAGGAATGTTCCTACTTTAGTCTTAAACCTAGAGTTTCCTGGGGACATAAAGGGACAGCAAGCCTCATGCAGGAGTGACTTAGCCACCCACAGCATGTTTACCTGATAACATGAGAAATGTTCTGCCCTCTGCTATGAAGTAGAGTCATGGAGCAAGACCACCAGCAGACAAGTGGCATGTGGGTCCCAGAAAATCCCTCACAGTTTAGGATTTTGGATTATGTTAGTCAGATGCTCCCTACTTTATCGCTGCCACATTTGTATCTAATGAAAAAGGACAGCTAAAGTGAATGTGTCTTTGGATTGATTTTAATTGAGAGATGTTCAGATCCCAGAGCTGATTTTTAAACATCACCAGATAAAATGTTTGTGATCTTTATAGTGATTGTCTTGATGAAGTTATCAGCAGGAGACATCTTGTAACATGTATTTTTTTAGAAAGGTTTTCCTTGGGCTGATATTCTTAATAAACTTATCTACTGCTGGTCTTCATTCCTTTTTAAAATTTGTTTTGTTTTATTTTGTTTTATTTTTACCAATATCCTATTTGGAAGCGAGGCCCTATGCTAGGCTTTAGAGGACACAAAAATTAATTGGACATGGTCATACTTAGCAGCCTTTTAGAGGAAATAAAATTTTTTTTTAAATCATAACACAAGGAAGAAAAATTACTGATTTTAGGAGAATAATACCAACCAAGGTGTATGGGAGTTGGGAGAGGGGAAAGGTTATTTCTGGATTGGGGGCGCAGAGAACCTTAATTGAGAAGTTCATGGGTTTTGAGCTGGCCTTTGTAACATAGCCTTTGAAAGATTTTGATGGAGAGCAGGATATTACCCTGGGAAGAAACAGCATGAGCAGTAGCAAAGACACAGAAAGCATGGGCCATATATAGGAATTGTACATAGGCCAGTTTTTTTTTCCCGTTATAGTTTACATTCAATATTATTTTATATTAGTTCCAGGTATACAACATAGTGGTTAGATAATCATATACTTTACAAAGCAGTCCCCTTGATATTTCAAGTACCCATGTGACACAGTACATAGGTATTACAATATGATTGACTATATTCCCTTATATAGGCCAATTTGAATAACCATAATAATGGAAGAGAAAGATGAAAGAATAGTTCAGCTTCAAATTAGAGTATCTTGAATGCATGGCTGATATCTGGACTTCATTCAATACCCCATGGGAAGCCATTGAAAGGTTTTGAGCTGGTAGGTAAGGCATGACCAGTATTCTGCTTGAGAGGAGTAGTGGGTAATTTATAAAAGTTGGAATCCAGGAGGAAAGTGTAAAGAATCTGAGATGACATTAGTGGGAGTAGAAAGGAGGTAATGACTTCACAAGACCCTCAGATGGAATATTTAGGACCTGTTGGCTTATTAAAGGAGGCACTGAAGGTGAATCTTAGATTTTATGAACAATAGTTACAGAAGAGTAAGGCAGAAGAGCAGATATGCTTAAAATCAGAGAAGCAGAGAAATACCATTTTGGAACATGTTTATCTTGAGATGCTAGTGAGTACTTAAGAAGAAATGTCCAACAGTATGAGTTTGGGACTAGATAGTTTTAGGAGCTAGGGCTAGAGATAAAATGAGAGGATATGCTATCATAACTCAGGGAAAGCATACCAGAGAACAGGGATAAGAACAGTGCTTTGGCTCTTTCGGGCCCCATTTTCAGGGTTCCCCATCAGTCCCCTTGTCTAATGAAACCCTTATCCCAGATTCTAGAGCCTTGGCCCTCCCTGGTGTCTTCCTCCAGCTCCCCTATTGTCTCCTGACCCTAAGTGGCACTCTCCAGTCCTTGGGGAGGGCAATTGTGTAAAATAGGAGAATCCTTTTTAAGAAAAGAATGCTGTCTTCAACTTCCCCAAGCATCTCATCTCTCATCCTTCTTGTGACACTTTCTGGAGTAAGCGCCTCACAGGGGACCACCACCCCAGCCCCTGTGCGTCCCAGTCCCTCTGAATGTCTAATCAGTGTTCACGGCAGTGTCAGCCCAAGCTGGCCCCTGAACCACTGTGTGCCCATTTCCTAGGGAAGGGGAGGGAGAAGAAACAGAATATTAAAAAGTTAGAAATATATTTACTGTGGTTGATATAGCTCTGTGGATTGAGCACAGGCCTGCAAACCAAAGGGCTGCCGATTTGATTCCCAGTCAGGGCACATGCCTGGATTGAGGGCCACGTCCCCAGTGTGGGGCACATGAGAGGCAACCACACATTGATGTTTTTCTCCCTCTCTTTCTCCTTCCCTTCCCTCATATCTAAAAATAAATAAATTCTTTAAAAAATAATATATATTAAAAAAACAGAAATATATTTATTATATTGGGGATCTCATTGCATTTGCATGGATATGCAAATGAGATGTCAAAGTCAAGATCGCTCCCATTCATTTGCATAGCTATACATCCGCTATGCAATTATCTTTATATTTCTCTTTTCACTTCAGTCAGCCTTCTATTTATCTTTAGTTCAGCTCCTACAGCACCCTCACCCTCAGCCTAAGGGCACTGGGAATAGGAGGAAAATGGGATGTTGTGCTGGCATGAGGCTATGATGTACTTTGCCAGTTCCCACCTCATCTAGAGGACTTTGGAGTGGAAGTAGCAAAGAACTATTGCAGCCTTCAGCTCCCTCTTGGTTAACCCCTAAAACCCTTTGACCAAAGGATAGGGGTCACAGGAGTTAGGTACCTTGCTGGGGAGTTGGCATGTTGCCCTCTAGGGTAAATCTCCAGTGTTGATGGAGTTCTAGCACTTTCACCTCTAGTGACTCCCAGGGCCCAGGGCCCAGGGGTTGGCTCAGAGCTGGGCCCCTCTCCTGTCTCCATCCCTCTCTCTGAAGAGCTGGTTACCTTCCCTGCATAAGCCCAGCTTTAGGGAACAGGCATGTGTCCCCACCAAGTTAGCTCTGACTCTGTCCTTCCTCTTCCCACTGAGGACACTTATATTTGAAGAACCTCAGGATAATGAGGTCCCTGTCCCCCACTGTCCACACAGTCTGAGCCCAGTTGCCCTTCCCTTCTCCCCTCCCTCAGCCATCTAATTCCTAGCTTTCTCTCTGAATGGTTTTCTTTTCTTTTGATTAAATGGGAAAGCAAATGGAAAAACAAGAATAGTGCTTTGGGGGAAGAACACCTATTATGTGCAAGCCATTATAAGCTTGATATATTTTATTTTATATTATTCTTGCAACCAAGGTGAAGAGATTATCTTCATGTAAGAGATAAAGAATCTGAAGTTCAGAGTGATTATTTCATTAGCTCAAAGTCACACATTTGATAAGTGTTGGCTCCAGGGTTTAAATTTAGGTCAGCCCAGCTCAGCTTTGACTATAGGGGGAGAAAAACAAGAAAAAAAGTTGTCATGAAAACAAAGGGGGAAAAGACTAAGTATCTTAATGAACTGTGGGGTGACCGTAAGAATAGAAAAGGCTAGGGTGAGGAGGTGAAATGCCTTCAGATGGTCCCAGTACATCCATCTTTCATTGGGAATTTGTGCCAAGGCCACATAGATACCAGGGTAAGGTACGTTGAGAGAGATTATTAGTGGACTTTTGCACTGCATTTGGCCTAGCTGGAGGTTAACATCCATCTATAAATATACATTTTAACTTACTCAAATAAGCACTCTGTCCCTTGCGTAAGCCCTTTAACTTACTCAAAGGAGCATCTTGATCATTTTCCAACTTTGTTTTTAGTAGCAGAAACTACTTCTTCAATTTTTTTTTTTTAAACATTTTATTTATTTTTAGACAGAGGGGAAGGGAGGGAGAAACATCAATGCATGGTTGCCTCTCGAGCGCCCCCTACTGGGGACCGGGCGCGCAATCCAGGCATGTGCCCTGACTGGGAATCAGCCAGCAATGCTTTGATTCACAGGCCAGAGCTCAATCCACTGAGCCACACTAGCCAGGGCTACTTTTTCAATTTAAAATATAGGAAAATCGTAAATAAAAGCAGAGTTATTCAAGTTGAGGGGGGGGAAGTGCGTTCCTCCTTCTCATCCTTCCTCCCTCCTACCCCCGCCCTATTTCAGCCCCTGAGAAACCTCCTTGCTCTACATAACACTATTTGAAAACCCCTGCTTATTATATTTTTTTAGAGTAAGAAAAGTGACAGCTACTACCCTTTATTATAAATGAGAAAAGCTAGAAAACTGAAGAGCCTTTTGTTGTAGGTACAAATAATTTAGGAATCCAGCTGAGAATAGAATAGAGGTTTCCAAACTCCCCATAGGTCAGTGCTCTTTCTATTATCTCAACCTTGCCCCCAATTTTAAAACAAATAAGATTTTCTTTAAAGGGAGCATAACACTTAGTTTCTAAAGTGCTATTAAATAGACAGTTTTTAACTACCTATATGTGCAAAACAGTTAAGACTAGCTTAGTAAACACTAACTCATTTTTATAGATTAAAAGGAAGAGAAAATAAATTATCCCCAAAGCATCAGGATTATACTACTTAATAAGGAACTTACTTTGTGAGACTGCAAAATCATGCTCTCCAGACGGAGATTATATGGACTCCAATATTTGTTCAGACCCGATTAAAGCTCTAGGCAAAAAATAAATAAATAAAATAAAATAAAATAAAAAGAAGGGGAGGGAATGTAGCACACAATTGCTTTACAAAGCCTGCCTTATAGATTAAGCAGATACCTGCTGAGGAACACCATGGCTTTGAAAATAGAGGCAGTAGCTAAGAAACTGTAGGGTTTATAGGTTCTTTCCTACTCCATTTTGTGTTTGAAGTTTATTTTATATTTATCTTAATAAGCTCTTTGCTTTAAATCACCTGAAACCAAATCCAAGTTAACTGAAAGGTTATTAGAAGTCCACAAATCACCTTTGGAAAAAGCAGGTTATGAATAAGAGTTTTGAGACTCACTTCGTTTTTCTTTTGTAGAGAACACAAGAAAACACTCATAACAAAAGTTCCCAAAAGCCGTGAATGAGAAGAAGGAAACCAAAGAAGATCAAGTCATGTAAATGGTATCATAGACTAGTACATGTTTTAATATCTTCCCACCCTTCCCGGAGTTTAGAAGGTCTTTGTTTTCCTAGAGTGTCTTCCTCTGAGGAAGAAGTTGTGGTTGAAATCATGAGAGGATGTGGCAGGGACTGCGACTAAGAAGAGAAGTATAGTGGGGAACACTGTGGGTCTCAGGTAGTGCCTTTAATAGCATTTTGGGGTTAAGACTTGCTTTTTTGTATACGTGCTTCTGTTGCTTTAAAAAAAAACTTTTGTTACATTTGCTGAGATTTATATGATGGGAATTGGGATGGGGGACCTTGATTTCTGTAGTATCTTTGGGGATTTGTACATTGGCTTTCACAGCAAACTCTAAGAAATCTGAAGGAAGTAGACCAGAAGCTTTCATGATTTTACATAACAATGTTAGGAAAATGTAGCTCATTCCAGTCAGGGGATGGTGTGTACATCTGCTTCCGTTTGAAATTCCAAAAAGCATTCAAGTCAACCAGGAGTTTGACCCTTTGTTGGTGAAGAGCTCCCTTCCCTGAAAGACAGATTTATTCACTGAGAGCCGAAGCTCTAGTACTGTAAGTCGTTCGCTATGCTAGTGCCACAAATATGCCATTGCTAGACTTCATGTTTGTTTGTTATAGAATATGTAGTTTCCAGACTGAATTATATATAAAATGAAAGACTTTCTCCAAACTTTGTACTTAGTAAATGTGTCAGTTGTTTGTGTATAAGTAAGTGTAGGGGAGCACAGAATCACAGCCGTGGCTTGGGGGAACTTAAAGTTCGTTTGCAATGTGTTGCCAGTTGGGAGACTAGACGATAATAAATCAGTACTCTACCCCCACCCCCAAGTTTTGTTAAGGTCATTTTCATTTTTTTCTTTTATATGATTCAGTCCAAGGTAAAGGCAGTTTGGAGATTATCAGCTTAAGATGGGACCTGTTATTTTCTACTTTTAAATTCCCATGTCTAAATGAAAGAGCTCAGGTCCTATAGCCATGTTGTAGAGAGGCTGGTAATATTCCTTGACTTTTCTTTGCCTCTTTTATGACTCTGCTGTTTTTCAGCCTTCTTTTTAAAATGTGGTGACTGTTCCCCCAAATGTTTAGTAATTACAAAGGGAAAAATAGTAACTTTACAGTGGAAAGTTCTGGCAGACACCATCTTAGCCAAGCAATCTAGGTTTATATCACCAGTAATACATACAACAGCATATATCCCCTGATAAGATGCCCTGAGAAGGAGACATCGGACAAACTTGAGTTGAGGCACATTCTACAAAGTAACTGGTCAGTACCCTTCAAAAGTGTCAACATAATGAAAAACAAGGAAAGAATGAGAAACAGTCACAGGTTGGAGGAGAGAGACAATTCAATACAATGTGGAATCCTGAAATTTTTTAAAAAGCATATTAATGGAAAGAATTGGTTAAAAAATAAATAATTTTTACACTTCAGTTAGTAGTATTATACCAAGGTTAACTTCTTAGTTTGTTAATTGTTGTATGGTTATATAAGATGTTAACGTAAGAGTAAGGTGGGTGAAGGGTGTATAGAAACTATGCTATTTTTTGAAATCTGAAAATTTACAATTATCTCAAAATAAAACGTTTTTTAAATTGTAGTGGCACAAATTGTACCTGCTCTTTCAATAAGGGTTATTTAAAAATTTCTTTTCTGAGTAAGAAACAAAGAGTATTTCCCACACAGTTGGTATATTCACTTTAAAATTTTAGTTCTTTTGTTAGTGTATATTGAATAGGTATAAAGTTTATAACATGTTTAAGTTGTAAAAGGTAACGATAACATGAGCACAAGTGTAGCTTGAAGCTCTCAGTATGCTTTTTCCCATCTCATCGCCCTCCTCCCTCACCTCTAATTCTAAATTTTATACTTTTCATTCCCTTGCTACTCTTTATGGACTTACCTTAAAAGTGTATATCCCTAATGATATAATTTTGCGTGATCTTTAACTTCATGTAAATGGAATAAACTGTACATATTTTTTGCAGTTTGTTTTCCTAAGTATTCCTGAGATTTAACAATGTTAATGTGTATAACTGTACTTCACTCACCTTCACTATTACATAGCTTTCATTGTATGAACATACCACAGGTTATTTCTCTATTCACCATTAATAGCCATTTGGTTGATTTCAAGTTTTGCTGCTATGATCAGCACTACTGCACACATCCTTATTTATACCACATTATGAGGGTTTCCCTAGGGCATATACCTAAAAATTGACTTACAGGGTAAATGCTGGGTTATAGGGTAAGTGCTCCATCAACTTTGCTAGATGAGGCCAAACTGTTTACCAAAGTGGTTATCTAATTTTTAATACCACCCACAGTATGTAAGTGTTCAGGTAGTTCCACTTTCTCCCTAACACTGTATTATAGACTTTAAATTTTTTACCAATCTGGTGGGTATGTATATTAAAATTTTAAAGCATTGTCATTTATTGATTGACTACTTTGTGCTAAGCACAGTGGTGGACATTTTCATACCTTATTTAATTTAATTCTCTCTCACAGGTCTTCTTCTGAGTCCTGTAATGGAAATTAATGGTATTCTTAGTATGTAATACATAATGACCCCAAACCTCTCTCTGAAAAATTTATTCCTTAGTGGGTCTTTTATATTGTATATCTGCATAATTTATTTCCTGTTTCCTAAAAACATTCTCTTTTTAGAAGAAATCTGAAGCATGAAGTAGTTAATAACTTGCCCCAAATCACATTGTCATTAATAAGTAGCAGACTTTGAAATAAAGCTCCATTCTCGGGTCCTTTTTCTTTTTTCCTTTTTGCTCTACCTCATTTCTTTTTCCTCCTATACTTCTTCCTCCTTTCCCTTGCATTCTTCCACTCCTCTCCTGAGATTAACAGTTTAAATGTACTTTCCAGTCGGCTGCTATTTAATGTGATGTGCCTGCAGAGAGTGTCACAAGATTGGGTGAGTGCCTGGTTCCAGCCAACAGTCATTACTCAGGCCCCCACTGAGTGCCTTAAAACCATTTCACACTCCAAGCTGTGCTACTGGGTGGATTTGGCCAGACTTACCCTTTCAGAACTGCTTGATGGCCCTGCAGGGGTTGGAGAGAATCCAGAACTTCAGGACATCCCATCCTTGGCTCTCCTTTGTCAGCAGCAGTAAGAACCCCAATCCTACTGTGGGGGTGTAGGCAGCTGAGAGTAGGACTGGGTGCCTAGAGAATGGCAATATTAGAACTGCTAACATTGGGTAAGAGAACACAGATTTTATTGACAGAAGAAATAGAAACCTTAGGTTGGGGTACAAAACTTGTAGCTAACAAGCACAAGTGAAATTTGTTTGGCTTACACAATATTTAATTTTTGTGTGTATGTTTGGATGCTTTTATAGAAAAGCCATGCACTCACCAGCTTGTCACAATACCCAGCACTTCATTTTCTACTGTTTAACACCTAACTGCTATTACCTCCGTGGCTCCTAAAGTTATATGATGTGTTAGTATCCTTACTGAAGTCACCTTGGGCTCACTGAGGGTAAAACTGGAAGCTCATTCTCATTCCAAAGTGATCATAGTTGTACAGGGTTGTTTTTTGTTGTTTTTGTTGTTGCTGTTGTTGTTTTCCTGACAAGTGAAGATTCCTTGGTTTTCTGAGAACAACTTTTTACTTAAACTTTACACTTCCTTCAAAATTACGCTTTTTTTTCCACCTTTAATCTTATTTGAGATGGTTAAGATGAAAATGCCTGTAAAGTTTTTTTAATCTTGGCTTATCCACACTTAGTGAATTAGGAGATCTGAAAGAAATTAATTAATTAAAACAGATATACTTGTCCAGTCAAGATGGAGATGTAGGTAAATATGGCTCACCTCCTTGCACAACCACATCAAAATTAGAGCTAAACAATAGAACATCCATCACTCAGAACTGTCAGAAATCAAGTTGAATGGAAGTCCAACAACTATGAAATTAAAGAAACCACATCCACACAGATGGGTAGAAGATGTGGAGATGCAGGATGGGCTGGTCCTACACCTACATGTGGTGGATAAAAATTTGGGAGAGATATCCCGGGAGTTAGGAGTCTCAGCCCCACTCTAGGCTCCCCCAGCCCAGGGTTCCAGTGCCAGGAAGGTAAGTCCCTACAACTTCTGGCTGCAAAAAAAATCAGTGGGGTTCAAGTTAGGGGAAGAAACTTCTGGAGCTCCAAACAGTTCCTCTTAAAGAACCCACACACAGACTTACTCAGGCTTACTCTCTCTGAGCTTCAGCACCCAGTTAGCAGCTTGAAAAACACCAGTGGCCTCTGGGGAGAAAATGAAGTGTCTAGTATCAAGGCAAGGGCTGGTGGGGGGGGCAGCTTTCTCCCAGACAGAAGGGCAGGCAGAGGCTATTGTCCATTTTCTGAATCCTCCCCTTGCAGAGCCACAGAGCTGGCAGGCAGGTGCCATATCTGAGACTCCATCAACCTGGCTAAGACTGTTTGCCCGCCCTGGAGATGCCCTGAGACTCCATCCCATCCAAACTGTTAACAGTGGTTTTTTCATATGAATGGCTTCGTCCTGGCTCAAGCTTCACAACTTCCTAAATCCTCTCAAACAAGCAATAGCTGGCCTCAGTGAGCCCACAGCCCCTGTACCTCTCGCTAAGGTACAGCAGTCAGCCTAGGTTCACAGCTTGGCTTGTCCTGGGAACCTCCAAGCCCAGCACAAGTAGCTGCCATCTCAGATTGCTTTACAGCTCATGCTGGGTAGACGCAGGCAGAACACAGCCTACACCTCCACAGCCATGGAGGACAGAGGTTGGTAGGCAGAGGTTGCAGCTGACTGACCTGGGTAAATCCCTCCCATTGATCTGCCAACAGCAACCAAGGCACAACTGCAAGAGGAGATGTAAGCCCAGAACTGCACTAAAAGGTCACCCAATAATTTCTTACACTGGTTCCAAGTTTCATGTAATTTTTCTGACAGATTGTAGTCATCAGTTTAGACTTGGTTGCCAGGAATTGAATCTGTTTCCCAAGCTTGAAAGCTGTGGACATATGAAATGAATTCTAAAATTTAGCATATGTATCTTAGAGTAGATTATTTCTAATTTCAGGGGTTAAGTTCCAAGTGTCTTAAGAACATATTTAAGTGAGATGTTATTGGAATGAGAAATTCTCATACTAAATCATTTTATTGTCTTTACAGAGATCCTATCGAATTATAGTTGGTACTACTCTGCAATGTCTTTGTTGAAAAGCCAGAGTCAGGAAACACAAAGTGGAAGTAGGTGAACTCAGTAAGAGCTATCTAAGTCTGTATGTCATTATTATTGCATCATTATTACTGCATCTAAAAAGTGTATTTGTATGTGTGTATGTGTGATAGTTAAACAAACTGGCCAGCCTACCAATCAAACTGTCAGTCTACCAAACAACTGACCAGGAAAGGAGATATACTTGGCAGAAGTAAATATTGATACTTTGTACTTACTAGTACAATCTCTACTGTTTTTTCACCTGGGAATTCTAATTGGAATAGTTACAATATCTCATCTTTTGTACTTTTATTTAGAAGTTCACTGGGAAAGCATGTGTCCCCTTTTCTCTCCCCATTCTTTACAACCACCTCCTGCTAAAGAGAAGTGGTCAATGTGAAAAGAAGTTGCCAATGCAGATAAGGTTATCCTTTGCAGCCTTTATGTAGCCTGAGCAAATGGATCTAGCTATGGTGTTAGGGGATATTTTCATACTACTTTCATGTTTTCCTTTGGTGAATCAAAGTACTAACAGGAACTGGGGTAGTCACATCCATGCCAGCTTTCAGAATAAACCTGTATGACATGCAATAAAATTTTATGACATAAAATTTTGAAAAAAACAAGCCAGAATGTAGTTCTATATTTCAGCTTTCTTTTGAGGAATGGAGAAGGTGCAGAGAATGAAATTAGGTCATTGACTTAAGGCCACACTGTACCTTCTTTACTTTCTGTCATTGTGCAGTTGTCTGATTCCTGGAGGGAGCCCATACTAAGGGTACAGACCCTAGTTCCAGACAGAAGGCCATTCATTCCAAGGGCACAGGTCCTAGATCCAGGAAGAGAAAGCCAGTGAACTCACAACCAAGGGAAAACCTGGGAATTCTTTCCTATTCTCATAACCGCTAAAGCAGAGAGGGCTGATGAAAATAAACTAACTGACCAATTTCTCCTGCATGTTCCTATGATCAGAATAATATATGAAGAGCAGACTACTTTAGGGAGTAGTGAGTTCAAGGCAAATGAAGAATGCAGTGATCATCAAGAAAGACTGATGTATTTATTCAACAAATACTTACTGATCATGAAATGAATTCTGGTGACTGTGCTGCATGCTGGCAATACAGTGACAACTAAAACTAGACAGAATCCCTGCTCTTACGGAGATTATGGTTTAGTGAGGGATAGCCTTTAAGTAATAATACATTAAATACTAGCACAGAGAAATATCAAATTATATCTACAATAAGTGCTGTGAAGAAAGATCACATGGGAACCCTGGTTGGGTGGCTCAATTGGTTGGAGTATCGTCCCATGTACTAGGGAGTTGTGGGTTCGATCCCCAGTTGGAGCACATACAGGGGGCAACCGATTGATGTCTCTCTCTCTCTCTCTCACATAGATGTTTCTCTTTCTCTCTCTTTCTACTTTTCTCTCTCTCCCTTCCTTTCTCCCTAAAATCAGTGAATGCATCCTCAGGTAAGAATTAAAAAAACGAAAGAAAGAAATACCGCATGGGAGGCATAGTGGTTAAGAATATGGATTCTGAAGCTGTGCTATCTAGGTTTGAATTCTAGCTCCACCACTTCCTCTGTTATCTGGGGCATATCTTTTAATTTCTCTATGCTGAAGTTTCTCATCTATAAAATGAGGCTAATAACAGTGCTACCTCGTAAGGATGATGTGAGGATTAAATGAGGTAATACTTTAAAGCATTTAGGACAGTATCTGGCACAGGGTAAACACTAAATAAATATTTGTGTGAAAAAAAATCTATGAAGAGCTCAATGCTATTGTTCAGGAAGATTATTAAAAATGGGAATATTTATAAGTGTGAGTCATCTCAAAAGTCAAAAGTTTTACCAATGAAAAATACTGTACTTTGCCATGTATAATGTGCACCTTTTGCCCAGATTTTGGAGGGGAAAATAAGGGTGCGCATTATACATGGGTATAATGATTACCATACCATGGGTATAATAATGGTACAATAATCCTGTGTGCAATGCACACAAAAATGTGAATGCACATTATTCACAGCAAAATGCAGTACTTGAAACCAGTTTTCCTTGCCTGAATCCCTTCAAATATGGCAGGTCTACCTACTGCAGTAGAGTTATTCTTTGTGCTGTTTTGAGAAGTGAGCAATTAATGCTGGTGTATCCAAAATGTCGACTTATACATGTGAGTCAACAAAAGAACAGTAGCAAACCCAGAAATTTGACAGTTACCTCTGCCCTTTTCTAGGCTATCAGCCTATTCTGGTTGGAACACTTTCCAGCATCTCATTTAACTACCCTTTTTCCTTTCTATTTTTTCACCATTTTCTTAGTTCAGGTTCTCATCACTTCAAGCATTGACTATCGCAGCAATCTTTTAAGTGGTCTTTATGTCTGCAATCCGTTCCTCTATAAATATGTCATATTAATCTTTCTGAAATTCCAGTTTTATCATATTTTTCCTTGCTGAAAATCTTTCTGGGATTCCCTGTCAGCTACCAGATAAAATTTAAGGTCATTAGCCTAACATTAAAGGCCTTCCTTAGGCTCTTATTACCTAGTACACAATCATAAAACTTATCTAGTCTCAGTGCCAAGCCTTTCATTAACTTCCTCTTCTTGCTTGAATACCTGTCCCCTACATCTGTAATGAACCTACAAGGTCTGTCCAGAAGGTATCCAGCCATGTAATGTGAAAAATAGAGACATTTATTGAAGAAGATGCAAGATACAATAAACATTGTACATAAGACAATGATGCCTCAGTCCCCTTCAAAGTAGGCACCTTGGGACCTCACACAGTTCTCCCAGTTGCCATCATCTGCCCCCTCATATTTTCCTGAATCTCACCGAGAGTCTGAAATATCTTCCCTTTCAAAGGTGATTTTAGTGTTGGGAAAAGCCAGAAGTCATGGGGTGCCAAATCTGGGCTGTATGGGGGCTGAGTCACCTGGATGATTTGATGTTTTGCCAAAGAACTCTGCACAAGATGTGATGCATGAATGCATGCGTTGTCGTGACGAAGCTGCCAATCACCAGTTGCCCATAGCTGTGGCCTTCTCAATCATCCAAATAGTTTCTGCGGAGGAATGTTCAAGCTTAATGCAAAATTTGATGCAGATTCGCTGCTGTACTCACTCAGTCATCTCAAATGTGACAACCACACAGTACACATGCTCACTCAACAGCGTCTACAGCTCCCACTGACTAGTACAGTGAAATCACCATTGTTCACACTTGCTCATTCCAGTCCATCTCCCTGGGTACAAAGTTACATCTGTCCCACAAACGGTTCTCATTATATTAACAATGGCTGGACTTTTCCCAGACAGACCCCTTATGTTCCTCTTTCAGGTTTAGTGCAAGTCCTCCGTGAAGCCTTCTCCCAACACTTCCAGACACCAGCTCCCCAACCCCCACCATTATCTTTTTTTCTTGAATTCCTATAGTGCTTGGTTTTTACAGTTTTTAAAAAAATAATAACCTTACTGAGATATAATCCACATGCCATAAAATTCACCCTTTTAAAGTATACAACTCAGTGATTTCTTAGTATATTCACAGAATTGTGCAATCATGATCATAATTCAATTTTAGAACATTTTCACTAAAAAGAAACCCTGTACCCATTAAAAATCATTCCCAAGTACCCCTTCCACTGGCCCCTGACAACCACTAATATATTTCTTTATGGATTTGCCTCTTCTGGACATGGCATAAATGGAATCATACAACATGTGACCTTTTGTGACTGACTTCTTTTAATATTTTCAGTGTTCATCTATGTTGTAGCAGGTATCTAAACTTCATTCCTTTTTATGACTGAATACCATTCCTTTGTATGGGTGTACCACAATTTGTCCATTCATCAGCTGATAGACATTTGGGTTGTTTCTACTTTTTGGCTATTATGAACAATGCTGCTATAAACATTCATGTTCAAGTTTTTGTGTGGATATATGATTTGAATTCTTTTGGGTCTCTCAAATTTATTTTAAATGTTATTTATATCCTCTGTGCACTGTTGCTTTACTGTTTTGCATATATGATATATGGTTCTACTAAATTATCTCCCTAGCACAGTGCCTACAAAGCTCCCTCTTGTCCTGAAGAGTTTGCTAGCCTGTCCCATTTATTTTACTTCTTCTTCCCCTCTCCTCTACCACCAATACATACCTGTGTCATCATCACCACCACCACCACAAGGCTATAAAAATTATTGACAAGTACTGGTAGATGGCTAAATAATACTAGGAAGTAAATTCAAAAGGATGAGATACAAATGTTGTATTGATGTGAAAAGATCTGTAATGCATAGTGTGAAAAGAAAAAGGCAACTTGCAGAGCAAAACATATAGTAGGGTTTTGTATGTTTTTTAAAAAAACCATATATCAGTGTTCATATATATGTATATGTTTATATGTAAATACCATGAAACCGAAGACACCTAAAGGATATACACCAATCTGTTAGCAGCGGTTTCCTTGGGAATGGGAGAAGGAATGGAAAGGAAACTATCTTTTCTCTGTATCTGTGTATCACTTTGGGTGATTTGAAAAATCATTAAAAGAAAAAGTATAATCACAAAGGGAAAAGACCTAATTTTGAGAAACTAAAAGGAAAGGGCAGAAAAAGACGAAAAGGAAAAAAAAGAACTAGCAGGGAGGAAAAAGGCATAGGTGTTGTGGCATGTAGAGCAGAAAGTTAGAACCTCAGTAGTAGAATCCTTTACAACACCACGTTGAAATAAACACAAAAAATAGACATGTGCTGCACAACTCTGTGTGTGAACATACTATTGAATTACACTTTTTATTTTAAATAAGTGAATTGTGTGCTATATATATTATATGTCAATAAAGTTTTATAGGATAAAACAGGCATCTAAAAATAAAGCTTTTAGTTTCTTTCTAAAATGCTGTTTCTTTAGAAAATTTAAAGCAACAATTGAACTAATTTATAGGGACTTCTCCTGATATCAATAACTGAGGCAGGTTGCCAGATAAATACATGATTCCCAGTTAAATTTGGATTTCAATAAACAATGAATAAGTTTTGTTAGTGTAAATGTATCCCATGTAATTTTTGGGACATACTTTGATTTCATATTTTTATTTGCTAAATCTGGCAATCCTAAACAAAGGGGACTAAGTTTTGAACCTCTTTGAGTTAAGTTGCTTCTTTAACATCAACCAGGGTTTACTTTTAGAACCACCATGGTGTGAATGACATTTTCTTTCTAATCGATAACCTTTACTATATCTATCCCAACCTCTCATCTATCCCAAGGAAGGTTTTACGATTGAGAAGCACTGCAAATGATGTCTAGCAGTTTAGTCAAACATGTCTGATTTCACCTTTACCACATTGATGAAAAGTCATTGTTTCTACATTCCAAAGGAGGTCAGGATGTCAAAGTACCACTTCCAACTTCCATCTGCCTGAAGTAATATGAGTTTTGTTCCTCTCAGCTTCTCCCTTGGAGAAGAAAGGGGAGAAACCAAAACCAAAGGTCTCCAAGAGGAATAGGGGTAGGCCTTTGGTTTTGAACACATTCTGAATTGTGCCAGCCAAACCAATCTTATACAGCACCCTGTTAATAAATTAGGGTTTGGTGGTGGTGGTTGTAGTGGTGGTGGTGGGTGTGTGTTTACTTTTATTACTATTTGATTTTCTTTAGTATCTTGTTCTTTGAATAATTCTACTCTTGTTTCTGCTAACCTCAGATAGGAGAATTAGTGAAGCAACAGGGAATGGTCAGAGGCAGAGGTAACAGGAGAGCTGTAGTAGCTCAAGAACTGGACTTTTCATGACATTCTTTAGTGAGCTTCCTCTCCAGGCTTTTTTTGATACTGCACTCTACCTACCCTCTTCAGCTATGCCGAATATCCTCCTGTTTGCGCAGCTTAGTATAGAAAAAGCAACCAAGAATTAGTCTTACTGAGGTTTCTCTTTCAGCCCAGCTCTACTATGATTATGTAGATACTCCCACAAGGAGGTGATTATTCTCTTTTTTTTAATTTTATTTTTAAATCATGTTTATTCTATTACAGTTGTCTCAATTTTTACCCCTTTGCCCTCCTCCACCCATCCCACCCCACCCCCCTCTCCCACAGTCAATTCCCACTCTGTTGTCCATGTCCATGGGTCATTCATACATGTTCTTTGTTAAGTTCCTTCTCCTTCTTTCCACCATTGTCCTCCTTCCCCATCCCCTCTGGTCACTTTCAGTCTGCTCCATGTTTCCTTGCCTGTGGTTTATTTTTTTCGTTAGTTTATTTTGTTGAATAGATTCCACTTATAGGTGAGATCGTATGGTATTTATCTTTCACCGACTGGCTTATTTAACTTAGCATAATATTCTCCAGTTCCATCCATGTTGTTGCAAATGGTAGGAGTTCCTTATTTCTTTTCTTTTTAAATGCAGATTGATTTTATTTATTTTTTAAATGTCAAGATACAGTATAAAATATTAAAACATTTAAATCTGTTATAAAGTCTTAGCAATCATGACACCTGCACAGAAATAATCAAGCGGATCAATGAAATGAAATGAGCATTCTAGAAACAAACGTATATATCTGCCTAACAATGTAACATATGATTAAATTGATATTTCAAATCAATGGGGAAAATAAAGCTTATTTAACATATAAGGTTCATGGATCACTATTCTTTGAAAGAAAACAAATATAGAGCCCTATTTCATACATTATACAACAAATATTCAGGCGAGTTAAAAATCAATATGTAAAATCTAAGGAGTTTTAGGAGAAAATATCAACTAATATTTTTCTTACCCTGAAGTAACTTTTTCAAACCCAGAAGCTATAAAGTAAAATATTGACAATATGACTATATTAAACATTTAAGACTATACAGTAGTATTCATGTAAAAAATTTAAAGGACAAGTAATAGAATAGGAAAGTATTTGCAACACATCTAAAAAAGGGTTAATAGTTTTTTTTTGCGGGGGGGGGGTGATTCTACAAACATTTAATCAATAAATGGATAAAGAATACCAAAAAGTCACTTGAAGCTTTTTTAAAAAATAGAAATAGGCAAGAAATATACAAAAACAGATTTAGTTTCAACAAATAATAAAGGAACAATTAAAATAACACATCATTGTCACAATCAGATGAATAAATATTAAAAATATTGGTAATATCAAGTATTGGTGACTGTGAAAGGAACTGGGTATTCATAGACTCTTTTTCTTCATCTTCTTAAAGCAGTCCCTTTAGCATATTTTGCAGTGCTGGTTTGGTGGAGGTGTATTCTTTTAGCCTTCTTTTGTCTGAGTACCTCCTTATTTCACCTTCCATTTTAATTGAGAGTCTTGCTGGGTAGAGCAGTCTTGGTTGCAGACCTTTGCTTTTCACGACTTGGAATATTTCTTGTAATTCCCTTCTGGCTTGTAGTATTTCTGTTGAGAAGTCTGCTGCTAGACATATCAGGGCTCCCTTATATGTTACTACCTGTTTCTGCCTTGCTGCCTTTAGGATTCTGTTTGTCTTTGATATTTGCCATTTTAGTTATGATGTGCCTTGGAGTGGGCCTCATTGGGTTCCTCTTGAGTGGGACCCTCTGTGCTTCCTGGACTTGTGTGACTTATTTTCTCCTCAAATTAGGGAAGTTTTCCATCATTACTTTTTCAAACAGGTTCTCTATCTCTTGCTCCTCTTCTTTGCTTTCAGGTATCCCTATTATACGGATATTACTACACTTCCAGTTGTCCTGCATCTCCCTAAATGCCTCTTCATTCTTTTTGAGTCTTTTTTCATTTTCTTTCTCTTTCTAGGACCTTTTTTCTACCTTATCCTCCAGCTTGCTGATTCGATGCTCTGCTTTATCTAACCTGCTTTTGATTCCTTCTACTGTGTTCTTCAATTCAGAAATTTTTTTCTTCATTTCCTCTCGTCTCTTATTGATAGTTTCTACGTCCTTTTTCGTGCTGATATAGTTTGCAGTAAGTTCCTCATAGTTTCCCTGACTTTTTGGTAATTCTCTCTGAGCTCCCTGAGAACTGTTATTTGGAACTCAATATCTGATAGTTTACTTCTATTTCATTTAGTTCTCTTTGTGGGGGTTCCTCCTTTCCCTTTGAGTGGGGTGTATTTCTTTGTCTTCTCATTATTTATGAGACTCTTTTTTGCTTCTGCTTCTTAAATTGATCTGTCTTGATTTTCTGACTTTATGGTGTGAACTTCTATGGTAGGAGACTGCTGTTTTTTTTCCTTCTGGATCTGCCTCTGATGATGTCAGATGTTGACCCTGTCTGACCTTAGGCATTCTGTTCGAGACTTCCCAGAATCTACCATCTGTGGCTGTCTCCTTCAGCTGTTAATCTAGTCACTCTGCACTCAATGGTCAGGCTTAGAGACACCACAGGGTGGGAGGGAATCCCTCCTGGGGGTGGGGTTATTGGGTCCTCTCACGCTGCTGCCACTCCAGGGAGTGGTCTGCCTGAGCCAGATGGCTGTTGCTGTATGAGGGAGGAATAAGCACCGGGATCCCATTGTTCTCTCTCAGTTCTCAGTTCTCTCTCAGTTCTCTCCCCAAAGCCTCCTTCCCCAGTCTCTCCTCAGGCATCTCCAGCCCAGCCTGCCCCTGCCTTTGCTGGAGCCCAGGGTAAGTGACTGCAAACAAAAATTTGTGCGTTGACCCTTAAAGAGCTCTTTGTGTCTCTAGATGCTTGTTTCTGGCAGAGAGCCCTGCCGCTTTTTGCAAGTGTCTGTTATCTGTGTGCTTTTTGGGCTCTGGTGCTGCAGGCTGAAGATCCCCACTTATGGTTTAGACCCTGCTCTTCTAAGGGGGCTCCAACTGAGAGGGCCATTTCAATATCCTTCTGGCACTGCCTCCCATGGGCACCATGCCCACCTTCTCAAGTCTCTACCACACTCCTTACCAGTTAGGTTGTGCTAAAGCTGATTCTTCTGTCTGTCGGAAGTTAAAAGGCTCCTCTCTCACTATTGTTCAGTTGTTTGTTCCAGGTGATTTCTCCACAATTTAGTTGTAATTCCAGGTTGGTCCTGGGAGGAGGTCAGTATGACTTCCACTCACTCCTCCGCCATCTTGGTTTTCCTCAGGAGGTGATTATTCTGCATTGAAGGTGTTTGAACAGAAGAGTGACCACAATTTAACAGAACATGTTTCTAAACATCTATTCATGTATGTTTGTTCATTCAACAGATCTTTATTAAATCCAGGGGCTAATACTGAGCTAAGCAATAAGATACAGATACTTAAAGAAAAGGGAAAAAAGACATGGTCCCTATGTTTAAGGAGCTCTTTGTTTAGTACAGGAAAATGATATTAGTATGTGTGATAAGTAAACAGAATGTAAACCCTGAGACATAACAGCAGATATACTGACTGAACTAGAAACATGTAATGAAGTGGTGATGAGAAAACAAAGTAGTTACAGCCTCTTCTGTAGGATCACAGACCCTGACCTTTCCTGTGATGATTCTGTGCTGTCTTTAGCTCTTCTTATCACTCCTTAGCTGGAAATATCATCTTGTATCTATCCTATAGGTATTTTAGAGATGCAGTCTGGAGAGATGAAATGTAAATTTTGTGTGTGTACCCAAGACTAGGAGCCATACAGTTAGCTAAATCTATTAATAGCTATAATGTTTTAGCATCCTATTTGACTACCATAGGAAAATTGTGATCACTTGGAATCTAAGAAATTCCCGTATGACTAACATAAATTGACTCTAACTAATCTGACCAAAAATTCCAGAAATTGGCCAATTATCCTTCCCCTGGCAGCAATCCTCACTCACTTTTAGAGATGGAGAAATTTCAGTCACATGCATTAGGTGACTTTGGCAAAATCACCTAGGTCTATTGAGCTAGAATTTCAGCAAGGGTCATTGCTGAGCTTCTCTCACCAGCATCTGGGTTTAATTGAGTTGGGAATTAAGGAAAGGGGACCTTGACTAATCTATCAGAGACTTGCAGTTCTGAAGATATCTCACTGCTCTTGTTTCTTTACCTGGAAAATCCCATTTGTGATGATTTTCCCACTGTGAGCAAAGACATACTTGCTCAGAACTTCCTAAGGCTGACTTCTACCTAGCCAACTGGCCTTCTTTCCTTTTTCTCTCTCCTGACTTCTTTACCTGGTTACTTATCTTTTGGTGTGCCACTTTCTCTTATTTCCTTTTACAGAGCTCATTTTCCTTTTTAGTTTCTGCCTTTTTCTTATCTAGTCTAGGCTAATCTCCAATCTTCTGTGGCTTTAACTCCAAAAACCTAAGGTTGAATTACATCAAGATTACATGAGACCTAAGTTTTTCACTCTGGCATTTGAATCAAAGCTCTAAGGACATCCTTAGACAGAGGCTTCCCCTATTTTGATACTCCTACTACCACCTCACCAAGGAATTGAGTAGCATTTCCCTCATTAGACTGTGGATTTTTTACCCTTCTCTACTGGCTGGGTCAGCTGAAAGTTCAAAATCTATTTTGGGCACAGACAACTATATCAATGAGGCTCATGGAATCTTCTTGATATAGCATAAGGAAAAGGACAAAAATATATAATTTAATGAGCAGCTTTGATGTATCAGGAATTATGCAAGCACTTTACAATTACCATCTTATTTAACCCTCACATTAGCATATAAGGTAGATTTTACTACCCCATTTTACACATGAGGAAACTAAAGCCCAGAAATGGAAAGTAACTTGCCCTAAGTCACTTAACAATTTAGTCACAGAGCCCAGTCTTTAACAGCTAAGGCTTTCTGAGCATTTCTAATATACAAGGAATTGTTCTAAAATGCTTTGCATGCCTTAATTTATTAATCCTCACAGTAACCTTATGGGTAGGTATTATTATCATTTTCATTTTACAGATGAAGTAAATGAGTCTCAGAGAGGTTAAGTAACTTCCTCAAGGCTGTACAACTGATAAGTGGAAGACCAAGATTTGAACCCTGGCAGCCTCCCTAGATTGCCCAGTTTCTTAACCAGTATGGGAGCTGACCATTGTTTTAAACTCCAAGCCCACTTCACATTTTACAGTACCAAATTCCTTGCTTCACCAACAAGTCTGGTCCTTTCAGTTTAATGATTTTTATCCTTCCAGTTCAGCTCCCAACACAGATCTTGGTGAAACCAGACCTTTGCTGAACAGGCTATAGACTCAACCCTCAGTTCCAAGTGAAAGGTGCATTTTCCACATTAGCAGAGGCTAGAGCTGGGTGTTTGACCGCTTGAATTCCATATCTAGGACTCTTCAACTAGGCCATCTTCTAGATTCTCTTTGTCTAAGACAATTTCTGGTCTTCTATATTTCTAACCTCTCATTCATAGTTCACATGTTGTTGCTCTGTTCCAGCCAAACAAGAACAAACTTTGAATAACAAGTAATGGGAAAAACAGTCATCCCTGTCTTTTCTCAACAATATTCACAAGTCCTAGGAAATCTTGAATTAATCTTATGTTACCTAGTCTGAAAACATTCTTCCTGCCTTTATTTTCTCGAACCCAACTGATTTTTTTCTTTAAGCTTGCCTCAGACTTTCAGCTTCTTGAAGGTTGTACAAACTGAACTTTTAACTATTTTTCTCATCATTCCTGCTTTTCCTTTTTTAGAGGCGTCTTATGAAATCTGATTTTCTAACCCTCACTTCCTCTCCCCCCCTGCTGGAAATCCTACTTTCCTCTTGCCTTCATCTTCTTTCTTGGCAGGTCTGGTATCAAAGAGCCAAAACTAGGTGAAGGTAACCCTACCCCACTCTGGAGTCTCAGTCTGTTTCCTCCAACTCAAGCTCTGAATCCTGGCACCTACCTGCTTTAATTTACTCTTAAAGAGGGAGGTAGGGGTTCATTTGCTGTGCAGAGCCTGGACTCCATGTATCCCTTGGGGTTATTGGGCTTAGAGAAAATAGCCTACTACACCCAGACAAGTTGCTGGGAAAACCTGTTAGACCTTTATTAAGGTAAAAAATAATAAGTGATATCTAGGATTAAATTCAATAAGAAATGTGACATTAAATAAGGAAATATTAGAACTTTATAAAGAGTCATCAAGTAATATTTTTAAATAAATGGAAAGGTCTGTTGGGTATGGGGGCCAATGGCTTGGGAGAGACTGATTTTACTCACCAATGTCTGAACACACTGAGCATGAATGTAGTAGAAAATTAGTCTGCTCAGGGGATGGATAATCTCAATAGCGATAGAAACACCAATACTGCTCTGGTACACTGCCCTAATCAGGCAGCTACCTGGGCTACTGAGAAAGTCCCCGCACAAAGGACATGGACCATGCAACAACTCTGAATCCTAGTTGGAGCTAAATTATCTGAGCCATACATGTTCCACTGCTTTGGATAGCCTAAGCTACAGTCGTTAGCAGGAACTCTTGTATCACAGTATTGTAAGTAAGCCACTAACTAGTCAAACAGGCATCACAAAACATCTTCTCAGCCCTGGCTCAATTGCCCCCATCTTTTTTCATGGTTGTTTGTTTTTAACTTTTTTATTGAATTTATCAGGGTAATATTAGTTAATAAAATTATATAGGTTTCAGGTGTACAGTTCTATACTACATCATCTGTATATTGTATTGTGTGTTCACCACCCCTAGTCTTCTTCCACCACCATTTGTCCCCTGCCTTAACCCTCTTCTACCTGCCCCCACATCCATTTCCCTCTGGTAATCACCATACTATTGTCCGTGTCTATGAGTTTTTTTTCTTTTTTCTTTTGTTTAATCCCTTCACCTTTTTCACCCAGCCCCACCATTTCCCCCATCTTTACTCAGGCTACACTAGTAATCACAATAAGGAAACAACAAAAAAGAAATGCACTAGTGCAATAGAATAAACTACAAGCTTCATAGGTGGGTGGTAAACCTAATTCAGGAAAGACTCATAGTCCCTTGTTTATATATTGCTAACAAGGTGATTATGCAGACATGATCATCATACACATAGGAGTGGCTTCATAGGGATAGACCAACAAGCCTCTCTATCTCCCTCACAGGGATATTGTATATTACTGGTGGGTGGGAGACTAATAGTGCAGAAATATCAACTCTTTCCAGATTAATCTGTGTAGTCCAAATCTGTATCCTCGCAAATCCTTGGGTAAAAGTAGTTACACATCTTAATTCTCTCTGTTTTTATACTGCCTAATGCACAGACTTCGGCCCCTTAGATATTTTCTGTCAGAGATTTAACTCATGTTCTGATTTTATGATATTTAGTAATTTTTTCTGACAACTAGAGGAGGAGTGGAAGAAATTACATGAAGAACAATCAAGGTCCCTGCCATAACATTGACTCCTCATGTATCTTTCAAAAGTCTGTGATTTTAGCCTCCTGAGGAATGCATTGTAGTTTCCCACACCTGACTGTTTTATGCATGGGCGATAGCTCTGCCTCCTCTAATAACCCACTTTACTCCATCTGCAGGACTCTAGTGATTTAATTCTATTTGTCTGCCTCTCTAATCAAAACTTCAGTCTCAAGGGAACTGGACAAAGTGATTCTGAAGATTTCAGAATTCAGTGTTCAGTATTAAAAGTTACATAATTTAAAAGATGAATAGAACAAAGGAAAAGAATACAAAACCCATAATAACATTCAATGTTAGAATTTAGTACATTATAAAAACAACAGTTAAAACCAGACTGGGAGAAAATATTTGTAAATCACATAAGTAAAAAGTGACTTCTCTCCAGAATACATAAAAAACTTCTAACTTAATGGTTTAAAAAATTAACCCAGTTTTAAAATGAGCAAAGAATCTGAAGAGAAATTTCTCCAAGGAAAATATATAAATGTTTAATAAGCACATGAAAAAATACTCAACATCATCATTAATCATTGGGGAAATGCAAATCAAAGCCACAATAAGATGCTACTTCACATCCACTAAGATAATTAAAATAAAAAACATAGATACTGCTTTGGCCAAGTGGCTCAGTTGTTTGGAGCATCATCCCATACACCAAAAGGTTGCAGGTTCGATTCCTGGTCAGGGCACATAGCTAGGTTGTGGGTTTGATCCCCAGTCGGGGAGCATGCCAGAGGCAACCAATCAATGTTTCTCTCTCTCCCTCTCCCCCCAACCCCACTCTTTGGTGAGGGTTAAAAAAAAAAGACTCTAACAAGTATTGGCAAGGCTGTAGAGAAATTGGAACCCTCATACATTGTGAGGGGATGTAAAATAATGCAACTGCTGTGAAAAACCATTTGGCAGTTTCTCATAAAGTTAAACATAGAATTGTCATATGACCCAGCAATTCTCCTAGATATATACCCAAGAGAAATGAAAACATGTCTACACAAAGACTTGCACATGAATTATCAGAACAGCCTTATTTATGATAGCCAAAATATGGAAACAGCCCAAATGTTCATCAGTGGGTGAACGGATAAACAAATGTGGTATATTCACACAGTAGCATATTGTTCAGTTATAAAGAGGAATAAAATGCTGATATATGCTATGATATGGATGAACCTTCAAAATATTATGCTATATGAAACAAGCCAGTCACAATAGACCACATATTATTCTATTTATATGAAATTTCCAGAGTAGGCAAATCCATAGAGGTAGAATATAGGTTAGTGTTTGCCAGGGATAAGGGAAAAAGGGGAATTGAGTATGGGTTGTCTCTTGGGGCTGATAAAAATGTTCTGAATTAGTGGTGATGGCTGTGTAACCTCATTAATTTACTAAAAATTACTGAGTTGTACACTTCAAGAAGGTAAATTTTATGTTATGTGAATTATATCTCAAAAAAAAAAATTCAACAGTTGCAGGTTGGGTTTCTAGCACCTGGAGCCAGAGAATTCCCTTAGAAGGCTAAGGCAAGTGAGTTCAAGATCAAGTGGGATTCTGTGGCTTAGAGTAAGAATCTTTGCGGATCAAGGAAGGAAGTTTCTTTCTAATCTTGGGAGTCATGAGCCAGGGAAGACATTTGAGGGCTGGAAGAGCTTCAAAATAGACATTCAGTCTATTTTGAAAAAAAATAACTTGCAGGCAGAATGGTTGCTAGAACCCACTCTCTGGGGAGACAAATTCTTTGGAAAATCAGTCTAGGAATTTCTAGAATGATTAAGGATTTAGTTGTAGTGTCAACCTTCAGACTAAATTCTAAATTGCTTGGTATATGTACTATCCAGGCTCAAGAGAATTGGAAATTAAGCACACCATATCATCCAAATAATTCAAGCATCTTCTCCAGGAATACTTTTCATAGCTGACTTTTCCTTACCTCCCTTCCTTCTTCTGTGCACTCCTAACATCCTGTTCTTGCCTGTATCACTGTCCTTACATTAGATTGAATTTTATTTTTTTATGTTTGTCTTCCCCACTGGGATTAGAATTCCCAAGATGGTCAGGGATAATGTGACCCTAACACTCAGCACAGGACCTGACACCTGTCAAGAACTCTAAATGTTTCCTGAGCCAATGAAGAACGAAGACACTACAGGAGTATGTCATTCAGGGCAGAAAGATCTATTGATAATATATATTTTTTAAGACTTTTCATAACATGGTAATGGGCTCACTGTGTGTAATAGTTCATAACACCTATGCATTTTGATGTGATGATTTTGTCATGTTTTACAGTTATCAGGCTTACTCCTACTGAACTACAAGCCCCTTGAAGTCATGTACTTGGTCTTACTCATCTCTTCATCCCCCCACAGCCTCTAGCACACTGGCCTCTGTGCAATAGGCACTCAATAATAAGTGATTAATTTAAATTTAGTTATGCGAGTTAAGGTAGTGGAATTGACCTATGAGGGAGGGCTGGATATCTGTGTTGGCAGTAATGTTGGTGCAGGCCATCCTGTCATCTGTGGAGACATAACTAGGATTCGCTGGAAGCATTAATGGTGGAGAACTCAGAAATTACTTGTCCTGTTGTCTTCAGAAAGCCTGAACACTTGAGGATTTTTCATTTGTATTGTATTTCTTGATTCTTTGAATAAAGAGACAAAATACCATTTGTAGACAGATATCCTCAGTGAGAAAGTGTGAGGATCTAGTGAAGTCTTCATTAGCAGCCAGCATGCCAGGCTAATGTGCGGAGGGGCATCCTTCTCATAATTTCTCTCCTCTTTCTTAGAACAAGAGAGATACCTGCAAGCCAACAACGAAAAATTCAACACTATGTTTGGATATCCAGTGAGTATCAGGTCTCTGGCTATTTCAAAAGGAGGCTGAAATTCTCCTCTAATATTCCCCTTTGTTGGTGGGGCAGGAACTTCATTGTAGATGTAGATCCTATAACTTAGTTTCTACTTTCTTTCACACCGCTATTCATTGAGGGCTGGTGCAGTGAGGACTCAGACCCAAAGTCAATCCAGTGGCCTAGGTTCAGGGAATAATGTATCTCAGATATTGGATTTTATGTGTAACTCCTAGAAAAGAAATACTGTAGCTTTTTCTTGCACAAATAATGGTATAGTTCCACAATTTTCTTTTTTCACTTAGACGTCTATCTATTACAAATATATAGATCTACCTAATTCATTTGATAGCAGCATAGTTTCCCATTATATTGATATACCTTAATTTGTTTAACCAGTTTTCTATTGACAAACATGTAAAATGTATTCATTCACACCCCCTCCAAAAAAATGTGTTCAGTGTTTTCCTGTGATAAATCATCCTGGCTGAACCATTGTACATGTTTTTTGGCACACTTAGTGTGAATATATCTTATGAGACTTTTCTAGAAGTGAATTGGCTGGGTCAAAAGTAAAACACGTTAAAAATTTTGAGACATATTGCCAGATTGCCTCTAAAAAGATATTTATCTATATTTTTTAATTGTTGTTCGAGTACAATTGTCTCCATTTCCCACCACCACTCTTCTGCACCCCACCCACCGCCACTTCCCACACTCAATCCTACCCCCTACCCCGTTGGCTTTGACCGTGGGTCCTTTATACATGTACGTTGATGACCCTTCCCCTTCTCCCCCTGCTGTCCCCCTTCCCCCACCCCAGTTACTGTCAGTTTGTTCTTTATTTCAATTTGCTTGCTTGTTTGTTTTGTTGATTAGGTTCCACTTATAGATGAGACCATATAGTATTTGTCTTTCACTGCCTGTCTTATTTCACTTAGCATAATGTTCTCAGTTCCATCCATGCTATAGCAAAGGGTAGAAGCCCCCTCTTTCTTTCTGCTGTGTAGTATTCCACAGTGTAAAGGTACCGTAGTTTTTTGATCCACTCATTTACTGATGGACACTTAGGCTGCTTCCAGCCCTTGGGTATTGTGAATTGCGCTGCCATGAACATTGGGGTGCATAGGTTCTTTTGAACTGGCGTTTCAGGATTCTTAGCATATAATCCCAGCAGTGGAATTGCCAGGTCAAAAGGCAGTTCCATTTTTAGTTTTTTGAGGAAATTCGATACTGTTTTCCACAGTGGCTGCACAACTCTGCATTCCTACCAACAGTGCAATAGGGTTCCATTTTCTCCACAACCTCACCAGAAGTTGTTTGTTGATTTGTTTATGGCAGTCATTCTGACCAGTGTTAAGTGCCATCTCATTGTGGTTTTAATTTGCATCTTTCTGATGGCTAGTGATGCTGAGCATCCTTTCATGTGTCTCTGGGCCCCGTCTATGTCCTCCTTGGGGAAGTGTCTGTTCAGGTCCTTTGCCCATTTTCTAACTGGATTGTGTGTCTTCCTGGAGTGGAGTCATGTGAATTCTTTATATATTTTGGAGATCAAACCCTTGCCCAAGGTATCATTGGCAAATATGTTTTCCCATACAGTTGGTTCCCTTTTCATTTTGCTAATGTTTTCTTTAGCTGTGCAGAAGCTTTTTAATTTGATCAGGTCCCATTTGTTTATTCTTTCCTTTGTGTCTCTTGTTCTAGGGGACATATCTGTAAAAATATTGCTGCGTGGTATATTTCTACCTATAGTAGAGATTGCTCGCCTCTCCATATACCTGTCAAACTGAGTATTACCAATCTTTTTCATCTTTGCCAGGCTCTTAGGTGAAAAATGACATTTTTTTCTATCTTTCCTTAACTTTGAATGAGATCACTAATATTTTCATTTTAATTAGTTTTTTGTATTTCTCTTTCTAGAAACTGCCTATTAATGATCTTTGCTAATTTTCTGTTGAGTTGTTCATTTTTCATCTATTTACTTATTTATTTATTTATGAATAAGTAACTCATAAAAAGATGCATATTGAAAAGTCATGCTCCAACACCTCATGCCTGCCCACATCTGCTTCCTATAGGGAATCCCTTTATTAGTTTCTTACTTAGTTCTCAGTGCTTGTTTGTGCAAATAAAGCAAATACAAATATATATTCTTATTTTCCCACCTTCTTACAATATGTACTAGAAATGTTTTCATTATCAGAATTTCATGATAGCTTTTTCCTTTCTTTCTTTTTTTTAGCTGCATTGTATTTCCTATGCAGATTTAGCATACTTTATGTAACCAGTTCCTTATAAACCCATACCTAGGTTGTTTCCAGTCTTTCATGATTATAAGCAATGCTTTCATAGATATGTTATTTCATGCACATGCAGCTACGTGTTTATATACTCATGTACAGTAGGTCCTCAAATAACATTATTTCATTATAACATTGATGAGATGCCATAGGAACTTAACTCTTGTTTGTATGAATTAGTCTATGGTAAAATTGGTTTCATTATATGTCTTTCACTTAAGGTTGCAGAACCTATCAACAATGTTAAGTGAGGGTTTACTGTTGTATAGCTATAAATATATATAGCCATATGTATTTACAGTCTCTCTGTAGGATATTAGTCTATGATTTCTGAGTTAGAGAGGTTCTGGAAAATAACAATGCTCAGCATATAGCCATGGGAGCAGGTTTTCCCTCTATCTTCCAGACCTGCATAAACAGCATTGGGATGATAAGGCTTGGCCTCAGACAGACCAGAGTTTGAACACAGTTCTATTCCTTGCTACCTTTGCATCCTTAGGTATGTTAACTTCTATGATTTCCAGTTCCCTTGTCTAGAAAAAGGGCATAATCATTAATGTTCACCACCTTACATGGTGGTTGTAGGAGTTAAGTATACTTGTGAAAAATGTTAGTTCACTTTCTCATAGAAACTGTTATCCCTTGAAAAAGGGGAACAAGTCTCATTCCATCTGTATCCACAGTTCCTATCACAATGTTTGGCACATAAATGGCATTCAATAAATATATACTGAATAGTTAATGAATAAATGAACAGATTTGACTGATTATTATATATTTAACAATGATTTCTTTTCCCTGGTCCTACTCATTGTTTATTTTCCTCCTATTTCTCTAATTTCTTCCATTCCTATACTTTTTCTCTTCTCATCCCCTAAATACTGATTCCCATTATGTCCTTGGCCTTCTGTTCTCCTCCATTTCCTCATTTAGCCATCAATCAAGTATACTGCCCAAATAAATAAATAGCCCAAACCAAAATCCACCACCCCTATCATACTTAAATGTTATCACATGTGCCAAAATAACTAAAAAGTGAGGAAGTTCATAGTTAAGCAGATGTTCTACATTCTGGAGATGTTGTTTCTGGTTTGATGTTTAAGAGTAGAACAAAATACTCTAGTTGCCAAATTAGTGAAGAAGCATTGATACTTCTACCTTGAGACAGAATCAGCATTCATTAGTGATGACCAGCTGCTTCAGTAAGGCAAAAGATCAAAAGAGCTTTGGGTCCAAGTATCTGAGCAATCTGGACTTTGACACCAAGGAATCAGAGTATCTTATGATCAAAGAAAACTATCTCTATATTAGAATAACATACTTTAGAATAACATACTCCCAGGGCTAGAAGGGCTCTTATAGATCATTTAGTTAGAACTCTATTCAAGGCAAACCTATGAGCTTCTCTGGGATAGATCTTGTTGAATTCTTTTTCAGACTCTACTAGTATAGCCCAACATAGGGCTGTGAACAGAGAAAGCCTTGAGAAATGTATAGTGTTCAGTTGATTGTTAATTGGAAAAATTATGGAGAAATACCAAGGAAATCTTAGTTTTGTCTTGGGCCTCTAAATTACTCAGCACTAAGCTATTTGACCATATTTTTTTCCCTTGGGAAATAGACATTGGGCAAGTCTTGGTTAAGTAGTCTATCTAACCTTGAGCAAGTTTTAGCCTTAGGACTGGCTGATTTGGGTTCTCCAAGAGGACTCTGATGCCTTCCCAAGGCAGGGCCCAGCAAGATTCTTTATACTTGAGGAGCATGTGTACTCCAGGCCTATAGGTGGGTTTATTCTTCTGTTTAGGCCTTCCAGATGGAGGAGATGGGGGAGAAGCCTTGTTCTTAGGGGAACAAGGGAATGGTCTCATTCTTCTGCTTTTCTTGAGCTCTTAGATTCAAGCTCTGACAACTTAGGTCAAATTATTGAAAACCCAAAGATAGAAAGTAAGGTGGTCCTGTCAGAATCTTGGAGATCAGGACTGGAAAGGTACCAAGTTCCCATTTTCACTTAACAAAATAATAGCTTAGATGTAGGCCAAATTATTCAAACTCTCAGGGCAGTTAAGGGACAAGTGATTCCCAATGCTGACAGCAACCAGTGTAGGAACCTTCAATGGGCTAAGGTTGGAAGACAGTAATTTGCTTTTGGCATCTGACATTCTTCAGCGATGAAACCAGCATGTAAAAGCACACTGAAATGAGTTTGCCAAACCAAGAAAAGCTCATTAAACTCTGGAGGGGGGCTAACACAAATGGAAGTCTTGCCTTTTTAGGACTGAGGAGGACCTTAAGGGCCAGAGGGTAAGATGAAACTGAAGTATTTATGATTCTAAGGAAGAAAAGTATTTGGATGGCTATACAAGTGGAATGAGTCTCAGGAGACAGCACGATCCCAACTCTGCAACTAACTGTGTGGTTTTGGGCAAATAACTTCAGTGCCTTAATTTACTCATCCTCAAAAAAGTGATCATATGGTAGTCCCTCATAGGGTTGTTTGAGGATTAAATATGTTGCTACAAATAAAAATGGTTAGAACAATACCTTGCATGTAACAAATATTCAATAAGTGTAGGTTTTTATTGTCATTGATTTTATTATCAATAGTGTCAGTAAACCAAGAATTCTATCCAAGGCAGAAATACATTCTGCCTCCCAAAAAAGCCCCATATTGATCAACCTTGACATTTTTGCATCCTGTAGACCTCTCTAGGTCTCAAAGAAAATATGGTGGGAGGGGAAATAATACGTCTTCCCTTCCTTTGGTGGGGGGACTGTTACTTTTTACCATTTCACTGAGTGGCCATTGTCCTTTTTGTTAAGATTGGGAGGTAGGAGTATTTTGTTCCTCTAATTGTGCTTGTTTTCTTTTACTCACAGAACAATACCATCAAGACCTCAAAATATAATGTCTTTAACTTCTTGCCCCTGAACCTATTTGAACAGTTTCAGAGACTTGCCAATGCATATTTTCTCATTTTGCTAATCCTACAGGTATTGCCTTTTGGGACCTTTTCCACAGAACATTTTATTCACCTCTCTGGGGGCAGGTTGTATAATCAGTCCTTCTCCTCTCTAAAGTGAGAAATACCTTCTCTGACTAGATAGCAGGCAAATGGATGGGTGGGATCTCAGGCCAGTCCTCTAGAGTAGCTGAGGTCAGGATTAGCCAGGATGAAACAAGCCTCTGCAAGAGGAAGGAGGCAAGGTCTCTGGATCCCAAGGAAGAAGAGCCCCTCATTATGGCTGCACGGTCACAGGAGGCTACAGAGTCTTCACCCCAACCACACTTACAACCCCATTCCTCCTTCTGGTCCCTGCCTACCTAACAGAAAGTTAAAATGCAGACGTGCTGAGGAAGGAGAGCAGTTTCGAATATAACAGTACTAGTGCAGAGCAAGGAAGCAGGGTGGGGTAGGCCCAAATTAGGAGTGAGAGACAGATCGACTCATTTCCCTTGTGCCAAAGGCATGTGGGATGGCATGTGGTTTTCCCAGGTCCACTCCTACACCCTACCCCCAGCACCTTCATTATCACAGGAGAAATGGTCCTTTGCCATCAAGGCAAATGTTACAGAGTTCAGGACAGACAGGTAGCAGGTTACAGTCTCTTCTTTCCCTCTTTCTTGGGCAATGTTTACTTATATTTGGAGGGTTATATGAAGGCTAAAAACAGTGGAAAGCAATGAGGGTCGTTGAATTTATTATGAACCTATGGAGGTGAAAATGGTGTTGGGGTGGGGGGAAATATATTGTCTTTTAAGCTTTCTGACCTAAGCTTCTCTCCCTTTCTGTCTCATAGCTGATTCCCCAGATCTCCTCTTTGGCGTGGTACACAACTGTGATACCTCTGATGGTGGTGCTGTGCATAACAGCAGCGAAAGATGCCATGGATGACCTGGTATACTGGCTTCCTGGGCCTTTCGTTACTCACTGATCCTAGTCAGCCTGGGGGCGGGGGGAGGGGGGAGAAAGACTTCTTGTAACTACCTAATGCTAGGGAAAAGCACCAATTGGAAAAAGATGGTTCCCTTTTTTTGTTTCTTTATCTATCCAAGACAAAAATATACTTTTTGTAGGCTCAAGATTAGTGGTCTATGCATGGCCAGAAAGGGGCAATGCAAGGCCATTCTTTGTCTTCCTACAACCACCACTCTTAGCCTCTTTTCCAGGCTTTTTTCCATCTCTCTTTTTCTTATGATTTTATTTATTTATTTTTACAGAGAGGGGAAGGGAGGGAGAGAGAAAGGGAGAAAAATGTTGATTGGTTGCCACACACATACCCCCAACTGGGGACCTGGCCCACAACCCAGGCATGTGCCACGGCCGTAATTCGAACCTATGACCTTTAGGTCTGCAGGATGATGTTCAATCCGCTAAGCCACACCAGTAAGGGCCCATCTCGTTTTAAATAACCCACCTCTTCCTTCACTCTCCTCTTAGCTCTCTCTGGTTTTGCTCTCATCTTTCTTTCACGATTCCTTTTTCTCTCATTTTTATATCCATCTTCTTTTCATCCCTCTGTTTCCTCCTCCCTCTTTCCTGTTCTTATCTTCCTTTTGCGCATTTCATTTCTCTTCTCCAACTGTCCCTATCTGCATTTCCAGCTTTCAATTCTATTAGGTATGCACAGCCAGGGGCCCTCTAATTTTCAGAAAGCCTTATGGCATGCTTAAGCAGAGGCTGGATCTTTTCCTGGCCATGGAGGGAGAAATATGGCTTCCTCTTTACTCCTTACAGCAGGCCCTGCATAAAAGGATAAGGGTGAGGACCCAGTACCATGCTTGGGATTTGGGAAGCCCGTCCTGTTGAACTGTTTGCATCTTCCATAAGAGAGTCCTGATTTTGCCAGAATAGATTTTTAGACCAAGGTTTGAAAGAAGAATGTTCCTTCAGCTCTTTTAACTTTGTAACTCTTTAAATCCAGAATTAGCACATGGTTTAGATTTTAGTCATAACTAAATTGTGACTGAAGTCACAATGCAAAATGTAACTGTATTTCTCTATAACTAAACTCAATATAGTGCATAACAACCACTCCACCATCCCCACCTTTTTTTAAAGAGCCAAAACTTTAAGCAAAAACTTAACTTGCCAATTCAGAATATCCCAGTTACTTCTGGTTTAGAACTCAGTCTCTTTAGGATAACCATTCTAACAAATTCAGGATTCTCTCTGCCTCCTTCCCAGTCCTGCCCTTCTCCCATGGAGTAACTCCACTGGAAGGAGGGGATTCCTGTAAGTTCTAGCACCAGGACATACCCTGTATTTGTCCCCCTTCTATTTGGCCATTGAATAGATGACTGAGCAAAGTTGCTTTTGAAAAAGTTTGTGAGATTCTCATTGCATCCACTGTAGGCTTCTGTATGTGGACCATTGTTGGGGGTGGGATGGAAGTATGTTTGAGGATATTTAGCTTTCCCTGCACTTACCAAGGAGCATGAGACTCATCCGGCCATCTCATCTCTGTGGCCTTTGATATAAGTTGTTCTCATTCCCCAGTCTTTGGTTTTTGATCTTTAAAGCCAAGATTTTCTCTCCTTCTTCTCCCTTGGTTCTCTTTCAGACCTTCCTTTTCAGCTTCTCAGAGATAGCCAGCCTCTTGGCCTGGTTTTAATGGTAGAAGGACTTTGTGGGGTAAAGGAAAATTATAAAGAGGGTGAACTACATTGGGTAACATTTCAAAATATTAATTTTCTACATGCAGTTTGCTCAACTCTATTTCCTGAACATTTTCTCGTATAATTTCAGAAAAAGCACCAAAGTGACAATCAGGTCAACAACCGTTCTGTTCTGGTACTGATGAATGGCAGGTAAGTCCTTCTAAGGAAGCCAGTTTAGGTAGGACCTGCTCTGGGTGAGGGTTGGCCTTGTGAACACTTAATGTGCTGAGGGCTTTGGAAAGGTAGTTCAAGGCAGTGAAAAGACTGGACGTATGGAAAATTTGTTTCTCTATCTAGCATACCCTTGAATGCACCATCTGACCTCAGACCTCTTTGGACCTCATGTTTCTTATCTATAAAGGCCTTATTCTCTACCTTAGATTATGCTTATGAAAATAAAACTTAAATAATATATTAAAGCAATTAATAAATTGTGACATGGGATTAATATGCAAGTGATTATTATTAGTGCAGTGGTCCACATAGAGACATCAATATCTTTAAACATCAATGGATTCTTTTTTATTTTTTGATAAAGTAAATCTTTATTATATATTTTTTTCCATTACCATTTAGTCTCCTTATACTTCCCACCCCACCAGCAATCACCACACTGTTGTCCGTGTCCATGAGCCCTTTTTCCTTTTTGTTCAATCCGTCCATCCGCTAACCTCCCCTTCACTAGCCGGCATCCTGTTCTCTAGTTATGAGTCCGTTCCCATTTTCCTTGTTAGTCCAGTTTAGAACATAAATGGATTCTGACATGACCTATTGTCCATTCTTCTATAGCCTTTGGTCAGACCATCTTTTTGTTAACAATCTAAAGAAAGTATTGGCATTGACCCCATTGTTTGGCGTTTGGTCATAGCTATCTTAAGTGTTAGGTAAATGTTTATATTTTGTGGGGCGGTGCAAACTTTGAGCAATTCAACTTTGGCAGGAATGGAGAGAGACAGGAGTAATTCCTACTTGAGGAAAATATGAAGACTATCATGAGAGGTACAAGAATTATTATAAGGATTAATAAAAATGAACAATCATAACTGGTTAAAGGAGTCAAGGAAGACTCTCTGGTGGAAGTGATGTTTGTGCTAGGCCTTAAGAGGTGGGGAAGAATTCAACAAATAGCAATTACATGAAAGGAAAAGTGACCAATGTGTGCAGAAGTATGATTGCAAAGAAGTGTAAACCTGAAGGAATTCATTATTGAGGTCCAGTCTTTTTTCAAGGTGGCCTTATAGAACACCCAGTAGCTATAGTTTTAATCATAGAATTCTATTATGTGATGTTCTCAGACACATAATAGAATTTTTATTTATTATACTTGCTGATTCTTACTCATGGTGGGTTATTTCTTCAAGAGTTTTGATCTGTTGAAGCCTCTCATAACTACCACCAAAAAAGGCAGTTGTGATTAAAAAGAAAAGTAGCCTTTACCGGTGTGGCTCAGTTGATTGTGCATCGCCCCGCAAAGCGAAAGGTCACCATTTTGATCCCTGGTCAGGGTACATGCCTGGGTTGCAGGTTTAGTTTCAGGTGAGGGTGCATATGTAAAGCAACCAATTGATGTTTCTCACATCACTGTTTCTCTCCTTCTGTTTCTCCCTCTCTTTCCCTTTCTCTAAAAATAAACTCTTTTAAAAAAGAAAAAGAAAAAGAAAAGAAGGAAATAAATCAAAATAAAAAGAAAAGACAAAAGTGTTTTAGAAATTCGCAAGGCCAGGGAATTACTGATCAAATAATTTTCATCAAATGAACTCCTCAAGTAACTTGAGCACTTGGGTTTTATAAGATTATTGGAGAATAATTTGTCATAGAGTGGCTTTATGACAGGAGTTCAGAAGCAGGGCCCTGGTTAGACTTTGTAACCCAGTTAGTGTCTGATTAATTGAACACTCAAGGTGAGACTGGTTGTTGAAACAGTCTATATTCCGGAAAGTAGCTTTCTTTTTCTAGAACATATGGGTCTGAGCAGAGCTGATATTGAAAAACTTTTTCTGCTTTGCAAGCTGTGATTTCTGTCATTTTCTCAATAATTTTGGTTATAAGGACATCTTTAGTAGAATCTTTTCATAGAGAGAGAGGGGGAGAAATATCAGTTTGTTGTTCCACTTATTTATGCATTCATTGGTTGCTTCTTGATTGTACTCTGACTGGAGATCAAACCCGCAACCTTGGTATATCAAGATGATGCTCTAACCGATTGAGCTACCCGGCAAGGTCCTAGTGGAACTCTCTATATAGTGACTGTAAATGGCCTGAGTTCAGGTTTTATTCCTCTTGAGAGGTTTTGTATTTGTCTCTACCAAGTAAGTCAAGGGTATCACCTACTCCTGTACTCCATGAGGTTACAAATTCTCAGGGGAGTCCTCTACTCTCTCACCCCCAACCCTCCATGTTAAGAGAGACAAACTGTCTTGCCGGTCAGTTGATTTTTTTTTTTTTTTTTTGGCTAGACCACCTTTTTCCTAATAGCATTGCTCTTCCAGAGTCCTGGCTTTAAGAGGGGTTCTTAGTTCCAGCTCATTGCCTCTCAAGATCCTAAGGCTTAATCTCTTGTCTCTTTGGTGGGCTAAAGGAAAGCTCAAGTTACGAATTACTGGGCTGGCCAGAAAGTTTGGTTTTTTCCAAAAGATGGCTCTAGTAGCACTTAGTTGTCTTCAACTTCACTCAAAACAATTTTGTTAGATTGTATTGTGACAGCTGTCATATCAGCGTGCATTTTAAAAAAAAACTTATCAAAATTGTGAATTTTGTGTAGCCATTTTAATATTGAAGATGGAAGAAAATTCACAACACTTTCAGCATATTATGTTTTACTGTTTCAAGAAAGGTAAAAATGCAACTGAAACACACAAAAAAGATTTGTACAGTGTATAGAGAAGGTGCTGTGACTGATGAAATGTGTCAAAAGTGGTTTGTGAAGTTTTGTGCTGGAGATTTCTTGTTGGACAATGCTCCACAGTTGGGTAGACCAGTTAAGGTTGAGAACGATCAAATCGAGACATTGATTGAAAACAATCAACGTCATACCACGTGGGAGATAGCGGACATACTCAAAATATCCAGATCAATAAAGTTATTGGTGAAAATGAAAAATGTGTCTTTTACTTTATAGAAAAAACCACATAGACTTTTGGGCCAACCCAACTATAAGACTGACAATCCCCCCTCCCTCACTAAGGGCAAGAACAACTTTAGAACATGCTTCTGGTCTGGATTTCAGTCCTGTCTTTTCTCCAAGCTCCTTACTTTGTGTTAAATATAGCCTTGCTTATAAAAGTGTTGGCTTTATTTTGTCTAGCATTTCTAAGTATTTGTATTAGGAAAAGTACCAGAGTGTTATAGAACTCCAGGAGGTACCATTCACATCCAGCAGAGAATATAACGTGGATGATCTCTGGAGTCAAAGCAATGCCATCTCTAGCTATACGGCTACATTTTCTAAACAAAAGGTTATATTGCAATGCATGGGAATTAAAAATGTACTATGGCAAAACAGGATTGAATATTTTTAATCAGTAGGGACTACCTCCCCCTTTCTTTAATCTGGAACACATAGTTGTTATAATGTTCAGGAAAGAAGTAGCAATAATTTGTGAATCAAGATGAAATAAACACTCAGATGTTGTTCTCCAAAGCTTGTAGCTACTATTCTTTAGTACTATCACCCAGATTTGAAAATTAGGAACAAAATTAATTAATGTATTAAGATTTATCTGCAAAGAGATGGTACTTGAAACCAGAAAAAAGAGGTTATATATATAGAATATATAGATAATGATTTTGCAGCAAGGACTTATGTTTATATTATAACATTCAAAGAAAATTGAATTTGTAATAAGGTTTAAAGAAATACAGTCCTGGAATTTGAAGAAGAAAAAAAAAGGCCCCACTCTTGATTCTAGCACCAATGCATCACAAACTGGTTTGGTCCTCCTCTGAGCCTTGACTTCGTCTCAGCTTTTTTTTTTTTTTCTTTCTTTCTTTCTTGATTGTCAAAACCGGACTTTGGGAGCGGGCTTTCAAGGGTTATTTTCTTACAGGATGGAGGAGAAAAAATGGATGAATATCCAAGTGGGAGATATAATAAAATTAGAAAATAATCAGCCTGTTACGGTGAGTACCTCCTTGGGCTGTGGCTTTTTCTTTTTTGCCTGGAGTGGCTACAAAGGAACCCTTTTAGTACTTCGACTGCCAGTGCTCTTGGTGACTTTCATCTGCCTCATTTTGCATCCAGAGATCAACAGTGCCTGTGATGAGAAGCTTGTTCTTGTCCACCTCTCACTATAGCTACATGTAATGTGAGGCTTCTTACTGAGAGGGATGTTTGGTAGAAGTGATGGGTCCTAGACGAAGAAAGTAAACCAAATGTTTATAAAATTCTTAGGATGAACATCTGTTCCTGAGGTAACTGCTCTTGTCACATTGTAATGTTAAAAGTTTGCCTTCTTGCTTTCCTTATCTCCTCTGACTTTTCTGACCACAGGCTGATACACTGTTACTCTCTAGCAGTGAGCCCTGCAGTATGACGTATATAGAAACAGCAGAACTGGATGGGTAAGTGTTCCCTCCTTAATGGTTCATTAAGGTGACTGAGCCAGCTTAGAGTGATTTTTCACTGAGGGAGAACATGATGCAGAGAATGGATTTTATTCTCAGATCAAAGTACCAAAGAGGTTAGAAATATCCAGGTAAGAAAGGAGGCCAGACTCTTGGGACCCCAAGTCTAAAGCTAAGCTTTTGACAGAAATAACTGAGCATTCACTGGGTGAAGTATCTGGGCAAATAAACTCCCAGATACTTCACCCAGTGAATGCTCAATTATTGAACTGGAGACACTCTGGCTGTATTTATTAATGCTGAGTGACAAGAAAGAGGTTAACAGAACTGTACAATTTCAGAGTAGAGTTCTAAAGTTTCCAGGGGTAAAAAATGAGTCTGGAGGTAATTATTTACTGATAAAACACCATGTTCTATAAAGGATTTAAGGTAGAAATTCATTAGCATGCAAAAGCTACGGTCTTAGGAGGGTAGAGACCATCTTCAAAGAGCTTGTCCTGTAGAGTTTTGTACGGATCTGCATTCTTACAACTATTCCTCTTGGTGCCCACAGCTTTTTGAAATGTGGCTTCTATTTTTGCTTCTGTCTCAGTGCATTCTTGTATCAGCAAATGGCTAACTGGGATCCCTTCATGAGTTCTATAAATATGTATGAAGTAAGGAGTATGTTTACTTGAAGGTGTGTGCAAGATTTTATCAGGACATGCTCCGTATTTTGAAGGGAGCTGGTGCCTCATCCACGTTGTTTTGTGACGTCTCATTAGCTCAAGCATCTGTCCAGGAAGATCTCATGGATTGGTTGGAGATGTTTTGCAGTGAGAGGGGAGTCAGTGTGCTAACACTAGCATCCTCGTAGAGCCACCCCACCTCAGTGATGTCCTTGAGAGAGAATAGTAGAAGTGACTCATACTGCTCAAACCTATAGCCCAAGTTCTATTGGCAACATCCATTTTCTAAGCCTCCATGAAAAATTAGGAGAAACTAGCCCTGTGGTGCTGATGTGTATGTGTACAGTATGCTGGTGACTGTGTCCTTTACTCTAGAGAAACCAACCTGAAAGTGAAACAGGCCATCTCAGTTACCAGTCAAATGGAAGATAACTTGAAGCTGCTGTCTGCCTTTGATGGTGAGTTAGCATATAGATTGGCCAACCCATATTTTTATCAGTAGAGGACTGGTTAAATAAAGTATGGTATATTCATACAGTGAATCCTATATAGCTTTTTTTTATTGTTGTTCAGTTACAGTTGTCCCTATTTTCCCCACATTACTCTCCCCGGCACTACCCACCACCGCCACCCACATTCAATCCAACTTTTTAAGAGCAATATTCAAATTGATAATTATTGACATGGGAAAAATATTTGCAACATATTAATAAGTAGAAAAATATTACAAGAGACTCTTCTTAGTATATATAGCATATACTTTTTTTGAAATATATGTATGTTTATGAGTACATGTATAGAAAAACTCTGAAGGATGTACTTCCAAGTGTGTTAATGGCACTACCTCCAGTCAGTGGGTGAATTTAACTCTCCTTTCTCCTTTTAATATTGTACACATATTTACAAAGGGCATATTTTGCTTTACTAATTAGGAAAATGTCAGATTATTTTCATTTTGAAAAATATACTATGTTTTCTTTAAGTAGTTTTTTTAATTTTTTCAGATTTAGGGTTCATATGATCTGGCAATACTGATAGTGATAAGTTATCACATGGGTCTTTCTCATCCATAATGCTCTCTGGATAACCCATGTCACAAATAGAATTACTCTTCTTTGATGCCCAGAAACCTTTGTCTGCCTTTCTAAATGGAGTGGGTGAGAAATGGGCAGCATCTGAGAGAGGATAGGGAAAATGATGTGTGTGCATTTTGAAAGAGAGATGTTTTCCTCTTTTGTGTTAAACCTCCTTCTATCCTGTTAGGAAAGGCCTAAGATCACAGAGCCAGGGCTTGCTCTTCTTCATTTTTTTTTTTTTTCAGGAAAAGTGAGGTGTGAGTCTCCCAATAACAGGTTGGACAGATTCACAGGACTACTGACTTACAAGGAAAAAACCTACATCCTGGACCATGACAAGCTGCTTCTCCGAGGATGCATCATCAAGAACACAGACTGGTGCTATGGCTTAGTGATTTACACTGGTACGTCTCCCCGGAGCCACAGTTAGACCTCCAGCCTGCCGGATTCAATTCCTGGCCAAGTTGTGGGTACTTAGGTTTCAGGATGTAGATAGTACTCAGATATATATAGAACACTATGGCTTTGAGACAGGTAGAAAGGGGGATAGATGGATTATTTAAGAAAAAAAAAACTTTTTTCCCCAAGCAGTGAGCTGCCAACATATAACCACTGCCATTGTTAGAGGAAGGCTTTGTGTTCCAAGACCACAAGGCATTCATGAGTCTTTGCAATCATATCTGGACACAAGAGAAGCCACACACATAGAAGCACACATAGAATTGGTGTGTGAAAGGGGAACTCATTAAAAGGGAGAGTATACATGTGGATTACTCCCATGAGGAGAGAATAAACACAGTGCTCATTATAGAGAAGAATATAAAATACGGTATGAAAGGTTCATGCCAGAGAAAAGGCACATGTGGAACATTAGTCAGTGACCCCTCTTGAGATGTCATTTAGAACCATAATCCCTTATACTTAGTGCAGGATTTTCTTGGTTTATGATGTGACTCAGGAAAGTGAAGGAACCTTCTGTGCTACTCTATGCCCTCAGTCACAGCAGGCATCGCTGACAGCAACCACAGTAAGAAGCCGGGGAGTCTGAAGATAGCATGGAGGAAGGTTTGCCACGGTGAATGCTACTCAACTCTGAGCTCCCCTTCTAGGGAATTTACTCCTGGACAGGAGGGTCCTAGATGCCTCATTTATATAGAAAATGATGGGATTCAAACCCTAGAGAGAAGCTTAGGAGTCTGTGGAGGCCTTAGTGGAACTTTCTTCCTTGATTCTTGACCTGTAAGTGGCAGCTTCTAGGCTGCCTAGCCCCAAACACAAAAGATTTTCAGTAGACTTTCTTTTTCATTGTACTTAAGCAGCTACTCACCCACAATGCAACACATAAAAAGCTCATTTTTCAGCAAAATATTTTTTCCCTAAAGCAATGGCAGTAGGTTGCCAACCAGCACAAATCAGGTTTAGGTTTCCCTCCAACTCTTTGTTGGTTACATGGTGGTGAAAAATCTCTGGGGGCTTTGGAGAGCTCCAAACAGAGGAGAGCTGATGCAAGGTATGCAGTGCATAACTGAGTTGCTCCTCCTGCTACATGATGTGTAAGTTGTACTGTGATCTCCATGTCCTTCTTGAAACCTGGGGTAGGGACAGTCTTTCTACAAACCCCTGGAAGAAACTGTCCCTTGTAGCTTTCAGTCTCTCAGCCACACTTCTCATTAGTTCAAGCCCTTCCACAAGTGCTTAAAAGGAAAGAATGGCATAGCTTATGCACTGCATTCTTGGTGTTGGTCCACATACCAGGGAAGTTCCAGCTCTGCATATATAAACATTGATGAAATTCCTTCATTAGAGTACATGCAAAAATAATAAGCAGATGGTAAAACGCCAGAGAAATTGCTACTTACACTTTCTTCTAAACTTTTCTCGCAAAACCCTGGTTGGGTAGTTCAGTTGGTAAGAGCGTTATCCCAATATGCCAAGGTTGTGGGTCCTACCCCTGGTCAGAGCACATATAAGAGGCAACTAATGAATGCATAAATAAGTGGGACAACAAGTTGATCTCTTTCTCTCTCTGTCTTTCTCTCTCTCAAAATCAATAAATAAAAATTGAACAAAAATAAACTTTTCTCTGCAGCCGTACCTCCAGTCAGTAATTTCCAACTCTAGACCCTGTGTCCATTTCAAGCTTTTTACTTCTACTTACTACTTACTATCAGGAAGGAATATGGGGTCTGTCCTTCAGCCCCAGTGAAGTTTCAGATCCCCAGCTTCCATCTCAGAAGAAATCACTGCCATTGCCTTTTCTCTCTTTCCCAATTAGAAACTTTAAATAGAGCCTGGTCCAACAGTGGGCCCCCCCGCCCCCACCAAAAAAGGTGGTGGTCTCTTTATCAGAAGATCCCCCTTCAAAGCTAAATAAACCAGATAGTAATGAGAGAGAAGACGCTGGTTCCTATTCTGACTTAGCTCACCTGTGAACAACTACACGGCTAAGGTGCTGCAGTGAGAGAGGTCAGTGTTGCTGCACTTTGAAGAAGTTGGAATTATCCTTAGAAACAAATTTTCTATTCTTTGAGCTACTGGCACCAACTATGAGCCTTCCTCCAGGGTTTTATCCCCTGGCTCTGGAAAGAAATTTGATTAGGTGATCATCAACGTACATTCCAACTCAGTTTCAAGCCTCTGAGTATATTCAATGAGTCTAAGAGCTGATGTCCCTGCACTGCAGGGACACCAAATTAATGCAGGACAGTGCATTAATCAGCAGATTAATTAATTCTAAGAGTTGATGTCCCTGTTGCACTTAGGACCAGACACCAAATTAATGCAGAACAGTGGAAAGTCCTCCTTTAAACGGACACAAATAGACCATCTCATGAATGTCCTTGTGCTCTGGGTAAGTTAAAGACTTTTTTTCTATTTCTTTACAAATAGATATACTTCCCTCCTTTCCATGGAAGTAACTGGTATTTCCAACTTGGAATTTAGTTGTTTGAAAGGCTCAAGTAGTCTTTAGAGACCCATATACTAAGTAATGTCTGCTGCAGAAAAGAACAGAGCCCATTGATAAGGGATTCTCTAGTTTATACCTCTATTGTGGAGGATAGTCATGATTTTTTAGAATGGATCAAGGACCCTGCTTTATTTTTTTTAATTTTCTTATTGTATTTTTTTCTTTTACCATTTAGTCCCCTTATACACCACTCCCCCTCAAGGACCACGTTTTAGAAATTAGGACATATTTTTATTTTCCCATAACCAGTTGTACTCATGACCAGTTGTACTCATGACCTCACTTTAATAAAACCTTACTTAGCTAATGGAACACCTTACTGAAACTGATGATTTTTAAATTATATTTCCTTAGAGGAGTCTAAGGGCTGCTGTAGAGGAAAGACAGGTGATCAACTGAATTCTGTTCTAGCTTCCTCATTCTGAAGCTCCTGCTTCAAAAAGAGCAGCTTCACATTTATCTGTTCTATAAGATTTCAGTTAGAAAATAGAGGATTCTGCTGCTAAGAAAGTAAATTTGGAAAGCACTACAATAGAAAATAATCAGCCTTGATAACAGAAGTTTAAAGACTAGTTAATCATTTACTTTATTTCTAATCATATACAGGTTGCCTTTATTCTTGTTACATATAGACAGATTAATTTCTTTACTTATACAACTTCTTTGCATAACCAAGCGGTTTCAGTGCTGCCTATACTTAGTAACATGACTTTTCATTTTTATTTTTACTCCATTGCTTAGATTCTGAAAATTCAAAAATGCCTTTTCTTTCTGTACATTTCTTATAAATACCTGAATTATAAACTTCATATTCTCCATTATTTATTATAGGAAATGTCACATTTCTTTTTCTAAACCCTTTGGATTTAGTAAATGGGTTTTAGAACATTAGGAAGGTTTATTTGGCTTCATTTTAGCAGCCTCCCTGTGTTTGTTTATATGTAGTAGGTAGAACTGTTTTGACTCTGTGTCTTGGTAGTGTGGCCTAATGTAGTAGGTGTCCTGTAGGGTCCAGTGGCACAGCCTCTCCTCTGTCATCCAAGCTGGGTACTCAAGGTACACCCTTTGTGTGTACTGAGTACACCCTCCTCTTGTAGCTGAGCCTTGATTGCTGTTAGCAGATCAATTTTAGGGATTTACCCAGGCCAGTCAGTTGCAAGGATTGGCTGTGACCACTTAACACCAACTTCTGCCCTCCATGGAAGATCAGCTGTGCAGAGGCAGGGTGGTGGTGCTCTGACATGGTCTTCAACATAGCTGTCCACTGTGTGGACTGGCCATGGGGTTTCCTGAGAGGTGCAGGCCAAGGTCAGCCCCCACCTGTGTTTTCCCAGGGGTCACCCTACCTGAGCTATAATACAATCTGAGATGACTGCTGCTTGTGCTGGGCTTGGAGATTCCCAGGTGAAGCCAAGCTATGAATCTAGGCTGGCTGCTGCTAGCCTAGTGCTGGGCCTAGGGCTCAGTGAGGCCAGCTGTTGTTTGTTTGATAGGATTTAGAAAGCTGTGAAGCTTGAGCCAGGACCAAGCCATTTGTATGGAAAAGCAGCCTGCGTAGGCCCGTAAGTTGTGTAGGGTGGAGTCTCTGGGGATCTCCAAGGTGGGTCAAACAGTGTTAGCCAGGTCGATGGAGTCTCAGATATGGCACCAGCTTGCTGGCTCTGTGGCTCTGTGTGTGAAGGTTTCAGGAAAGGGACAATGGCCTCTGCTTGCCTTGATGCCAGACTCATCAGTTTCTCCCAGTATGCCACTGGTCCCTTTCAAGCTGCTACCCCCATGTTGGAGCTCAGAGGGAGTAAGTATGAGTCAGTGAGTCCATGCGTGGGTTCTTTAAGAGGAACTGCTTGGGGCTCCACATGTTTCTTCCACTGACTCAATCCTCACTGGTTTTGCATCCAGAAGTAGTGGGGACTTATATTCCTGGCACTGGAACCCTGGGCTGGGGGGCCTGGTGTGGGGCTGATACTCCTCATTCTTGAGATATCCCTTCCAGATTTTATCTACCACACATGGGTGTGGGACCAGCCCAGTCTGCATTTGTGCCCCTCCTACCAGTCTGAATGGATATGGTTTCTTTAATTCCATAGTTGTCAGACTTTCATTCAGCTCTATTTATGACAGTTCTGATTGATGGTTATTCTATATTTGAGTTGTAATTTTGATGTGGCTGTTTGAAAAGGTGGGCCATGTCTGCCTATGCTGCCATCTTGACTGGATGTCTACATTCTTCTTGATAGAGTTCAAGAGTAGCTCCATGCTAGAGTCGGTAGGTATGGAGAGCAAGAGTGGATGTGGGCTAATAATCAGAATAGTTAATTTTAAAAACTGCCAATAAAACAACATGGGCAACAATTGGCCCTCTTTGTACCATCCTATCACACTTTTAGCATACATAAGAGCAATAAAAATTGGCCCCGGCCAGTGTGGCTCAGTGGATTGAGTGCCAGCCTGCAAACCAAAGAGTTGCCAATTCAATTCCCAGTCAGCACACGCCTGGGTTAGAGCCCAGGTCCCCAGTTGGGGGTGCACAAGAGGCAACCACACACTGATGTTTCTCTTCCTCTCTTTCTCCCTCCCTTCCCCTCTCTCTAAAAATAAATAAATAAATAAATAAAATCTTAAAAAAATAAAAAAGAATTGTATTTACCTTCTAGTCACAAAGTGCTATCTAAGGAAATTTAACAACCTATGTGCAGAGGGCTATGGCTTCTAATGTTGGTGTCATCACTTGAAAGCAAATCCTACTTAATTTTAAATTTGAGGGCTTGCCCTGACCAGTGTGGCTCAGTTGGTTGGGAATTGTACTGCAAAGCAAAAGGTCGCTGGTTTGATTCTGAGTCAGGGCACATCTGTGGATTGCAGGTCCAGTCCCAATTGATGTTTCCCTCTCACATTGATGTTTCTCTCTCTCTCTCTCTTTGTCCCTTCCTTCCCATGCCTCTAAAAAATAAATAAATACAATATTTTTAAAAAATAAATAAATAAATTTGAGGGCTCAACTTTACCTGCAAGCTCCTTGTGTAACCTAGGGTGAAACCTTTCAAACAACACATACTGCCTACCTACACAGAACTCGTGGTTCCATCTTCCCATTCTGGACAGTAGACTGTTGAGGAAACAAAATTAACCAAGGGAAACAAAAGCAACCAAAGGAACAAATAACTCTTATATTCATATTTTTAAGTGGACTAGAGGGAAATCAGGAGCATGAGAAGAGGATAAGGATGAAAAAATTGAATAATCTACCCCAGAATAAACAGATTATAATTCAAGGAAGAGGAAAAAAAAAAGAACTTTCAAACCATTCTTATTACTCTTCTTAGAAGAAGCAGTTGCATAAATAAGATAAGAATAGTTTGCTAAAAATAAGGAGGGAAAGTAATCTATGAAAAACACCAAAAATGATTTTGAAAAGTAAAAGTTGTTGCAATTAAAAAGCCAATGAAAAGGTGGAAATAAAGAGTCAAGAGCTCTCCTAGACCACAAAATGAAAAGACAAAGAGAGACTATATGAGTTAGATACTTTTTTTTAAATTGAGGGCCAAACCAGTTGCCTCTAATTTATCTACCAGGAGTATCAGAAAGAGAAAATGGAGGGGACAACATTAACAAAGAAATAATAATAGAAGAACATTTCTTAGAATTGAAGAAGGATATGCATTTCAGATTTAAAATATCCATTAAATATCATGAAATTTTAGAGCTCCAAGGGTATAGAAAAGTCCCTCAAATTTTTCATATCAATAAAAATATCAACAAAAAATGAGAGACTTCCGGCCAAGATGGAGGCATAGGTAGATATATATTGCCTCCTCACACAACCAAAAGAAGAACAATAACAAATTTAAAAATAAAAAACAACCAGAACTGCCAGAAAATTGAACTGTATGGTAGTCTGACAACCAAGGAGTAAAAGAAGAAACATTCATCCAGACTGTCAGGAGGGTGAAGGCAGGCAGCTGGGGTAGAGCGGATACATGGCAAGGCAATGGCTGAAGGACTGGGCAGGTAAGATGGCAGCTGGCAGTCCTGCATTTGCGTGTAAGGATAAACCAGGAGGAACAACAAGGGAGCAAGACAGACCACACAACCCAGGGTTCCAGTGCGGAAAAAGAAAGCCTCTGGCTGTAAAAACCTGTGGGGGTTGCAGCAGAGGGAGAAACTCCCAGCCTCACAGGAATGTTCTTTGGAGAGACCCACATGGGCCTAGAATGTACACAAACCCAACCACCCTGGAATCAGCACCAGAAGAGCCCAATTTGCTTGTGGGTAGTGGGGGAAGTGACTGAAAGCCCACTGAGAGCCAAGCAAGCAACATTGTTCCTTCTCTCACCCCTCCCCCACAGACAGCATCACAATGCAGAGACATGGGTTGCCCCGCCCTGGTGGATACCTAAGGCTCCATCCTTTACAATGTAACAGGTGTGCTGAGACAAAGAAATATGGCCCAAATGAAAGAACAGATTAAACTCCAGAAAAAAATACAACTAAGTGATGAAGAGATAGCGAGCTTATCAGATGCACAGTTCAAAACACTGGTAATCAGGATGCTCACAGAAATGGTGGAGTATGGTCACAAAGTAGAGGGAAAAGTGAAGGCTAGGCAAAGTCAAATAAAGAAAAATATACAGGGAACCAACAGTGAAGGGAAGGAAACTGGGACTCAGATCAACAATTTGGAGCAGAAGGAAGGTATGAACATTCAACTGGGACAGAATGAAGAAACAAGAATTCAAAAAAATGAGGAGATGCTTAGGAACCTCCGGGACAACTTTAAATGTGCCAACCTCCAAATCATAGGGATGCCAGAAGGAGAAGAGGAAGAGCAAGAAATTGAAAACTTATTTGAAAAAGTAATTAAGGAGAACTTCCCCAATCTGGCAAATGAAATAGACTTCTAGGAAGTCCAGGAAGCTGAGAGTCCCAAAGAAGTTGGACCCAAGGAAGCACACACCAAGGCACATCATAATTACATTACCCAAGATTAAAGATAAGGAGAGAATTTTTTTTTTTTAGTTTCCATTTCATTTTATTTTATTCAGTATTATGGATTATATTTTCTTTTTAAATTTTATTTTAAAATCATGTTTATTCTATTACAGTTGTCTCAACTGGAGAGAATCTTAAAAGCAACAAGAGAAAAGGAAACACTTACCTACAAAGGAGTTCCCATAAGACTCTTGGCCCATTTCTCAAAAGAAACCTTACAACAAGAAAGGGCTAGAAAGAAGTATTCAAAGTCATGAAAGGCAAGAACCTAAATCCAAGATTACTCTGTTGGGCAAAGCTATCATTTAGAATGGAAGGGCAGATAAAGTGCTTCCCAGATAAGACCAAGTTAAAGGAGTTCATCATGACCAAGCCATTATATTATGAAATGTGAAAGGGACTTACCTAAGAAAAAGAAGAAGATCAAAACTATGAACATTAAAATGACAACAGACTCACAACTATCAACAACTGAACCAAAATAAAAAACAAAAACAAACTGAGCAAACAACTAGAACAGGAACAGAATCACAGAAATGGAGATCATATGGAAGGTTATCAGCAGGGAGGGGGTTGGGAGAGAATGGGGGAAAATGTACAAGGAATAAAAAGCATAAATAATAGGTACAAAATAGACAGGGAGATTAAGAATAGTATAGGAAATGGAGAAACCAAAGAACTTACATGTACAACCCATAGACATGAACTAAAGGTGGGGGTGCTGGTGGGAGAGTGGGTGTAGAGGGGAATAAAAGAGAGAAAAAATGGGACAACTGTAATAGCATAATCAATAAAATGTACTTTAAAAGATAATTACAAATGATTGGCATCTGATTTCTCACCAACATCACTGGGTCCTAGAAACCAGTAGGGTTATGCCTTCAGAGTTTTTAGTGAAAATTATTTTGACCTAGAAATCTATACCCAGACAAACTACAAATCAAGCAAGAAAGCAAACTTTAGACTTTTACCCTTTCACCATTCAATGCCCTCTTTTCAGAGAAGCCTCATTGTATCTAAAGTAACTGCCACTCCGGATGTCAGCGTGCTTTAGGGGAAAAAATTGGTAATTCGCTGGGCCCTAATTACCCATCCCTCCGCCCACCTTTTCCCTCCATCTTCTAGCAGGATGAGGTGTGCAGACCTGGGCCAAGGAGTGCCTCCTGGCATCTGTGGGAACCATGGCTATGCTAACAGTGGGAATAGTGCCTGCGAAGAAGGAAATGACGATCTCACCGAAAGTCTGAGAAACAAAATAACTTCTGTAAAACCTCCTTCCTTTGAGATAAGTGGTGAAGTTAAAAGTCAAAATAAATTTTTAACTGAAATAATTCAAAATTATTAGCTGAAATCGATTCACAATTATTAGCTGAAATTGATTCACAATTTGATTCTACAACTGGATTTCTAGGTCAAACTATGAAAAGAACTAAAGATTTTGTCCAGAAGGAGCCAAACAAAGCTGCTGTGCTATATGATGCTGTTTTCATTGTTTGTCTTTTTTGTCACTTATTGGATTATTAAACTGAGCTGATGCAAGTGTGAGTTTGGAATTTGTTCCAACTTAAGTAGTGGCATGGAGTACCACTTTGGTAAAAAAAAAAAAAGAAAAAGAAAAAAAATCAGCATCAGAACATTCCTAATTATCAAATACTATAGCTTTTCCATTGAAGATTACTGAATTTTACTTGTTTTATAAATCACATTAGCTAATTCAGTGCTCTTTGAATAATATTTGTTAATGATTCATTTTTGCTCCATTTTCAGGGGTATTGAGATTGCCAAAAATTAGTCTGACCCTATAAGTTGTTTTCCTATTGTCTGCCGTCATATTAAATAGCAATTTAATATTCTAGTGTTACCATAAACATAGGTTTATGTTCCATGTAAAGAAACTTAGTGGGAGAATAATAGAATACCTGGAGAGTCAGATGCTGAGCTTTTGAGGTGCCAAACAAGTTTGTGATGGAATGATAAATATATTTTCCTGAACTGACATCAACCCTAGTGTTGTACTCCTCTTTCCTCCTTTATTTGGTTAAATTGTAGGGAGATTTCTTTTTACCTACAATTTTTCTAATAATTTTTGATGATATGACTCCTCTTTCTCCTTTGCCCAAGGACCTCATTTTTAATAAAGCCATAATAAAATAATCAGTAATAAAATTTTTTAATAAAATTAATAAACTTAATATGTAATTTTGACATTTCTAGTAGGGTGCAAAACAAATGTATGCCAGTATAATTGTTATTTTATATTAACTGTATACATATGCTTGATTTGGCTTAAAATAGTTTTATGATTTTAGCTACTTTGGCCATTTGGTTATATCATTTATGACAGAATAATGTGAAGCTGAAGTAATTGCTAAGTTCTGAATGGAAATAACATGCTCAAGAAAATTAATTGCCTCTGCTTTATTATGTGCTCAAAATAGATAATTGAAAGTACTCATCATTGAACTTCGGTTTAAGAGTATTATTGCTTTTACCCAGTATATTTGTTTAAAGAAAGCAAAACAAAGGTGGAATATTGAGTAGCCAGAAATATTAAAATGTTTTTAAATATTCTGTATTGCTACTATTTTGGAATTTACCCATTTATGATAAGCTCCAAAAATAAATTTTAATGGAATAAAAAATAAAATAAAGTGGCTGCCCCCACCAAGATCTTTATTAACCTCTTCTATTCTTTTCACAGCACTTAACCACTAATTAAATTGTATTTTTCCATTTCTTAACTTGTCTGTTGCCCGCCTATCTCCACAGGATTGTAAACTCTCTGAGAGTAAGGACATTGTCTTTTTTCACCATTCTCAATCCCTAGAACTATGCCTGACACATAACAGGGGCTTCGTTATTATTTGTTGAGTTATTGGAAATAGTGAATGTCTGAGCTACGAAATTAACGAGTCTCCAAGATAAAACTTATATCATATCCATCTCTATATTTGTGGAAGTGCCTTGCATAAAGTAGTGCTCAGGAAATATCTTTGAATGGTTATTAAATGAAGAAACATTCTTGATTTAACTAGGTTCTTATCGGCTCAGCAATTTTATGTGGTATTTTTGCCAAGGACATTGTTAATGTAGTTAGATGTAATGCAGTCTCATTTCTTGAAGTTGAAGCAGAAATCCTTCCTGATTTAAACACTTTTTCCTATTTTTGGAAATGTTTCTTAGAGGAACATCTGGCAGACACCAGAAGCATGTTTAGCAAAGCAGCTTCCTGGTGAGCCCACAGCTGAACTGGAGTTTGATTTTCTCCCTTCCCCCTCTGACCAAAGCTCACAGTGACAATGCCATCTGAACACTGGGCTGTTAAGTACTGGGAGTGTATTTGCGGGGCAAAGAAGCAGAGTGCTTGAAATTGGAATGATGCCAGAAATCCAGGATATACTTCTGGGATAAGGCACAATGAAAAACACAGATGTGATGAACCAAAGAAACAAGAAGTACTTTCTCTTTACAGCCTGCCTATTAAGCCTGGGAGCCCCACTGTGACAGTGATGGCCTTAGTTCTTGGTCATTTTTGTCAAGAGTGACAAAGTTGAGTATCAGCCTCGACTGGAACCACTGTTTGCTAAATGAGAGGCAGCCTGCTCTTCTTTGGTCTAACTGGCTCTGGTAATAAACAAATAACCTGTGGGGTTTGTAGCAACACTAATTAGCATAATAAGGTTAATTAACACATCAATCACCTTACAAAGTTATAATTTTTTGTGGTAAAAACTTTTAAGGTTCACTCACTTAGCAACTTTCAAATATACAGTGATTGGTAACTATAGTCACAATACTGTATATTATGTCCCCAAAACTTAAAACTAGAAGTTTGTTTGTACCCTTTGACTACCTCATGCATTCCCCCTTGACAAACCCTCACCTCCGGAAACCACCAATCTTCTCTGTTTTTAAGAATTTGTATTTTTTTAGATTCCATATATAAGTGAAATTATACAATGTTTGTCTTTGTCTGACTTATTGCACTTAGCATAATGCCCTTAAGGTTTGTTCATGTTGTCACAAAGGGCAGAATTTCCTTTTTTATGGCTGAATAACATTCCATTGTATGTATATCCAACACCACATTTTCTTTATCTGTACATTTTTTAATGACACTAAGGTTGTTTGCATGTTTTGGCTAGCGTAAATAATGCTGCAGTGAACATGGGGGTGTAAACATCTCTTGAAAAGAGTGATGTAATTACCTTTGGATATACACCCAAAATTGGAATTGCTGTTTTTATGACAGTACCTTACTGTTTTGATTACTATAGCTTTGTAATATAGTTTGAAATTAGGGGGTTGTAATGGATCCAGCCCTGTTCTTCATCAAGATTGCTTTGGCTATTTTGGGTGTTTGTGGTCCCATACAAATTTTAGGATTATATTTCTATTTCTGTAAAAAATGCCATTGGAATCTTGATAGGGCTTGCCCTGACTCAATAGATAGCTTTGGGTCGTGTGGACATTTTAACAATGTTAACTCTTCCAATCCATGGACATGGGACATCTTTCCATTTATTTGTGTTTTCTTTCATTTCTTTCATTAATGTCTAAATCCTACTTGATCATGGTGTATGATTCTTTTAATGTGCTGTTGAATTTGGTTTGCTACTATTTTGTTGAGAAATTTTGTGTCTATGTTCATTATGAATATTAGCCTGTAGTTTTCTTTTCTTGTCTGGGTTTGGTACCAAGGTAATGCCAGCCTTGTAAAAGGAGTTTCAGGGCATTACCTCCTCTCACCCAAAGTTTTTTCTAAATATAGTTCTCAAATTTGTCTTATTTCTTTGCTTCCTTGCACCTCCATGCCTTTCTCTCTCAATTTAATAGCAAGAAAATTGCAGTCATCTGGAGCAATAATCTTGGGTAAGAAGGTATCATCTTTAATCTCAATTTTGCCTTCAGGCAAAACTCAGTAAGAAAGAATTATTGGGCCATGTATGCTTCAGGTCTTAATTTCATCTCTTTCTCTTTAGTTTCTAAAAGTAGTAGGCTTTTCAGTCCTTTGATAACCCAAATTTCTCCCTATTCCTTTTCATTTCTGCTTATAGATTAGCTAATTACTTTCCTAGTTCAACTCATTCTTTTAATACCTTGTCAAAGGCAGTCAACACAAATATTTTAATTCTTTCTAACCACCTCTCTTAGAGCTCTATAGGCTCAGTAGGCACATGGTCTATCTTCAAGTTTTACCAAATTCTTTTTCTGTTAATAGGATTGCCATATTTTCAGCCTTTTATATCAGTTTCTTACCACGCATCCATCCCCAATTGCTAAGCCAATGCCATACATTTTAGGTTTTTATTAAAGCAGCACCTCAGTTCAATAATGGAGTGATTAAGAGGTTAGGTTCCAGAACTGGTTCAAACCTGTCCCTCCTAGTTAGTAGCTAAATGACTTTAGGCAAACTACTTTTCCACTCTTAATATCAAGTTCCTCATCTATTATTAAGAGAGGGGTATTATAAATATTAAATAATATATGTAATGTACTTAGCACAGTTCTTGGCAGTTAATTAATATTTAATATATTTTAGTTATTACCATATCCCTTTAAAATCACAAGAATATCTCCCACTGGGCTTTCTTTTCTGTCCTGTGTGCTACTGCATAAAGTCTGTAAACTACAGCTTCTCCAGGCCCCCTCACCCTTCAAGAAGAGAAAGAAACTCTTTGAGAGATAAGGTTCCAAAAGGCAGAACTGAAGTAGCATATGCCTTGGATGTTAATTCTTTTTTTTTTTCATTTCTAGATTTTTCTGTTTTTAGGCAGCATGTGTTTTATCCTAGCAATTGGGCATGGCATTTGGGAGAGCAAGAAAGGCTACTACTTCCAGAATTTCCTGCCACGGAAAGAATATGTCTCTTCATCAGCTGTCTCTGCCATCTTCATATTCTGGTCTTACTTCATTATTCTCAACACCATGGTGCCTATTTCACTCTATGTCAGGTAGGCTTCTTTGAGTACTTTGGGTTACAGGTGGAGGAACTGACTTCATAACTCATGATTAATTACCCAACTACAGAGTGAACTTCTAGAAAGCATAGACTGTGCTCTTTAACCTACTACTTTCCACAGTGCCTGGTGTACAAAACACTCTGAGAAATATCTATAGATTGCATAAATGTTTTCCATATCCAGAATACTGTGTTAGATCCTACATGAGTTACACAAAAAGAAAATAGTCCCTGCCCTCAAATAGCTTATAATGTAAGTGACTAAAGACATACAAGTACATGAAATGATTAGAAAAAATACACACAAATTTCATGATGCTAAAGCATAAGCCAGGCAGCCCCTAGCTTATCAATGAGAGTCCAAACTTTCATTTGTTACATTGGAACTCAGAATGCATTTCCCCATAGAAACAATGTAGAAAATGGTAAGTGTACCTAAGTTCTCATTCCTAAAAGTTGGAGAAGAGAAGAAGAAAGATGTTTCCTTCCGCCATTTCGTGAGCACCTTGGACAAATATTGAACTAAGTAAAATAAGTCTTTACTCTGATATCCTTTATCTATTTCAGCATTCCTTCTCACATACACACACCCCGAACCCACTTTCACATCCTTCTTTCCAGGTTTCCTAAACCCTGTACTGTAGCATTCCAATCTGAATATCACCCTATATAACTAAATTATCTCATAAATTTAGCAAATATTTGTTGAGCACTTACTATGTTGCAAGCACTGTACTAGGTACTAGAGAAAGAAACATGAATAAGACAGCCCTTTCTCTAAATACACTTACAACATAGCCATGGAAACATACTTAAATAAATAATTATGGTAAAATATGTAATAGAAATATAATAAAAGATTTAATATATACATATTAAATATATACATATGTATATACTTATACATATGTATAAATATGTAAATATGTAAATATATACATATTATATGTACATATATATTCATATATATACAAATGCTATAGGAACCTTGAAAAGGATGGATTAGTTCTGCCTGGAAAGGTTTAGGTGTTTACAGAAAAAGGTAATAAACTCATAATTGAGAAAAAAGTAGAGTTCACCAAGCAGAAAATAGGAAAAGAATATTGCAAGCAGAAAGATCAGTATGTGCAAAGGTCTGGAGGTATTTTTAAAGCTTTATCTGGACATAGAACAGTGAGTAATCTAGACTAAGATGTTAGATGGTAGTTTAGGATCAGATCCAGGAGAACCTTAAATGTAAAGCCACGGAGTTTGGATTTTATCCTAAAAGCAACAAAGATCTTTCTAAGGGAAGAAATAATGTGATTAAATGTTTCTGTTTAGAGAGATTGCTATTGTTGCTGGTATAGTGAAAGAAAGGAGAGCACAACAAATAAGAAGAGTCAAAAATGTGGGCCTGAGCATCTCCTCCCTCAACTCAAATGAAAAATCCATGTTGCTCAAAGCAACTGCCTCAGAGGTTACTAATGAAGCAACCTAAATAAACACATCTTAAGTATGAATGATAAATAATAGATAGACTTTTTTTCTCCTTAAAAATCATCACTTTTAAAATGAAGGTGCTTGTTAACCATAAAGCATCTATAAGGCATATTACTTGGAACAGAAGAGGAACGTGACGAAGGCAACAAGGGCGAAAAAGTCAGATAAAATGAAGAAAAGCTCTTGGGGGAGAAGCTACCACACAGGTATGCTGTCTCTGCCCGGAAATTTATCAGAGGGTCAGCTCCTGTAAGCTGTTTCTGATTTTCACTGATCCTTTCAAGTTTCTCTCTCTCCCCCACCAATGGATTTACATGATAGCAGCAATAATTGTCTAATTAAGCCTAGGGAACCTTTTATTAGTTAGTTCTTAATTCTGTCAGGCCTTGCATCGCTGCAGAAGTTCAAAATTTATGAGAAGTCTCATATCTGCAGCGATATGTTTAGGAAGAAAAAAAGAGTGAAAGGGGAAATGCCCCAGCAAAAGTAATCAAGTATATCTGGATCCAGATGGTAATGCTTTTAGTGAATGGTCAAAGTCAGAATTACAGTGGGTTGGCTGATGGCAAGGGTCCTATGATCCAAGACTGATTGATTGTAAGTTCCCAAGGAAGAGACTCTGATAGGATTTTCAGATGCCAGTCCTGACCTATCAGTCGGTAAGGAAACCAGGATAATGTATTTGTTTGTCCTGCTCTGACCCAGGACCCTTCTTTTCTTGCTTTCTCCTTAGTGTTGAGATAATAAGATTGGGCAACAGTTGCTATATCAACTGGGATCAGAAGATGTTTTGTGACCTAAGGAACACACCAGCACAGGCTCGCACCACCACCCTTAATGAGGAGCTTGGCCAGGTCAAATATGTGTTCTCCGACAAAACAGGAACGCTGACTCAGAACATCATGATTTTCAACAAGTGTTCTATTAATGGGACATTATATGGTATGCAAGTCTTCCTACTTTTCCTGAGTCCTGAGAACTACTTTGCAGATTGTTCTCAAGACTAATCAAGCTCTAACTCTATATGCCTCTGAAATTCACATTTACCTCTTATTCTCATAGCCTTCTCTGTTCACTAAGCAAAGGTCACTTAGTCCATTCAGTTCTATTCAAAAAGTATTTATTTAATAGCTTGTAGTTGTAATCCATTGTGTTAGACATTGGACCTACCAAGATATACAAACTTAATCTCTGTCCTCAAGGAATTTCTAACATCTTAGGAACGTCAATTCATTCTCATATTAAATCAGGTAGAACAGCCTGCATATTACTGAAGCTGCTTATTTCCTGATTCTCCCTCAGAGCAATAAACAGTCTTGAGAAAAGCCACGGAAGTGTAGTCAAGAGTTTGCTCAGCGTCTCCCATGCCCAATTCCTCATTTATTTCATGCCTTGATCATAAGCTTGTTTTTGTGGTAGTGTCCTAATGTGTGTGAGCATTCATGTCTGGAACATTAACTAGCAGAGGAAGGCGCTCACATCTAAAAATCTAGAGCATGAGGGATCTTCTCCTGGGATGATGGAAAAGCTTTGAAACTAGAGATATATAGTAGCTCTGCAACATTGTTAATGCACTGAATGCCCCTGTGAATTTCATCTCAATTTAAAAATAATTTAAAATTTTTAACTGGAAAAAAAAAGCCAGAGCACTCCAGTATTTCCTATTACCCCTGCCAAACAAAGTTTCATATGTATAAACCCTGAAAGCTTATTTTTGGATGAATTGATTTGGGTGAGAATCTTATTCTCTGGCTTATTGTTAGACCTTACCCTACACTGGGTAAGGTTGAAAAGGGTCACTAGTATTTCTGTGCTTGGCCTCAGACTGCCTTCTTACCCCCATTCTGTCTGTGCTATCCACTGGTCTAGAATCTTAAACATCCTAGCCCTATTTTTCATATCTCTTCTAGGTAACTTTTCTGATTAGAGGGCTTCCTGAGATATGAAGTCTCTTGTAGATCCAGTGACTAACTTCCAGCCTCACCTCACTCACACTGAAGGAAGGGTTAGGACCCAAGCAGATACCTTCTTCTTACCACTGGCTAGGGACTGGAGCTTACTGTAGCACTGAGGCCGAGGTGGCCAGAGTGTACACATAGGATGATAGAATCAAAAGAAATAAGCTTTTAAAAACCCTCCTTTAAGTTACCATATAACCCAGTAATTACATTCCTAAGTATATACAAAAAAAATCGAAAACAGAATTCAAATGATAGATATATGCTAGCCTTTATTGCAGTACAATGTGCAAATAGCCCAGTGATCTGTACATCAACAGATGAATGGATAAACAAATTGTGGTATATCCATACAATGGAATATTATTCAGTCATAAAAAGTAATGAAGTTCTGACACATGCTACACCATGGGTGATCTTGAAAACATTATGCTAAATGAAAGAAGCCCAAAGCAAAAAAAAAAAAAAAATGAGGAAGCCCCTGCCCCTCCCAAAGCCAAAGCCAAAGCCAAAACCAAGGCTTTGAAGGCAAAAAAAAGCAATGCTAAAAGGTGTCCACAGCCACACAAAAAAAAAGAAGAAGAAGAAGAAGAAGATCCACACACCACCCACCTTCCAGCAGCCAAAGATGCTGTGGCTCTGAAGGCAGCCTAAATATCCTCAGAAAAGCACCCCCAGGAGAAACAAGCTTGACCACTATGCTATCATCAAGTTCCCCTTGACCACTGAGTCAGCCATGAAGAAGATAGAAGACAAGAATGCACTTTTGTTCATTGTGGATGTCAAGGCCAACAAACACCAGATCGAACAGTCTGTGAAAAAGCTCTATGCTATTGACGTGGCCAGTCAACCTCCTGATCAGGCCTGATGGGGAGAAGAAGGAATATGTTCTACTGGCTCCAGACTAGGATGCTTTGAATTTTGCCAACAAAAACTGAGTCCAGCTGGCTAATTCTAAATATGAAATATTTTATACTGTAAAAAAATAAAGAAACCAGACACAAAAGGAAATATTCTATGATTCTATTTATATGCAATATCTTGAATAGGCAAATTTATAGAGGCAGAACGTACATTAGAGGCTACCAGGGGCTGGCAATAGGGAGCAATGGAGTTTAGGATGCTGTTTAGGGTGCTGAAAAGTTTTGTAAAGATAATACTTATTGCACAAAATTGTGAATGTAATTAATGCCACTTAATTGTACACTAAAAATGATTAAAATGGCAAATTTTATGTTATATATATTTTACCACCAAAAAAATGTTAAACCTTTCTTTAAAACCCTTGTCAAGTCTCTGCTCTGTTCACTTACCAACAGGTGCTGTCTATGACAAGAATGGACAGAGGGTGGATGTCTCCGAGGTGAGTGGTTACAGCTCCCTGTGGAATGCATGTGGCAGCTGAGAGAGGCCGTGCTGCACAGCAGCATCTTTAACACAAGTTGAAACTCCCTTAGACCCTAAAATATTAAAGGTTTTATTGGCCCCATAGCATCAGAAAGCATTATATAAATGAGGAGATTTGGGTTTGTGTTTTAAAATGAAAATAGCTTTATTGGGGGTTTTTTCTGTTTAAAATATAATCTGCCCTAGCTGCATGACTTAGTTGGCTGGCGCATCATCCCATGCACCAAAAGTTAGCAGATTCGATTTCAGGTCAGGGACATACCTAGGCTGTGTGTTTGATCCCTGGTTGGGGTGCGTACAGAAGGCAACCAATTGATATTTCTTTCTCATACTTGTTTCTCTCCCGCACTTCCTCTCTCTCTAAAATCAATAAACATATCCTCAGGTGAGGATATCATCATCATCATCATCATCATCATCATCATCATCTATGCTCACTATAAAATAAATCCAAACAGTAAAGAAATATATGAAGAAAAAGTTAAAATCATTCAATCCCGTTTAGATAACCAATGTAAAATATGCTTTTCATATGTATGTATTCCCATGCATATACATCTAGATATGACTGTTTGGTAGATAAGAAGAAAGACAGGGAGGGAGGAAAGAATCATAGCATACTATATGCTATTTTCAGACTCTTTTTATTCACTTAACATCATATTGTGGTCCTCTTTCCATATCAGCAAATTAAAATCTGCATCACCATTTTGAATGAGTGTTGTATCCAATTGTATTGATATGCCTTAATTTAACCAAGCCCTATTTTTATTCCATTTTTCTTTTACTTTTATAAATACCCTGTGGTAAGCACCCTGGTACATAACATTTTTTTTCTCCTCTTCTGATAATTATTTCCTTAGAATAAAGTCTTAGAATTGAAATTGGTTGGCCAAAGGGTAGCCATAATTTTAATGCATTTAATATTATATTACCATATTGCCCTCCAAATCGCATCAATGTATAGTCCCACCAAAAATATACGAGAATTCCTTTTTTCTCACATCTTTGTTAGTACTGGATATTAACAATGTTTTAATCTTTATAAATTTAATTAATGAAAAATGATATCTCATTTAATTTACCTTTCTTTGATTACTAATCTGTTTGAATCAGTTTTATGTGTTTATTTTCCTTCCCCTTCCCAAACACTTTATTACCCATTTATATTTATTTTGTGAACTGCCTGTTCATAGTCTCTGCCATTTTTTCCTTCTTTAAAAGTGTTTTTTATATAGTAAAAGTAATAACTTCTTCCTTTACCTGTCACATTACAATTATTTTTCCCATTTTTGTCTTTGGCTTTAGTTTATTATTTTTTTCTGTGTAAAAGTTTTTAATTTATGTAATCAAATCTATTGGTCTTTTTTCTTTATAGCTTCAGGATTCAGTACATAATTGTCCTAACCTACACAATTGTAAAAATATCTTGGTATTTATTCTTTCTATCTGTGGCTGGTCATTTTTACTCTCTTCTCCAGTGTTGGATCTATCTCAGCTTTTGTTCATGGGTATTATTTTAAGTATCTCTTCATAGGGCTTCGTCTGTTGTGGACACTCCTCATCTATCCCTTTCCTACTGGAACCAATTTAAAACCATTGGCCACTTGATTTATATAGCACTCTGCCAACTCAAGCTCCCAGTTCCTGCCTCACCCTTATATCAGTGATTTTCAACCGCTGTGCTGCAAAGATTTTTAAAACATGCAACCTTAGATTTCAAAGTAAAAAATGACAACAACCAACACAGTAATAGCCATCCAGTGTGAATGCCCCATCTTGAACCATAAATATATAGGTCATATAAATAGAGTTGCAGCTTACTGGTCACACCACATAATAAGGTTGCATCTGATTGGTTAATTCTTGGTGCCAGAAATCCTTATATACAAGTGTAGTCACCTGATATTTTAAAAGTCCCTTTGGAGCAAAGAGGGTAGGTAATTACTATTTTTTTTTTTGTAAATCAATCAAAATTATACCTATTTTTTGTCAGATTGGCCAGAATATAAATTTTGGTGTGCTGCAGAATTTTAGTGATTAGTTTATGTGTGCCATGGAATGAAAAGGTTGAAAATTGCTGCCCTATATCTATTCAAAGAGATTGGGAAGGGGAAAGAAAAATCAATGTTTTGTCTTAAATCTTCTTCCAGGAAGACTGCTAATGACCTTGGCTATATAAACAAAAGTTATGGCTTCTACGGAGTTAACTATTACCCTTTCTCCTTCCTCCTCCTTCCAGTACTGATTGACTGTAGCACATTTTCCACTTGATCATTGGCATCTTTGTTTCTTGTAAACAAATTTAACTACAACTTCATCTCTTCGAGAAAATACTTTTGCCCTGGCTGGTGTGGCTCAGTAGATTGAGCACTGGCCTGCGAACTGAAGGATTGCTGGTTCAATTCCCAGTCTGGGCACTTATCTGGGTTGTGGGCCAGGTCCCCAGTTGGGGGTGTGCGAGAGGCAACTGGTTGATGTTTCTCTCACACATCGATGTTTCTCTCCTTCTCTTTCTCCCTTCCTTCCCCTCTTTCTGAAAATAAATAAATAAAACCTTTACAAAAACACTGTCATCTCCCTGCCTTGATTGAAACATGACTTTCCCTCCACCTCTTATACTGCACACACCAAAGGCTCAAAGGTATGCTTTTCATTACCCTGTGCCACTTTTAAAGCACTCCTCTTTTCTCTCTCATATAATCTTTCTTCTGTGATACATATGACTCCTGGCTGTACTCTTCTTGTCATTGACACCTACAAATCTTCTGGCTTCTTTGCCTCATTCACTGAGGAATTTTAAACTATGAAAACATATTTTTGTCTCTCTAGTAATCCCTGCTATCATCTTGAGTGGTGTTGGCTTCTTTATGGATGATCCATCACCACAGATCCTTTCAGATATCTGAAATAATATGCCTTCCAGTTGACTCCTTGCGCTCAAAAAAGTCTGTATCCACTATTTCCATGTCACCATCCAGAACTGTGCTACCCTGTAATTGTAAACTCCCTTGTCATGTTCTCTAATCACAAACCTCATTCCTCCATCTCTCCTGGTATCCGACTCCTAGTATGCCTGATGCCTGCCTTCTTATCTCAGGAAGATTTTAAAACCCTCATCTCTCCTTTTCCTCCAGTCTGTCAATCCCTTGTGACTTTACTTCCTTTCCTCTCTTGCCTTGATCTGTACTCAAAACCATAAGCATTCTAAATACCTTAGTAGTCCTCTTTCCCCCCTTTAATCACCCAGCAGATCTCAACCTTGAATTATTCAAATCATCTACTCTTCTCTGTTTCTAACTAGAGTGCCAAGCACTTTGTGGCGATCACAAGCCATTACAAATTCAGAGACTCCACCTCTCCCGGGCTTAGTTGCCACTGGATAATTTTTACCTATTTATGATCAGCTTAATTCTCAATTCTCCATTTAAGCTATTCCAAAATTCACTGCTTTCAGACCTTCTACCACATCCTCTTCTATCCCCAATATGCAGCAGTTGACATCACCTTCAACTTTCCTGAGAAGAATCCAAACTATCAGCTAAATACCTTTTTCTATACATACATCAGAACCTACCTTTACCTCTTTTCCTTCAGTCCCAAAAAGAAGTATCACTTTTTCTCTTAATACCAATCTCTTAATATATTCTGATTCTATCTCTTCCTTTTTCTTTAGGAACCTCACCCAATCTTGTATTCCCTTTTTATTAATATCTGAAACTTATTCCCTAATGATTCTTTCCACTCCACTTGACCCTTTTCTCCCTTTAACAAATGCTTCCTACATCCATACAATGGAATATCATTCAGCAATAAAAAATGAACTGTCTCCCTGGCCAGGTGGCTCTGTTGGTTGGAGCATCATCTCATATATCAATAGGTTGCATGTTTGATTTCTGGCCAGGACACTTACCTGGGATGCAGGTTCAATCCCTGGTCAGGGTACATATGGAAGGCAGTCAATCAATTTTTTTCTCTCTTACATCTCCATATCTCTCTCTCTCATATCAATGAACACATCTTCAGGTAAGGATTTTTTTTAAAGTTGGGGGAGGGGGCTATCAATCCACAAAAAAAAAAAAAAAAAGAAGAAGAAGAAGAAGAAGGAAAAGAACTTTAAATGCATATTACTTAGTGAAAGAAGCCAGTCTGAAAAGGCTACATACTATATGATTCCTATGTGACATTCTGGAAAAGGCAAAACTATAAAGATAGTAGAAAGATCAGTGGTTGCTAGGATTTTGGGGAATGGTGAAGAGAGGGATAAAACAATGGAGCAAGCACAGGGAATTTTAGGGCAGTGAAGCTATTCTGTGTGATATCATTATGGTAGATTCATTTCATTATGCATTTGTCGAAACCCACAAAATTGTATGCACAGAGTGAACCCTAATGTAAACTATGGACTTTAGTTCATAATAATGTACCAATATTTGTTCATCAATTGCAACAAATATACCACACTAAAGTAAGATGTTAATAGGAGAAACTTGAAGTAGAAAGAAGAGAGGAAGTACATGGGAACTCTGTACTTTCTGATCAGTTATTCTATAAACCTAAGACTGCTCTAAAAAAAATTGAAATAATTAATCTAAATTTAAATAAATGATTTAAAGTAACCCTTAGCCCATTAAACAGAGGTAACCACTACTAATAAATTTTTATATTTTATTTTTATTCATATTTTTAAAAATACTTAGAACTTTTCCTTCATCTTGCATTACCCTCTAGCAATATCTGTCTCCATCAGTCATTCAAAAATATTGATTATCAACCACATGTCAGACTCTGAGTAAGTGTGAAAGGTTTGAATAAGACACAAGACTTGTTCTCTACCTTCAAAGAGTTGGAAGACTACAGAACGAGTAATATAAACAGGCAATTACAGCAATCTCCTACTCCTCAACTTTAATTCATTTTTCAACCTACTCTATGTAATCATACTCTGTCCTATCACATCCACTGAAACTATCCTAGCCAAGGTGACTAAATGACTACCTGTTATTAAGTCCTTACCCAACTTCTCTGCAGATTTTAACACTTTAACTCTACTTTTTCCTAAAGCTTTCTTGTGCCTTGGCTTCTAGATAACTCCTGTCTTCTCTCTCTCTCTCTCTCTCTCTCTCTCTCTCTCTCTCTCTGATTGCTTTTGCTCATCTCCTTGGCCATAGGTGCTGATGTTCCCTAGGGCTCTATAATTGTACCTCTTCTCTATCTGTATAATCTCATGTATTTACATGGCTTTAACTACCACCTACTTACTGAGGTCCCCCAGATCCATATATCCAAGCCTCCTCGATAGCTCCCTCCCCAACCATGGCCAAGGCTAAAGATGTCATATAAAAGCTGTCTATAGCTATGTCACAGCATCTCAAAGAGTATCCTTAGTTGCCACCTCCACCCTCCATTTTGAATATACTTCCTCTCATATGATCTGTATCCCCAGTTTCCATTCTTTTTCCTGGTACCTGTATTTGCTTTCACCTTGTTTAACTGGTTTTTAATTGGCTTTTAGTTTCAGAGTTGTCCGTGAATACTGCCCCTTAGATCACGCCGTACTGCAGCTCCAATCCAGTCCTGACACAGCCCTGTACACAGCCAGGCCTGGTGTTCTCAAACATTACTTGTCTAGAAGGAAAGGTTAGAAACTAGCTCATTTCTCACAACTCAGCTTCAAAACTGTGTATGCCTGCCTCAGTTACTACCTGCATGCCTTTCAGTTATCTCCAATCCAGTCTGTCAAAAACATCTTCAGGAACCTCAAATCATAGAGCTCCCCGACACCTTCCTGCCCCTCTTTTCTCCCCTCATTAACCAGCCAGCGAATCTCCTGCTGGGTGTCCTGACTCAGTGCACATTCTCCTGCTGGGTGTGTCACCTCAGCCTCCTAACTGGCCTCCTTGCTCCCATGGGAGTTTCAACATATTCTCCATGCTGCCACCAGAGGACTTTCTCTGATACAAATCCAATTATGTCACTTTCAGCAGAAAATTTGCTGTGACTCCCTATTGCATATCAGATGCTAATGCAGGGTCAGCTTCATGCCTGCCTCTTAGTTTATCGCTCATCACTCACCAGCTTCTCATTTTAAAGACCGTGCCAGTTCCAGTACAAGAACCCAATTCTAGAAAAGCCTCCGGGGGTGCTATATAATGATTTATCTTAAATTACTGAACCCACAAACCTCTCAGAGTTCACAGCTCTGGTTGGCCAGGTCTAGGGCTTGGCTCTGGACCTGACCATATTTCCTCGATGCTATGACAAAACTCCTTCCATATGGGATATATAGAAAAGAACCCCTATAGCTCACTACCAACTTCCCTTACCCCCACATAACACCAGCAGGACAATTGCGTCTGTACTTGACATATTGGGGGTCAGCCCAAGTAGTACCACAACTACAAAGAACTGGAGGAATGTCCTTGAGAGTTCTGGTATGGGCTAGAGGAATCTGTTAATATCACATTCCCGGGTGGTGAACCCTGGGGAATTTGTGGTAAGAGAACCACAGGGCCAAATTAAACCAGAAAAAAAAAATGTTTATCCAAGGTGGTCCAGTGGTCCAACTGAAATGGAGAATGAGAATCACATCTATGTCATAGCCAGGAAAATGGTAGTAAATCTTAGGCCCAAAGATCGAGGCAAAGTCAAGGACCATGTGGGTTACAGGGAGGAAAGAGTGAGGTATGCTGACAGGTTAAGTAAAATGGTTCAAAATGAAATCTGGACCAAGCACTGTGTACTGAAGGTTCTTTATAATGCAGCCTTGCCTCTGTCTTGCAATATTCCTCTCTAGCCCCCTTGTGGGCTTAAATAGGAATAGTGTAACAGTGATATCACTGACCTGATGTCACTGTGATATCAGGACTCAGTTTGAGTCCCAGCTCCCTGAATCAGGCAGAGGATAGCCAGAGACAAGATTTTTCTCAGGTACCATTTACTAATAGGGAGCAGTCACCCCTTCATACCTTCAGGTCTGATTATCATGGATTTGAGACTTGAAAAAGTAGATACTGAAGCTAGCCATTGACCATTCAGGCTAGCTGTGGGAGAAAGGGAGTAAGCAAGGTCTGCCGAGCAGTGCTCAGCTTGGCTCCTATGGGATGGATCTTTTCTGGCCCAAATGAATGGATGGTCCAGGTCAGAGCTAAAAAGGCCTTCAAAAGCAGCACAGGGCCTCTTCCATTTATCTTGCTTTTCTGTCCCCATCCTCCTGAGAGTTCTTATCACATTAAGAAATTGCTCCCAAATTGACCTTTTACTTTTACCAAGTGTCAAACTGTGCTAAGAAGTTTGTTCCGGTTTATGTGTTCCAGAAAACAGAAGAGGTCAGCTTCTCCTACAACAAACTGGCTGACCCTAAGTTTTCATTTTATGACAAGACTTTGGTGGAAGCAGTGAAAAAGGGAGATCGCTGGGTGCACTTGTTTTTCCTCGCACTCTCGTTGTGTCATACTGTGATGTCAGAGGAGAAAGTGGAAGGTGAGGAGGGGCCTGAGGCCTTGTGGACTGAGAATGTATCATAGAGTCTAGGCTGCATGGAGGTGGGGGTGGTTTGATATCATTTGTAATGGCTTAAGCTAAGAAAGAACTTTCTAATAGGAAGTATTCCCCAGCAATGGAATGGATAGTCATTAAGTAATGAGCTCCTAGTCGATGGAGATATTCAAGTAGAAAGCAACCTCTTTGTCTTAAAAAGGTCCAGTCATTGGATAGGGGTCAAAGTTGGTGCTATATAGGGAGCTTCTGATCTTGAGACCCTGTGATGTTCTGTCATAGAGTCCGTCTGAATTGTCCTCAAGATCAGCCCCACTGTCTCTGGCAAGACTTCCTGAAGGATGAATAGAGTTGTCCTTTTGTTACTTCACAATAAGGTATCCCAACATATCCTAGTTTCTTTAATAACCAAATACAGGGTGGGGCAACAGTAGGCTTACAGTTGTGAGTACACAAAACACAAAGTTCATTCTTGTATTATTATGTATTAATTATTGTATTATTTTCTATACAACTCTAAACCTACTGTTGCTCCACCTGTGTAACTATATCATCCATTTATTTATCCAAACCTTTTTTAGAAATGATGAGAAATGACTGATTATAAATTAGGAAGACTTTCTTCTTAACAAACAATAATTTAGGCAACCAAATAAATCACATCATTTAAAGTTAATGTACTGTTTATATAATATGACTATTAGTAACACCTTATATTTGTATATTACTTTAGCTTTAGAAATGGCTTTCATTTATATTATCTCCCACAATCTTCACAACAGCCCTCTTAAGTAAGCAGGAAAAGAAAAATGATCCCAGTTTTGAAGGAAAATGAAGCTAAAAGAGATTAAATGACTTGCCTAAAATCCTATAACTACGAATGGCAGAGATGAGATAAGAACCCAGCTTTCACGGTTCCTGACCCCATGAGCTCCTTCCCCACCACAGGTCCTTCTGGGCCTGACATTCCAACAAGTTACTATTACTTGAAGTATATTTGGACATGTCTTTGTTTACTACCTTGAGTAACGAGGTAGGAAACACTCTAGAAAATAGTCTTATTGTCCCATAGATGTATCTCATGAATAACTTTTTAAAAATTAAATTGTCCTTCAAAAGAGAAATAATCCCAAATATACCTCAGGTTGTGGTGTATTCTAATAGAGGAGCTCAAGAAATGTCTTGAATAATATCAGAGTGAAAGACTGGTTCAACAAAGTGAGTCATTTAGCTTCCCAAGGTGAGAGTTTCAAAGTGGACAATACTCATTCATATATATTTTAAATTGTTTATTAAAACATCAATATTATTATCTTTTAGTGGTATTTAATTAAAGATTGGCCAGCCTTATACAAGAGCACTTCATGCAGGACCACCTGCATGAGACTCACCCAGGATATTTGTTATAAATTCTATTTCTTGGGCCCTCCTCCCAGATTTTGTGATTCTGGATTCAGTAAGCTTGGGTAGGGCCAAGGAATCTGCTTTTTAACAAGCCCCCTGGGCCATCTTTACCCACTGAAGTTGGAAAGTAACTGCCTATGTTTTGTTCATCTGTATATATTGCATGTACCATGTTCCTCTGTAATACTAACTCAGGTCTGTGAAATGAGTTGAAAATTTGGGGAAGGAAAAAAACTGACTTGTTCTATACAACTTGGCCTTTTAGGGCCAAACTATGAGGAATTTTTGAAGGAAGATATCCCTTCTTGGGTTCCATTATTATTTAAGCCATTTGGAAGACAGCGTCACTTCTGAGTGGACCTCAGCTGCACATCTCTGTGGGCTCTGATTGCCCAATTCTCTCCTGCCAGGTGAGCTGGTGTATCAGGCTCAGTCCCCAGATGAAGGTGCCCTGGTCACTGCTGCCAGGAACTTTGGCTTTGTGTTGCGTTCCCGTACTCCTGAGACAATCACGGTAGTCGAAATGGGGGAAACCAAAGTCTACCAGCTGCTGGCTATTTTGGACTTCAGCAATGTGCGCAAGAGGATGTCTGTTATTGGTGGGTGCCCCTCCTAGTAGATCCTCTCCCCTTATTTGTCTTTTATATACTTTTACATATTGACTTTCTCTTTACTCTGCACACAAATGTTTTCTGCCATCCATATGCCTTCTCATTGGTACTATGCCTCAAATACAAACACAGAGCCACTCCCACTTTCTCTGTCACATATCTTTATATTATCTTGTGTACACAAGTGGGAGCTCGCTACCATATACTAGAGCCCTTCTTTAGTGTTCCTGAGTAGTGGCAAGTAAGAACACTTAAAGCTAAGAACAGAGAATAAATGCATAAAGGCTTAACTTAAAGAGATGGGGACAGAAATATAGGAGAAATTTATACTATCTTTTTCTCAATTAGTTTCTCAATTAATTTTTCATCCTTGGTCCTTAATAAGCATGGGTCTTGTTATGCAACTTGGGCTTGAGAAGCTAAATGATTCTGCATCAGAGTCTTCCACAGGTGATATGGAATCCATGGAAGAGTTGGTTCCATAAGGTCCTCCTCTCTCACGCTTACCGTTCTTTACTATATCACTTATCCTGTATGGCCACTCACTGAGTGTTTAGCCCCCAAATATATCAGAAACAAATATCATGGGAACAGCCTCCTGCCATCTCACAGTGACCCAAACAAGTTCTTGTAAGAGTGGGCCTATATGGTTACTGTGCTTGATTTGTTTACCCTTAGTGAGGACACCTGAAGATCGGGTAATGTTGTTCTGCAAGGGAGCAGACACCATCCTTTATCAGCTGCTTCACCCATCCTGTACATCCCTCCAAGAAGTGACCATGGAACATTTAGATGTAAGTGTTTATGTTGTGGGGGAGGGAAGCTGTGGGTGGTTCTGTGTATCTGGATACGTGTCCACATGTGTTCCTTTATCAGTGTGTTTCCATATGGGATTTGGTGTCTGTGTCTCTTTAATTGATGGAAGAATAAAAATGACCTTATTTTATAGGATTCTCATTGACTACATTGTCAAACAGTTAGACGGCACAGGATCCCAGGGGCACGACAAGGATTGTGTCGTGGTAGCACTCAGCACAATCAGAATAGTTCTCTCTTCAATTCCTTGCTCTGGACGTCCCATGGTCAGATCTAGAATTTGCTTCAGAATAGGACCTGCTGGTATGGGAGGCCCCGACCCCACCAGCCATGATGAGAACAGATCATGTTTAGGGTATGGAGCAGAAAGCACTAGGCCTGAGCTGTTTAGGGGACTGTTATCTGTTATCTTCAGAATTAGAATCCCCACGGGTTCCTCCCCACTGCCTACCCCATGCCACTTCCACCATCTGGGATTTGAGATATATCAGAAAGAGAGAGTGGCTCCAGTCTGCTGGCACTAGAAAGGAAAACCAGATCCATATTCTCTGGGGTTTCTACCCTTATATCTGGATATATAGAGCGTTGGGGACATAGGACAGACAATACGATGAGGAAAGGACAGATCAGGAAAATATTTTAAAGAGAAAATTGACTAGGGAAAATGCTATTAGGCCATTTTAGCTTGACTCTATATTAACACATAGTCAGAAATCAAGGAACAAATGGCTAATAAGCACATGAAAGATGTTTAGTGTCATTAGCCATCAGAGAAATGCAAATAAAAACCATAGATACTACTACAAATCACTAGTATAGCTAAAATAGCAAAGGTGACCAGACAGTAGTAAGTATTGGTGAGGATATAGAAAAATCTTAACCTTATATTGCTCATGGGAACGTAAAATGATGGAGCCATTTTGGAAAATAGTCTAGCAGTTCCTGAAAAATTTAGGCATACAGTTATCATATGGCGCAGCAATTCTACTTCTAGGCATGTTCCCAAAAGAAATGAAAATATTCATCCACGCAGAAACTTGTACTTGAATGTTCACAGCACCACTATTCACAATAGCAAAAGAAGTAGAAACAACCCAAATACCCATCAATGGATGAAGAGATAAATAAAATGTGGTATATCCATACAATGGACTATTCAGTCACAAAAAGGGCTAATGTACGGACACATGCTACAAGGTGGATGAACCTTGAAAACACTGGGCTAAGTGAAAGAAGCCAGTCACAAAAGGCCACATGTATGATTTCATTTATATTAAATGTCTGGAGTAGGCAAATCTGTAGAAACAGAAGGTAAATTAATGGTTGGGGAAAGGGAATGGAAATGACTGCTTAATGGGTATGAGGTTTCTTTTGGGGGGTGATGAAGATGTTCTGGAATTAGATAGTAATGATGGTTACACAACATGAGTAAATTTAGAAAAAAAACAGCAACACTGAATTGTATACTTTAAAAGGCTGAATTTTGTGGTATCAACATTGTATCTCAAGTGTTTTTAAAAGTTGGTTGTGTCCTACACAGGATGGCTCTTAAGTCTTCCCAGAGGCCACAGAATTTTTTATGAGCTAGTCTGAAAACTCTTATCTCTTAATTTTCCAGAACACATGAATTAGATTCTCTTCTCAGAGAGTATTTCCACAGACTGGCTTCAGAGGTCACAAAACTGTTTCAGATCTATCAACCTGCTTCCTACTACCAACCTTAGTAGAAACCCATAGTGGAGCCTGACTATACTTCAGCTAACCACTGATGATAAACCTAGGAGTCAAGCTCCAAAAACCCACTATTACATGGCTCCAGGACATCTAGAACAGGGATCAGCAAACAGGCCATCCAAAAACAAGTGGCAGTCAGGATTTGGCCCCAGGGTCCTAGTTTGCCAACCAGAAGAGAAAAGAAAAACAGAAGGGATAAGTAAGAAATACTGTCAACATAGGCTGCTAAATTATTTCTTGAAGGATTAAGAATGTGTCAGTGTATTGTTATGCTTGCCAACTCCAGTTATCAGTATCCTATGCAAAATCAGTTTCTGCCATAAGGTTCCCTTCTTAAGATGTCTCTAAGGTCTCTCAGGCTTCTGTTTCATAGCTTCACCTGCCAACAGTACAAAGGTTTCCCTATGTAACTTCTGAGTGTCTGATGTTAGCTGTATGGCACTCCCTACATATACTTCCTTATGTTGATTTCACCCGACAGCTAACATCAGACACTCAGGGGGTGCACAGGGAACTAAGAGCAAAATATTAAGATGATAAATTCTATTTCTCTTTGTTCTTGCAGTGCCAATGTGAATCTTGTTGAAGCTCACTGTAACAGTGGTCCTGTGGAACTGTTACCCATGTGTAATCCTCAATACCAAAATCTGTGTCTAACCCACCCTCAGTTGGATTTGAGTTCTGCACTAAACCACTGATACTGTCGCCTAGCCCTCCTTGTGACCGAGAGGATACTTCTGCAAGATAGCTAGCTATGATTAGGATATTTCTTGGTGGCCAAGGCACAAAAAGATGCTAGCTCACCCAGAGAACGTTTCAGCAGTGGCCTCACTAACACTGCTGAGCCAACCAGCTATGCACAAATACACAATATGTGTGCCACTTGAGATGCCCATTGAATACTTGAGAAGAAAGGCAGAGACAGAGGAAAATAAAATGAATGTATGCTTGTAAAAAATAGTGATACCTTTGATTATTTTTTATACCAATTCCTTTTTTTTTCTTTTCTTTTTACTTCATTGCTCCCTTTGTTCTCACATTATAGACATCATTATCCTCTCTGTAGAAGGTGAATTATCCCAGTTTTACAAGAAAGAAATCTAGAAGGCTCGGTTATTCCCAGAGTCACACAGCAAATTACCTAACTACAGGTAGAAGATAAAACCTTCTATCTGTCAGAAGTATTCTCAAACTTTACCCCCAGCCATGCTGGCCCAATCCATAGGACATTTTGCTAAGTTCAACAGTTGTTTTCTGATGAGGCTAACCATTAAACCCTATTTTGCAGGCAGGCAGGACCTATGGGGTCAGTCTGCCACTCTCTTAACTTGGCCCTAATTCAGCCCAGGCCCACTCAGTGTACACACGTCTTTCAGGAATTTGCCTGTGAAGGCCTTCGCACCCTCATTGTGGCCTATCGAGAACTGGACGATTCATTCTTCCGTGACTGGAGCAAGAAACATAGCGAAGCCTGCTTGTCTTTGGTGAATCGGGAAAATAAAATATCAGCTGTCTATGAAGAGATCGAAAAAGACTTGATGGTTAGTGTGAGAAAGCCAGGGACAGCCTGGGGGCACAATGGGGGACGGCAGTCAGCAGACTGAGCAAGGGCTCTGAGAGTGGCTTCCAGCAAATCAGGAGATCAGACTCTCTCTGGATACTGCATACCGGAACCCAAGGTGATACAGGATATCCTGGATCTTTGAGATCCATAAATAATGAAAAATCCACTGGTTATACATTTCATCTTTCTGGCAGTATTTCTTATCCCAAAGCTGCTCACAGAAACTAAGTAATCTGGGAGAAATTAGGACCTGAATAATGTACAGATTAGATAATCCAGAATTAATTGATGGAATGCTCAAGATAAAAATATTCACTCATTCATTTCACATATTTATTAAGGGTCTTCTACATGCCAGTCACTGTTTTAAGTCCTTAGCACACAGCAGTAGACAAAACAGGCTAAAAAATAACATACATAGTATATTAGATGGTGAAAGTACAATGGGAGAAGATAAAACCAGGAAGAGACCTAGGGAGTATCAGCATATGAGTGTGTGTTTTGAAGAGAGCAAAGCATAGTAGCTTAGTCTTCACTATGAAGGAGACATTTGAGCAGAGACCTCATGAAGGTGGCAAGCCAAGCAGGTCTCTGGGGGATTAGCTTGACAGAAGGAATGGCAAAAACAAAGGCCCTGAAACAGGAGCAGGCCTAACTTGTTAAGTGAACAGCAAGGCAGCTACGGTGGGTGATACAGTGGAAGTAAGGAGGAAAGAATTAAAGGACATGAGACAGAGAAGTAATAGAGTGTCCTGATAGGCCAACATAAGAACTTATAGTGAGATGTGGAAAACTATTGAAGAGTTCAGCCGGTCTTTCTGGCTGCCATGTTGAGTTTATGCTGTAGAAGAGCAAGCACAGACCCAGGGAGACCAATTAGAAGGTAGATACAGTAGGACAGTTGTGAGATGATAATGGCTTGAACCAGCTAGAAGTGGTGGAAGTTATGAGGAATGGTCAAATTCTGTACATGTTTTAAAGGTAGAGTCAACAGAATTTGCTGATGGATTAGATTATAAGATATGAGAAAAGGGGAAGTTAAGGATGAGCCCAAAGTTTGTGACCAGACTAATACAGGCTGGCTCTGCTATGAAAAAGAGAAATTACTGACACCAAATGGGAAAATTCAGAGATCCCAAAGCTCACAAATCTCCTTCCATAGTCAGCTCTGTGGTTAGTATTTCTAGACTGTCCTTCTAGAGGCCTAGCAGAAATCAGTAGTTTCTCAGTTCCTCAGACTCAGTCCTGGTGCCCATCCCTGTGGTCAGCTCTGTTGGGGTGTCGCAGAGAGGAGGCATGCTGTTGGACCGAGATGCTTTTAATCTAGTTATCTCCCTTTTCATGGGAAAAGGCCTTGAAAACCTTAGGGGACCATAGTAGGTACAAACAAAAGAAGTTCACCCAAGCTCTTGTGGGACTGAAAGAAAAACTAGAATGGGATATAGGGGATCCCTTGTCTGGAACCCACTGCTTTTGGAGACTAAAACCAGGAAGCATGCCATGAAGCAAAGCAGAAGTGAAGGTGTGTTGAGAGAAACAGATGGCTTAGAAGTGGGACACAGCATCATATATACTTGGGCAAGTCTCTTCCCTCTTTGGTCCCTAAGAGTCTGCATTTCCAAGCTTGACTTCAGCATGTGGTTGAAAGCTGCATCTGTGGAAAGGTAGAGTGTGCTGAGTTTTCTATCACTGGTGTCCTCATGCCAAGACAGGGCCAGCTTACTAAGGAGGATGCTGAGGTGCCAGTTGAATTGCTGGGTTGCACTAAATGCCGTGACTCTCCTTTTTCCTCACTCATTGATATCTCTGTTCGAAGCTGTTAGGGGCCACAGCCATAGAAGATAAGCTGCAGGATGGAGTACCTCAGACGATCAAAATGCTGAACAAAGCCAAAATTAAAATATGGGTTTTAACTGGAGATAAGCAAGGTAAAGGGGAGTACCTCACCTGACGGATCCTCTTCCCTAACCACTTTCGCCATTTCTTCGTTTTCCTTTTTTTTTTTCTTATCCATTTATTTGAAAAATACCTTATAATCCAGGCTGAGTCCTTATGGGACAGCTCCTTTCCCAGTCTTATATACAATTTTCTAACTAAATACATAATGACAGATGCTGTATTAGACATTGAAGACACAGATACCTGCCATCCAGGAGCTTAAAAGCTAAAAATTTTAGAGTTGTCCTTGACTATACCCTCGCCATTGTCCCAAAGATTCGTTCTCTCACCATGCCCCATCAATTCCTCTGAAAGAGCCTCCTGACTGTGTTACCACCCTAGTTCAGCCTTTGTCCCGTGTTGGCTGAACTTTTGCAAAAACTTCTGAAATTATCTCTGTCCCTTGCCCTTATTAACTTCAGTATAACCTACAAACAACCTCCAGTTTAATCTTTCTAAAACTTTCTACTTTTATGATGTTACTCCTCTGCTCAGGTACCTACAGCAACTCTATGTGGTAGGTAGTTGGACTCCACTGTCTGGCCTTCAAGACCTTGATAGCCTGTTGCTGCCTACACATCCTTATCTCCATCCTAATGTGACCATTATCTTCAGTGTGTCCCAAAGCAAACCAGTTCCTACTCTGGGGCCTCTGGGTTGTTTCCCCATTTGAAATGTTTTCTTCCTCTAAGCAAGTCTTACTCATCCTCAAGGCCTTTCTCCAAAAAAAGGTTTTATGACAATTGCAGCTCTCCTCTGAATATTAATACCACTTGCAGCCAAGGTTCATACTTTTATTTTTATTTTTTTACTTTTTTCCTTTAGTATGAATTCATTCTGAAATTCAGGCTTGTGATGTAAAGACTATAACCTAAATATATCTCAGTTTCCCATAAAATCTAGCATAGAAATGTGTACAATTCTGTTCAAGAAAATACATCCTGATTGCCTGGAGAAGTGGACACAAACTAGAATTGCTTTAAGAAACAGAAGGTTTTGTAGAGAAAGCTAAGCCAGAATGATCCTAATTATTGATAAATAACTTGCTGCCCTGGCTGATGTGTTTTAGTGCATTGAGTACCAGCCTGCAAACCAAAGGGTAACTAGTTCAATTCCCAGTCAGGGCACATGCCTGGGTTGCAGGCCAGGTCCCCAGTGAGGGGGGCACATGAGAGGCAACCACACATTGATGTTTCTCTCCCTCTCTTCCTCCTTCCCTTCTCCTCTCTCTAAAAATAAATTTTTTTTAAAAAAGATAAATAAATTGCAAGCCGGTACCAAATAGACAGTGCCCTGTGAATGCTTGAATATAGTCTCCACAGATTCATGAAAAATACATTTTGCATCCATGACAAATGTGGACCAATGGGCGCTGCAGCCCACTGTTAGAGTCTATGTAGTTGTATACTGTGAGAACACCTTGTTCTGGCCAAAATGCAACCTGTGTTCCCCCTTCCCTGCAGAGACTGCTGTGAACATTGCCTATGCCTGTGGCATATTTGGGGATGAAATGGATGGGCTGTTTTTCGTGGAAGGCAGGGATAATGAAACCATTCAGCAAGAGCTCAGGTACAGATGCGACAGCTGCCACAACCCATCCCTGGACACAAGATTTCCCACCCACCTCTTCACCCAATGTGGCCCCACATTGCCAGAAGGAATGGAGAAGAAAAGGAGGAGGGGTGAACCAAAAACACCTAAAGTAGTTGAGAGAATTTTGTGAAGAAGCATTAGGGCTCAAGAGATTGGAATAGGGGGTAGGGAGATGGAGAAGTGTGGTATGTGGATGGTCAGGGACCTAAGGCCATGGCAGGTCTCAGGAGGCAGACAAGCCCGAGGCCCCAACTGATGCTTTGAGGAGGCTCTATATCTGCCTTGCCCATTTTCACTCTGTGGCACATTTTCCCTGTAAGTTCTGGGGCTTCAGGTCAGACGCTAATCACTACTCTTGGCTTTCAGGTCAGCCCTTAATAAGATGAAATCTGAGCCTCTACTGGAATCGGACCCAATAAACAATGACCTCTCTACGAAGCCCAAAATGCCTGTCAGGATACCCGAGGAGGTGCCCAGTGGCAACTATGGCTTGATCATCAATGGCTACAGTCTGGTGGGCAACACAGAGCTACAAATCTGTTCTCTTCTTCCAAGGAACTTTTTTCCTAGGTCCAGCCCACTTCAGGGAAATTTCAAGACCCATGTGTCACCCTTTTCCCCCTTCTTTCTGGTGCTCTTGCCTGACAAACACCTTTCCAGAGTTTTCTCTAGGCAGAAATAACAAGTAAAGAGAAGCCAAGGGCATATTCCTTCCTTCTCCAAATTCTTCATTACTGATGTGGCCTGTAACTTAGGGAAAAAGGGGCAGTGAGCAGGAGCAGGTCTTCAGAAAAGAAATTTGGCCTTATAGCCCAGTCAACTAATTAGACCCAGCGAGCTGCCCTGATAAGTTCGCGCTGGAGGCTGGATCAGATGTGATGATGCTTAGAACTGACGTGGGAGCTTGGCCTCCCTTGGGAATGAAGCACCTTGGGAACAGCTATGTCTGACCTCTGTAGTACAGGAGAGTATGGAGGGGTGGGGAAGGGCCTAGGAAGGTCGACCTGAAATGTGGGTGTGTCCTGGTGCTGCAGGCCTATGCTCTAGAAGGGAACCTGGAGTTGGAACTGCTGCGAACAGCATGCATGTGCAAGGGGGTGATCTTCTGCCGGATGACACCCCTTCAGAAGGCCCAGGTGGTAGAGCTGGTGAAGAGGTACACAAAGTGGGTGACACTGGCCATCGGGGATGGGGCCAATGACGTCAGCATGATCAAAGGCAAGTGAGTGGTTGGGGGGAGGGCTGTAGCCGCTAGGCATGGGCTTGCCTTTCTTTCCCCTACGGACAACATTGATCTGGGTGGCGCTGTGTTACCGGCTCATACTCCTGCGTCCTCATTCATGCTCCTCTATGCCCGCATTCCCATTTTTTACACATGCATACATCAACTCATATCCACAATTATGCACATACATTTAGATTTGTTCATTTAACACTCATACACATACAGATACACATAGCTCCCACAAGAACCCATGAACACATCTTTCTGAGATGGCATCAAAGCCCACAGAAAGGACCGACCCCTGGGCAGCAGTCATAATCTGTTTTCCTTTTTGAAGGCTGTGGGCCTGAGCAAAGTTAGGCTGAAGACAGGGCCACCCAACCAGGAAATTAGCTGTAAGACCCAATGCAGGGATTTCTTCCTCCTTAAGGAACTGTTCTGGAGAGCTTGCCCCAACTCTTCTGGCTGGAGGAGAATAGCAGACTTATTGATGCTTCAGACCAATAGAATCAAATGGCTGAAACTGGTTTTAATTTCAGATGAATGTTGTTAGCCTTCAGCAATTGATATGACATCTTAGAGGTCCTCCAGTCCAGCCTCTCTCTCTGCAGAAAGCACTAGCAGATATTCTACCTCAATACTAAGAAGTGTTCTTTCTCTCTTCCCCGGTTTCTAGAACATCTCTGGTTTTTAGGGCTTTAAAGATTTCAATTATTCCATTAAGCAATGCAATAGCTATGTGCCAGAAAATCAATGAATTTGGCCTACACAATAACAGACTAATTAAAAGTTTTAGAAACTTCAGTCTTACCATCCATCAATTATAATCCTTGCTTTATCCAGGAAAAAAAAAAAAAAAGTCCCCTTAGGCCTCCTGAAGAACACTAACAAAGTATGTACATCACTTATTCCTCCCAGCAGTTGGATTTTAGCTCCTAGATAAACTTAGGTAATTAAATATTGTGTTTGACATTCATCCTGCGTTTGTATTGGTTTGAGTGGCTTCAAGAGATATCAAGAAATTTTTACCTCAGCATCTGGACAGTAGGACAGAGCCCAGATGGTGATAGTAGGTGCAAAAACCATCCAGGACAGCTTTCTAGAACTAGACATACCAGGCATTTTTGAGCAGCAGCATCCAAAACAAAGTGCAGATGAAGGAGCTGTTTACTAACTTGCGGGGGAGGAGCAATCCATCCAGGAGAAAAGGCTCCACTAAGTCAGTGCCATTTTGAGCTGGGCTGAACAGTGTAAAATACTGTAAATGTAAAATAACAGATTTGTACATGACTTCAGCCTGCCTTTTACATTTTTTTCAGACTAGGAGCCCAGCAAACAAGATCTGTGGCTGAGAAGCTTCTGGGTTTCTTTTTCAGCTGCCCACATTGGGGTCGGCATCAGCGGCCAGGAGGGAGCGCAGGCCGTGCTCAACAGTGACTTCTCCTTCTCTCAGTTCCACTATCTTCAGCGTCTACTCTTGGTCCATGGCCGCTGGTCTTACAATCGCATGTGCAAGTTTCTCAGCTACTTCTTTTACAAAAACTTTGTCTTCACTCTCGTGCACTTCTGGTATTCCTTCTACAACGGGTTCTCTGCACAGGTAGGAGGTCAGATGGCATTTCCTACTTTGGTCAGCTGGGTCTTCTCTAGTCACCCCTACTTGAGCCAGCTGAGATTCTTTTTCTCCTGTAGAGACCAAATTTATGACATGCTGCCATCCATTTGTAAAGCTCCTCACGTAGGCTTGTCCCGTCTCCTAAACCTACACTTAACCTTAGATTTCCAAACCCTAACTCACCTGGCTTGGCTCTGGCTTGGCTCTGGCTTGGCCTTGACTCCTACCTTCAGACTCTCCCATAAGATATTTTCACATTTTCCCTGACACAGAGACCTAGAGATTCCAAACATATGTAATGGGGGAAATTCCTCAATCTGGGAGATTTTCTTTCTTTCTACTTTTTAAATGATCTAAAGTGGTCTTTATGGAACAGGCTAAGCCTAAGGGGGTCTCTGGGTCTTGCCAGATAGGCTGATTAGGGTGTTCATCCATAGCCATACTTGGAAACACAACTTCCCTTTATTTCTCCTTCCCCACCTTTACATCCCCCCCAAAAAAAACACTATTGTTGCTCTAATGAAATTTTTTTTTAAACTATAAGAGAAAGTTGATTTAGAAAATTTAGAAAGTCACAGAGGTAGAAGGATCGAGCTCAGGAAACAAGTTACAGAGGCAAAAGAAGGGCCCTTGGAGCTTAGGTGAAAGAGAGAGACAGGAAAGCACACTTACCAGGCACCAGGCGCTCTCCCCCCAGGGCATCTCTGCACCTGGTCTATCCATTCCTACTCTGCTCATGCCTAACTGACTGCTAATGTTCCGGGGATGAAAGGTGGGTGCTAGCCCTGACCGGTGTGGCTCAGTTGGTTGGGTGTTGTCCTGCAAGGTGAGAGGTCATCAGTTCAGTTTCTGGTTGGGACATATGCCTGGGTGGTGGGTTAGGTCCCTGGTCAGGGAATATACAAGAAAGTGGCCCACCAATGTTTCTCTCTCACATTGATGTTTCTCTCCTTCTCCTTATCCTCCCTCCTTTCCCCTCTCTCTAAAAAGAAATAAATATTTATTTTTAAAAAGAAAGAAAAAGTAGTACTATAATAAATCATAAATTTCTAACAGGGCAGGTTATGGTGGGTCGTCACATCCTAGACCTATAACTTTTTTAGTGAAAGGTTTTTAAGCAAGCCCTGTCTATTGTTCTTGTGCCCTTAGATCTGCTCTAATGAGTTAATTCCACACTGAAATATGAATTCTCCCCCACAGTAGTGCGGAGAGTTGACACCTGGATTTCCATGTTCCACAAGAAGTCCCTTTCCCTATGAGAAGTTTCTCAGGTGTCTTTTAAAGATTCCCAAGAGAAACAAGCTCAGGAAGAATTCTCTTGGGAGGTTCCCTACTACCTCTGTTGCCTTAGGCTCCAGGAGAAACTGACCAGTCAGCAGACAGTAGTAGACTTGGATATATGCGCAGCGCCTAACAAAGCAGGCCCGGTTTGTGGGAGGTGTCGGTGTGTGTATGTATGTGTTGCTGCTGACCTCTTGTGGCTAGTGAGGAAAGGAGCCCTCTCTAGGCCCAGGATGGAGCACCTAGCTAGGGAAGGGTCATTAGGTCTATTCTGCTTGCCAATGTGAGAAAGTGTCCAGTGTTATAGAAGCTACTGAATGCCATAAAGCAGAGAAGAAAAAAGCCCAGAGGCTTACAGGCCCGGAAGAGCAGGGGTTCAGCTAGCATTCCCTAGCAGCCACTCTAGGTGCATTCTATGCAGGGAGGGGCAGTGCAGGTCATGGTAGGGTTGGTCCACATCAACTTTGTGAGGTTGGCCACAAATAAGCTTGATATAGCCTTGCCTCGGCCTGGTAGCCAGAGTTTTAAATAGAATAGGACCAAATAGAGACCGGGGTCAGCCTTGGATTTCTGAAATTCAAACCCTGTTCTAAGTTAGTATAGTGGTGGGTGGGTAGGGGGAAAATGGGGCTCTCTTGGACCTGGGAGGTGGAGCTGAGACATTGGAGAAGAGCAGAATCTAAAAAATCTCCTTGGATTTCTTCCAGGCAGTTTATGATACCTGGTTTATCACTTTCTACAACCTGGTCTACACCTCCCTCCCGATCCTGGCCTTGAGTCTATTTGACCAGGTAAGACTAGCAGCAAGCCTCTTAGTCAGAGTTGAAAGCCCTTGGGCCTTTGAGGAATATTCTCAAGAGTAAGGAGGACAGAAAGAGCTGGATTCTACAAAGTCAAGGGTAAATGGAATTATTTCTAGAGCAAGGAAGGGAGCCCATCACCTGGAGAGGTATCGTGGGATAAAGTAAAGAATCCCCCTCTACACAGAATAATGTTCAGTCTTAGAAATCCAAGTTTTCTTGCATCCATTTTATCTTTGTAAAGAGAAACATGGAAATTGTGCTGTACAGTAAATTGAATGTGTACAAAGTAGTGAAAGGAAATAGAGTCATTGGGTCAGGACTAAGTAAAGCAAGGGGCTCTGAGAGAAGAGAGACCACACAGAGATGAGGAGACACACCAGTGCAGGGAGACCTAGGTGAGGGTACTTGAAGGCCAAGCATAGGAGTATGGGTATGATACCTTTGAGTTATATGGAGTCAGCCTAAGGGAGCTATCTGTCCATGTCAGCAGTTTCCTGGGCATTGGGGGTCCTTATACCCTGCCTCTCCTTCCTCTTCTACTGCTACCTCCAGTCCTGGGCACAGGGAAGGGGACAGGAGTCTCCAAAAAGGAATAAAGTAGCTGAAAGAGGACATCATGGGATCATAGTTCCTGATCTCCATCAGGGTAGAAAGGAAAATTCTCCATGAAGTAGCTGCCAGCCTCAGAGCAGCAAGAGGGATGAATTGTGTCACTCAACTGTCCTAACAAGCTTCAGTGGTCTAATTCTAGGGGTCCACAACCTCAAAACAAGCCCCAAGCTTTGTTATCCAGATTTAAGAGATGAGGATGATCCAATGTCATCCACATAATGAATCCTTTTTCCTGAGTTCACCAGTAGCTACGGGAATGGGAGGAGCATCACAGAACATGGATACCTCCAAGGGACTCACTGGTTCCCATTGGCTTCCCCCTCTCTTCCCATTGGCTTTTGAATATTCAACTAAAGGAACACAAACTGGGGACTCATATCCCAACTGCCTCCCTCACCCCAAGAACCAGTCCTCCCTTCCAGCTACCCCAATCCTAACTGCCTCTAGGTCCTTCCCACCATCTTGAGCTTCTCCTAGCTTTCTTCCACTACCTAGATCCTTGCCTAGAGAGTAGACTTCAGGAAGTGTCTCTGGTCATTGCTCTGTTCTCTGGCTCCACTTCTTCAGTAATCCATGAGGAAGTTCCTAGGTAGCCTGGCAGCAGACTGAGTGTGGGGGGAAGCTTCTGCTCGATGGAGACAGCACCTTCCTGAGCCTTCCTCCCTATCCTCTGGTGCCTCCAGGATGTGAATGAAACATGGAGCCTATGCTTCCCAGAGCTGTACGAGCCAGGCCAGGACAACCTCTATTTCAACAAGAAGGAATTTATGAAGTGTTTGCTTCATGGGATCTACAGTTCCTTTGTGCTGTTCTCTATTTCCATGGGGACCATTTGCAACTCAGTGCGCAGGGATGGGAAGGAAATCTCTGACTACCAGTCCTTCTCCCTGATAGTGCAGACCTCCTTGCTTTGGGTGGTCACAATGCAGGTGTGGACAGTGGGTGGGGAGGTGGGGTAAGGAGATTGGATGGGGAGACTGCCTGGAAGAGAGGGAGGAAAGAAAGGAAGGAGGGAAAGTGGGGAAGGGAGAATCCTTCATTACACAACTGGAAAAGGGAGGTGGCTTATAGAATATTGCATGTAAAAGGATGTTTTTCAGGTTGCCCTGGAGACAACCTACTGGACGATGATAAACCACTTCTTCACCTGGGGTAGCCTAGGTTTCTACTTTTGCATCTCATTCTTCCTGTACAGTGATGGCTTGTGCCTAATGTTCCCCAATGTCTTCCAATTCCTAGGTAAGGCTCTGCCCAGTGTGTGGCAAGGGGGTGGGAAGAAGAGTGGGGAGTGTGAACCAATATAGTTGCTTAATAAATGTTTACTAAGAAGCTATTATTATGTGCTAGGTTCTGTGGACATAAATAGGAACAGGGCATAGTCTCTGCCCTAAAAGGACTCAAAATCTAGCGAGGGAAAATATTTTACCTTATATGGTTTTAAGATATTTTCAAATTTCTAACCTAATTAGATCTTTACAAGGAACCTTTGTGGTAGTCAGGGCAAGAATTATTAATACCATTTTAAGTGGCTCAAATCTAGGTCTCCCGGATCCCCATCCAATATTCTTTCCTCTGGGGGGTACTGCTTATTGTCTCCCATATTAATTTCCCTATCTCTCATCTCCACTCCAATGAGGATAAAATACAGAGAGAGTAAGTTTGTAGATGTACCTCTCACCCAGCCATTCATTTTTTTCCCTTCCAAAGTCCTCTCTCCCATTTGTGTCCAAGCCAAGGCTCCAAGCCTACCCCCCACCTCTCCTGCCTTTCCAGGCCTTTAGAGGGAGACAAAGACATGTGAATTCACAGTGACTCTGGCTCTATAAAGGACCTCACTGCAATTCTTTTGCATTTATATCATTCCTCAAGAGATTAAACTGTCTCCAAATCAATACTTCCTTCTTTGGACTGCAGAGGTACCCAAGTTCTGGCGGACAGCCCCCTTCCTCTAGGCTTTGGTTTAGCCTTTCCCCTCCTGGCTCATTGATTACAGGTGTGGCAAGGAACACTCTGATCATGCCACAACTGTGGCTCAGTATTGTCCTCAGCATGGTCCTCTGCATGTTGCCTGCCGTTGGGTACAAGTTTCTCAAACCGTTGTTATGGCCCTTCAGTGTGGATAAGGTGAGTAAAACAGGGAATCTACCTGGATATGTGTGACTCATGACCCTCTTTGCCTCTGCCTCTGTGAATAAAACCCTGTCCCCTATGCTCTGGCTATAGGTTATTGACAGAATTCATCGCATAAGACATCCACCATCACTCCCAGTCCTGGGGAAACGGAAACATGCAGGCTCTCGACGTTCTGCCTATGCATTCTCCCACAAACAGGGCTTTGGGCCCCTCATCACTTCTGGCAAGTTTATGAAGTCCAAGTGGCCCAAGAAAGGCAGCTCTCTTTTTAAAAAGTAGAGGCCTTTAGGGAAACCCCAAAGGAGTCAGTCATTGCTCTTCCTCCCTTGTATCTGCCTAACTTTGTAAGGAAGGCTTAGAGTCCCTGGCGAGGCAGCATAGGCCTGCTCTCCCACTCTCACTCCAGGGGCTCGGCCTCTTCATTCCCTGGAAGGCTGTGCCCAGGGAAGGTGAGAAAAGGTAAAGCAAGAGCTATAGATATCTGTCAGAGCTGCAGCTTTTAAAGAAAAAATGAAGCATTTCAAGAAAAGTTTAGGCCTCCCTTCTACCGACCCTTCTAAGTTTTAGTCCAGACAAGCAACTGTGGAAGTAGTGGGTGAAGAGGAGCAGTGTGGGGAAAGGAAAAGAAAGCAGAACCTAAGAGCCTTACCCTGGGCTCTGTTTTCCATACCCAGAGCAAAATGAACCTTGCCAGGGCCCCATACAAACGTAGCCTCATTCAGGCACTCTTCTCAGGTTTATCTGGGGGATTAGAATAAGTCTTGGTGGCCTTGGGTAGCAAGAGGAGACACCTGTGAAAAGTAGGTCATAAGAAGCTGAAGGAGAGTTTCTATACCAAAAAAAAAGGTGTGGGGGAGGTAGTACTTGCCTTAAAGAAAGCTCAAGATTTTGCCTCCCCCACCCCCCGTTTTTGATGCATTTAACCCAAAAACTGATACCTTTTCAGGCCTCAAAAATAGAAAGGGGAGACTGAGGGGGTTAAATCTTTTCTTGACGGGACATAGTCATAATCGGTGAACATTTGCCTTCATTCCATAAAATTATTTTGAGAAGAAATTGTATGTACTTGGGAAATTGTAAGAAGTTGATGGAGTAATAAATTGCCTATTTTGGAGCGGAGAGATTTGTGTGGTATCTTGCGGCCTCAGGGACAATAACATTGTCCAAACAATATCACTTTACTACAGACCCCACCAACCTTCCCCTTCAGATGAAACCAGCATTTCCCTTACCCGCCTTTTCTCTGCTTTTTAAACCCATGCCACTTTTCTGCCCCCTGCTGCTAAACTCTATCTTGACCTCCGTATGACCACATCTTTTAACAGTACAGCTCTGTCCTCTTAGCATACCTTCAATATTGATGCTTAAAGATCAGTACTAGGTTCTCTGCTCATCCTTCTCGGTACACTTTCCCTGAGTGACTTCATCCAAACTTATGACTTCATCTACCAACAAAAAGTCCTCAGTGCTCTCTCTCTCCAATATCTCTCTTCTGAAATCCAGATCCATTTATTAAACTGACTCCGAGACCCTTCACTTAATTGAATCTTGGGAAACTCACACTTAACCCACCAACCTGCAATTATCATTTTCTGCCAAAATCTCATCCCAGGATGCCACCACCACCCAAGGGAGAATAGTGGGACTCACCCTACAGTCTTCCTCTAGTCTGATGTCTAATAAGTCATCAAGGAATGTAAACTCTGCATCTTTATTAAATCTTGTTTTCAGTTCCCTCCTTTATTACTACCATTGTCCTTGCCTAGACTTTTTCTCTCATCGGGATTACTGCATAAAATCTCCCAACTTGCCTTCTTGGCTTCCTCCTGTCCAAAGCATTACCAGAGTAATCTGTTGGAAAGGTGAACTAGATCATGTCAAGCCCCAGTTTTGGACCCTTTAAAGGCTCCCCATGTCTTCTGGATCAAGTTAAAATTTGGACATTTTATTATTGGGGCCTCTCTAGCCTTGTCTTTCAATACTCCCCCTTCTGCATTCTCTAATCGTGCCATTTCTGGTCTTCATGCCATCAAACATGCTATTCTCGTAGCCCAAAATGCTTTCCCTCACCTGTTCTTCATCTAGCAAACTCCTAGTCACCCCTCAAAACTCAGAATAGTTGGAAATAGATAGAGGTGGTGGTTGAACAACACTTTGAATGTACTAAATGTCACTGAATGGTATACTTTTAAATGGTTAATTTTATATTATGTGAATTTCACCTCGATTTTGTTTGAAAGGAAACTCAGATTAGGCATTGTCTCCTCCAAGAGCTTCCCCTAATTCCTCAGTGTGACTTACATACCTGTCATATTTATTCAATTGCTCCCCTGTGCATACCTCTAACAGTGACACTTTTCACAGAACATTTTAATCATTGATTTACTTGTCTATTCATAGCATATAATGGGCCTTTAATAAATGTCTGTTGAATGTACAAATGAAATGAAAAAATTGAATTCTGCTTCTCTGCCTATTTTTCTTGTTTCCCTGAATAGCACACCACCCAATAAATACCTCAAACCAGAAACCTGGAAGTCTTTCTGGACTCCTCCCTTCCATTCCTCTAATCCAATCCATCCTGTTACCAAGTTCCATTTACTGTGTCTTAGAAATGTCTTCAAACCTCTCCCTTCTAATTCATCCCCAGTCCCAATGTTTTCACCATTTCTTGCCCAGGTCATGGTAACATCCGCCTCTCTCGTCTCCCTGCCTCTGATTCTGCTTCTTTCCAATTCACTATCCATACCACAAAGAATGATCTTTCAAAGGTACAAATCAGATCATGTCATTTGCCAGTTTAAAATTCTTTAATGACTCATCATGGCTTCCCTACCTTGGTGCTGCCTTCCTCTCCAACTTCATACCTTCATTTCTGCCATATCAAACTATTTGCAGTTCCTCAAATTTTCCACTGTCTTCAGAAGCCTTTATGCCTTTGCCCTTTCAGTCTGCCCTCTTTGAATATACTTCCCTCCTTCATCCAGCTAACATTCCTATCTGCCCTTCACTCACTGCTTCGGTCACTTCCTCTGGGAGACTTCACTGACACCAAAGCTCCTATTATTGAGTTGGGTGCCTCTTCCTTGCACTCGACCACTTTGTACATTTCTCTTATTTTTAGTTCCCAAGAGTTGAATGTATTTTCACTCACATGCCTATTTTAATTGTGATTTACTTCTGTCTTCTCTGCTAGGCCATTATGATCTCCTTGAGCACAAGAACTTTGTGTCATTTTTTTTTTTTTTGTATTCCTATCACCCAGGAGACTGCTAGTCTTAGATTATTAATATTTTTCAATAAATGAGTATATGGATGAAATCTACCACCTCTTATTTGTCCTAAACTTGTCCCTTACCATGTTCTTTCAAAATCAATTTTATCCTTTGGTATCTAGTTTCCAATTTTACTTTAGGGGCCTCTTTTTATGGAACATGTTCACGCATGGTCTCTCATCTAAGGAATTTGTAAAAATACAGTTTGGACCAATAATATCCCCTCAGAGCCCCGAAACAATTGGCATCCTCTCCTAGTGGTTTATGGGCGTCTCGGGAGATCTGATCTCAGTCTCTGCTGAGGATCCAAGACAGCAGATGCCACATTCCAAAATGAGGTATGAGATGACTGTGCAAGACTTGCAAAAAGGGGATACGAAAAACAAGTTTGCAAAACCCTTAATCACTTCACTCACATTGAGAAAAGGGAGAGAAATTCAGACACTGGGAGAAGATCTTTAGACGGAATCACTAGTAGGCTTCGAGTCCCCCTACCCCTGCCCCAGTTCAAGTTGAGAGGGTTTTAAGGAACTGACTTGGAGAGATTGATACGAGTAATGTGTTTGGGGTGCACTGAGAACTCATGCCTGACTTATAAATGGAAAATCTAAAAAGTCAAGAGAACTGTTAACGGTCTGTTCTCTGGTAGAGCAAGACAAGGTGGCTGTGATGAGACTCGCCTAGGTTCCCATTGTCTCTCAGGACAAGGGGCTCACGAGTGCTCCCCATAGACCAGATGTAGCCATGTAAGGAAGTAGTAGGGTTTCTTTATATTGTCAGAGATACTATCTGAAAGGTTGAGGAGAGCTCCGCAGAAGGAAACATGAGATAAACTGTTAAATACCTACAGATTTCTAATTAGGTATAGGGTTGCCTGAGGCTGGAATTGATTGCCTGTGAAGGGGCAGGAGGTGGTTACATGGGTGTACACATTTGCCAAAACTTATCAAACTATACACTTAAAATCTGTGCATTTTATTGTATGTTAATTATATTTCAATGAAATTGATTTTTTTTTTTTAATGCCTGGATATTTCTAAAGGAGTTGTAAGAGACCAAACTAAAGGAAATAAATTCTCCCACATTAAAGTAACTAGGTATAAGAGAAATCACCGCCAACAGGGAGGGAATCTCTGAAAAACCTCCAAAAGGGCTTCTTGAGAAAGAGGCAGCTTTAGATAGCTGCCACACACTGAAATTATTCTGTGGTCGTATCAGTTGAGTAACAACCTTCCTCGTCTCTCCTCCCTCCACTGTGCTCAAACCCTTGAGAAAGAGGGTTAGCAAGCTGGGGACGGGAAAGATGGGCATCTAAGGGCCACCCCCATTTCCCCCTGAACACAGCCGTTTGCAATAGGGTCATGCTGAGAAATAGGAAAAGCCTTCATTTTAAAGTCTGAAGTTTAAAAATTATTTCATTAGTCTGGACATGTTAATAAAGTTTTATTCCTGGAGACAGCCCCATGGGAGGTTTTGAGAAGTTGGGTTGAGTGAGGAAACCTCTTTACTTGAGCTGGATTGAATGGCTGCCAGTAGCAAAAACACAGCGGCAGTTGCAGTTTACATAGTCCAGGTTTACATTCGTTCCTCATCTACAGCCTCTCAGGAACAGGGAGAGGTCACAGGACCATCTGGTTTACCTGTACCTTTTTCTTTAAGAACTTGTCGGGGAAACAACCTTATCTACCACTGCCGGAAACAGGAAAACAAGGGAGCCGTGTCCAGCCCCAACATTTCCCTGCAACTCTAGCCTCAAATCTCCTAAGATATGTGCAAAGAGTTTTGGACATTACTGCCAAAGACTTAGCATTGGGAGGATCCTGGGATTCATCCTAGACTATTTGCTATATGTACTCTCCCCCTCTAACTTGCCCCCAATGATACATTTAATTAAAGTCTCATCTCTCTTCACTCTGCCTCCTCTTATGTAACCCCTCAGTCACTGCCCTCGTTCAGGCCCTCTCGCTTATCATAATTACCACAGAGTCTCCTAACTGGTCTTTTGACCTTTCTCTCTAACTCAATATTCACACTCCAACCTTGTGAGATTTCCAAAGTGTAAATCTGTTCAAATACTGGTAATAATGCAAATGTTTCTGCCCATAACAATGCAAATGATTCCTGTTCCCAGTGATGCAAATTAATTTCGCCTGGTAGAGAACACACATTTCTAAAAGTCAAATCCTCACTTGAATTGGTTTTAATATCTTACTGGTTCCCTCATTAATTAGTGAGTTTAATAGGTGTTTATTTTATATTTGTATAAGACTCGTGATTTTACCTTTTTGGAAGCTATCCCTTAACACAAATACCAGGCAGTAACCCACACTTGCTGAATGAGACTATATGACTGGATAGCAGGGTATGTGTTATCAACCCAGGGCAGGAATCAAGCTGGGCCTCCGTACGAAGCTACTGGAAGGCCCCAGGGACCTGGGGACTCGTCTCTTTGTGTCTAGTCTGGTTCCCTCTCCATGCAACAGACTGAGTCTTCTCCACAAATTGGTTTTCTTTGCTACCCAGGCCATTTGGCAAGTCACTTAAAGTTTTCAGATTTCCATTATAAGTTTAACCATGAGTAAGAGTGTAGCTCTCTCTCCCCTAATTCCAAATTCTCAGGGAAGAGATTCCAACTGGCCTACTTTGAGATAAGTCCTCACCGTGGACCATTTAACTGCACAACTGTGGCTTTTCATTGGTCCTGCTGGCAATCCAAGCCCTCTCTGCTTCACTCTCAGAATTTTATTTCTAAAATGTATACCTGATTTGCCAAAATCTGCATAGAGCCCTTTAGTGTCTCTCCACTGCTTACAGGTGAGTCTCAACTCCGTAGCTTACCACAGGAGGCTCTTTGTCAACTCACACCTGAGCATTTCTTTTTTTCTTTTTCTTTTTCTTTTTCAAGATTGAGTTCATATTGCCGAAGGGACTTTTTTTTAATCCTCAACTGAGGACATTTTTTTTCATTGCTTTTAGAGAGAGAGGAAGGGAGAGAAAGAAACATCGAAGTGAGTGAGAGAAAAACATTGATTTGTTGCTTTATCATACATGCCCAGACTTGGGATCAAACCACAACCTAGGTATGTGCCCTGACTGGGAATCAAACCTGTGACCTTTATGTTATGAGACAACGCTCCAACCAACTGAGCCATGCCATCCAGGCTCCCCAGCCAGACTCATTTCGGCCATGGTCTCTTTATTGCATCCCATACCTGTCATATCAGTTATTTTGCCCCTTTGTTCTTTTGCACATGCTGATTTTCCCACACTCTTTGTCTCCCACTCATTCTTCAAAACTCAGGTCACACTACTGTGAGGCCTGAAGGTGCATTACACAAAGTGACATTTATCTGCTTCCTTGACTGACCCAACAAGCCTATGAGTGGCTAGAGCACAAGTCTCAGTCTCTAACTCTTTCACAGAGCATGGAACCTATTGGGCTTCTAATAACTATTTGCTGAATGTCCACCTGCCCCCACCCTCACCCCCTTTGGCTAGAAGAAGGAGACCACAGGGTACTCAATGTCTCACACATACCCTCTCTGTCATAAGGAGTGGGAAGCACATGAGTTCTGTTAAAGAAAAAATTATTCAGGACACTGAATAAATAAAGAGAGTAAGGCAGACTTTATTTAAAAGCATTGTCATGAGAAGTTCAAGACCACTGAAGTCTTGCAGTGGGGGAGAGATTGAACTCAATTCAGACCCCAGCAAGGACAAGTGCAGATTTGTAGCCAAGGAACAGGAGTAGGATTAGTGGATGGAAAATTACAAGTCTTAGTCTGTTTCAGCTGCTATAATTCCACAGGCTGGATAGCTTATATGCAACAAAAATTTCTCAGCTCTGGAAGCTGGAAGACCAAAATCAAGGTGCTGAGTAGGGCACTTTTCTTCTGGGTTGCAGACTTCTCCTTGTATCCTCACCGGGAGGCTCAGAGTAGGGAGCTCTGTGAGATCCTGGGCAATGATCCTCCTGTTCATGAGAGCTTCACCCTGTACCTAATCACCTCCCAGAGGCCCCATCTATTGGGTTAGCCAAGAAGTCCATATGGTTTTTTCCAGACAATAAAAGACACATTTTTCATTTTCACCAGTAACTTTATTGATGTGGATATTTTGAGTATGTCAGCTGTCTCCCATGTGGTATAACATTGCTTGTTCTCAATGTCTCCATTTGACTGCTGTCCACTCCAACTGGTCTACCCAATCGTGGCGCATTGTCCAGCAAGGAATCTCCAGCACGAAACTTCGCAAGCCATTTTTGACACTTTTGATCAGTCACAGCACCTTCTCAATACACTGAACAAATCTTTTTTGCATTTCAGTTGTGTTTTTACCTTTCTTGAAATAATAAAGCATGATATGCGGAAAAATGTTGTGTATTTTCTTCCATCTTCAATATTAAAATAGCTACACAAAAAATCACCAATTTTGATATTTTTTAAAAATGCATGTTGACTTGGCAGCTGTCACAATACAATCTAACAAAATTGTTTCAAATGAAGTTAAAGACAGCTAAGAGCTACTAGAGCCATCTTAGGGGAAAAAAAACAAATGAACTTTTTGGCCAATCCATACTAATACCTTTGGGGGTTAGGGTTTCAACATATTAATTTTGGACCATAGCACGTGGTCTATAGCATTCACTCCGAACACAGCATTCAGACCATAGCAATTACCAAAGGAACACCGGGGGATTCTTGCTGGACTGAATCAACAGAATTCTTAGGGACGCCAGCCCAGGATGATAAGACATCCAGGATGATCAAATACCAAGGATGCGGAATTTTCACTAAACTGACTTACCAGGATTCTCGTTCAAACTGGATTCTTTAAGGCCAGAGAGGAAGCCCAAGGTCGAGCCTAAGTCTATCAGAAGGCTCAGAGCGCCTGACTAAAGTTTTGCTCAAAGGAGAGTTTTTGTCATCTCCAGATGTTACCGGGGCTTCTTAACCATGGCTATGCTTGGAGTGCTTTTAAAAATATCAAAGCCTAGGCACCACTCCAGTGATTCTGACTCAGTCCGTCTCGGCTGAGATCAGGCCTTAGTTTTGTTGTTTTTCTATTTTCCCCAAGAGGTTCTAGTGGGGTGTGAGGGTTGATCATCGCCACCTTGCGCGGAGGTGGCTGAGACCGAGGTGGGTGGGTGAGCAAATGCGTCTGCCTTCGAAACCAGTAGGCCTGCGCCCCCGGGTTCTAGGTTCCAGCGCCCCGAAGCCGCGATACGGCGGACACCACCCCGAAGAGGCGGGCCGCGGGCCGCAGAAGGCGGGGCTACGGCCCTCGCCTCGCCGCTCCCCTCGTGGGGAAGCAATGCGCGTGACTCGCTGCGCCCGTTGCAGCGAGAACCGGAGAGCTGGGCGAGCCCCGCTAGCCCCGCGGGCCGAACCAACGCGCAGTCCGGAGGGGCCACTTGAGGGCAACCCAGGTTGGACCATCGTCCTCGCGGCTACAGGGGGGACCGGACTTTACCAACGCGTCCGGAGAGGAGGGGAGGCTGGCCTGTCCACGCTGCAAAGAAACCCCTGGAGGGCGCGAGACGCTGCGGCCGCTGCCGCCCTTGTAGGACCGACCACACTGAGGCGAGAGACCAGGTAGGGACGCCTCTTCGCAGTCCAGCGGGGACCGGGGGACCCTTTGCCCTCACGTTCCGAACGATCCTTTGGGAGAGGACCCTCTGTCTGCCCACTTATCCAGCCTTCAGCACCTCGCCCTTCCCTCAGATCTGTCCTTTCGTTCCCTCATCCCCATACTCCCGATCTGCTCCGACTCTCTGGACCCAACTCATCCTCAGTCCTCTTCAACTTCATTATCCACTGAACCTGCAAACACCCAGAATCACCAATCCCTTTGGGCGTCACCCCAGATCCACCCCGACCATCTCCTCAAACTGTCTCTTCGGAGACACCCCCTCAGCTGACTCGCGCCCAGTAGTCATCGTTGTACCCCTCTCTCTTGCGACGGCCCTGGGGGAGCGCGGAGACTCCGCATCCAGCCTCGCGACTGCGGCAGTAAGCCCAGTCCGGGTCCTCTGCGCCCTCCACCCCTTGGTCCCTACTTCCCAAGTGGGTATCTACCGAGCCGGGATGGGATCCCTCTCGCGCATCCAGTTTTACCTTGGGAAAACCTTTGGCCTGGCAGTTTGCCGGTCCCCTGCCACTGCCCTTACCTGCGGCGAAGGGCACCGTGATCCTGTTGCCCAGGGCTAGCTTGGAACCGCTAGGGTGGCCCGGTGGACTGCCCTGGAGGCTAGGACCATACACTATTCGTTTGTATCCGCTGCGCCCAGGACGGTGCATGACGCCTGGTAACACTCAGTGAACATTTGATGAGGGGATGAATGAATGAATGAGCACAATGCAGAGGCTGTGAAGCAGAGTGCTTTCGTGGGGAAGGTGTCACTGGGTACACGAAAGGGTATTAAAGGGAGAGCGTGGTTGTGTTTGGGGGAGGCGGTTAATTGTGGTACTCATATTAGGAGCATAAAACGGAATATATTCAATGTTTCAATTCATGCATCTAATTTTATTTACATATGTGCTTCTATGTATCAGCTCTTTTCCACTTAGGTTTACAAAAAACAAAAACAAAAAAGACAAGAGGGAGGTCAGGGCTGGAGCTGCAAAAATGTTTATTGGTTACTGCCTTAGAGGATACACAAATAATTTTGAAAGAGCTGTGCCCAGGTGAACCGCTCCCCTTGCCCTAGAGCCTAACTGCTCCCTCTAGGGAAGAATTCTGGAGGCTAGCCACAGCCTGTAGCTGACTCAGTGTAGCTGATCAGCTGGTGCTTCAGGACAGGTTGAAGGAAAGTCGCACCTCAGTTATTTTACCCTTTAGCCCCTGGATACCCAAACTGCACCACTACCCCATCCTCCACTTCACACTGGGAAAAATAGACATCCCAGGCAAGCCTAGAGTGAGAGATAGATAGCAAAGATTCCTAAATGCTGTCATATAATCAGACCATGTGGGCCATTTATATCTCAGGAGACCAGAGTCAGGGATTACCACTACATGAACAGTGTCAGTAATAAACAAGAACATGGGTCTTTTAAAGATGGACTTTTCTAAGAACAGACAGCCTGGAACCTCTTTTTATTGATTCCTAGAGGATGACCTAAACAGATTCAGCTCCCTGAAGATAAGGCAGGGTCCAGAGACCTAAGTTTGGGCCCAGGTTCCATGGCGGAAGTAGATAATATTGCTGAGTGATGAAACAATGGCTGGAAAGTTGTAGGAGTTTATAAGCTAAGAAGTAGTTGCCAGACTAGTAATGGTATTGTTACCAGGGCTCAGAGTTAGTAGGTAAAAATAGTGATTGGAGTTCTTAGGAAGCAGTGGTACGGCTTCTGGGAAGGGAGACCCCACCACTATCCCTGTTGTTCCGTTACATGTGTATGGCCATAGAGCATTTCCCGCCATCGCTTTTCTGCTTTGAGCCAAAGTCAAAATCTGATTCCCTTTCACTTTTTCTTTTTTTGGAAGTTTAAAAGTGATGGCAAGATTTTATTGGGGTTAAGGAAATTAATACACCCTTGGGGGGACATAGAGGGCAGGCAGGCTCTGGCAGATTTCCTCTGATTTTTCTGTTAAGTGTTTAAGGTCCCTTTTTGAGGCCAGGCCTGCCTAACAGGAGTCTGGATATATTCTCACCCATTTGTAGCTTTGATTTATCCTTCATCACTTTCTCTTTCTCTCACCTTCTGAGTTATCTTTATAAGTAAGTCTTGGATCATTGAAACCTAAAGCAGGGAGGGGATCCTGAGTTGGATAAAGCATGGCCAATGCCTCTTTTTTTTTTGTAATCTATACATTTTTAATGAGTTTTTCTACTTTTTCCTGTCTAGGCTCCCTCTTAAGACCTCAGTAACCCCAGAATGCTCTGGACTATTTAATTTATTTTCTCTTCAAGTTCCAATACTTCAGAGCATTGCCAGATAAAACACTGGATGCCAAGTTAAATTTGAATTTCAGATAAACAACAGGGTGTCCTGTATTTTTATTTGCTAAATCTGGCAACCCTAGTTCATGAGGAGGCTTGCGTTCTAATTTTTCTCTACAAATTTAGGGCAATAACTCATCCTCTTCTCCTGTTATTCACACACAATGACTGAGCACCCTATCAAAAGTCACTTGACTGAAATTGCTCACTGCATGTTGGGTTAAGGGCAGGCTCTACAGACATAGTTTGATTGGTCTGTGTTGAGGTTATCCAGAAAACACCCACACTAATTGGCATGTGATATTTTAGTTCCTGTGAAATGAGTTTGTCATGCAAAATGAGCATATTATTTTGAGTGGCCAGATATCAACATTGCTCTGAGAGAGACAGATATAGGTGGGAGTAGGGTGAGAGGTGGATTCTAAAGAAAAGTGTAACTTATAGCAGAACCTCTCATTTACTCTTTTGTGTGATGATAAAATACACATAATATAAAATTTACCATTTTAACCATTCTTAAGTGTACAGTTCAGTGGCATTAAGTACATTCATATTGTTGTCCAACTATCATCATCATCCACATCCAGAATTTTTTCATCTTCTCAAACTGAAACTCCATGCACACTGAACAATAATTCCTCATTCCCTCTCCCACAAAGCCTTCACAACCATCATTCATTCTGCTATCTTTCTCCATGAATTTGACTACTCTGGGTACTTCATATAAGTCGAATCATATAATATTTGTCTTTTTGTGACTGGCTTATTTCACTAAATATAGTGTCTTCAAGGTTCTCCCATATGTAGCTTATATCCAAATTTCCTTCCTTTTTAAGGCTGAATAATATTTCCGAGATCAGACAAGATCAGGCACGTTCATGGTGCTATGGCCATATACAAGGCTGAATAATACTTATTATATATTTATACTACCTTGTTTATCCATTCATCTATCCATGGACACTTGGGTTGCTTCCACCATTTAGCTATTATGGATAATGCTGCTATTAACATGGATGTGCAAATATCTGCTTGAGTCTGCTTTCAACTCTTTTAGGTACATACCTAGAAATGGAATTGCTGGATTGTATGGTAATTCTATATTTACTTTTTTGAGAAACTACCACACTGTTTTTTACAGTGGCTGTACTATTGTACATTCCCACAGCAATGTAAAGGGTTCCAATTTTCCTGCATCCTTACCAACACTTATTTTTCTTTTCCTTTTTTAAATAATACTCATCCTAATGGCTATGAAGTGGTATCTCATTATGGTTTTGACTTGCATTTCTCTAATAACTAGTGATGTTAAGCATCTTTTCATGGTCTTATTGGCCATTTTTATATCTTCTTTGAATAAAAGTCTGTTGAAATCCTTTGCCCATTTTTAAATTGGATTATACATCTTTATATTTTTGAGTTGTAAGGGTGCTGTATATATTGTGGATAGAAGTCTCTTTTCAGGTAAGTGATTTGCAAATATATATTCAAATATATTCCATGTTTTACCATTCCATTCTTTTGATAGTCTTTTTATGCACAAAAGTTTTAAATTTTGATGAAGTCAAATAACCTATCTTTTCTTTTACTACCTGTGCTTTTGGTGTTATATCCAAGAAATCATTGCCAAATTCAGTGTCATGAAGCTTTTTTCCCTATGTTTTCTTCTAAGTTTTCCGTTTGTTTTTTTAAAGTGTAGTTTATTGATTATGCTATTACAGTTGTCCCACTTTTTTTCTCCCCTTTATTTCCCTCCATTCAGTATTCCCCCACCAGTGTTCCCTCCCCCCTTGGTTCATTCATGTCCGTGGGTCGTTCATACAAGTTCTTTGGCTTCTCCATTTCCTATACTATTCTTAACCTCCCCCTGTCTATTGTGTACCTACCATTTATGCTTCTTATTCCCAGTACCTTTTCCCGCATTCTCCCCCGACACTCACCCTGTTGCTAACTCTCCATGTGATCTCCATTTCTGGGATTCTGTTCCTGTTTTAGTTGTTCACTTAATTTGTTTTTGTTTTTGTTTTTAGGTTCAGTTGTTGATAGTTGTGAGTTTATTGTTATTTTATTGTTCATAGTTTTTGATCTTCTTCTTTTTCTTAGATAAATCCCTTTAACGCTTCATATAATATGGGCTTGGTCAAGATGAGCTCCTTTAACTTTACCTTGTCTGGGAAGCACTTTATCTGCCCTTCCGTTCTAAATGATAGCTTTGCTGGATAGAGTAATCTTGGATGTAGGTCCTTGTTTTTTCATGACTTGGAATATTTCTTTCCAGCCCCTTCTTGCCTGCAAGGTTTCTTTTGAGAAATCGGCCCATAGCCTTATGGGGACTCCTTTGTAGGTAGCTGTCTCCTTTTCTCTTGCTGCTTTTATGATTCTCTCCGTATCTTTAATCTTGGGTAATGTAATTATGATGTGCCTTTGGTGTGTGCTTTCTTGGGTCCAACTTCTTTGGGACTCTCTGTGCTTCCTGGACATGCATGTCTATTTCCTTTGCCAGATTGGGGAAGTTCTCCTTCGTTATTTTTTCAAATAAGTTTTCAATTTCTTGCTCTTCCTCTTCTTCTGGCACCACTATTACTCAGATGTTGGAACATTTAAAGTTGTCCTGGAAGTTCCTAAGCATCTCCTAATTTATTTTTTAATTCTTGTTTCTTCATTCTGTTCCAGTTGAATGTTTATCTCTTCCATCTGCTCCAAATCATTGATATGAGTCCCGGTTTCCTTCCCTTCACTGTTGGTTCCCTATATATTTTCCTTTATTTCACTTTGATTAGCCTTCACTTTTTCCTCTATTTGCTCAACCATTTCTAGGACCATCCTGATTACCAGTGTTTTGAACTGTGCATCTGATATGTTGTCTATCTCTTCATCACTTAGTTGTATTTTTTTCTGGAGTTTTGATCTGTTCTTTCATTTGGGCCATATTTCTTTGTGTCAGGCACATGCTATGTTGTAAGGGGCCCAGCCATAGGTATTCACCAGGATGGGACAACCCGCTTTGCTGTGTTGTGCTGTTGTATGTGGGGGAGGGGTCAGAAAGGGAACAATGCCACCGGCTTTCAGTCACTTCCCCTGCTACCCACAAGCAAATTGGGCCCTTCAGAGGCTGATTCCCAAGTGGGTGAGCTTGTGTATTTTCTAGGACCCTGTGAATCTCTCCAACAAACACTCCTGTGAGGTTGGGAGTTTCTCCCAGTGCTTCAACCCCCACAGATTTTTACAGCCAGAGGTTCTGAGGCTCTCTTTTCCCATGCTGGAACCCTGGGTTGTGAGGTTTGTCTCCTTCCCCTGTTGTTCCTCCCTGGTTTATCCACACACAAATGTTGGACCACCAGCTGCTGTCTTGCCTGCCCAGTCCTCCAGCTGCTACCTTGCCTCACATCCTCTCTACCCCAGCTGCCTGTCTCCGCCCCTCCTACCAGTCTGGATAAATGTCCCTTCTTTAACTCCTTGGTTGTCAGACTTCTATACAGTTCAATTTTCTGGAAGTTCTGGTTGTTTTTTGTTTTTAAATTTGTTGTTGTCCTTCTTTTGGTTGTGCAAGGAGGCAAAGTATGTCTACCTACGCCTCTATCTTGGCCAGAAGTATCAGCTTTTTGTTTGTTTTATCTCTTATGCTTAGGTCTTTGATCCATTTTGAATTAATTTGTATATGTAGTATAAGATAAAGATCCAGCTTCATTCTTTTGCATGTGGATACCAATTTTTCCAACACCATTTGTTGAAAAGACTGTCCTTTCCCATTACATAAACTTGGTATTCTTTTTTTTTTTTAAGATTTTTTATTTACTTTTAGAGGGAAATGGAGGGAGAAAGAGAGAGAGAAATATTGATGTGAGAGAAACATCAATCAGTTGCCTCTCATTCACAACCCATGCAGGGACTGAACCTACAACGTGGGCCTGTGCCCTGGCAGGTAATCAAACCAGTGACCTTTAGCTTTGCCAGATGATGCCCAACCAACTGAGCCACACCAGTCAGGGCTTAAGCCTGGTGTTCTTATTGAAAATCATTTGACTAGGTATGCCAGAGTTTATTTCTGGGCTTTCTATTGTATTCCTTTGACCTATATGTCTGTCTTCATGCCGGTACCACACTCTTTTGATTACTGTAGTTTTATAGTAATATTAGAAATAAGGAAATGTGAGTCCTCCAACTTTGCTTTTCTTTCTCAAGATTCTTTTGGCTATTCAGGACCCCTTGAGATTTCATATGAATTTCAGGGTTGGATTTTGCTGTTTCTGAAAAAAAGAAAGTCATTAGGATTTTGATAGAGATTGCATAAAATTCATAGATTGTCTTGGATAGCCTTAGCATCTTTTTTAATTATTACTGTGAAAAGAACACATAACAAGATCTACCCTCTTAACAAATTTTTAAGTGTATAATATATTGTTGACTGTAAGTACATTGCTATATAGCAGATCTGTAGAGCTTATTCATTTTGCTTGACTAAAACCTTATACTTGTTGAACAGCAACTCCTTACTTCCCTCTCCCACAGCGCCTGGCCACCACCATTCCACTCTTTGATTCATAAATTTGACTATTTTAGATACCCCATATAAATGGAATTAGGTCTTTCTGTGATTAGCTTATTTTATCTAACATAACATCCATCTATGTTGTTGCATAGACATCTTAACAAGATTAAGTCTTACAATCAACTCGTGAATACAAAATACCTTTCCATTTATTTGTGTCTTCTTTAATTTCTTCCAGCAACATTTTGTAATTTTTAGTATATGTCTTTCACTTCCTTGGTTGAGTTTATTCCTAAGTATTTTATTATTTTTGATGTTATTGTAAAATGAAACTGTTTTCTTAATTTCCTTTTCAGATTGTTTATTGCTAGTGTATAGAAACACAATTGATTTTTTTATTTTATTTTAATTTATTTTTTCAAATACATTTGTCTCTGCCAACTCCCCACCACTTTCCCTTGCCCCCTCCCTTCTTCCCTCTCTCAGCTCTTCCCTTTGGTTTTGTCCATGAGTCCTTGCGATATGTTCCTTGACTTTCCCCTTCCCTTCCTTGTCCCCGCCTCCCCTCCCTCCTTCCCTCTTGTCTCTGTTGATTTCTTTCCCTTTCAGTGTTGCTGGTCTTATTTTCCTTGCATCTTTGTATTGTTGGTTAGGTTCCACTTATAGGATTTTTATGTGTCCATGATTTTTGTATCCAGTAACTTTGCCAGATTCATTTATTTGTTCTGACAGTTTGGTGGAGAACTTTTAGAGTTTTCTACATATAAGATCATGTCATTTGCAAATGGAGATACAGCTGCCTTTTATTTCTTTTTCTTGCCTAATTGCTCTAGATAGCACTTCCAGTACTCTGTTGAATGGAAGTGGCAAAAATGAACCATATTTCTTCTTAACAGTCTTATTGGTTTGAAGATTTGATATGTAAGTCTTTAATAGACATTGAGAATAAAACTGTATTTTAGCCTCATATATTAATTAGCATTAATGCAGGGTGGGACAAAAGTAGGTTTACAGTTGTCTGTGTGGAAAATAATACAATAATTAATAAATAATAATAAAAGGATGAACTCTGTTTCACATACTCACAACTGTAAACCTACTTTTGCCCCACCCTGTAGTGAGTCATCAAGAAAAAGTTGTTATAATCTATATATTGAATATAAAACAAAAGTATATAAATAAAAAGTATGTATAAAAACAAAATTATATAAATAAAAGTATACATTTTAAAAGAGGTTTACCAAAATACCTAAAGTTTTTAAAATTAATTTTGATAATTAAAGAAGAAAACCTCTGTTCTCTGTAATTCTTAGTTTAATAAAATAGTCTTTATCTTCTCCAGGAAGGTGAGACAGTGAGCCCTGAAATGTCTACTGTGTTTTTTACTTCTTGTCTGAGGTCCTGCAGTCAAGGACAATGAATTGATAACTAGGTGGAGAGAAAAACAGGGTCAGCCAGCTTCTGGCCAGGGTTTAGTTATCTTAGGATCCAAAGTCTATGCTTGTTTATCTTAGGATCCTAAAATCTTTATTTAACTTATTTGTTTTTACACTTTTGTACTTCCTTTCCTTTCTTGTACAAGTCTTTTCAAAAAAATACAGCTTTATATTTAGTGTTCTAAGGGATAAATGGAAAGTTATTTTTATCCATGGTCAGATAAAAGAAAGCAGGGTATTTCCTAAGTCAGTATAGATAGGGTTTGGTTGACCCCACAACAAAAAGCAAAAACTCAAGAGGAGAAAGTTGGGGACCTACTGTTGATCCACTCATCTTAAAGTTGTTTCTCTTCCCAAATATTCTTTCCTTGTTTTTTTGGAGTATTATATCCTATTAAGTATATAACCAAACTTTATTATCTGGACTAACATATTCGCTGAGGGTTCTGTATAACTATTGTTCTGTAAGGTGAATCATTTCCTTTTAAACATCCCCTAATTTATAGTGATTTAAACATTTCTGTCTCACATATATGCATATTACTATATAATAAATCACCCTAAAACTTAGTGGCTTAAAACAATGATTAATTATGTCTCATAGTGTTGCGAGTTGGCTAAGTGGGTTTTTTGCAGTTCTAAAAGAGGAGTTCTAGAAATATTTTGAATAGGAGTGCTATTGGGATGGATTAATTTTCCCAAGGTCACTACTTTGGAGGATGTCTTTTACTTAGTTGTGCAAGAACTATTCTACTTCTTTAAAATATTATTCTCTTTATTCTTAGAGCTGTAATTTTTTTAGATAGTGTAGTGACTATTTCAGTTTATTGGCTGATTTATATAGCGTGCTTGCCTGACATTCAACACAGCAACCTACATTATTAAAATTGAAAGCTCGATTATAATAATTTTCTTATATTTTAGATATTTACATTAACAAAATAATTTGTTTTAATATAAACATGACTGTATTTAGGGGGGGACCCAAGATGGTGGTGGGGTAGGTACAAGTTACACTCACCTCCTCCAAGAACCAATCTGGAATTACAACTAAAATATGGAACAGTCAACCTGAATAACCAACTGAAGACCACCTGAACAGAAGTGTTACTACCAAGGATTTACAAAAGAAGCCACATCAAGACGGGTAGAAAGGGTTAAGATGTAAAAAGGGCTGGCCCCGCTCCCACGGGTGACAGCTGAAATTCCAGAAGGGTAGCTCAGCTGCAAAGGTTCCCCCCTGAGGAGTGTGGGGTCTCAGCCCCACACTGAGCTCCTGAACCCAGAGCACCAGAGCCAGGACGAGGTGCCCACAAAACATTTGGCTGTGAAAAGCAGTGGGGATTCTGCCTATACACCAGGGACAGACAGGAATCTGCTAGAGACACAGGTACCCTCTTAAAAAGCCAGTGTACAAAATCTAATTTGCAGCCACTCACCCTGGGCTCCATCAGAGTGAGGGTGGAGCAGACTAGACTTGTGTGAAGAAAGACTGGGGTTTGTGGCTCTGGGGAGAGAGCTGAAGAGACAACTGCCAGGATCCCTGTGCTCAGTCCCTCTTCTGCACCACAGATGCCATCTTTCTTGGGTAGAGCACTCACCTTCAAGTGGTTATCAGTCTAGGTAAATGCAATAACCCCACCCTCTGGACTCCCTAGGCCCTCTCCCTACAGGGCTGGTGCCCTGCTAAGGGGTCGGCTGCCTGGGCCAGCACTTAGAGTCCAGGTAGACTCAAGGAGTGTCAGGGACTGAGTTGTGTGAACATAAATGGTGGTGCCTCCCCCGCATGGGATACTCATGAGCTGTATTCTGGGGTCTCCTGGCAGCCCCAACCTGCTGAGTTCAGGTTCCCAGCAGAATCTGGAACAGACTGAGTTGTGTGTCTCTAGGACAGTGACCATTTGTCCCTTGCATGCCTGACCAGTGCAGAGCCTTCCCTTCACATGGCCAAATCTTGTTTGTTTGGGCCTGATTAAACTCTGCTGGCCTCACCCTGATGACTCTCTGAGATCCTGCCCTACCACAAAAGTACGTGGGCACCCTGCAGGCAGCAGCTGGGCTTGGAATACCCTGGGACTTTTCCTGAGTGGCCCAAGCACCACACTGGCTGCAAGTTTGAACCTGTATCAGTCTAGTGAACACCACTCACCCCTACCTGGTGACTCAGTGAGAATCCCCCTCATGCAATTCGAGTACTGCCCGAGACTCTTTCAGTGACTGAGGCTAACAGTCAGCCAGCAAGCGGAGACAGGCAGAAGAGGATCTCAGGGCGCTTTGGGCCTTTTGCTGACCTGCCCCCAGGCTCAGTGCCAGTAGAAGCTGGTCTTGTTGCACAGCTTGGTCCTTCCCATACACAACCAGACCCAGGAAAGGAAGCCACAAACAGTGGATTGCTTAGTATCTCCAAACAAGTTGCCCACAGCCAGTGACAGGCAGTGTCTGACACTGACCTTCACCAGAGTTCCTCCCAAAAGAGCTCGGAACAGGTACATACAGTGGCCATCTTCAGAGAAGGATCCAGTTAGCTTCACAAACAGCATATCCAAAGGAAGATCTTGGCAGGCACCAGGCCCTGCTGTGGTGAATTCCACTGCATGTGGTAAGCACCTGCACAGCAGCCCATACACTGTGGTCATAGTCAATCCTCACAGTTACCAGCCTGAGGATCAACCCTGCACATGAATGGGCCAATAGCAATCAAGACTTAAGTATAGCAGGAAAGCTCACATATCCTACATAAGGGACATTCCTGGAGCACCTAGCTCATGTGATCAAGGAGACTGTGCCGCAGGGTCCCTCAGAACACCTGCTACATAGAGCCACTCTACCAGCCCTGGCCAGGTAGCTCAGCTGGTTAGAGCATCATCCCAATATGCCAAGGTTGCAGGTTCAATCTCTGGTCAGGGCACATTCAAGAAGCAACCAATGAATGCTTAAATAAGTGGAACAACAAATCAATGTTCCTCTCTCTCTCTCTCTCTCTCTCCTTTCTTCTTTCTAAAATCAATAAATAAGCCCTGCCCAGTGTGGATCAATTGGTTGGAGTGTCATTACATGAACTGAAAGGTCACAGGTTCAATTCCCAATCAGGGCACATGCCTAGGTTGCAGATTCAGTCCCCAATTGGGGTGCATGTGGGGAGGAAGCCTATCGATATTTCTCTCATATCGTTGCCTCTCTCTCTCCCTCTCTCTCTCTCTCTGTCATGATCTTGCTCTTACTCTCTCTCTCTCTGGAATCAATCAATAAATATATTTTTTTAAATAAAATAAAATCAATAAATTACATTTTAAATAAATAAATAAATACAGCCACCCTACTGAGACTGGGAGGCATAGAAGATTTACCTAATACATAGAAACAAACACAAAGTGGCAGCCAAAATGGGGAGACAAAGCAACATGCCCCAAGTGAAAGAACAGGAGAAATATCCAGAAAAAGAGGCAAGACATATACAGAGTTCAAAAAGATGGTTATAAGGATGCTCAAAGAACTTAGTGACACTTTCAAGGAACTCAGTGAAAATTACAACACATGAAAAAAAGGACATGGAAACCATAAAAAAAGAATCAGTCAAAAATGAAGACTATAATATCTGAAATGTAGAATACACTAGAAGGAATAAACAGTAGGTTGGATAAAGCAGAGTATCAGATCAACAACTTGGAAGACAAGATAGCAGAAACACCCAGTCAGAGCAGCAAAAAGAAAAAGAATCTTAAAAAATGAGGATAGTTTAAGGGACCTTTGGGACAATATGAAGCATAACATCCACATCATAGGAGTACCAGAAGGAGAAGAGAGAGAGCAAGGGATCAAGAATCTATTTGAAGAACTAATGATTGAAAACTTCTCTATCCTGGTGAAGGAAAAAGTCACACAAGTCTAGGAAGAACAGAGAGTCCCAAACAAGATGAACTCAAAGAGGCCCACATCTAGACACATCATAATTAAAATAACAAAGGTTAAAGACAAAGAGAAAATCTTAAAAGCTGCAAGAAAGAGACCGTTACCTACCCGCAAGGGAACTCCCTTCGACTGCCAGCTGATTTCTCAACAGAAGCATTTCAGGCCAGAAAAGATTGGCATGAAACACTCAGAGTGATCATTTAAAAAAAAAACAAAAACACAAGAACCTTCAACAAAGACTACTTTACCCAGTAAGGCTATCATTTAATATTAAAGGAGAAATAAAAAGCTTCCCAGACAAGAAAAAGCTAAAGGAGTTCATTACCATCAAACCAGGATTACAAGAAATGTTAAAGTGTTTTCTTTAAAAAGAAGAAGGAAAAAAACAGAGGACATAGTTATAAAATATAAAATGGCACTAAATACATACTTATCAATAATCACTTTAAATGTAAATTGCTTAAATGCTCAATCAAAATGCATAGGGTAACTGAATGGATAAGAAAAGAAGACCCATATCTGTGCTGCCTACAAGAAACCCACCTCAGAATGAAAGATACACACAGGCTAAATGTAAAGGGAGGGAAAAAGATATTTCATGCAAATGGAAATGTAAAAAATCCTGGGATAGCAATACTTATATATAACAAAATAGAGTTTAAAACAAAGACCATAGTAAGAGACAAAGGACACTACATAGTGATAAAGGGAGCAATCAAACAAGCGGCTACAGTTGTTGTAAACATTTATGCACCCTAGATAGGAGCACCTAAATATATAAAGCAAATTTTAATGGACAAAAAGGGGGAGATTAACAGTAATACAGTCATAAGTAAGGGATTTTAATGCCCCATTGACATCAATGGATAGATCTTTCAGACAGAAAATCAACAAGAAATAGTAGCCTTAAATGACACTAAATCAAATTGATTTAACTGATATCTTTAGAGCATTTCACTCCAAAGCAGTAGAATATGCATTCTTTTCAAGTGTTCATGGAACATTTTCTAGAATAGACCACTTAGGATACAAAACAAGTCTCAATAAATTTAAGAAGATTGAAATTATATCAAGCATTTTCTCTGACAATAATGGTATGAAATTAGAAATCACAAGAATAAAACTGAAAAATACACAAAGACATAGAAGCTAAATAACACATTACTAAACAATGAATGGGTTAGCAATGAGATCAAGGAAGAAATCAAAAGATAACTTGAAATAAATGAAAATGAGAACAACCACCCACAATTATGGAACACAGTCAACACAATCCTAAGAGGTAAATTCATAATACTACAGGCCTACCTCAAGAAACAAAATATCTCAAATAAACAATCTACCCATGACTGGTGTGGCTCAGTTGGTTGGGCATCATCCCACAAAGCAAAAGTTTTCCAGTTCTACTCCCAGTCAGAGCAAAATGCCTGCATTGTGGGTTCAGTCCCCAGACAGGGTACTTACATCCCTGGATGGGATGCTTATGATAGGCAACCAGTTGATTTTTCTGTCTCATATTGATGTTTTTCTCCCTCTTTCTTTTTCCCTCCCATCCACTCTCTCTAAAAATAAATAAATTATTTTTTTAAAATAAACAATCTAACTTTACACTTAAAGGAACTAGAAAAAGAACAACTAACAAAGTGCAAAGTGCATAGAAGAAAGGAAATAAAGATTAGAGCAGAAATAAACAAAATTAGAGTCTAAAAAAGTACAAAAGATCTATGAAGAGCTGTTTTTTTGAAAAAAATGAAAACAATGAACAAACTTTTAACTAGACTTATCAAGAAAAAAAGAGAGAGAATCCAAATAAATAATATCAAAAATAAGCCCTGGCTGGTGTGGCTCAGTGGACAGAGAACTGGTCTGTGAACTGGAGGGTCGTGGGTTCAATTTCCAGTCAGGGCACATGTCTGGGTTGCAGTCCAGTTCCCTGGTTGGGGGTATATGAGAGGCACCTGATAAATCTCACACATGTTTCCCTCCCTCTCTCCTTTCCTTCCTCTCTCTCTAAAAATAAATACATAAAATCTTTTTAAAAATCAGAAATGAAAGAGGAGAAATAACAACTGACTCCAGAGAAAAACAAGAAATTGTATGAAAATATTACAAACAAATTGGACAATCTGGATGAAATTGACATAGTCCTAGAAACATAAAATCTTCCTAAACTGAATCAGGAAGAATCAGAAAATCTGAATAGACCAATTACAAATAACAAAATTAAAGCAGTAATCAAAAACTCCCAACAAACAAGAGTCCTGGACCAGATGCCTTTACAGGTAAATTTTACCAAACATTCAAGGAAGAACTAACACCTATCCTTCTCAAGTTGTTCCAAAAAATTCAAGTGGAGGGAAGACTCCCAAGCTAATTTTATGAGGTCAGCATTATTCTAATTTTAAAACCAGATAAAGACCATGAAGAAAGAAAATTACAGGCCAATATTCCTGATAAACATAGATGCTAAAACCCTCAACAAAATATTAGCAACCTGATCTAGCAATACATGAAAAAGATCATGCACCATGATCAAATGGGATTTATTCCAGGGATGCAAGTTTGATACAATATCCACAAATCAATAAACATGATACATAAGCAAAATGAAGGATAAAATCACGTGATCATATCAGTAGATGCAGAAAAGGCATTTGATAAAATCCAGCACCCATTTATAATAATAAAAAAAAGCTCTCTGCAAAGTGTGAGTAGAAGGAATATACCTCAACATAATAAAGGCCATATATTAAAAACCCACAGCCAATACCATACACAATGGGCAAAAACTAAAAGCATTTCCATTAAGATCAGGAACAAGACAGGGATGTCTGCTTTCACCATTCTCATTCAACATAACATTGGAAATCCTAGCCACAGAAATCAGACAAGAAGGGAAAAAAAGGCATCCAAATTGGAAAGCAAGATGTAAAACAATCATTATTTGCAGATGACATGATACTGTATATGGAGAATCCTAAAGATTCCACCAAAAAAATACTAGAACTGATACATGAATTTGGTAAAATAGGATACAAAATAAATAACCAGAAATCAGTTTCATTTTTATACACCAATAGTGAACTGTCAGAAAGGGAAACTAAGAAAACAATCCCATTTACAATTGCATCAAAAAATACCTAGGAATAAATTTAACCAAGGATGTAAAAGACCTATACTTAAAAATTATAAGACACTGAAGAAATTGAAGAAGATACAAGTAAGTGGAAGTATATACCATGCTCATGGATAGGAAGGATCATCATCATTAAAACATCCATACTACCCAAAGCAGTCATAAATTCAACACAATTCCAATCAAGATACCAATGGCATGTTTCACAGAACTAGAACAAATATTCCTGAAATTAATATGGAACCACAAAAGACCCTGAATAGTCACAGCAATCTTGAGAAAGAACAATTTGGAGGAATCACACTGCCTGATATCAAACTATACTGCAAGACCATTGTGAACAAAACAGCATGGTATTGGCATAAAAACAGACATACAGATAAATGGAACAGAATAAAGGGCCCAGAAATATATCCATCCTCTCTTCACTAGTTGCTAGCTCTGGGGAAAAAAAAAAAAAAGCTAACCCCTCCTTGGTATACTGGATTGCTTACCTCCTCCTTAATCTTTTCAGCCATGGTAATGGCCAGAAATATACACAATTGGTTGCCTACTCAACAACTATTTCCCCATTGAAACAGAACAGAGTTTATTTAGGTATCCACCTTCCTCCCCACTGGCCTCTGAATGTTAACATATCTGGATGTAATGGTTGAAATGGCAACAGCCATCCTGTCACCCAATGACAGAAAATCTGAATGACATGTTGAGTCTCAGAATAACCTAACCTGGCAGTAACTCCATCTCTGGTTTTCTTGGTATGTATGACTAATAAATTTCCTCTATTATTTAAACTGGAGGTTGTTTTTTATGCTCATACAGCAGAGAATATCATACCTTAAATGATACACTTTAAAGACACCCCAAATAAATCTATATTCTGAGTAAAAACACTGTGATTGCTACACAAATAGAATTTCAAGACAAATTCCCTGATGTCACCCCACTCTCGCCCATCCCTTTTGATCTGTTTGCTGATTCTAAGTTCAACCTATAGAGAAATTCTGGAGCCACTACTAATTCTCAGGGATGTTGCTCCATCATTTACTCCCTCTCTTTTCTAAACCTTCAACGTCATTTGGGCAGTTATCAAAGAAAGAAGAAATACAAGTTCATTTTCCAGAACTGAAGAACATGAATCTCCAAATAGACGGAGCTAAGCACAACAAATAAAAATAACTTACCCCAGGGTAACTCATCATGAAAATTGAAACACTAGATATGGAGGAATTTCAAAATCCTTGTTAAAAAAATAAAGTTATATATAAATATCAGAAATCAGAATGGCATTGAACTTAACAGTAATGGAATCTAATTAGTAAGCAATAGAGCAATGCTTTCAAATTTATGAGAGGAATTGATCTCTTACCTAGGATTTTATACACAGCTAAATTATCTACTGTGAAAATTTTAAAAATATATTTTCAGACATTTGTTTCAAAAATGTTCCTTCTGTGTATCCTTTCTTAAGAAGCTACTACAGGACATGCTTCAGCAAAATGAAAGAGTAAACCAGAAGGAAGAAATTGTGGGATTTAGGACCAGGGCATCTTAATACAGGAAAAAGACAAAGGAAATTCCTAGGTTGATGATATAGAGAAGTCTAACATGGTAGTGGTATTGTAAACCCAGAGAGGAGGAGTGAGTTCAGACTGCGTCAAGCAAACAGAAAATTCTAGCAGAAAGATCATCCAGGGCTGGGAGGTTTTGCGGGGAGAGGAGCTATTTCACCATTTGGAAAATTATATGGAGACAAATTTGTATTGTCCTGCTAGAGAATTTGGGAAGAATTGGGGACAAATACATAGAAAACTAAACAAACCAAAAGACAGTCAAGTGTTAAAAGTTATATTATAAATTACATAGTAATAATAAGGATCCACAGACTACCGAATCATAGTAAAAACTGGATATTCCATCAGAAATTGTGGAGAACATGGGGGTAAAAATGTTAACTTTCTGTCTTCCATACTAGGAAGTCAAAAGAATGTTTAAGATCAATAAATAATTAAATATTATTTATAAACATGGACATAAGTGCCCATGAGACAGTTAAAGGACTTGAAAGTAATTGTCTCTGGAGAACAACACAGAGGTGGAAAGGGAAAGAACTGGGGATTGTTATTTTTCATCATAAACTTTGTAGTATTATTAAACTTTGTAACCATATGCATGTAATAATTTGATAAAATAAATATTAATTTAAAAATAAATCCTCTAACACCGTATCACCCTGTAAGTACTGTCATATTTCTCTGTTCTAACAGCCAAACTCCATTGGCCACCATGCTGTGTATTCTTTTGTGCACCCTCCTGTCTAACTTCATTTCCTACCACTCTACCACTCCCCTGAATCTATGTCAAGATCACCAATGAACTTCCAGTTGTCAAATATGATAGTTACTTCCAGCCACACTGACTTTCTTTCTTGTTTGTTTCAAGATTTTTTTAATTTATTTTTTAGAGAGAAAGGAGGAGAGAAAGAAAGGAAGAGAAACATTGATGTGTGAGAGGAACATCCATCGTTTGCCTCTTGCACACTCCCAGCTGGGGACCTGGCCTACAACCCACGCTGTGCCTTAACCAGGAATCAAACCAGTGACCTTTCAGTTCGCAGTCTGTCACTCACTGCACTGAGCCACACCAGCCAGGGCCACGCTGACTTTCTTTCAGTTTCTCTAAGACACCAACTATTTTCCTGCCTCAGAGCTTTCAAACATGTCATTCCTTCTGCCTAGACCGTTGTTCCCTACTCTTCACCTGTTTAACTTCCTTTCAACTTGCCTTTCAAGGCTCAACTTAAACATCATTTTACCAAAAGAGGCTTTCCCTGACCTCTTAAATCAAGTTCTTAATCAGTCTTAGTTGAGTCCTCTTAATACCCTGTACTTTTTTTCATGACATTTGTCACACATCATAATTATATTTTTCTTTGTATGATTGTCTCCTTCCTCCACTAGATTATAAACTCCATAAGGGAAGGGATAACATCTATTTTGTTCACCACTGGAATCCTAGCAATAGTCTCAATTCCCAACCCACAGAATCTTTGCCCAAAGATTGAATTAATAACCCTTGAAAGAGGTGTTGAAGGAGGGCCTAGAATTAGAGCACTGATTGTAGGAATTAGAAGAGAAGATAGACTGGAGAGGCTTTCCAAAAGCAAAGGCTATGACCTTGGAGAGGGGCACGCAGTGCACATATCTGGAAAATTATTACACCTTTTATGGAGGATCTTATCAGACCTTTTAAGGAGAATGTTTATGGGGAGGACTCACTTTCAGTGTGTTCTGCTGACAGCAATTCAGGTAGCCATGTACCTTGCTTAATTCACTGTGTTCACTGGGTGGGAAATTCTTGATTTCCAGATAACTTGCAAATTTTCTCTAATCTTTTTATATTCCCTTGGTGTGTTTCCTGGAGCAAAACCACTTTACAATTTACAAGAGGACAAAGAAGAGAGCCATGAAGGTTAAAGAATTTGAAGTGGTGTGCCTGTTGAAAAAAAGGACTGGGTGTGACAGGGACGAGATGTCCTGTTGTAAACTGGTAAAATGAACAGTAGTGCAGTCTCCAAAAGGCAGCAGGAGTTCAAGAAAAGAAGAGATTCCTCTTTCATATTTATTATATAGTTGCCATCTACCGAGGCCTCAGTGAATACCAGTCAGTGCACGAGGTGTTTTCTTTGTCATCTCTCTAACCCTCACCACCACCCTGTAAGAGAGGTGGCGTTACCCCCATTATCAGGTGAAGAAACCCAGGCTGAGGGAGATCAAATAACTTGCCCAGCACTACAGAATTACTCCGTAAGAGCAGTTATATACCAACCTTTTCTTAGCTCTCTATGTTGACCAAAAAGAAACAAAAGTGAATGGCCTGGAACTGGAAAGAGCAAGTCAGGGTTCTATCTCTTCATTATAAAGAATAGGAATTTGTTAGCTGAAGTGAGTTTCAGTGCCTTAACTAAAAGAGTATAATGTACATAGGGACTGAACTCCAGCAAAATGAATGAGAATAAAAATGGAACTCAACTGAGAGCCTCGGAACTGATAGGTTCTAGTGACTCCAAAAGACAGTTCAAATATAGATAATTTTGGTTTTCAATTCAGTATAAGCTGGTCCCTGGTTAATAAATAGGCTAACCAGCCTCCCTGGACAGAGCTGGCTTTTCTAGATTACCTGTCTTTCCATTGAATGCGGCACATTTCAAAGACCTACTTTGTAGTTTGTATAGTTAAGGATTTGCTTAGCCTCCCCAGGTAAAGTATAAGCTCCATAAAGTCAGGCACCATTTCTGTTTTGGTCACATAGTGCAGTGCCTAGTACTTTGTAGATGCTCAGTTAATGTTTATTGACTGGTTCATCCAGCCCTTGGGCAAGACATTGGTATCTGATGTTCCCAGGGCCACAAATTGCTCCATACATGTGCCTGAAGCAGGGAAGGAAGAAGCCCTTCCAGACCCTTGTTGGTGTGCTTGTAGGTTGGGCTTTTAGATTCCCCAAATCCTGCCTACTTTAGATGGCTCTGGTTTTGGCATTGGGTCTTGCCCTTGTTCTGAGATTTTAGCAATAAATGGATCGTGCTATTTCCAGTCCCCAGGGGAGCTCGGTGGGGCCACAACTGAGGGGCAGTGGGAGCACAGAGTTACTGCTGTCTCTGCTGGAATCGCCCCACCTCTACCCAGAGATGCTCCAGCAGAGGCTGACTAATCAGGAAATTCCAAACCCTTTTCCTGAAATGCTAAGCAGCTTGAGGAATCTCTCCAGCTGGAGTTGGAAAAGCTCCCAGTGAGGAGAGCTGAATCTTATGTAACTGTAGGAAAAGAACAAACTGTTTCTCAGCTAGGGCCGGACTTTCTGGAGACACATCCTGCATTCTTTCCTAGATGCTCCACTGGAAGCAGCTAGCAGGGCAGAGTTGAAGACTGGTGGGGGGAAGGGGGGAGAGATGAAGGAAGAGGGAGGGAGGGACGTCTGTCATTCTGGCTGGAACTTGCTCTTCTGGTTCTCATGCTGTAGTTCGCAACAGCAGTAGGGGAAATGAAGGGAACTCCAGGAGAGGAGTTGTACCTGGGCACACTTGCTCTGCCCATTCTAGAAGCCAACCGTTTGTCATTTCAGCACCCCAGTTAGGCAGACTGCAACTGTGTGTGTGTGTGTGTGTGTGTGTGTGTGTGTGTGTGTCTCCACGCCTATAATGAGTCATATTCTGCTGTGGAAAAAGAAATTTTTCTAGTTTAGTTTGGTGAAGATTCATTTTCTCCTTAGTTCAATTCACTGAACATTTTAAGCCGTGTGCCAGACTCTAGACTAAGTTAAATCGCTACACAGATGAACAATACAGTCTTTTTTCCTTAGCATGCAGCCAAGGAGGAAAGAGAAAATGTATATACATGATTTTAATACACTTCTTTGCTTTATAGTCCTTTGCAGTTTATGTAATTTAATTTTTGCTTTTATAAATGGTAATTCAGTGAACATTGTTATGTATACATCTTTGTGTACTTTTATCATGTTATTTCTTTTAAATATATTTCCTGGAAGTAGACTAAAGAAAGAGTATATTTATTTCAAATGTTGATGCATATTGCTTTGCTGCCCTCTTGAAAATGTGATGCATTCAAAAATATTGATGTACTATGTATGCCAGACATTGTGCTAGGTTCTGAGGATATAATAGTAATTATAAACAGGGTTCCTGCCCCATGGAGCTGGCTTTCCAGCATTAGAAATAGATAAACATTTATAAAATACAATGCAGGGTAATGCAAGGTGCTTTGGGAGAATATAACCAGGGCATATAATGTGGTCATAGTCTAGGAAGAGCCATTGAACTTGTGAGTTTCAATTTAAAACCTGAAGACTGATTAAGAATTAGTCAAACAACCTGAAACCTATATAATTTTATTAACCAATGTCACCCCAATAATTTCAGTAAAAAAAAATTTTAATAAATAAAATTAAAAATAAAAATAAAGTGGTTTTCTAATTTTAAAAAGAATTAGACAAATGGAGGGGCCATGTTCCAGTCAGTCTAGAAGCGATGGCCTGACTGCAGGGCAAGGCAGGACTCGCGGAAGGTGAGAGTGGAGAGGGCAGTGAGGAAGGGCAGAGGACACTTTTAAGGAGTTTGGATTTTATGGAAAGACTTTGAAGGTTTGTTTGGTTTTTAAACAAGAGGGCGATATAAATAGATTTTATTTTGAAATGATGGCTCTGGGGAGGGAGTTCAGGTTAGAGGCTGATGCAGTTCAGATAAGTGGTAAATATAGTTTGGTCTGGGGTGGTAGCATTGGCGATGGAGACGGGTGGACAGAATTAATAAGACGGTGGTTATTGGGCTGTGGTAGGACGTATAAAGTGGAAATAAATGTAAGTAAAAGAAACCCAAAACTGGTAACTTAAATAAGGTGAAAATTTCTTTCTTTCTTTTTTTAATTGAATTTATTGGGGTGACATCGGTTAGTAAAATTATATAGGTTTCAGGTGTATAATTCTACAGTGCATCAAATTTTATTTCTTTCTTAAAAATCCAGAGGCAGAGAGCCCTGGGCGCGGATGGCTGCTCCACTATCATAAGAAACCCAGGCCTCTTCCAGTTTGTTGTACTGTTATACCCAGGCCGTCTCCATGGCCCAGGATTGCTACTGCAGCTCTAGCCATGACACCTCCCTTCCTAGCATCAGGACGGAGGCGGGGAGGAAGAAGGATGCAGCCTGTTTATCTTAGAGAAATTACCAGAAGTCTCACAAACGCTTCTCCCGCTTGTCTAACTTAGACAAATGGCCACACATACCTCCAAGGAAGGTAGAAATTTAGAATTTTAGTTGTGCATCATTGTATCCAGCTGAATATCAGAATTCTGTTAAATTGAAAAAGAATGGATATTTGGCAACTAACAATCTGGGGCCTGGGAAAATGGGAAACTACAATTCAGCCAGATTGTTTACAAGATAACACTGGTTACACAGAGGTTACATGTACCGCTATTGGAAAGAGACTTCTTTGGCTTACCAGGCAAAGATTTAGCATATTAAAACTCTGTTTGTTGTTGTCATAAAGAATAAAAAAGTGTTAGCTCAGATAAGGCTCCAGCTTAAATGTAAATATAGCTGTATTGATTTGATCTGAATCGCTACTATGCAAAATTGCCATGCTTATGATTTGAAGCACCTTGTCATTCATTAATATTCAGACTATAGAAAAGAACAGACCAAAAGATTGCTGCTATTTAGAACAGAGTTTAAAAAGGACCTAAATTAAGGCATTTGCTTATTGTTCTTCTCCACCACGGATATTAGGAGTATATTATTGCGGAAAGAACAAGGGCTTTGGAGTGAGTCAGACAAGCCCAACTCCCCCACTTTCTAGCTCTGTGATCTTGGCTCAAGTCATCTCTGCAAGAGCCTCAGTTTCCTCAACTGCAAAATAGAGATAATAATACCTATTTTGCAGAGTTATTGTGGAGATTAGAAGTGTTTGTGACAAACATCTAACACAGTGGATAGCAGAGTAGATAATAAATAATAGCTATTATTATTAGTCTTTAGCTATTCATTCATTTCCTTCTAGTCTGTGGTATGTAGGCAGGTATAACCACAGTGATTCCTGACCCTTTGCATAAATGTTATTAGGTTGCTTCTACAGCAGTTTGACTCCTGTTTACAAAGCCTGTAACTATTTGTGATAAATTCTAGATTCACTGTCATCCCTAAGCCTTAGCTCAAAATGAGCTCACCCCTACCCTCACATCTTTCATCTGTATTTACTGTGTCCAAACCCATCTAACTATTGAGTTTCCTGTGCTATCCACAACCATACTACATATAGAGGTGGAAGGGGTGGGGAGGAGAGAAGGATTTGGGACATGAGCCAATTCAAGTGTGGGTTTGGAAAGGGGGTGGGGTGCTGATAGAGACATGAGATGGTATTATGAAGCAGCAATAGAAAAATAAAGACTGTTTATGGCTCAGTCTGCACTCCAGAATGATAATGCAATAAACTAAATTCCACAGATGTTTTGGAAGCGCTTTATATGAGGGGAATTAGCCAGTCTGTCAGCTCCAATACAAATAACCTCAGAATTCCTCCTTCACATTCCTCAGTGGCTCCTTAGAGGGGAGCTGCCTCTGAAATACATGCATCAGCCTTTCGAGGAGAGGAAAGAGGATCTCTGGGCAGGCCCAGCAGAGTCAGAATTTTGAGCTATAGACTTTGAATAGATAGGCCTTTAAGATGTAGTGTAGAGGTCAGCCAGTTACGGCTCATGCCAGGGTGATTTTATACAGCCCACAAACTGAGAATAGTCTTTTACATTTTTAAAGAATATATATATATTTTCTATATGGCAAAACTGTGTGGCCCACAAAGCCTAAATATTTACTATCTGTCCCTTTACATGTTTACTATCCGGCCCATTACAGATAGAGTTTGCTGGAAGCAGGTGGGTCTCACCAGAGGCTGCAGGACATCAGAACACCTGTTTTGAATCCCAGGTAGGCACTTGTAGAAAAAGAAGCATCAGCATCAACAAAGAATAGATTACTGTTTCTCCTTTCCAAGAGCTCTGGAGACCTGGCAAACCAACCCCATACTGAGGGATTGCTGGGTTGGAAAGAGTGAAGGCTTTTGTTGGGTTTAGAATACAGTATTGCCTTTGTTCTAACTGAGCAGTGGAATGCATCCTTTCATTAACGTTGCTTTCTCAGGCCTTTAGGCTAAGTCCAATTTGTAAATACTGCTGTTGGAATGCTGTATCAAAGGGATACAAGCCTCTGATCCATGTCATGGACCCAGGCATAGAGGAGAATTCGTTTTCTAAATGGAGTAAGTGGGTGAGTGGAGGTGTTTCTTTTTGCTTGCCTATTTCTACTTTCTCCATTACACATTAATGGAAATTAACACCTTATGTCCAGGAAAGCAGATTCCTAACTGTTTCAACTGTCCCTCAAAGAGGCGGGAATTATAGTCCTGAAAGACAAGAACTGCACCTCCAGGTGCAGACCAGGTTCACTTCCCAATACAGCCACCATGACCTAGAAGGGAAAACTCAGAAGGCCATGGCTTTTTGCTTGTATGCATGAATGACTATCATATTTCTGAAATACTTAGATCCAAAGAATTTACAGCATTTAAATTTCTTGCTACCTATTATTTTAATTGTTCAATTTTTTTCCTTGCCACAATACCAGAGAGTGGATACAATTAGTCCCCTTTCTGATGGTAAACCTAGAGCTTTGAGAGGACAAGTACCCTGCCCCCAGATGACCTAGCCAGTCAGAGAAAAAGCCAAGAATGAAAGCCCTGTTCCTATCCTTGGGCATCCTGCCATGATCCTAGGCAAGGGTAGCTTCCAAATGGAGCAGAGATCAAGCCCCTTATCGCTAGTGATCAAATCTGGTTGTTTCTGAAGCTGTATTGTTGTTCTGATGACTGGGTGGATAAGCCTTGAATGACAGGAAAAAATGTATTGAATGGGTGGTTCAGCAGCCTACCTTCTTACAGCACCCTGGCTCCTCGAGAAATTTATATGTTGTGTCATTGCCAATGATTATGAGTCAGCCACAGGCAGGAAGATGATGGAGTCATTGGTACTGTGCATATGGCTACGTGGCTGTTTTCTGTGTACTTCAGCATTCCTACCTGGTGTGTGGTACATTGTTGTCATTCCATACAGTCTGCTGTGTGCATGGCCCCTCAGCAGGCCAGTCTACATCTATTTACATCAGCTGTCCAGCTGTCGGCCTCCCCACACCCGTCTGCCTAATGGGACGAGATGAAATCTGTTAGGGGCTGTCTTTCAGAGATGAGTGGGATATTCACAGAGTTCCAGATACTGTGGTCAAAGTGTAAGTTCCCTAGAACACCAGTCTCTCTCTGGGACTTGGAATAAAGAGGCTTTTGGGAAAAAATTTCCAGGCACTGGACCAGGGGAGGGCTTGCTTTTAGTGTTTTTGTCCTACTGTGTCATGTCTAGGAAAGAAGCTCTGGCCAAGGAAATTTTCAAGGGACTCGATATACCTGGTAAAAACCGTACAAAATCAACTGAGGACCAGTCTAATCTTCCTTTACTTTAAATATCCTCTAAAACCCTCCCAAGTGGTTTTTTTTTTTTTTTTTTTTTTCTTAACAGTGTCAGCACCCACTGCACTAATCTGGGACTTGTGACTGACAAGGCTGAGCTTCTGGAAGGTTGAGTGACAGTCTTCCCTTGATTTTATTCAGATCATTTCACTGCAAGCCAATGTGTGTGTGCAGGGGTGTGTGTGCGTGCGCACGCGCCATCCCAAAACGACGTATTAGGTTTCTTGTCCAGGGCCCACCTAACTCAGGAGAATTCTATAAACAACAGCTCTCATGTGAGGGCCATCTGATCCCTTGGGACTAGGTCCCTTGGGATCCCTATGTCCCTGGACATAAGACAGCTCTGTTCCCTTTCCCCTTCCCTGTCCCTGTTAATAGTGAACTGTTCTCAGTAAGGCTTGCTTCCTCCAGAATCTGACTTAGCATCCTGAAGAAGACTGAGGCCACTCCTATAGCAGGAAGCTGCCCTAGATTTGGGCAGTAACCAGTAGAACTTGATACTGACGCCAGAGTGTAAAAATAAACACCTCCTACAGTGCTGTCTTAATCCATTGGCATCAGAGTTGCTATTATTAACCCGTAGGCCTCATAGGCAGCTGTGATGGGCAGACAACAGCCTGGACAGACCTATCCTGCCAGCTTGGGATCAGACTGTTTCTTTCCTACACCTACTGGGATCTGATCTGGGGTCCCTGGAGAAGCAACGTTAGTCTGGGAGCATGCCCTGCAACAGGTAATACTAGAGATGAATTAGTGTCTTTGGTTTGGGAGAGCCTTAGGTTCCCAGGGCCAGCCTGCCAGTCCAGAGTATAATTGACGCGGGATGACTAATTCAGTCCTAGTGCTGGGAAGGCAAAAAAGGGACATGACTTTTTCCATTTCCTTTGGCTCTTTTGAAGAGATTTTGCCTGCTGGTTCCCTGGATCCAAAGCCTTTATGTTTTCTGGGAAATTGGGAAAGGAGAGAGGAAAGAACTCCATTGGTCCTCTGCCAAAAATATAATAAGAATAGTGACCATAACTGAGCACTTACCTTATATCAGGCACTTTACATACACTATCTATTGAATTCCACTGCAAGCTTTGGAGGGAAAATATCATGACAGTTTTACAAATGAGGAAGCTGACATTTAATGAAGTTGAGTAACTTCCCAAAGTCCACTGCCGGCAAACAGTATGTCAGATTTGAATCCAGACCTGTCTGCACCAAAATCCATGTTCAGAATCATACAGAACCTAGGTTCCTGAATATTCAGGAGCCAAGGCCAGACTCCAGCCACAAGCTTTAAAATTTCTTTGCTTAAGTAAACATCGATTTACTCTTTAGTCCTTTAAGTAAAGCAAAAATCAAATAACTGGTACACAGTAATGGTCTTTGCTGCCACCTGCTAATGAGGTAGTCCCTGTTCTCTTACCAAGCACAGTGAACTGGACATGAAAACTGTCATCTAAAGTTTATTGGAAAATACGTCACCATTGGGAAAAGTTTTGACCCTGAGGAATCTCAGGGACTGTGACCGCTCTGCTGAGAAAAAGCCCAGACTGGAACCTAAGGGAGCCAGGCATAGACAGTTTCTAGTAATCGCACTGAGAGAGGAGTGTGCTTAAATAAAAATATTTCCTTGAAGGGCAGCTAGGCTTTTCTCTTTCTCCTGCCTCCCCCACCCTACCTCCACAACTGGCTTGTGTAATTCAATCTAGATTCTTCTCATACCCTACTTCACTGTGCATATGTGGCCTTTTATTTACTACAGCTTTTGACAGACTGATTGGATAGCAGTTTACCCATGTGCACGCCTCAGTCCAGTGCCGGGGGGAGGGGAAGCAGAAAACACTCTGGCCTTTCTTCCTGGAGCCCTGAAGCCAAAAGGAACAACCAAAGGAAAAGCAAGGGGTTGACCACACTGAACAGTTAAGGAGAAGCATAAGGGCCTTTTCTGTCCCAGCGAATTTGCTCCTGCAGATTCACACTTGAGAGCCACGTCCAAGCACAGCAGCCCACGGGGGGCCTTTCGGCCCCCACCCCTGGTAATTATCTCTGGTCCTGGTTTTCCTGCTCCCTAGCTACACCTACACCTAGGATTAGGAGGCTTTATCTCTCCATCTCTTTATCCTGTGGGCCTTACTCACTGCTGCTTCCTCCATCTTATTTGAAGAACTCAGTCTCTCAAGGTAGGAACTAAATCTTTCCTAATTCCCTGTAGTCTTCTTCTCCCTCCCTAACCTGTTAACCCTAAAAGAGATAGGATTGACAGCAAATTCTCAGTCTCTAGAGACTTTTAACTGGAGCGGTTAGAAGCCAAGCACCTGGGAATATAGATATGTGTGTGTATGTGTTTTATGTATTTATGTGGAAAGGCAGGACGGTGAGAGGGAGGACATCTTCTAGCACCCTGCAGGAGAACCTTCCCTTGGGCTGCAGGTTTTATCCTGACCTGGTTCGTAATTAGAGTTTACAGGGACCTTAGGAGGTCGTCTGATTCAGCCTTCTGCCTAACAGGTACTGGGAGTCGAACTAAGGAAGCAGTCAAATGGTTGACCTAATGGAGAAAGGCATACAGTTGCTGGCTGGGTCAGTGGAAGAGAAGAATTTTTTTTCCCAGGTACAATCCCTTTTGAGCAGAGAGAGACCATGGGACAAAGTTGAGTTTGTTATTAGATTCTTATGGAATAAAGAAAGGCAACCCTTTACAACTCAGTGAGGGTCAGCGGCTTCTGGCTTATTCTTTCCCTGGGTATAGTTCCCAGTGCTGCAGTCTCCATTCATTGAACTGGGGCCTTTGGAGCTTCAGGTGCGGCTGATCCTAAGAGATAAAAGGCTTGGCGCCTACTGGGGATTCCTCCCCTGGATATTCTCTGTTGGTGATTTTTTTTGTTTGTTTTCGTTAAATCCTCACCTGAGGATATGTTTATTGATTTGAGAGAAAGAGAGAGATGTGATAGAAACATCAATCGGTTGCCTATTGCATGCGCCAGGAGTGGAAATCAAATCTGCAACCTAGGTGTGCGCCTTGACCAGGGATTGAACTCACAACCTTTTGATGCACGGGATGATGCTCCACCTAACTGAACCACCTGGCCCGGGCTCTGTCAGAGACTTCGATTACATTAAAGGTGTCTGCATATTTCCGTTTTATAAGGGAGGAGATAGACTTTGGGGGAAAGAAGATACACCCACACCGGGTGGATTTAGGAAAGAGCCCATTCCACTTTAAAGCCAGGCCTCTTCTAGAGTGTTTGTATTTGACCTTTAGGAGTGGCCTTTTAGCTGAACCTTTCTGTAACGTTATTGAGAGGCCAACAGAAAAGCAAGCTCTGTGCTTGGAAAGAGGACTCTGTTTCAGAGAAGCCTGATAAGGGAGCAGCTGGGTGTGTTGGGACAGCCCTTCAGGCTGGGTCTCTCTCAGCACACCCCCAGCGTGCTGCCTGGCCTCATTGGAGTCCAAAATAACAGAACACAGAGCGGCGTTGGTGGTATAGCGGTGAGCATAGCTGCCTTCCAAAATAACAGAACACTAGTTCAAAACAGTGGCCTCTTCAGCTAGGAGCGGCGACACACAACCCGGAGGAAAGACAGATGAACTCCAGGAGGTTAGTTGCCACTCCATTTGTAGGACCAGACTCATGGTGCAACAGCCAGGTGCTCTCAGGCATCTAGCAGCTTGTTTATTCTCTCCTTGCAATTCAGCCCAGTTCATTTCTGCACTCAGAAGTAACTCTGTTATTAGTACAATTAATCGACATCATTTTCCAAACATATTTGATTTGAAAGCCACGAAGAAAAAGAAGAGAGGCCTTCTATCAGTTAATCATTTGTTTCATTCCGCATTTCTCCAACCCCAACAAACCATGCTCAGTCTTGTCTTTGCCCAGAGGTTTTCAGAATTTCTTCCTCTGAGCCGTAGGGTGCCCTGGAGGTGCCTTTGGGGACCCCAAAGTAGAGAGAGTAGAGAGAGAATTAGAATGTATGGGTCTTTAGGTCTCCCCTGCTTCAACCAGAGTTTATCTGTCATGGTGCCATATATGCAGTAGGAGTCCAGTGAGTGCTGTGGCTTGGTGGTATGTTTGATTGATTGACTGATTCCTGAGATGACTTTAATTATTGGCCTTGGGATACTTCTAGATCAGAGAAGAGTATATAATATATCATAGTTTATTTTGATTTGTTATGATTTGAGCACTTCTGAACTTTTCCTGTTGGAATCAATCATGCAGTCTGAGGTGAAAACATAGCTAAAAGGAGTTACCTAACATAGGTGGTTGTTGGTGTAGAGAACACCTGACTAGGTCAACACAAGCAAAAGTACTTCCTGTTGATTTCCAAAGAATGTCCTGAGGTGAAAGGTAAGCCGAGTGATTATTAGGAAAGACTAGGGACAGAGGTCTACTAAAATCACATTGTATGTGGTTTTTTAGTACTACTTGCTTTCACTAAAAATTAACCTGGAACTCTGGTCCTCCCCTTGCTTACTCCGCAGCTAGCTCATGATTTCTTTTCCCCTTTTTGGGAGTAGGGGAGTAGAATCAGAAATGTTTCCTATTTACTACTATGAGTCCTGAAATGCTTTTTTAAAGTTTTTATATATTTATTTATTTTTAGAGAGAAAGAGAGAAATATCAATATGTGGTTGCCTCTCGCGCACCTCCTCCTCGGGGCCTGACCTGCAACCCAGGCACGTGCCCTGACTGGTAGTTGAACCGGCAACTCTTTGGTTCACAGGCCAGTACTCAATCCACTGAGCCACACCAGCCAAGGCTAAAATATATGTTATAGGATTCAGTTTTTTGCAGTAGAAGGGAGTCCCTTAATATCTTGTTCACTGTAATGCAAGTACCAAAAGTCTATATAATTTGATATCCTGCTTTTTAAATTCTCTTTTAAGCCTTTTTTTAATACTAGTAATCATTCATTATAAGCATAATATCTATGGTTCCATTATATTCTATTGCATTACTAGACCATTGTTTAATTATCCATTTTTCTATTGGATATTTAGAATATTTTCAATTTTTTGCCATTGCAAGCAATCCTGTGGTGAACATTATTATGGTAATATGAGGTAAATTTGGATGGAGGGATACAAAGGAAAACCATAGCTATTTCTCTGAGTAAGGGTTGTTAACTCAAATGCTTTGTAAAGTCCAGGCAAATAATGCAAATGAGTAAAGTGAACCAGTGAAGTTGGCTAAGTACAAAAGACCATAAAGAGTGATGGGAACATTTCAAACTGAAGGGTCATCTTATGAGGGTAGCCACTTCTTATGAGGGTAGCCACGTATGAGGGTAGCCACTTCTCAAGTCCAGCTGATTGTTACCATCTAAGAATGAGGGCCTGGTATGGTAAATTCTTCTGATGTTTCAAGCATGACATCCTGAAAATTCAGGGTATTTTTTTAGAAATTTCAAATATTTATGGTGGCATTTTATTGAAGCTACATCAAACCTGTTGACATACAGGATGAGAACGCCAGGCTGTCCACCTGGCAACCTTTGTTGTATGCCTGACTATGAGAATAAACGGTAGGGACATACTGACTGAAGACATCCTTCAATCATCTCTCCATCCTCAGTGTGAAAAAAGGGAGAAGTGGGGACAAAGAATTTATCTCAGCATTGAAGATTTATTTACTAAGCACTTTACTGAGGCTCAGCTTTTTGGTTTTGTTTTCCTTCCTCTCCTTCTTCTCCTCAAATATGCCTTCTCAGCTTAAGCTAACTTTGTAAAAGCTGACTTGGGTTCAGCTAGCCCTGCTGCGCTTGCCATCCAGTAGATTTATCAAACAAACATGGGTGTCGCCCTACTAAGTGCCAAGGTCCTATGCTCAGAATTACTTATCAAAATATGAGACACAGTCTCACACTCCAAGAGTGTGCTGTCTTCAGGAGCTAAATAACAAAATAAAATGGCCAAGGCTTGGTACCAAATGAGCTATATAGACCATTGGACTTGAAGAAGTTCAGAAGAAAGACTTCCACCCTGGCTGGTGTGGCTCAGTGGTGATTGAGCGCCAGCCTGTGAACCGAAAGGTCACTGGTTCAATTCCCAGTCAGGGCACATGCCTGGGTTGCGGACCAGGTCCCTGGTGGGGGACACGTGAGAGGCAACCACATATTCATGTTTCTCTGCCTCCCTTTCTCCCTCCTTTCCCCTCCGTCTAAAACTAAGTAAATAAAATCTAAAAAAAAAGAAGAAGAAAGACTTCCACAATAACAGAATTTGAAATAAATTTGATAAAGAAAGAGAAAGAACTTACGGACATAGACAACAGTGTGGTGATTGTCAGAGGGAGAGGAGTCGGTAAAGGTGGAAGAGAGCATAAGGGGAAGGAATGGCAATGGAAAAAAGACAATAAAAAATAAACTTTAAAAAAAGAAATAAATTTGGCAATGGAACATGGTTGGATAAGTAGGAAGGAACTTTGAGCACCTCATTAAGGAATTTGGATTGTCCTGTAGGCAACTGGGAGCCACTGTAAGCTTTTAGTAATCAGATGATGTATTGAAGGCTGTATTTGGGAAGATAAAGATTGTATCAGTAGATAGGATAGCTGGGAGGAGAGAAACAGAATGAAAGCAAGAAAACTAGTTAGAAGACTATATAACAATTCAGAGGAAAGGCAATATAGGTCTGATTTAGGATGATAGATATTAGTGATGGAAACTTGAAAGGTGATATTACAAAGGTTAAGAACACTGACTTTGGAATCAGACAGATCTGTATCTGAATCCTAGATCAAACATTTGCTGGCTAAGTTACCTTAGGAAGATTATTTAATATCACTGAGCCTCAGATTTCTCATCCGAAAAATAGAGATAATAATAACTTAGCTTGGAGAGTGGCTATATATGGATTATATGAGATAATGTAAGTAAGTGCTTAGCCTAATAGCTGGAATATAGAAAAGCACAATAAATTATTAGATCAATTTCTAAAACATTGGAAGGAAGATTCAGCATGATTTGGTGATTGTCTGAATATGAAGACTCCAGATGACTCGTAACATATTCAGGCATGTGTTACTAGTAATCTAAAGAAAGCTGATTTCAAATAGAAAAATCAATTTTGCTTTAAGATGTGTTGGATTTGAGGTAATAGTAGGAAGTATCTAATAGGCTATTGGAGATTTCATCCGGAAGTTCAGGAAGAATTTAAGATTTGGAAAGCAACAGCGTCAACAATTCTCTGCTTGAAGACTCAGTTCTGAGCCTTGTTGTAAATCTACATTTAAATATGGGCCAGGTATTGTTTTATTAAACAATGAAGAAAGAACTAGAAGTAGAACTAGGAGGCTTGGTATTGGCAGAGCCAAAGGGGAAAAAAAGGTTTCAGTAGGAGAGGATGGCTAAGTGTCAATTTAAATATTATAAGTTCAAGAATTATAACTGCTTCAGACAGTTCAAGTATTACAAGAAGACAGGCTTCTGGTGCTTAAGAAATGGTTAAGGAAAGAGAAGAGTTAACATAGTTTATTCTTTTAAGGATTTTGGTGTTGGAAGAAAACAAATGAAAGGGGGAATTGTCTGAGGTCCCTGGACTGGCACACCAGAGATGGCTAAGATAAAAGACAAAGTGGTTGCACCATTTCAGAATCCTCCCAGCAATGTATGAGGGTTCCAATTACACTGCATCATCATCAACACTTGTTATTGCCTGTCTTTTTTATTTTAGCCAGTCTAGTAAGGTAAAGTGGTATCTCATTTTAGTTTTGATTTGCACTTCCCTAGTAACTAATGATGTTGAGATTCTTTTCATGTGCTCTTGACCATTTGTATGTCTTCTTTGGAGAAATGCCTATTAAAAATCCTTTGCCTGTATTTTAACTGGATCTTATGTCTTTTTGTTGAGTTGTAAGCATTTTTTATATATTCTAGTCAGAAGTCCCTTATCAGATATGTGATTTGCAAAAATTTTCTTCCGTTCTGTGAGTTATCTTTTCACTATCTTCATTGTGTCTTTTGAAGCGCAAAACTTTTCAATTTTTTTGAAGTTCACCTTACCTATTTTTTATTTTGTCACTTGTACTTTTGGTATCATGTCTAAAGATGCATTGCCTAACTCAAGGTCATGAAGAGTTATTCTTTTTTTCCCCTAAACTTTCTTTTAATAGACCTTTTTTTTTTTTTTTTAACATGAACAGCAATGGTCTTCTCTTCCAAGCCTTTGTGTCAGATCTGCCAACCACTCACTCATTTATACTCACGGAACATCTCTTTTCGGACTGCTCTTATTGAACAAGACTGACTGAACCACCTGTATATGCCAAGCACTGTGCTTGGTTTTATGGGAAACATGAAATGAAAATTATACTGAGCTGTGTACTGAATGTTGGGGACACAAAGATGAATGTAACTTGGAATGAGCAGTCTAGAAGAGACATTAAGTCAGATATGCAAAAAGAAAGAGCAATAACCATGTCAAATGAGAAATGATTTACTTAATCCTTAAACCTATCGTGGACTGATGTTAGTTTCTGATGAGGTTTGTGTCAGAATGCGATGAAATGAGAAAAATGACAGTATGCTTTCTTTTATGAAATGATGACAGATGATGTAAGGTGTTTGTTTTTTTTTTAAATGATGCTACTTGGCAATATAAGAAATTGGCAATTCTATATTGATCCCCTGGATTTTGTGGGATTTTTTTCTTTGTAAAATCAACAACCTGCAGCCTTGGGTTCACAAGATAGAGAAATCATTTCTGGTTCTGGGGTGATCAGTGAAGATTTGATGGAGGAGTTTATCTGGGCCTTGTAGCTTTGGATAATTCTGACTGTAGCCAAGTATAACAGGCAGGAGAATCTGAACAAAGGCAGCAGAGTGGAAATGAGCTTATGAAGCAGGTTTGAAGGACTGCATGACGGAGTGTGGGAAGTAAGTTTGGGTAGAGGGGGAATAGAGAACTGAGACAGAGGACCTTGAAAGCCAAAATGAGGAGTTTGATCTTGATTCTCTGGGTTATGGGAGGACCAATGAAAAGGGCAGGAGGAGTGGCATTGAAGAAAGAAGGTGGTTCAGGGAGACGGATCTGGCAGTACTAGGAGGTAAATTGCAGGTGAGAAGACTAGTTAAGAGGTAGTCGAGGTTTATAATGGGACAGTATTTATGTTTGGTTTCTAGCCAAAAAATAATTTGATCTTTCATCAGAAACCCTATAGATCTTGGGCAGTAGTGGCTGGAAAGTAGGTGACAATGTGGTCTATCATGTAGTGAAGTAAGCCAAGCACTGGAAACATGAGAGCTACCACCTGCCATATAAGAAACAGGAAACATTTCGTAAGTAGTGGCTCTCCAGTGCAATGCATGGCTTAGCCTCACAGAAATTTCAGGGACAAAGACCCTGGGCCCAGAGTTCTTAAAATAAGAAGCTAGAACTCCAACCACTTTGTCGTGGACATTGACTTTGCCCTAATCTACAACTGCTTATCCAAACCCCTTTGAGGTCTGTATGAGCTAGGGGAGAAAGAACTACAGTGACACCATTTCTGCTCCTTTTACTTTCCCTGCGAGGATCACTAATGGTTAGTTTTATGATCAGCAGCCTCCCTCTCCTTCCCTTCCTCATTGTTTCCTGTTTTTGTAGGATGCCCCTCAAATAAGTCAAGGCTGAAGATAGGTTTTGGCATTTTAGCCACTTCTGTTCTCTCTACAATTCAGCTCATCTCAGTATAGCATCAGTGGGCATGTGAGTCTAATAGGGAATAGATGAAACAATAAGAAGAAAGAAACTATTTCTTCTGGATCCTGTGTGGTGGTGGCTGCTATGTTCCTGGCCAGTGGATCCAAGCCTTCTTTCTAGGGACTTGAAATCCAAGGGCTTACCTTTGGAGCCCAGATAGTAGTCAACACTGGGAGGAGCCCAGACAAGGCTAGTGCTTAGGGGCCATGCCCAACGTGAGACCATCTCTGTGTTCAAGGGTAGTGGGCAGTGGCATAAAGTGGACAGAAACATGCTGCTACTTACTGTACAATTGGCTCTGGCTGTGGCTTCTCTACTGTTTACTGATTCCCACAAAACTGGCCCAGAACCTGAAGAGGGTGAAGCAGGGACGGGGTAGAGGGTTCTGTAGGTCTACAAGCAGAACAGAATTTTTTTTTTCCTTGCCTAGCCTTCCTTTCTGTAGAAAACAGCCTTCTCATCCCCAGAGACTGCCCAAATGGATTTTGCCTCCCACCCCCCCACCCCCTCACAGACCCAGCTGGATCCTACTCGTCACTATCCAAAAACTGATGCAGAGTCCTGACTGGAGTGGCTTAGTGGCTTGAGCACTGGCCCGTGAACTGAAAGGTTGCCAGTTCGATTCCTCATCAGGGCACATGCCTGGATTGCAGGCCAGGGCCCCAGCCGGGGGCATATGAGAGGCAGCCAATGCTTCTCTTCCTCTCTTTCTCCCTCTCTTCCTCTCTCTCTAAAAACAACAACAAAAACAAACAGTAAATAGCCCTGGCTGGTGTGGCTCAGTGGATTGAGTGCCAGCCTGTGAGTCAAGGGGTCGCCGGTTTGATTTCCAGTCAGGGCGCGTGCCTGGGTTGCAGGCCAGATCAGGTCCCCAGTGTGGGGTGCATGAGGGGCACCCACACATTGGTGTTTCTCTCCCTCTCTTTTTCCCTCCCTTCCCTTCTGTCTAAAACAAATAAATGAAATATTTTTAAAATTAAAAAAAAAAAAACTGACGTAGGTGAGAGGGGAAGATTCTATTCCACATTAGCAGACTCTCTGAAGATCCAGTGATCTGAGCTGGACCCTGTGTTAGGAAGGGGGCCTGTAGCCAACTTGGTCCTAAGGTTCACCATCACCCTGTGTAGAGAAGCCTACCTATGGCACAGTCTCTCTTTTCCTGAGACAGACCCATTCCTCCCAAGAGGCACACCCTGGAAACCTAGTGCGAAGTCGACGTGGGCATCCTTAAAGAGTGAACTTGGTGTTACAGCTGTCCCTGTCGCCTCCCTTGAGGGCCTCAGGAACCCCTTCCCAGTCTGGCGGCTCCACCCAGAGGCCAGTCTGGAATCCTAGTGAAAGGGAAAAGCTGGAAAACAAGAAGTCATTCAGAGTGGGCAAAAAGAGGAGGGAGAGGTTTCTGGCTAAGATCTAAAAGGAGGGGCCTAAGGAAGGAAGGAAACTCTAAGCCTCTGCCCAGACTTTTTTCTGAGACTCTTAAGGACAAGAGAGGAGCTAAGCCCAGTGCTCTCCCTGGCTTCCTTTGCTGCCTTGAGAGCTCTCATCTTCCAGCACTGGCTGCCCTCGGAGCCTGTCTCCTTTCTCCCCTCCCTAGGCGAAGGCCCTCGGGGACTGACAGGGAGGGAGGCTGAGCGGCTGTACTGTGGGCATGCCTGCTCCTTTCCCTTCCCCCTTCCCTTAGCAGCAACGTCACCGCAGCACCAGCGGCAGCAGCGGCAGCAGCAGCAAGGATATTGGGTCTGGGATTGCGCAGCCTCCTTGCATTAGCAACGTTGCCATTGTATTAGCAGAAATCAGATCTTAGGAAATCGACCCAGTGCCCCCTGTGTGGTCCCATGGAACAGTGCCTCAGCTGGAACTGTCAAGGTTGAGCTCGGTCGGAGTGCAAAAGGAACAGAAGCCTTCGGGTTCAGCTCAAAGCCCCATACCGAGGTATGGCTCAGCGGAGCTGGGGGAGGGGCAGGGCACGGACGGCAGGATAACCGATCAGCACATTTGGACGCTGGCTTCTGAGGGTTGGCTTTGTCTTTCCTAAAGATAGAGAGGGAGCATACGAGCAAACATTAAACAAATTCGTCCATGCATATATTTGGTGCAGAGATGGGTAAAAGCAGATCGGCTAATGCCATGTACAAATATATTTATTTTATTGTATTTTATTTTATTATTTTCTTTCTTTTCTGTCAAGAAGGAGAAGAGCCCCTCTATCCTTTCTGGGCATCTCTAATGAAGCTGTTATAGTGCGGGTCAGGGTAGAGAGGATCAAATCTAGAAACAAAGGCTTAATGGGAGGAGACACCCCTAAAGCTACTGTAAGTTTATGATGGAGAACAAGCAGGGATCCGTGCAGCTTTCAAGAGGATGGGCCGAGAAGCATCCAGCCCATCCTTTCCCTCCACATATACATACATGCATATAGGCACACATACCCTCTCCTGGCACTATGGGAGCCACGGGGCTCCAGGTAAAAATGGATGGAGTAAGAAAGAAGGTTGACCAAGAGAGCTCCACAGGATGGGGGGAGGGAGGAGGAGGAAGGCTCTGTAATGCCTAGGGCACCTGACCTGTTATACTCCGTCCTCTTACAGAGACTTAGATTTCTAACAGGAAGATACCTAAGCATAAGCTGATGCTCCTAAATTCATCCTCCTGCTCTCTTCCCTCCAGTCCTGCCCAAGAGAGGACCCTTGCAGTGAAAAAGTTATCGGTCCTACTGAGACTTCTCCTGGGACCTCAGGACAAGGTCAGATTGCTGGAGAACAGCCACTGATTACCACTGTCTCCCCCATCCTCCCTTAGGAGGCCAAGAAAAGAGGTTCTACCGACTGGCAGAAAGACCCTGATGACCAAAGACGGGAAACCTTTCTTCTGGAATTTAGGAACATTTTCCCGCCCAGAGTTGCCATATTGCTGAGCAGATAGGAGTTCCTTAAATTTGCCCTGGCCCCTGTGGCTCAGTTGGTTGGGCATCCCCCTGGAGACCAAAAGTTTGCTGGTTTGATTCCCAGTCAGGACACATTCCTGGGTTGCAGGTCTTTCAGCAGGAAGCAACCAATCAATGTTTTTCTCTCACATTGATGTTTCTCTTCCTCTCTTTCTCCCTCCCTTCCCCTCACTCTGACATCAATAAAGAAAAAAAAAAAATTTAAAGAAAAAAAGCCAAAAGTTAGGATTCCTAGATCCCATCTTAATTCTGTCATTTATTCACTGAGTGATCTTGGGGAAGTCATTTTATTTTTCCGAATGTCAATTTCCTTATTTTTAAAAACGAAAGTGGCTCTGCCAACTTTGGTGAGTAGTGGTGAGGATCAATGAGATGCCATGCATAAGAAATGTACATGTGAAAGTTTGAGGATGGTGGAAGGCATGAATGCAAAAATCTCATGAGATGCCCACAGAACTTCACATCTTAATTGGCTAAACTAGAGTTGTCTGTGGAGAAATGGTTGGCAGGCATTTCCCTTGGCTTTGTGTAGAGCAGGAAAGAATAAGACCCCTGAGGTACAAAAATATAAAATAAAACAAAATCAACCAGTGAAAGACCTTTATACTTAAAATAGGATTTGATACAACCTAAATGAAAAGCTAAAACTATACAGCTTTTAGAAAAAAAAAAAACAGGAAATTTTCTTTATGGTCTTGGGATAGGCAAAGGTTTCTTAGATAAGCAGGATACAGAGAGCTTTAACCTAAAAATTAAAAAAAATAATAAAAGCATTAAGAAAACAAATGGGCAAAGCCATGGGCTGAGAAAAGATATTCTCAGGACATATGTCTGACAAAAGACATATCCAGAATAAATAAAAAACTTCTAAACTGAATTTTTTTTTAATCCTCACTGGAGGATATGCTTATTGATTTTAGAGAGAGAGGAAGGGAGGGAGATAAAGAGAGAAACATCGATGTGAGAGAGGAACATCCATCAGTTACCTCCCTACGTACCCCGACTAGGAATCGAACTGACAACCTATGTATATGCCCTGACTGAGGATCAACCTGCAACCTTTTGGTGTATGAGACGACGCTCCAACCAACTGAGCCACTGAGCCAGGGCTCCTAAACTCAATTAAAAAAAAAAAACAAACAAGTCATATTTTAAATGGGTAAAATAGGAGTCAGCAAATAAACAAGTACTTACTGTGTTCCAAGCACTATGTGTAGGTTCTAGAGACACAGAGCTGACTATGTCACAGTTTTGACCTCAGGGAACTGCACTCTAATCTGGGGGACAGATGGGTAAGCGTAACATTATAATACAGCTGTCGGAGCCCTCCAGCCACATGTTCATCACTACCTTCCACATCCATTTGTTCTTTATCCCTGGTTGAGGGGATGAGCTTTCTATCTAGACTCTGTGTGTCACTATGTTTTCCCATTTGAATGCATGTATGATCCAGTAATAGTTTTGTGTGTCAGAATGATAAATGCTTATGTGTATGTACTTGTGAATGCCTCTTGAAAATGGTGCTTTAAAAGGAGGGGAAAGTATTCATTGAAGATCAGTGATGGCTATAGCCCATAGGTACTTCCAAAATTACTGCTTTATGTACAAGAAAGTTTTCTGTTCTTCTTTTAGTCTAGACCTTGGATTACGGCCTGGATTCTGGGGAAACCTGGTACTATAAGAGGAAGCCCCTCCCCAACCCCTGAACCATGGTATCTGCGGTGTTTAAAGAATAAAACTGTTAATTATGTACATAATGTTATTTATTATATATACATTAAGAAAACACATACAGATAAAACAAAAGAATAAAATTTAAACTAATCCAGAACCACTCGAGAAAAGCACTGTTAACATTTGTTGTATATGCTTTTGAATTTTTTTCCATGTATACCACTACGGTTGAAATATTTGTGCCCCCCAAAATTCTTATGTTAAATCCTAACCCCCAAAGGTAATGATAGAAAGAGGGGAACCTTTGGGAGGTGATTAGGTCATAAGGGCATAACCCTCATGAATGGGATTAATACCCTTGGAAAGCAGGCTCCAGAGAGATCCCTTGCCCCGTACACCCTGTAGGGACACAGCAAGAAGGTGCCAGCTATGCACCAGCAAGAGGGTTTTCCCCAGAATGCAACCATGCTGGCACCCTGATCTTGGACTTTACAACATCCGAAACTGTGTGAAATAAATTTCTGCCTTTTATAAGCCACCCAGTCTGAGGTACTTTGTTACAGCAGCCTGAACTAAGACAGAAATAGACATATTTATTTTTAAAAATGGTGTCATAATGTATGTGCTGTTTGTAATCTTCTATTTTCACTTAATATTTAGCGAACATTTTCCCAAGTCAATAATGATATTAACAACAGTATTTTAATGATGCTCTGTTCTGTACATTTTAAAATTGGTTATTATGGGAAATTTAAAGTGTTTCCAACTGTCTGTTATCTTTGTGGCATATGTATTTGAGCACAAAGTTTTCTTGGTGAAGGAACAGAAGAGACAAGAAGAGTGAAGGGAAAGTTATCGTATGTACCTCAGAGCAAAACTTTCCGGAAATCCACTGTATCTCTCCCTACAAAATCCCACAGCCGAAGGGATTTTGCTGTCCCTCTCTTTTCTCGTCCTCACCTTCTCTCTGCAGATGCCCAGGATCTTCTGCTGCTCAGCATTGATTCCCTTCCTCACTTCTCCTTCTCTCTTCCCATAAACCCTAATCCTTTTTTCCTATTTTAAAAAATGTTTTAAATAACAGCTTTATTAAGATATAAATCACATGCGATAAATTCACCCTTTTATAAAATTGAGATATAATGACATACCATATAATTCCATCGTATGATTTTGATTTTATTCACAGACTTGTGTTACCATCACCACTGTCTGATTTCGGAACATTTGCATTACCCTGGAAGGAACGTCCGAGCCCATTTGCAGTCACTCCCCATCCCTGATCCCAGTCCCTGGCAACCACTCGTCTACATTCTGTTTCTGTTGATTTGCCTATTCTGGACATTCCATGTAAATGGACTCATACAACATCATACAAAGAAGCCTTTTATGACTGGCTTCTTTCACTTACCATTTTGAGGTTCATTCATGTTTTAGCATGTATTAGTACTTCATTCCTTTTATTGCCAAATAATATTCTGTTACATGTATATGCCACATTATGTTTATCCATTTATCAGTTGATGGACATTTGTATTGTTCCCACTTCTTTGGCTGTTGTGCACAATGCTGATATGGATATTTGTATACAAGCTTTTGTGTAAAAATATGTTTTCCTTTCTCTTGGGTATATGCCTAGGAGTAGAATTGCTGGCTCATATGGTAACTTTATGTTGAACATTCTGAGGAGCTGTCGGGTTGTTTTTCCAAAGTAGCGGGCACCATTTCCCATGGCCTCCCGCAATGTTTGAGGGTTCTGATTTCTCCACATCCTCACCAACATTCGTTACAGCCTTTTATCTTAGCTAATGCAAATGGGGGTGAAGTGGTATCTCATTGTGATTTTTATTTCTCTGATGACTGATCATGTTGAGCATCCTTTCATGTGCTTATTGACCATTTGTAGGTCTTCTTTGGAGAAATGTCTATTCAAGTTCTTGCCCAGCTTTTGACTGGGTTATATATCTTTTTATTGTTGAATGTTAAGACTTCTGATCAGAAATCTCTTACCAGATATATGATTTGCAAGTATTTTCTCCCACTCTGTGGGTTGTCTTTTCACTGTCTCTTTTTTAAGTATATTTTATTGATTATGCTATTACAGTTGTCCCATTTTTTTCTCCCCTTTATCCCCCTCTGCCCAGTACCCCTTCCCTCCAGCGTTCCCCTCCACTTAGTTCATGTCCATGCGTTGTACATATAAGTTCTTTGGCTTATCTATTTCCAATACTATTCTTAACCTCCACATGTCTATTTTGCACCTACCAATATATTTCTTATTCCCTATACCTTTTCCCCTATTCCCTCCCCTCCTCCTTCCTGCTGATAACCCTCCATGTGATCTCCATTTCTGTGATTCTGCTCCCGTTCTAGTTGTTTGCTTAGTTTGTTTTCGTTTAGGTTCAGTTGTTGATAATTGTGAGTTTGTTGTCATTTTACTGTTAATGTTACCGAATAATGGACCTGGGGCAGGGGGCGGGGCGGCCAGATACTATTCCCAAAATAACACCCCCCTTCCCCGGGATCCCTCTGCTCTAGGTTCTTTGCTGGCTGCCCTTGAAATTATGGCTCTCAATGGCAGATTTTGGTGAAAAGGAAAGGAACTGTTTTTTCAGAAGTTATACAGTTTTGAATAATGGCTAAATGTCACTGTTAAAATCTCAAAATCCCTTTAAAAACACCCACCAACACACACAGTCCTGCTTTTCCCCACCTTTTGCCCAGTCAGGCCAGTCAGGGGCACCGTCCTTCAGAAGAAAAAGAACAGAAGTCCAGGGCTCGGCTGGGCAGGCCTCCCATGGTTCCCAGCACCATCAGCGGTGTAGCCACAATCTCCAGTTCTTGATCCAAACCACGTGGCACCTTCTCATGGCCCATTATCAAGAGTCATTTCTCCCCATTTCTTCCCACATGGTCTTTGCATTGTTTCCCCCTGTCTGTCTCCCATTGTCTCTCTCCAGACCCTGTCTCCCCTTTCCAGTTATATCCTGCATTAAAATGTATGCAAACCTTCCTGGTTAGCCTTGTTGAGATGCAAAATAACTGTCTTTTCATATGAGATCTGAAGCTATCCTGCTGTTTTTATTGATACACAAAGTAACTCTCAGTGGCCCTGCTCCAGGTCTCCCATCCCCCATGGCAGCCTGCCTTGGTTGGAGTGGGGGAATAGCTTATTTTTTTTGGACACCCCAAGTTCTGGACCCTGTTACAAATCCCCCTTTTGAAGGGAGCCTCACTGTGCCCCATTCCATTCATAGTTTTGATCTTTTTCTTACATAAGTCCCTTTAACATTTCATATAATTAGGGCTTGGTGATGAACTCCTTTAACTTTACCTTATCTGGGAAGCACTTTTATCTGCTCTTCCATCCTAAATGATAGCTTTGCTGGCTAGAGTAATCTTGGATGTAGGTCCTAGCCTTTCATGACTTAGAATACTTCTTTCCAGCCTCTTCTTGCCTGTAAGGTTTCTTTTGAGAAATCAGCTGATAGTCGTATGGGAACTCCTTTGTAGGTAACTATCTCCCTTTCTCTTGATGCTTTTAAGATTATCTCTTTATCCTTAATCTTGGGTAATTTAATTATTATGTGTCTTAGTGTGTTCCTTCTTAGATCCAACTTCTTTGTGATTCTCTGAGCTTCCTGGACTTGCATGTCTATTTCCTCTGCCAGATTGGGGAAGTTCTCCGTTATATTTTCAAATAAGTTTTCAATTTCTTGTTCTTCCTCTTCTCCTTTTGACACCCCTATGATTTGGATGTTGGAACATTTAAAGATGTCCCAGAGGTTCCTAAGCCTTTCCTCATTTTTTTTGAATTCTTGTTTCTTCATTCTATTCCAGTTGAATGTTCATTTCTTCCTTTTGTTCCAAATCATTTATTTGAGTCCCAGTTTCCTTCCCCTCACTGTTAGTTCCCTGTGTATTTTTCTTTATTTCACTTTGCGTAACCTTCACTTCCTCCTCTATTTTGCGACCATACTCAAACATTTCTGTGAACATCCTGATTACCAGTGTTTTGAACTTTGCATCCGATAGGTTGGCTATTTCTTCATTACTTAGTTCTTTTTCTGGAGTTTTGATCTGTTCTTTCGTTTGGGCCATATTTCTTTGTCATGGAGCACCTGTTACGTTGTAAGGGGTGGAACCTTAGGTATTTGCCATGGAGGGGCAATCCACTTTGCTGCATTGTAGTGCTGTATGTTGGGGAGGGGTCAGAGAGGGAACTATGCTGCTTTCTCAGCTCTTGCCCAGCTTTCAGTCACTTCTCCTGCTAACCCACAAGCAAATTTCACCCTTCTAGTGCTGATTCCTCGGTGGGTAGGTTTGTATACATTCTAGGACCCCATGGCTCACTTCAATGGACTTTCCTGTGAGACTGGCATTTTCTCCCACCACCGCAACCCCCACAGTGTTTGCAGACAGAGGTTTTGTACTTTTCTTTTCCCCGCGCTGGAACCCTGGGTTGTGCAGTCTGTCTCACTCCCAAGTTGTTCCTCCTGGTTTATCTGCACAGGAATGTGAGAGAGCCCAGTCCACCAGCCACCACCTTGCCGTTCATCCTCTCCACCCCAGCTGCCTGTCTCTGCCCCTCCTACCAGTCTGGATAAATGCTTCTTCTTTAACTCCTTGGTTGTCGGACTTCCATACATGACAGGTATGGCAGTTCTGGTTGTTTTTTGTTTTTAAATGGGTTGTTATCCTTTTTTTTGGTTGTGCGAGGAAGCAGAGCCTATATACCTATGCCTCCATCTTGGCTGTCTTTTCATTTTCTTTATGGTATCCTTTGAGGCACAAAGGTTTTTAATTTTTACAAAGTTCACCTTACCTTCCCTGGCAGGTGTGAGTGGCTCAGTTGGTTAGAGCACTGTCCCATAAACTGAAAGGTTGCAGGTTTGTTACCACAGTCAAGGCACCTACCTAGGTTTTGGTTTCAGCCCCAGGTTGGGCATGTACAGGAAGCATCCAATCATGTTTCTCTCTCACATCGATGTTCCTCTCTCTATTACCCATCTCCTTTCCTGTCTCTCTCTAAAAAGCAATTAAAAATGTCCTTGGGTGAGGATTTTAAAGAAGTCCATCTTACCTTACCTATATTCTCATTTGTCACTTGTGTTTTTGGTGTCATGTCTAAGAATCCATCACCTAATCCAAGATAGCAAAGATTTATTCCCCTGTTTTCTTCTATAATTCTTAATATTATAGCTCAGTTTAGCCTCTCTAGTTTCTGCATCTCTCTGTATCTACTCATTACCCCAATCAGCATGCAAAGGCTTGGAATTCCAACAAAGGAGCCTTCCTCTCAGAAAAGAAAGGAAGAAGAAAAGTGGTTAACACTTGCTTTTTAATTTTAATGTAATTTAACTTAACACATATAGTTATATTTTACTTTATTTTTTTAAAGACTTTATTTACTTATTTTTAAAGTAAAATAAAGTTTTAGGAGAAGGGAGGGAGAAAAAGAGGGAGAGAAACATTGATCAGTTGCCTCTGCATGCCCTGAACTGGAGACCTGGCCCGCAACCCAGACATGTGTCCTGACCAGGAATTGAATTAGCAAACTTGTGGTTTGTGGGATGATGCTCCACCATTCAGGGCACATAGTTGTATTTTAATATTGTGTCCCTCACACATTATTTGTTAGCTCTTTGAATTTTTTATTTTATGAATTACCAGTTCATGTCCTTGAATATGAAATGAACTTGGCTATGTCTTTCTTGTACTCCACATGAAGAGCTGTGATCCTATGATCTAAATGAGTTAATTTTTTTTAATTGGTCGTATTAACAGTTCAACTAAGTGATGGAGAACTTAGGCAATGGGGGATTCAGACGCATAGTGGATGAAAGGAAAATGACAGGAATAAAAAGGGAAGGAAGAGAAATGGATGAATTAGGAAAAACTGGATATGAGGAGTCTGAGCAAGTGAAGACTGTTAGAAAGTAGCACAGGAGACTAGAACTTGAGGAGGCCATTCTGTCATAGTCCAGTCAAGAGACCAGAGAAGCTCAGGATGGGCTCTGTGAAATTCGAGCCAGGAGATCTTGACCTTTACCTTAGCCTATCAGAGGTAAAACTGGAAGAGAAGACTTTCTAGAGTACCCCTGTAGTGAATGTTCTAGGCTAAAACTGCACAGAATTTGCATACTTCAGAAGATCTGTACCTCAAGCTAAACAAATATCAAGAATGTATTATCCCTCTTACATTTGTCAGGCCTTATGTGATGTTGTGCTAGAGTGACAGAAAGGAAGTAAAAATTGACCCCACCTCCACTGAGAAGGAAGAGGTTGGCATCAGCCACACTTGCAGTCACTCTAATGCCCACCTCGGTCTCTGCATTCAAGATGCTTCAATACAGCAGTAGACAGAGTGAGGATCCTTAGCCCACAGTCATCAGAGAGGGACAAGTATTCTGGGGCTTAGAGGAGGAGGAGTCTGAGATGACAGAGAGGTCAAATGATATAGTATACTTAAAAAGGTTTTTCTTGCAAAATTATAGCTTATTGTTATGAGGTCATGATATAGAATTTGTGATTTTCTCCTCATCTGTAAGCTTCTGTGCTGAGCTGTGTCCAAGGCACCTCTGTATCCCCTCAGTGCCTAGCACCATATCGCACAGCCCAGAGTTCTCTTAATTATGTCATTATTCATGCTTTTTTTGTACTCAGGATTAGTCACTATTTATTGCTAAGAACGGTGTCCTTGAAAGAGAAGAAAAGCTGCCTCTGAGATCTCCAAATCTTCATATGTGGCATTAAAAAGGGCCTAGGCCCTGGCCGTGTGGCTCAGTTGGTTAGAGCATCATCCTGTCCAGGGGTGTCCAACCTTTTGGCATCTCTGGGCCACACTGGAAGAAGAAGAGTTGTCTTGGGCCACACATTACATTGTGACACGTAATCACCAAAAAAATCTCATCACGTTTTAAGTAAATTTATGATTTCGAGTTGGGCCACATTCATAGCCATCCTGAGCTGCATGAAGCCTGTGAGGCACAAGTTGGACACCTCTGCCACCAAAAGGTTGCAGGTACAATTTGCAGCCAGAGCACATACGGGAGGCAACTGATAGATGTTTTTCTCTCACATTTATGCTTCTCTCTCTCTTTCTCTCCCCCTCTCCCTTCCCCTCTCTCTAAAATCAATAAACATATCCTTGGGTAAGAATTTTAAAAAGCAGGGTAGGGCCTGGCCTTTTGTCACAGTTGGATGCATGGCAAACTTAAAATGAAGGGGGAACTCAAGAGCTGGACTAGTGTGATGCAGAAAGTGTGTTGGGAGACCCGTGCCTTATTGGGCTGTGTTATCAACTCCATCTTGACTCCGAGTCTTTTCTCCTCTTGGGCTCTTCTCCATCTGAAAATTGTATGAGGAAGGGCATATCCCAGACTTCCAGGGAAGTGACATTAGCTTCCCTTTCTTTCCCTCTCTCTAGGTGCCAAGCTCTCCTGATGAAATGTGTTCTGCCCCACTGGGCTCCGGGGGCAGTGTCTGGTGCTGTTGATGCCCTTGTTCGAACTTTCCAGAATGGATAGTCCCCCAAAGCTGACTGGAGAGACCCTCATCGTTCACCACATCCCCCTGGTGCACTGCCAAGTCCCCGACAGGCAGTGCTGTGGAGGGGCAAGTGGAGGTAGTGGGAGCACAAGACCCAATCCTTTCTGCCCACCCGAGCTGGGCATAACCCAACCTGATCAAGACCTAGGACAAGCTGACTCCCTGCTATACAGCGGTCTCCATTCTGCTCCAGGGGTATCTGCGCGGTCCGCAGACAGCAACACCAAGAGTAGGGGTCTGGATGGAAGAGGCCCCGGGGCTCCTAAACGACATAATCCCTTCTTGTTGCAGGAGGGTGTGGCCGAGCCAGGACTTGGTGACTTACAGGATGACAGCACTGGTGATAGTGCCGCCCAGCAGTCCTTCCATCTGCATGGAGCTGGCCAGCCCTCCTTCCATCTATCCTCTTTCCCGCTGCCACCACCTGGCCACAGAGTGGGCAGGCCATGGGGAGCAGCACGGAGTCGGGCTGGAGTGGTGGAGGGGCAGGAACAGGAGCCGGTGACCACCATGGATACCCAGCAGTGCAGCACTAACCACTGCTGCCAGCCAGAGCTGGACACAGAGACCATGGAGCTGGATGAGTGTGGGGGGCCTGGTGGGAGTGGCAGTGGAGGTGGAGCCAGTGATACCTCTGGCTTTTCCTTTGACCAGGAATGGAAGCTCAGTTCAGACGAATCCCCACGGAACCCAGGATGCTCAGGCTCCGGGCCCCAGCACTGCCGCTGCAGTAGCACGTCTAGTCAGTCTGAGGCGGCTGACCAGTCCATGGGCTATGTGAGTGACTCCTCCTGCAACAGCTCAGATGGTGTGCTGGTCACCTTCAGCACCCTCTACAACAAGATGCATGGCAACTCCCGTGCCAATCTCAACTCTGCGCCACAGTCTTGCAGCGACTCTTCCTTCTGCAGCCACTCAGACCCTGGCGCCTTCTACCTGGACCTTCAACCCTCCCCGGCTGAGTCTAAGATGTCTTGCGAGTCCCACCACCCTGATAGTGGAGGAAGAGACGGGGGCTATGGTTGTCCTCATGCCTCATCTCCTGAGCTCGATGCCAACTGCAACTCCTACCGCCCACACTGTGAGCCCTGCCCAGCTGTGGCTGACCTCACAGCCTGTTTCCAGAGCCAGGCCCGTCTTGTTGTGGCCACACAGAATTACTATAAACTTGTCACCTGTGACCTGTCCTCCCAATCATCCCCAAGCCCTGCTGGTTCTTCCATCACCAGCTGCTCTGAGGAACACACCAAGATAAGTCCTGTACCTGGCTCTGGCCCAGACCCTGGCCCCAGTCAGCCCTCTGAGTATTATCTATTCCAGAAGCCGGAAGTCCAGCCAGAGAAACAGGAAGTAGTGGGTTCCTCTGTGGAAGCTGCAGCTCCTGTGGGCCCCACTGTGATTGAGGGGCAAGTGTATACTAATACTTCACCCCCCAACCTTAGCACTGGACGTCAGCGCTCCAGAAGCTATGACCGCAGCCTGGAGCGCAGCCCTCCTGCCCGCCTGGGCTCACTGGAACGCATGCTGAGTTGCCCGGTGCGCCTGAGTGAGGGCCCCACAGCTCTGGCTGGGCCTAGCTCCCCACCTAGGCGGGTCACCTCCTTTGCTGAGCTCGCCAAGGGACGGAAGAAAGCTGCAGGCTCTGGCTCCCCCCCACTTCGAGTGAGCGTTGGGGATTCTTCCCAGGAGTTCTCACCCATTCAAGAAGCCCAGCAAGATAGGGTGGGCTCACTGGATGAGGGTGCTCACTGTAGCCATAGCCTACCACCCATGCCCTTGGGGCCAGACATGGACTTAGTTGGCCCAGAGTCCTGGTCCACCCAGGTTTGTCAGGGCCCCCAGTCCAGTGAAATGTCACCTGCTGTCCTAAGAGCTCCTGGGCAAGGCCCCCTGTTGCAGCTGATGGATCCAGGGCCAGCTCTCCCAGGGAGTCCAGCCAACAGCCATACCCAGAGGGATGCGAGAGCGAGAGCTGACGGTAAGGAACCTCAAGGCTAGAGAATGTCAGAATATATGCATGGCCTCCTCAGTGATAGGGCCCTGTCAACCGCCTCATCCGTGCCACTAGAGGTTCCTCAGCCTATATCAATCGTCCTTCCAGTCCAGGTCATGTCCTACAGCTGTAAGAGGGAGAAGGAGGTTAGAGGATTTAAAAAAATGCACTGAGGAGATAAAATCAACAGGACTTACAGACTGATGTATCTTTAAAGGAGTCAGAAGACTGGGATTCTAAGCCTGGATAACTGGAAAGATGATGATACATGATTAGGGACTATAAACACAGTTTGATTTACTGGAAAAGGGACGAGGCATGAGTTTAGTTTTGACTAAATTTGGAATTTGCAGTGCTTAAGGGGTTTATCTCAGAGCCAAGGGATGTGTCCAACAGGCAAACCACACTGGGCATCAGTGAAGTTCCTTCTGTGACCAGTGTTTGTGGCCACTCTTCAAAGAGCCTGGGACCTGACACTTGACCTTTAGACCACTGAGGCCCGCTCTTTCCCTATTTTTTTTTTAATAATATTTAAGTAATGATTTTACAAAGGCTCTATGGTAAGTGGGTGCTGGTGATAGAAAGATGAGAGGGACAATCTCTGCCCTCAAGGAATTCCGACCGAGGATGGAAACAGGAAATTAAAATGCAGTGAACGGTACTGGTCTGTGAAAGGGAGGGCTATCTACATCAGAAGGAAATGTCAAGAGAAAGGCTGCTCAGACAGTTTACATTCAGGCATAGTCTAGAAAGACAATAAGGAATTGGCTTTGTGGAGACTTGTAAGAACATTCTAGGCTCATAGAATAGTCTATAAAAACCACAAAGGCACAAAATAAGTTGATAGTGTCCAGAAACTACAAATAATTGGATATAGCCATAGTGGAATGTGGATGGAACTACTGAAGGATTTTAATCAGGGAAGTGACTTTTTTGTTTGTTTATAACAGCCTGTTCTGGTTTGCATATTAGAAAGATTCCTGGTTGTTTGAGTAGAAGGTAGATGGGAGAGGACTCCTGGAGGTCAGGAGACCACCAGGATGGGAGAGTCATCAGAATGAAAGTGGTAGTTGAAGCTATGAATGGATGAGAGCATCCAGGGAGAATGTGTGGAGCTATAATGGGAACAAGGACAGAGCCCTGGGGATGTCATGATTTAAGGGTGAGCAGAGCAACCCTCAAAGGAGACTAAGAAGAATTAGGCAGGAAAATAGAAGGAAAACCAGGAGAGAGTGAAGTCACAGAATCAAAGGAGGAGAAAGTTTAAAAAAAAGCGTTAGGTTCAACCAAATGAGTTCTGAAGAGAAATCACTAAGAGTAAGGCTGATAATCTTAAAAGCTGAAGACAGAAGCCAGATCTCAGAGGGTATGGAAGGAAGGGGGAGATAAAGCAGGGAAAAGGGAGATAAAGGGGAATGTGCTGTAGCCTTCGGTTGGGTCTCTTGGCTTATTAAAGGAAAGGAGTTTAAAAACCATAAGTAATGTTATCTCTGCCATTAGGGAGACAGTCTGGCAAAAGATTTCACACTCCTAAACATACACAGGGGAGCTGTCTTGGGGAAAGGGAGAGAAAGGGGGCCTTCAGCAAAGAAGGAGGTCAGGAACAGTGGGGTCCTCTAGAACCCACTCCCATTTTAGACTGCAGTGTCTAGTGGGTGTATCTGGGTACAGGGGATCCTGTGGCTGGCATTCTAAGGGCAAGAACAATCCTGGTCAGAGGTAGGAGGAGAGGCATTAAAAGTTTTTTCTATCAGGTAAGACTCTATATCGAGATGGTACCCTGTTCCGGAAGTCTCCAGTGACCTACCACAGGGCACTTCTCTTGATTCTGTTTTTTTTAAAAAAAGGTTTTTTAATCAAAAAGTGAGTGACAATTCGATGAATTCTTGAATGACAAAAGTAGCTGAGCCCTGGCTGGTGTGGCTCAGTGGACTGAGTGCAGACCTGCAAACCAAAAGGTCACTGGTTCAATTCCTAATCAGGGCACATGCTTGGGTTGAGGGTTAGGTCCCCAGTTGGGGGTGTGCAAGATTCAACGGATATCTCTTGCATTATTGGATGTTTCTCTCCTTCTCTTTCTCCCTCCCTTCCTCTCTCTCTAAACATAAATAAATAAAATATTTAAGGAGAAAAAGAAGCAGCTGAGATCTTTTAGATAGCAGAATCCAGATTCGGAAGGATCTTACCAAATCTGGAAGGAACTAATAAAGCAGGAACCAATGTAAAGTTTGATGTATGAGCTCTACGTGAGTTATTTGGGATATTGCATTGATTGCAAACTCAGAATGAGTCAGCAGTTCTAAAGGGCTGTTTCAAAAAGTTAAAATGACTGGATTTATTCACAGACTTCAGAAGAGAGGAGCTGATAGCCACCCCCGGCCCCCAACCAGTTAGCGCTCGCCTGGAAGTTCCGGGCCCTCCATTTTAAGAAGAAAAGCGGGGACTTGGGCTGTATCACCTACAAGAGAGCAGCCTTGGGTGAATGTGGTCTCTGTCTCCAAGTTTCTTAAGGACTGTCACATAGACAAGCGAGTAAACTTGCTCTATGTGTTCCCTGAGGGTAGAGCTGAGACCCACTGCCCACAGTAGCCCCCCTACCCCCTCCCTCATCCTCAAACCCTATCCCTGGGAACTTAGCAGGGGGAATTTTTAAAACAGTAGGAATAAACAGTCTAATTCAAACATACTTTGTACAGGAGGTGTAAGTAATAAAGCTAGGGTTGGGAGAACCTAATCTGATAACCAGGGTCAGCTCAGCCTTGAAATTTGATATTTAAATAAGTGGAAAAGAAGACATTCCCAGCAGGAAAAACAATGTGCTTAAAGATGGGACTGGGGTAGGGTGCGTGGTGTTAATGAGGACGCTCATGTGGGAGTTTGAGCGGAGAGGGGACTACTCTGTAGCCAGTGTGGACACCTGCCTGCCTGACACGATTCGCCTTTATTCTGTGGGCAGTAGTGGCCACAGGGGATTGGTATTTTGGGAAGCAAGCTGACAGATTTTGGATGCAGTGAGGCCAGCCTTAACCAAAGGTTCGGCGGGGATTCATTCACTTAACAAATCTTTATTCAGTACCTACTTTGTACCAGGCTGTGTTCTCGGCACTGGAGATACAGCAATGAACAGTTTTTGAAACCTCAGTTTTTGGAGCCCTTACAAGAGGTAATAGACAATAAACAAATAAGATCATTTCTGATAGTGAAAAATGCTAAAAAAAAAAAAAATTCCAACAGGGTAATGAGATAGAGTGTGACTTGCCAGAGGGGCTGGGGTGGTCAGAGAAGGTCTTACTGAGGAGGTGGTGTTTGAGCTGATGCCTGAATGAAGAGGAAATTTCAGTCAGAAAGAAGAGCAGGTGCAAAAGGCCCCCACTGTGTTAATGAACTTGGCATGTTAAGGACTGAAGGAAGTATGGCTAGAGCATAGTGAGCAAGGGAGAATGACAAAGGTTACTCTCTAAGTGCTGACCGGGGATGACAGGTGGGTGTTGAAAATGTCCCCCGGGGACGATTCTGAAACCCCTCCCTAATAGGGCTGTGGTCACCATCTCCTTAAGACTCACTGAAGTAAATTAATGGGAAAAGATGACGGATAGTGAACCTCAGACTGATACCATTTCATGTGTAGTGCAATGTGGTAAAAAGAACATTGTGTGGCTCAGTGGATTGAGCGCCTCTCCTGTGAATCAAAGGGTCACCGGTTTGATTCCCAGTCAGGGCACATGCCTGGGTTGTGGACCAAGTCCCCAGTAGGGGGTGCTTCAGAGGCAACCACATATTGATGTTTCTCTCCCTCTCTTTCTCCCTCCCTTACCCTCTCTAAGATTAAATAAATAAAATCTTTAAACAACAACAACAAACATTAGCCCCAAAGTCAGACTCTGGCTTAGACAGTTCTGCCACTTCCTAGTTGTGTGACCTTGGGCAAATGACTTATTCTCTCTGAATTTCCAGTATTCTCCTCCGGCAAGTAAGGATGTAATTCCTGCCTCACAGAGCTGTTGAGCCAGATTTGTGCTAGTGAGCCACACCCAGGGTTTTAGGCTGTGTGGCTGCTTATAGCACCACCTTGCGTTCATTCAGATACTTACAGTGTGCGCTGCGTTTTATTAATAGGTGCTTTATTAGAAGCACAACCCACACAACGGAGACAAAGTGACCTAGAGTTTTGTGTTTAGTTCTGAGCCCCATGTTTTGCGGGACACTGACCTGAAGACTGTCTGAAAGAATAGGAGAGGACCACTCCTGGGGAACACGCGCATGTGTAGAGGGAGCAGATGTGGACTCTGAGACTGCAGTGCCTGGATCATGAAAGAGTGGGATGGGGTGAATGGGAGGCAGGAGGCTGACTCTGGCTGTACGTAAAGAAATATTTAGTACAGTAGGATGTGCTCAAGGATGAAATGTACCTGCTTGGTTGGAGAAAGGGGACGATGAGTGAAAGCTTGAAGTAAACACCTTGACCCAGAAAAATCTGTGACCCTAAGTCTTCAGGCCTTAGAAACAGAAAAATGGTGGTTCTGCCACCAACAGAAATGGAAGTCATCAGGAGGGAGGTGACAGATGAGCTATTTGCAAATAGCAAATTTTATATGAAGGCAAAACCCTGAAGCAGAATGATCTAAAGAGCAAAAGGAAGACCAGGGCTAAAGCTGTGGGTTGAGGAGTCATCTGTATGAATGTCTGAACTTGAATAATGCAGGGCCTTAAGATACAGCCACCTTTGAAGTCAAGAAAATTAAGGATGGGTAAACAGCCAAGAATACAGGACAGTTCAGTATCATAAAAACAATAGAAAAAGTTTTATAAAAGAACAGCGCCATCTTCCACAGGCTTGGACTACCACCACCCCGTCCAATTCCCACAGCCCAGGTCCTGCCCGTCTCTCCCCCTTTCCCAGTAAGCACCATCTCCTGTCCGCTTCTGCGTTTCCTTTCATCTGGTTTCAGTGTCTGTCCATCTGAGTCCTTTTCCATCCCTGTTGGTACAGGAGGTGGTGCTGAGAGCCGACCAGTCCTTCGCTACAGCAAGGAGCAGAGGCCAACAACGCTGCCCATCCAGCCCTTCGTGTTCCAGCACCACTTCCCCAAGCAGTTGTCCAAGGCCCGGGCCCTCCACAGCCTTTCCCAGCTCTACAGCCTCTCGGGCTGCAGCCGTGCACAGCAGCCTGCCCCACTGGCTGTCCCCGCTGCTCAAGTCCCTGCTGCAGCTCCTTCAGGGGAGTCACAAGCATCCACCAACAGAGGTGCCAGGAAAGCTGGGCCTGAGCCAGAAACCTCGCGACCGTCACCCCTGGGCAGCTACTCCCCTATCCGTAGTGCTGGCCCCTTTGGGCTCAGCACCGACTCTTCTGCCTCCACTTCGTGCTCCCCTCCCCCTGAGCAGGGCACAGCCACAAAAAGCCCACCCCCATGGAGTCTCTCCTGTCCTGCTGTCCAGCCTGCCACCTCCCAGCAGCCACAGAAGGAGGATCAGAAGATACTGACCTTGGCTGAGTACCGACTCCATGAAACAGGAAGCTTGCCTCCTCTGGGCTCCTGGAGATCAAGCCTCAGTCGAGCAGAGAGCCTGGCCCGGGGAGGTGGTGAAGGCAACATGGCCTCCAGGCCTGGTAATGGTATGAGCTTCACAGCCTGCCCCTGAACACTTTGGCCCCCGTCCCCCTGCCTTTGAATTGTTTCTTATACTCCAGCCTGGGGTCAGAGTCAAAATGGTTGCAGCATCTGTGGATAATATGCGCTCACTCCTAAATCTCATGTTTTATATGGGCCCACTGGGTGGATATGACATGCTGTCTCCTGGTAATTCTTGCCTGTCTCTTCCACTAATCTCTTCTGCTTTCAGCCAACCACCTATCCCCTCAAGCACTCAAGTGGCGGGAATACAGGAGGAAGAACCCACTAGGGCCACCTGGTTTGTCGGGGAGCCTAGACCGAAGGCCACAGGACGCTCGGCTGGCCCGAAGGAACCCCATCTTTGAGTTCCCTGGCTCCCTCAGTGCTGCTGGCCACCTGAACTGCCGGCTCAATGGTGTGTGGTCCAAGTCCCCGGTACTCCCAGGACAGGCTCTGCCGTAGCAGGGAAGGGCTAGAGAAGGGGCCAGTCTCAAAGGAAAATGCCTCAGAGGGTAGAAGACACAGAATTGAGCTGCAACTCTTAGAAAGAAAGTTGCTTGGGACTGATGTTTCTCTCTTCTTTCCAGGTCAAATAGTTAAGCCATTACCACTGACCTGCCCTGACTTCCAAGATCCTTTTTCCTTGACTGAGAAACCGCCAGCTGAGTTTTGTCTGTCCCCAGATGGCAACTCAGAAGCCATTTCCATTGACCTGCTTCAGAAAAAAGGTGGATATTACCCCCAGCTCAGGCCGGGAATGTTGTTGTCACTCCCTATTTGTGCCTATCGCCCTGCTATCTGGCCTCCAGAATATTTCCCTGTCTTAGAGTTCCAAGTGCCAAGAAGGAATTAGAGGGCACAGACATGGAGGCGAGAAGTCTGTGTACTGTGTACTGTGAGTATGTGCAAGTGAGCAGGGTCATTTATCAGAGGCTTTGGAGTCAGACTTTAGTCTCCTCCCTCCGGGAGCTAAGTATGGTGAGGGAGACTGCATGTCATAAATAAATGCCCAGATGCTCCGATGGGGGAAATTCAATTGCTACAGGGCCTAGAAGCTTGGGTAAACATGACGGTAACTTCTAGTAAGATCGACTGGCAAGGAATCACTCTGTTTAGCAAATGAGAGACCATGAGAGAGCAGTTTCGGTGAGATGATGGGAAAATATTGGGCATAATTATGGACTGAGGGAGAAGGAGCCTACTAAAAGGAAGAAAGATGAAGCTAAAACCCCCCTGGTAATTCTTGAGCTTAGGGAGAGGAAAGAACCTTGGGCAAGACGGGGAAGAGCCACCTTCCTCCAAAATGGAAGGGGAGCTCGAGGGAACGGGTAGGAGGGAGGGAGCAGAGAATATACTTATGTCTTCTGAACGGAGAGGAAAGTTGAAGGAATTCATGGCCAGTGGCCCCTGCTCTCTGTGTGAAGTAGAACCAAGGGCTTGAGAAGAGGGGTAAAGATTTGGCATGGCAGCTTGAAAGCCTATCTGAGGGTGCCACAAGGCACACTTCAGAGAAGTGCCCTTGTCAGTCACTGGTGTGAGTGGCCCTGGCCTTTAGCCAGTAGCCTGGAGTCTCAGAGTGGAGAAGACAAATAGATTGATCCAGGAGTAAGAGCGGACAGAAGTTGGGACTTTGAGGGTCTCAACAATGGAATCATTGAAGTAGTTCCAGGCTGGGAGGTGAAAATGGGCTTGAGAGCTGGGCAAACTTCGGCAGGGGCCGGGGCCTGGTACCGATGAGACCCACGTGCAGGGACAGAAAGAGAGTGTGTATGTATGGAAGCCATTGCCTCTCCCACCGAGGACTGAGTCCCAGCTGGGTTGCCCAGAGACTTGCTCAAGGACCTGTTACATCAAATTCTTGCTTCCAGGCCTGGTGAAAGCTGTTAACACTGCGGTAGACCTCATTGTGGCCCATTTTGGCACAAGCCGGGATCCTGGGGTGAAGGTAGGAAAGAAACTGTAGAGGTCTGAGTTGTGCCCTGCCAACCCTCACCTTCCCTGTGCTGCCACCTTCCCTTGCTCTCCTGCATCTAGAACCTAGAGTTGATACCTAGGGATGGGGATCACAAGAGAAGCACCATGAGGGCTAAGAGGGTCAAAGAGGACCAGGGTTGGACTTAAGATGATTCCCTGTACTTCCCTACTGCATCCACAGGCAAAGCTGGGGAACAGCTCTGTTAGCCCCAATGTAGGCCATCTGGTTCTGAAGTACTTGTGCCCTGCGGTGCGGGCCGTGCTGGAGGATGGGCTCAAGGCCTTTGTGCTAGACGTCATCATCGGGCAACGTAAGAACATGCCGTGGAGTGTGGTTGAGGCTTCTACACAACTAGGTAAGTGCTGGGCGCAAGATGGGGACCCCAGGGTGAATTTAGGGCTCCAGAGATTGAGCATGTGACCTTCAATTCCGGCTTTCTCCCAGGCCCATCCACCAAGGTCCTACACGGCCTCTACAACAAAGTCAGCCAATTCCCAGAGCTCACCAGTCATACCATGCGCTTCAACGCCTTCATCCTTGGCCTGCTCAAGTGAGTGTGTGGTAGCGCAGCAAGATCTGTAAGCCAGCGACCCTCTCCCCTGGGCTCTGCTTCCTCCAAGGAAGCAGCTCCCTAGACTGTGACAGAAAGGGGGTCTGTGGGGTCCGTGGCCAGAGCCCAGGCTCACTTCCTCCCCACCTAGCTACCGCCTCTCTCGGTAGGTCACTGGTTTCCCACCACACCCACAACCCTCTGGCACTGACACCAATGTGGTCTTCTGCTTTTACAAATCCACAGTCTGGATTATTTGGAAATTAATCTGGTTCTCTGTTTCTCTGGTTGTTGTAAACCCTGATCCTCTCAATTCCAGCACTGCTTCCAAATCTTGCCTCCCCCTAAGTCCTCCTTGGGACCCATGGCATAGTACTCTTTCTCAAGTGTGGGCCCAGGTCATCCCCTTTGGCTCCGTACTCAGTACTTGCCCTGACCTCCTTGGGTCTTGTACAAGATGACGCCATTCTAGGACAAAGTGATTGGTTTGTGAATCACATGTTCACCCCCTCCCTCCATCCCCACTGACTCTCCAGAACTATGTGACATTAAATGAACCAGGTAGCATCCCTCATATAAAAGGGAGAAGAGAGATGCCCAGCTATAGTCTGTCCTGTATGTCCTTCTCCTTTGTACCTTGTCATCTGGCTCTGTCCACATAAGACTCAACTCTTTTCACCTCTCTCCCTACAGCATCCGGTCCCTGGAGTTCTGGTTCAATCACCTCTATAACCATGAAGGTAATGCCCAGAGCCCTGCCCTGTATTGCAAACTCAGTATAGGCCAGACCTCAGAGGCTCAAAAGAGGGAGGCACAGCTGTCTTTTCAGATGCTAGAGGTGGAGAGGGGAACCGCACAAGCTTTCATCCTCAAAGCTTGGGCTTCTACCCAAGTCCTCCCCTGGCTTCTGCTGTGTTAGAGCCTTGCAGTTGGGAGGATACGCAGGCAACCTGCAAGTCAGGTGGTCAGGAAGCCCAACACCTTTCTTCAGGTTGTGGAGTTAATGCGCTGCACAACTTCAGGAATGGTTTACCACTGTAGTTCCTCTAAGTGGCACAGTACACAGCCTGTGCGGCACGACGCAGTGACTGCCCAGGTTACCTTTCAAAGGCCCACCCCAGGCCAGGCTCTGTTTCTTTGGCTCAGTCCCTCTCCCTTTTCCCCTAGATATCATCCAGACCCACTACCAGCCATGGGGCTTCCTGAGTGCAGCACATACCGTGTGCCCTGGCCTCTTTGAGGAGCTGCTGCTGCTGCTACAACCCCTGGCCCTGCTGCCCTTCAGCCTCGACTTACTGTTCCAGCACCGGCTGCTGCAAAGTGGGCAGCAGCAGCGGCAGCACAAGGAACTGCTGCGGGTGTCCCAGGACCTACTGCTGTCCGCCCACTCAACACTGCAGTTGGCTCGGGCCCGGGGCCAGGAGGGCCCTGGAGACATGGACAGGGCAGCCCAAGGGGAACGGGTGAAAGGCGTGGGCGCCCCAGAAGGTGGAGAAGATGAAGAGGAAGAAGAGGAGACAGAAGAGGTGGCAGAGGCAGCCGGGGGCTCAGGGCGTGGCAGGGCCCGAGGCGGGCAGGCTGGCTGGTGGTACCAGCTCATGCAGAGCTCCCAGGTCTACATCGATGGCTCCGCTGAGGGTTCTCGGTTCCCCCGTGGTGGCAACAATAGCTGCAGTAGCAGCAGCAGTGAGAAAAAGAAAGGGGCAGGAGGTGGGGGACCACCACCCCGAGAGGGAGTGGTAGAGGGAGCTGAGGCCTGCCCTGCCCCTGAGGAGACCCTTGGCCGGGACAGGGGCTGGCCCTTCTGGATGGGGAGCCCCCCTGATTCTGTGTTGGCTGAGCTGAGGCGCAGTCGGGAGAGAGAGGGGTCTACTGTCCCCATGACCGAAAGTGAGGAAGGAGCCTCAGGGCCTTCACCTGGGGGCATCAAGTGGGGATACCTCTTTGGGTCCCGAAAGTCTCAGCGGGAAGCCCGGCCCACAAACAGGTAAGAGGTAGCCCATGGTATAAGTGGAGGGAGTGGGGGAGCCTGATCTTAGCCAGGGCACAGCCAGCCAGCGCCCCAACTGCCATTCCCCAGGCTACCATCGGACTGGCTGAGTCTGGACAAGTCCATGTTCCAACTAGTGGCACAGACGGTGGGTGTCCGCCGGGAACCAGAGCCCAGGGAGAGCCCGCAGGAGCCACACTCTCCAGCCCTGCCCTCCAAACCTCCGTGGTGAGCTCTGGGAGACGGAGGGTTGGGGGGCTGGGTTTGGTTTTGGGTGGGGTTACTCTGACCTCCCGTTGTTGTTTTTCCAGCGAAGTAAAGGCGCTGTGCCACCATCTGGCCACAGGCCCCGGACAGCTGAGCTTCCACAAGGGAGATATCCTTCGAGTGCTGGGGCCAGCCGGAGGGGACTGGCTGCGCTGTAGTCGTGGCCCTGACACTGGCCTGGTGCCTCTGGCCTATGTGACCTTGACCCCAACTCCAAGTTCAACTCCTGGAAGCAGCCAAAACTGAGGCCCTGTGCATGCTGGTGGCCTCAGGGACCCTCATAAACCCCAGACTCAGAGCCTGAGAGCCCTTCCCAAGCCCTCTGGCTTGGCTACAGAGCAGACCGAGAGCTGGGGCCACTTATCCCTGTGCTCAGTATTAATTACTCCCCCTTAACTGTGCCAGTGACCTCGTCCAGACCTCCACCCAGGAAAGGAGGGGAGGGACGCAGCACCAGGCTGCCAGCATTTCCCCGGCCCATCCGGGCCTGCCTTTCCGTGGGTGCAGGGCCCCCTAGGCCAAGCGGTGATGATGGTGGGTGTTAGTCCAGGGGCAGATCCCTAAGTTCCCAGATGTAAATAGGCTGCGGCCAGTGCCTGGCGGTCAGAGGAGGGAAGAGGAGCCCAGGCTTCTGTTTATGTATTTATTTATTTATTTATTACACCTATTAATAAAAAAGGTGCTTGGCCTCCAAACCATTCTCTTTGTGCCTCCCCCCACCCTCCAGCCCCTCTCTCTCTCTTCCAAAAGGACGGCTGGGATAGATGAAAAGGGAAGAGAGAACTTGCAGTCCAGGTGTCTACGCCACAACCTGCTTCTGGAAGGTGCTGAGGCCCAGAGCATCCTGGGTGAGATGCCCATATGTGCGGCCAAACTGGAACTTATAGCCTGTGCGGTCAAGAGAGTCTGTCACTTGTAGCTAACGGCATGGAAAAGCCATTTATTTCTCAGCCAGTTGACAAGACCCTCCAAACTGCCTTCCCAAATCTGGTCCTAATTCCCCTCTGTGATCTACCTCAGTTTCCTTTTCTGCCCAATGATAAAGTTGAACTACATAATCCAAGGTCCTCCATATTTATTAGTTCCAACCCCTCCACCTACATCTCTTTCTCTCCCCTCCTCCCACCACACACAAATATTCCAGCCCCAAAAGCCTCCTTCTGGGGCCTTCCTCACCTGGCACATAGCCCCCATAATGAGGTAAAAGGCCCAGGTTCTGAGGGTAGGTCCTTGAAAGTGGGGGGAGATGTTTGAGACCCTTCTGGGGTTTGCCCCGTGAGTACATCTGTCCGAATTCCTGCAGTGCCTGGTTGGTGAGCACAGGAAAGCTGGAGCCGAAGAGGAAACGGGCACGGGGCACATAACCAGTAAAACCTGAGGGATGTGGATTCTGAGTCAGGACCTCCTGGGGGCCTCCCCACACCTGTGGTTGTTACCCACCTCCCCTCACCTGACATGAAGAACTTGTGAGGGTCTCTGTCATCCATGGAATAGAGGGAAGCCTTGTGACAGAAGTTGACAGAAGAAAAATAGGCTATCAAGTTCAGCCCCGTGCACAAACACCAGCTCCCAGGGAGGTGGAGCAGCGGTTAAGCCGGTGTCCCCCCGCCCCCCGCCCCGCACCCCCCGCCTACTCAGAGGCGGGGCTCCCACTCCACCACACTGTACTCCCTGCCCCCACCACCTTCTCAGTCTTACTTGTCCCGCCTCCTGCCCCAGCTCTGCCTCCTCCTCCTCCAGCTCTGACTTAGGCTTTGGCTCTTGGTCTTTTTCCACGTCTTCTCCCTTGACCTCCTTTGGTAGCTCCTGATTCCCTTGTCCCCCATGCCACTGAGTAAAATCATTCAGAGCCTCAGCCCAGACCTGGCTGCAGTTCTTGGCAAAGATGAACTGTGCCTGGGGGACAAAACCTAGGTGGGCAGGGGGCGGGAAGGTTTCTGTTAGTGTTTGGGACACACGTTCTGGGATGGGGCATCTGTTCACACTTGTGTACATACCTGTGTACCCAGGGATCATGCTGGAACTGAGCCTTTTGTGCCCACGCCTGACAGGCAGGCTTCCCCTGGGAACCTCGGGAGATCTTGGAGGCTGAATGGGAGGCAGAAGTGTGCGGCGAGCAGGGGGCCAGGCTAGGCCAGGAGCACCTCGAAGTAGCTGACCAGTCGTCTGCCCATAGGTCTGGCCCATGCTGAACCGAAGTAGCGGGCAGTGTCCTGTGTACCTGTAGCACGGGACGCACCCACTCACCTCTACAATCCCCCTGCCCCACCCTCCCCAGAAACAGAAGCAGAGACCTCTAAAAGCACTGATCTTTTCTGGACTCAGCTGTGCATATATCTGGAGCAGGCATTTCTCAGTTCTCTGTCTGGGTTTGCAAGCCGTCCCCTCTGCTGTTACCCTGTTACCATGGAGAAGACAACACAAAGCTTTGTGGCAGGCCCTGCTCCCACTGTTCCTTGCTTTTCCTTTTCTATCCAGCACCATAGATATCCCAGCCCTGTGCCTCCTGTATAGGCATGTCCACTTGGCCCCCACGATGCAGGTGGCACAACTCCTACATCCCTATACCCCTATTCCCAGAAGCAAGCAGGGCTGTGCTCTGGGTAGAAGTCTTACCCTGGGATATAATGAGGATTCTGAGGGCTCAGCCCCGGTATGAAGGTGCTGGCCATAGCCATGGGAACACAGGCAGTCCCTTCTGTTTCCCTTTGAGCAGAGGCTCTGGGCTGTGGACACTGTGTCCAGGGCTATGGGGTGGAGCTAGAGGCAGGGGCGGGGTTAAGGGAGGAGAGATGGGACAGGGTACTAGTATGATGACTGCCAAGGCCAAGGCCGGAGGAACAGGAGAACAGAGGCTCACAGGTCTGTCTACTCCAGAACAAATGCAGTTCTACCACCTGGGAGCTAGAAAACGTCTCAGAACAAGCCTCCCCACTCCAGGAGCCAAGGAAGTCCTGAAGCGGGAAGAGGGAGAGCAAAAACTGTTAGGTCCATTCAGCTGCATCTCAAAAGAGGGCCCTTCCTTCTTAAGCCCCCCTCTCAGCACCTGACTGAGGAGATGTGGATTCTGCTCTTTGTGAGTCTTGATTAAAGGTGATAGAGTTCCTTGGGAAAAGGGGGTCTCTGAGGAGAGCCCAGAGGGGAGGCAACAGGGGAAAAAAGGAAACTAGAGACATCTAGGCAGTGACATTGTAAATTTTCAATAGTATAATTTAACAATTTTTTTTTTTTTTGCACACCTACTATAACCTGGATCACTACCCATTCAACAGGTACGCTGCTCTCTGCTAGGCACACTTCGTTATGGCAGAACGTGTACTATGTAGGCAGAAAGGCTACGCTTCACATGACTTTGGGCAAGTAATTTAGTATCTCTAAACCCTACTACTGTTCATAAAACACGGATACCACTACTCACCCTGCTACTGTTGTGAGGCTCAAATCAATGTATGCAAATATTTTTGTAGCAATAAAGACCATGAACCCAGATGATGTGGTAGTGACAAGAGCACATGCATGAGGTCAGGCAGTCATGGGCTCCTAATAGCTTGTGCCCTTGAGTTGACCTTACCTTCTCTGAGCAGATGACTTCACTTCTGGATTCTCTAACCTCTAACGTGAGAGTTAATATAACCTAACCTGCCAAGGTGCTATTAAGGACAAAGTCAGACAGTGTGTGTGAAACAACTTGGCACACAGCTGCTAAAATTTAACTTCCTTCCTGTTGTCTAGTATTGTCTTTAAGCTTCTAATACATACAGGAAATCAATGAATGGTTAGCAAATCCAGTGGATACAGGTTGTTTTTTTTTTATTGTGAGAGTTCAAAGGAAATAAATATAAGGGTAATGTTGGGGTTTAAGACCAGGGAGCAAATTAGAATATGTTACAAAAAGAAATCGATTCTAAGCGAACGACAGACCAGGAAGACCAGATCTCAGAGAGAGTGGAGAACTCAGCTCTGGGGCCCAGTCAATCAAGGCCAAGCCAGTCCGCCTTTCCAAGGAGCCTCTGCTCTTCTCCCCAGCCCCAGCCTGTGATAGTGCCTGCTCCAACGAAGCACACCCCTGACTTCTCAGGGGTTGCCCAAGAGCACTGGGTCCTGAGGAATGCATTTCATATTCTGCACTGTTCTGCAAGGACAGCCTTGGTGTCTGTCATTTAGAGCTAGAGTTGTAGGGCACTTGGCTCACAATTAAGGAAATATGTTAGAACAGCGATTTTCAACCTTCCTCATCTCATGGCACAAATAAACTAGAATTCTGCTGATATGACCAAAAAAATGTATAATTTTGATTCATTGACACCTGACAACTATTTTCTTGGCTGTCATCATTTTTTTATTTGACAGTCTAAGGGAAAAGAGGTCAGTGCCCTGGACTAAATAGTCAGGTATTGTGTGCATTAAAAACCCTGTGGCACACTGCTTGAAAATCACTGTGCTGGAGTGAGGGCGGGAGCTGCAGGGAGAACCAGGAATAGCAGTAGTGTGTCAAGGTTAACAACCTGGACGTCTGGGTTCTGTAGCAGACACCATTGGTTGCGTACCTCATACCTATTCCCTGCCCCCGTGTCCATTTTTCCTAATGGGATCTTCATTTTGTTTTGCCGAGCAGCCAGCAACTTCAGGGAAGCTTGAAGCCAGCCCTAGAAGTGAGTCTTGATTAATATAAGCCCATGATAGTGGTCCCATACCTCTTGCCAATGATAGGCTAGCATAAGCTTGAGGCATTCTGGCGACACGAGAGGCAGTCTGGGATGAGAGAGAGTCCTGGGAAAAGATTCTTTGCTCTTAAAAGAGAGGCACAATGAATTAAAAAGAAAAAGATGGACAAGACGGAATGATGTCTTTTCCTGCCTCTAGAAGTTCTGTGGATGTGATGATGGAACTTTGGCAGGCATCGTGAAACCTAATCTGGGGACAAAGCCTGAATACATCAAGGGCGGGTGTCAGAATAGAAAAGCCTGGGTCCTTGATGGTAATGTAGAGACACCGAAATAACCAACTGTTTCCTGTAAAATAACTTCATTACTGTTTAGGTGACTTTAAGTTTTCTTTTACTTAGAGCCAAAGGTATCACAATGTAGAAAACAAAACAAAACAAACAAACCACTTAGCCCTGACCAGTGAGGCTCACTTGGTTGGGCAGCATCCCACAAAGCAAAGGGTGACCAGTTTGATTTCTGGTCAGGGCACATGCCTGGGCTGTAGTTCAGTCCCTAGTTGGGGCACGTCGGGGAGGCAACAGATGGGGGTTTCTTACATCAATGTTTCTCTCCTTCCCTTCCCCATCTCTAAAAATAAATAAATAAAATCTTTCCAAAAAACCCCACCGAGTTCAGCTCCTAGCTTTACTAGAAATATAAGGTTTTGCCATATTCATCTCATCGAACATCAGTTTTCTCAACTATAAAATGGGGAACTAACTTCCGTCCAAGATGGAGGCGTATGTCAGTACACTTTGCCTTCTCTCACAGCCAAAAGAAGGAACACAACAAATTTAAAAGCAAAAAATAACCAGAACTGCCAGAAAATAGAACTGTGTGGAAGTCCAGCAACCAAGGAGTTAAAGAAGAAACTTTCATCCAGACCAGCAGGACGGGCTGACAGGCAGCCAGGGGTGGAAATGAGCAGCCGGGCAGAGAAGACGTGCAGCAAGACAGTGGCTGGAGGACTAAGGCAGGCAAGGCGGCGGCTGGAGGACCAGGGGGTCCCACATTTGCGTGTGGATAAACCAAAAGGAACAACAGGGGAGCAAGACAGGCCGCACAACCAGGGTTCCAGTGCGGGAAAAGAAAGCCTCAAAACCTATAGCTGTAAAAACGTGTAGGAGTTGCAGCAGCAGGAGAAACTCCCAGCCTCACAGGAGAGTCTGTTGGAGAGACTCACAGGGTCCTAGAATGTACACAAACCACCCACCCGGGAATCAGCACCAGGAGGGCCCAATTTGCTTGTGGGTAGCAGGGGAAGTCACTGAAAGCCGGCCAAGAGCTGGGCAAGTGACACTGTTCCCTCTCCAAACCCTCCCCAACAAAAAGCACCACAACACAGAGACCTGGGTAGCCCTGCCCTGGCGAATACCTAAGGCTCTGTCCCTTCCAACGTAACAGGCACGCCAAGACAAAAAAATAGGGCCCAAATGAAAGAACAAATCAAAACTCCAAAAACAGAACTAAAGGACGAAGAAATAGCAAACTTAATAGATGCAGAGTTCAAAACTGGTAATCAGGATGTTCACAGAAATGGTTGAGTATGGTCGTGAAATAGAGGAAGAAGTGAAGGCTATGCAAAGTGATATCAAGGGAACCAACAGTAAAGGGAAAGAAACTGAGACTCATATCAACAATTTGGAGCAGAACGAAAAAACAGGACCAGAACAGAATGAAGAAACAAGAATTCAAAAAAAATGAGGAGAGGCTTAGGAATCTCCAGGGCAACTAAACGTTCCAACATTCAAATCATAGGGGTGCCAGAAGGAGAAGAGGAAGAGCAAGAAATTGAAAACTTATTTGAAAAAAATAATGAAGGAGAACGTTCCCAGTCTGGAAAAGGAAAAAGACTTTCAGGAAGTCCAGGAAGCTCAGAGAGTCCCAAAGAAGTTGGACCCAAGGAAGCACACACCAAGGCGCATCATAATTACATTACCCAAGATTAAAGGTAAAGAGAGAATCTTAAAAGCAACAAGAGAAAAGGAGACATTCCCTACAAAGGAGTTCCCATAAGACTATCAGCTAATTTCTCAAAAGAAAACTTGCAGGCAGAAGGGGCTGGCAAGAACTATTCCAAGTCATGAAAGGCAAGGGCCTACGTCCAAGATTACTCTATCCAGCAAAGCTATCATTTAGAATGGAAGGGCAGATAATGTGCTTCCCAGATAACGTCAAGTTAAAGGAGTTCATCATCACCAAGTCCTTATTATATGAAATGTTAAAAGGACTTATCTAAGAAAAAAAAAAGATCAAAAACTATGAGCAATAAAATGACAACAAACTCTCAACTATCAACAACTGAACCTTAAAAAAACAAAAACAAACTAAGGAAACAACTAGAACAGGAACAGAATCACAGAAATGGAGATCAGAGGGCAGGGGGAGGGGGAAGAATGGGGGAAAAGGTACATGGAATTAGAAGCATAAATAGTAGGTACAAAATAGACAGGCGGAGGTTAAGAATAGTATAGGAAATGGAGAAGCTGAAGAACGTATATGTACAACCCATGAACATGAACTAAGGGGCAGGGAAGGATGCTGGTGGCAGGGAGAGTACAGGGTGAAGGGGAATAAAGGAAAGGGAAAAAATGGGGCAACTGTAATAGCATAATCAATAAAATACATTTTCTTAAAAATAAAAAATAGTAAATAAATAAAGTGGGAAGCTAATATTACTACCTCAATGAGTAGGACAAGAAAGATGAGATGATGCATAAAGAGCAATTGACCTAGTGCCTATCTTATGTTAAATCCTAAATAACTAGAAATTCAGTGTTTGGTTGAAATTTGGAAAGAAAGAAAAGAGTTGAGGACAGTAACAGAGGTTCAGGATCACCTAGAGCGGTTTGTTTTTTTTTTAAATATTCATGTCTGGCCCCAACCACATTTTTCTGGGAATTAAGACCCTGATATATATTTTCTTGAACATCTTAATTTAGAAAAAAACTAATATATAGAAAAAATATAATAAAAATATAACCATTACCTGGATTTACCAATTATTAATATTTTGCAGCACAGAAGTGTATACTTCCATGTGCCAGGAAGGAAGGAGAAACAAATATAGATAAGCACTAATATTTATACCACACTCATCTCTCTCAAGCATCTCACAGTAGGTGAACCAGCCACCCTTATCAACCAACTCTGCCTGGGGAGGGCAGGCCATGTGTTATAGCCCATGATGGCTTCAGCAGAATAGGCTACAGACAGACTAGCCTGGTAAACAGGTCTAAAACCAAATAAGTTAACTAGCTAATAGCTAAGCAGTCAACTCAGTAAACTAGAAAAAGGAACATCATAAGCTGATGAAAATAGGAAAAATTTTCCCTGGCTGGTGTGTCTCAGTGGATTGAGCACTGGCCTGTGAACCAAAGGGTTGCTGGTTCAATTCCTAGTCAAGGCACATGCCTGAGTTGTGGGTCAGGTACCTAGTAAGGGGCATGTGAGAGACAACCACACATTGATATTTCTCTCCCCTTTCTCCTCTCTCTAAAAATAAATAAAATCTTTTAAAAAAAAAAGAGAGAGAGACTAATAGGATATACTCCAGGGCTGCAACAATGATGGAACTAGAAAATCTATCAGTGTGGTTAATGTCAATAATCCAATGGAAATAAAAGCCATTTAATCACCCTGACAGATATTGGAGAAATCTTTTATAAAATGAAATTTCCATTTGTGATTTTTTAAAAAGGATTTTTAGTAAACCAAAAATAGAAACATGATAAAGAATATTTGAAAGGAACAGCCATTATCAAACTACATCAAAGAGAAAAACCAGAACCAGGGTTGGCAAACAGATCTTGTTCACTGAACCAAATCCAATTAATTGTAGTCACTTTTAGGAGTGATAAGGTGAGCTTTCTGGAATAGGGTCATGGCTTAGCAGAGAAAAGTACTAAGGATTAGCTGTGTTTGCCATGGGCATAAAATGTAGAGCATGTAGAAGAGTTGATAGTCTTTCACTGTAGTCAATCTTTTAAAAGTCAGAACCAAGACAAGACTGATCACTCTCACCTTTATATTCAACATTATTCTAGATGGTCTAAACAGTGCATGAAACAAAATCAAGTAATAAGAACCATAAAGGTTGTTAAGAAAAATTTTATCTGCTTACCTACAAAACTCTGACAAGCCACTGAAAAACAATGAGAATAAGAGTACTATAGGATGGCTCATTACATGAAAAATATATTCAAATGTCAACTGCTTTCTTCCTAACCAGCATTACCAGTTAGATGACTCATTGGAGGACTTCTACTTCCAACATTATGACAGCTGTTCTTATGAGGATTTATTGAAAGCAAATCAACTATATATGCTATAGGTCATTGTGTGTTTTTCAGCAATTTTACTGGATTCTAATCCCTAGTGCAATGACTAAGGAAGAAAAACATAAATGTTTTTTAAAGAAACAGGAAAATTAGAATGGTGTGCTAAAAAAATATTTACTGAAACCAAAAGAAAGTAGAAGAGGAAGAAGAGAGCAATAAAACAAAACAAAGCAAAACAGGTCATGAGAAAAAAGATGCCCACACAAAAACCTGTATATGATTGTTCATAGGAGCATCATTTATAACAGCCAAAAAGTGGAAATGATCTTCAACTGATGAATAAATAATCATGGTATATTTGTACAATGAAACATTATTTAGCCATAAAAATAAAATATTTTTCAACCACTGGTTGTTGGTGCCAACTCCAACAGGAATCCTCAATTTGTGGTGAGACGGAAACTGTATTCAGTGCAAGCAGCTCAACTGTGATACAGCACAACTGTAAGAACAGCTCAATAATGAAGCAGCACAGCTGTGGAACAGCACAGTTATGAGGTGGCCCTGGAGCGAGACAGCCCTTAGACAAGGCCCCTCTGACTAGACAGCTCTGCTGTGCTCTGCCTGCTCTGCCTGCTCTGCTCCACCCTGATCTAGCGAGATTATCCCTCGTGGTTCAGCTCGAGCTGGGGAAGTGCAGTCTTCATTCAGCCTTTGATGGAAAGTAAGACCCCAGAGAGCTGATTTATATAGAGAGAAGTCCGCACCCCTGGTCCCTGATTGGTTCATCCTCATGCAAATGAAGCTCCAATCCTCAAAGTTTAATTGGTCGAAAAGACTATCTCGATTAGTCATAATGGAGCCACTGGTCAGTAGAGATGCTCATGGGGATACAGTTGTGTAGCTCCAATCGGACGAGATAAACCTCAGTCCTGTTGGTTTAAATACAATTCCAGGATCTCCTTTATAAGGGCTGGCTCAGATGGCAGGAACACAGAATAGGCAGGCACTTCAGTGTGGGAGGCAGGCAGTTTGATGCAGGCATCCCCTGAAGTGCACTTTGTGTCAGAGGCCACTAGAAATAGCTGTTAGGCCCTGCTTTAAAATTTGAGCCCCATTAGCCATCAGCCCTTCTTAATAGGTATCTTCTTCTCATGATCCACATACTGATACATGCTATAACATGAATAGACCTTGAAAATAATAAAAGAAGCAAGATACAAGAGATCATATAGTGTATGAGTCCATATATGAAATGTCCATAAGGGGCAAATCTATACAATCAGAAAGTGAATTAATGGTTGCCTAAGGCTGAGGGTAAAGGAGTTTGGCAGGGGGGTGGGAGGGTCAGGTATAGGGAGTAACTGCTGATGCACATGAGGTTTCTCCTTGAGGTAATGAAAAATTTTTAGAACTACTGTATAGAATAATATAATAAAACCCATTGAATTTACTTTAAATAGGTGAATTATATAGTATGTGAATTATATCTCAGTAGAGAGCTGATAAGTAAAATTGTAAAATACAAAAAATATATAACGTTAAAAGAAAAAGGAGAGGAAGATTCAAAATCAAATTGTGTTTATTCTATAAATGCAAAGTTAGTTTAACTTTAGAATATTAATGTAAAGTGTCATTGTTTAGAAATCTTTTCTCCCTTTCTACACCACCTCTACAGAGTGTACTTTGGGCTTAGCCCTGTGATTTGCTTTGGCCACTGGGATGTTGACAGACATGGTGTGATCTAAAGACATGAAAAGGAGTTGCAAGACTGTGCTTGTCTTCTTGTCCTTCCATCACCGTGAGAAGAACATGCCCAGGCTGTCCTGCTGGTCCCAGAAGTGAGAGACAGAGGGAGCATAGCAAAACCCTCTAGCCAATCTAGCTACAAAAAAAAAAAACAAAAAAAACAAAAAAACCCTACAGTAGACATGAAACTTAATAGTGAAACACTAAAAGTACTCTTTTAAAGATCAGGAACAAGATACAAGGGTTTACTTCACTCAACATTATATTGAAGTAAGTAAGGGAATAGAAATTAAAGGTATAAATATTAGAAAGAAAATTATAGGAAAGATTTTGGCTTCAGTTCTGAGTGAGATAACAGAAGGTTTAAAGCAAAGAGATAAAATGATCTGACTTGCGCATTAAAAGGAGTATTTGGCAGCGGTGTGGAAAATAGGCTGTAGGGAGACAAAGGCATAAGCAGGGAGACCAAAAAGGAAGCTAGTTCAACAATCTAGGCAAGAGACAGTCATAGCTTAGACTGAGTTAGAGGCAGTGGAAATGTCTTATGAAGTCAGCTTATGGATTTCAAACATACAAGCATATGAAATTTGCTGATGGGCTGGATATGGGATAAAGAGAACGAGAGGAATCAGGGTAACTGACTTGTCTTGCTTGAGCACCTAATAGATTGGATTTATTGAGATGGGGAGAACTTAAAAAAAGACCAGAAAGAGTCAAGATTCAAGATTTCTCTTTGGTAGTCATCAGGAGTTTTTTGGTTCCATTTTTATTTTATTTATTTATTTGTACAGATAGGGGTAAAAAGGAGAAAGAGAGGGAGAGAAACATCAGTGTGTGGTTGCCTTTCACATACCCCCCACTAGGGACCTGGCTCACAATGCAAGTATGTGCCTTGACTGGGAATCAAACCCTGGCCCACAATGCAGGTATGTGCCTTGACTGGGAATCAAACCAGCAACCCTTTGGTTTGCAGTCCAGCACTCAATCCACTCACTGAGCCATACCAGCCAGGGCAATAGTCATCAGTTTTGAAAAGCCAATTAGATACCCTACTGGAGATGGTAAATAAGCAACTGAACATAGGATTCTAGATGTCAGAGGAGAATTTAGGTCAACAGAGAAAAAATGATAGTTATTACTATATATGTAGTATTAAAGCCTTGGAGTTCATGGAATGACCCACTGTGTATGTGTGTGCAGAGAACAGGTCTGATGATGGAGCTCTGGACACACTCGTTTATTCTTTTTAAGATTTTATTTATTTATTTTTAGAGAGAGGGGAAGGAACAGAGAAAGAGAGAGTGAGAGGCATCGATGAGAGAAACATTGATTGGTTGCTTCCCATGTGCCCAACCAGGAAACAAACCCACAATCCACGCCTGTGCCCTGACCAGGAATCAAACCAGTGACCTTTTGCTTTGCAGGACGATGCTCAACCATCTGAGCCACACAGGTCAAGGCTGGATACACCAATGTTTAGAAGTCAGGAAGATGAAGAATCAGCAAAAGAGATTTAAGAAAAAGGAACCAATAAAATTAAATGAAGAAAGTATTTCAAGATGTGATAAAGGCATTATGGTCATATAGAAAATGACCTTAGCAGGTAACACTAATGAAGTGCTATGACACCTAAAACTTATTTTCAAATGGTACAATAAAAATTACATGATATCCTAGCCCTGGCGGGTGTGGCTCAGTGGATTGAGTGCCGGCCTGTGAACCAAAGGGTTGCCAGTTTGATTCCCAGTCAGGGCACATGTCTCGGTTGCAGGCCAGGTCCCTCAGCGAGGGGCATGAGAGAGGCAACCACACGTTGCTGTTTCTCTCTTTCTCCCTCCCTTCCCCTCTCTCTAAAAATAAATAAATAAAATCTTTTTTATAAAATTAACATGATATCATCCCACACCATACCACGAGATGGAACAAACACAACAAAATGTAAACAGTTATTGAAACTAGGTGAGAGTATACAGGTGTTCATTGTACATTCCTCCAACTTTTTGAGGTTTAAAATTTTTATAATAAAGAGATGGTGGAAGGGACTGTTTTAAGAAGAACAGGGAATTGACTATATATTCATTTCACTGCTCTTCCTGAGGTCAAATAATCTATATCCCTAAGACCCAGACTGTGGTCTTTAAATACCATTTCCAATTAAAACGAACGATGAATCACTGGAAAAAATAGTGGATACCAGCTCTGGTCTAGGAATATATAAAATGAGCCTGGAGGACTTTATCACATCAAAGGGGGAAAAAAAAAGCCTTAAGGGTCATATCAGAAGGACCCAGGTGCTAACTTGAATAAGTTCCCCTGGCCAAAAAAGACAATTTAAACATCAAAATTATAAAAACGGCCAACGATTGAAATACATCATGTATGTGTTAAATTATGAGTTAATAATAGTACTAAAAAAACCCCTCATTGTTCCTTTTTGGGGGATGCTATACCTAGCATCCAACTCATTAAAAGCTGATAAAATAAAAGGGAAACAAACATTTTTCTTGCCTTTCCTACATGAAATATATCTCTAGTGAACAAGTGGATAATGGGAAAAAGCTTCTCTTTGTAGAGGTATTTCTTCTACCTAACAGAGAAAGGAGGACAGGCTCTCTGTTCCTCCTGTTCGACACCTGCATCTGTCTGCACGGTGCCAGGTAAAACCTCAACCCTGAGATATAGCGGTGAAGGTCGAGTGAATAGATTTGGCCATATTGGGCACCTGGTTACCGGAGCTGCTTTTACCTCTGGCAAAGTGGGTATTTGTCACCATCAATGACCCCTTCATTGACCTCAGCTACATGATATACATGCTCCAGTATGACTCTACTCATGGCAAGTTCAAAGGCACAGTCAAGGCTGAGAACGGGAAGCTTGTCATCAATGGAAAGTGCATCTCCATCTTCCAGGAGCGAGATCTCACCAGCATCACAAGGGGATGCTGTTGCTGAATGTGCTGTGGAGTCCACTTGCGTCTTTATTACCTTGAAGAATGCTGAGGCTTTCTTGAAGGGTTGTGCCAGGAGGGCCACCATCTCTGCCCCTTCTGCGGGTGCCCCTGTGTTTGTGATGGGTGTGAACCACGACAAGTATGACAACCCCTCAAGATTGTCAGCAACACCTCCTGCACCCCCACTGCTTGGCAGCCCTGGCCAAGGGCATCCATGACAACTTCAGCATCATGGAGGGACTCATGACCACAGTCCAGGCCATCACTGCCGCCCAGAAGACTGGATGGTCCCTCTGGGAAGCTGTGGCGTGATGGCCAAGGGGCTGCCCAGAACGTCATCCCTGCTTTTATTGGTGCTGCCAAGGCTATGAGCAAGATCATTCCTGAGCTGAAATGGGAGGCTCACTGGCACGGCCTTCCATGTCCCTGCCCCAAGGCTGTGGATATGACCTGCCACCTACAGAAAGCTGTCAAAAATGATGACACCAAGAGGATAGTGAAGCAGGCATCAGAGTGCCCCCTCAAGGGCATCCTGGGCTATACTGAGGATCAAGCTGTCTCCTGCAACTTTAACAGTGGCACCCACTCTTCTACCTTCAATGCTGGGGCCGGCATTGCCCTCAAGGACCATTTTGTCAGGCTCATTTCCTGGTATGACAATGAATTTGGCTACAGCAACAGGGTGGGGGACCTTACGGTCCACATGGTCTCCAAGGAGTAAGAGCCCCCTGGACCACCAGCCCCAGTGAAAGGAAGAGAGGCCCTCAGCTGCTGGGGAGCCCTTGCCCCAAATCAATCCTCCCAACACACTGAGAATCTCTTGACCTCCACAGTTTTTATCTCATACCCCCTGAAGGGGAGGGGCTCAGGGAGCCCCATCTTTTCATACGCAATCAATAAAGTTCACTGTAAACCCCCTCAAAAAAAGAAAGACAGAAGAATATTATTTTCTAATTCCTATGTTAATGAACCTAGACCAGTGATTCTCAATCAGGGACATTTTGCCCCCTGGGGGACAACGGGCAATTGTCTAGAAACATTTTTGGATGTCACAGTTAGGGGAGTTGTTACTGACATTCTGCGAGCTGGGGCCAGAGATGCTGCTAAACATTCTACAAGGCACAGGACAGCTCCCTACAGTAAAGAAGTATGTGGCCCAAAATATCAATAGTGTCATGTTAGATCAATGTTGGTCTAGACAACGATCATCATTAGTTACTAACATCACAAAGAGACCATCATGGTATGACTCCTGGTAAATGTACTAAAACCACCTCTGAATTAGTGTTGCCAAAATAATCAAATCTAAATCTAATTAAGTCTCTAACTACCAATTTACTGGAAATACAGAGCTGAGGAAGATGCTAAATTATACCAGAAGAAGCTCAGCAAGGTTCAAACTTTGAGAAACTCTACAGGATAAATGACCTGGTTTCTTAAAAAAAAACCATTAATTAAACAGTAAGTGGAAAAAGATGGAGAATAAAGATTTTCAAAAATTTCAAGAGACATATCACCTGCAAGGTATGGTCCTTATTCAGATTTTGATTCAAATAAACAATTGTTTAAAACTACCGTATTTTGCTATGTATGATACGCACTTTATTTCCCAAATTTTTGAGGGAAAAATAAGGATGAGCATTATACATGGGTATAATGATTACATACCAAAATGGTCTTACTCACTCAAGGTTAAGAAGAGTCCATTGTTCTATTCTCTCTGTTTTTGTGTGGTTTTTTTTTACTTTTGACATTTTCCATCATAAAAAGTTTGAAAAACAACAAAAGGATATTCTAATAGCCTAACTGAAGGAACATTTAAATTTTATCTATACCATTTAATGCTGTTCATTATTCTATTTTCCGTAAACTCTCCATTCCTTAGATTCCATGGCACCAGGCTCTCTAGATTCTCTTCCTATCTTTCACCTTGTTTCTTCTCAGTCTTCTTCATGGACTTGTCTTCCTCCTTCCATCCTCTAATGTTGGTTTACCCCAGGATTCCACTGCCAGTCTATTTCTCCCTCTATACACCCTACTTAGATGATGGTAGCTACTTTCATAGTTTGACCATTACCCCTTTATTTATGGCAATCGTTTTACCTTCCTCCATTCAACCATTCCTTCTCCTGGATTCTTTATCTCAGTTGATAATAGAATTATCACCTAAGCTAGAAATTTAAAAACGATCCTGGCTGACGGTCTTTCTCTCCACAGGACTGACTTTGGGTGCTAATCAATCAGCAAGTTTTCCCATACTGCTCGGGTGTTTCCTCTTCTTCTTCTTCCCTGTTATCGCTATCCTAGTTCAGTCCCTCATCCTCTCCTAACTGAATCATTGTCAGAGCCTCCTTCCTAAAGTGGCTCCCTGTTTATACAATCACCACAGTAGTGTTTCTTAAACAGGAATCTGGTGCCTCTGCTTGGAATTACTATCATCAGCTATAGTAATTCTCAGACTTGGATAAAGGGTCACACACGTGTTGATTACAAGTACCCATTATGATATTATTTAAACAAAATGAAGCATTAATTCCTAGTATTTACAGAGCTCATACTTCTATAGAAAGCAAATTTACAATTAAAAGTTTTTAATTATTTTATTTCTGCTTATGTGTTCAAAGCGTAACTCTAGAAATCAAATAGGTGTAGATGTTAACATTAATTTAAAGTAACGAATGAGTTTGTTTTGCTGAGACCAAATTGCCTCTGGAGGAACGAATATGATGTAGATGGTCTAGGCACAGGTTAATCCAGACTGGTCTGTCTCCACTGGCTCTGCAAGGGCTGTGAATCTCTCCGGCTCTTCCCTCCAAACTTGTGCAAAACCTCACCGAGACAGCATCTGGCCTTCCTCCGCACCTCCCCTGGCCCTAATGCATCCTTTATAATTTAAGACTTTTTATTTATTCTCTTCTCATTAGCCCTTGACAAAGAGTACTTGGCCCCAATTCTCATAAACATGGGACAGGTCTCTAATTTTCAGCTTACCAAAGAAACAGAAATACAGTACTTTGGAAGTTTTGAAGAGAACCCGGCCGCGCTCTTTCAAGCTGTGTCGCAGCCTTTTCATTCTAGAGACCCGAAGCCCCCCACTTTCACCGCCCTCCATTCCACCACTAGGTGGCGTTCAACCACGCCCCCTCCGATCGTCTGGACGCCGTCGCCGGGACCGAGCGACGTCCCCCTCTCCCGGCGATGATTGGCTATTTTGCCAGGCGAACCTAAAGAGAAGCGGAAGCGAAGGGTACGGCGAGTGCACAGGGTCGCGAAAGATTGCGTGCGAATTTAGGGCTCCGCGCTGATTTAGACCCAGCTGCAGCTCCTCCTGCGGCCTGAGGGAGGCAGATCGGATTCCTATGTGACGGAGGGCGGAACCTGCTGAGAGGGGTCAAACGAATAAGGGCTGGGCCACACTGAGGGGAGGAGTCACGTTGAGAGGAGGGGTCACAATGACTGGTGGAGTCACTCTGAGAGGTGGGGGTTTCACTGCGTGGCAGGAACACACAGAAGAGGCACTGACAGGCTCTGGTACACACTGACGTTAGCAGTGTGATACTGAGGAAAGGTACTTCTGAGAGGGTGGGGTCTCACTAAGGAAGAGAGGGGGTCTTCGAGGGGAAGCGCCCCTTGAGGGGCGGAGCTTGGCCAAGGGGTGGGATCTAGTGGAAGGAGGGGCTTCCCTGCAGGTGGAGACTTCTCTTTCGACACAAGGGGTCATTGGACGAAACAGAAAGAAGGTCAAGGCTGTGTGTCACTAGGCGGAGGCTCTGAAATTTGAACTTTATTCGAGAGAGACGGTTTGGAGTGAGGAGGAGTTGGGGCCACATTAGGGATGGGCTGGCCAAGGGCTTACTACAGTCCTGGGGCCTCCGAGCCGCCCGAGAAGGAAGAAAGTTTCATGGAGTCCAGAGGTTTACAGTGTAAATGTAAATATCTCCAGCCATGAGGAATGGGCAGTATGGGCCAGGGTGGAGGCCAGGAAGGTGGGCATGTTGCTGGGCTGCCCTAGATTTTGATTGGCCATGAGGGGTCTAATTTTCTGCCCTGCTGGTCTACGGAGCCCAAGAATCGGGCGGCTTCCCAAGCCCGACCCTCAACTGACAGTGACCTGCAGGTGGAAGGGGAGGAAAGATTCCTCGAGCAGCTAAAAGACATTTGACCTGCACGTGCGCACAACCAGCCCTTAACTCCCTTCAGTTATTCAGCTCAGGCCAGAATTTGACCCCAACGCCCAGACCCACTAGTCTAGGGCGTCAAGGCCAACGGTTGGGGTGCATACCTGAGGGGGCGTGGCCGCTGCCTGGGGGCCGGGCTTCAAGGAGTTAAGCAGAGGCCTGGCTCAGCCCCGCCCCCAGCAGGCCGCGGCGCCTGAGCCCCAGCGGTGAAGCCGAGCAGCCCGCCGCCTCCGGCCCGACCGCCTCCGCCTGCGGGGAGCCCGACTGCCCGCCGGCGCCCGGGAGCGCCGCCGCCACCACCCGGCCCAGGCCCAGGCCCTGCGCGGAGCGGAGCGGAGCGACGTCCACCCGGGCCCAGTCAGCCGGCGCGGCGGGGGCGGGCCCAGGATCTTCGGCGGATCTTCCATTCTCCTAGGCGGGAGCGGGAGTCCGGGCGCCCCGGATTAGGCTGGGCCCGCGCCCATGGCAAGCGCGGCTTGCCCGGGCCCCGGGGACCCTGCCATGTGAGGCAGGCCCGGGCTGGGGGCCCGGTCATGGCCGGGGAACGTCCCCCACTACGGGGCCCTGGGCCGGGGCCCGGAGAGGCGCCGGGGGAGGGGCCCCCAGGGCCGGGGGGCGCGGGTGGAGGCCGGGGCCGCCCCTCCTCCTACCGGGCTCTCCGCAGCGCCGTGTCCAGCCTGGCGCGCGTGGACGATTTCCACTGCGCCGAGAAGATCGGGGCCGGTTTCTTCTCTGAGGTCTACAAGGTAGGACCAGTGGAGAGGGCAGAGGGGCGGTACCAAGCCTTAGACGGGAGGCTGGAGCCGGGGGGCCCGGACGCGGACGCCAAGTCCGACCTGTCCTGTACTCGCCTTCCCCTGACACCCTCAGGTTCGGCACCGACAGTCAGGGCAAGTCATGGTGCTGAAAATGAACAGGCTCCCCAGTAACAGGGGAAACACACTACGGGAGGTGCAGCTGATGAACCGGCTCCGGCACCCCAACATCTTAAGGTGAGCGGCTCCAGCCCCTTGCTGGGAAGCTTGCTGGGAGGAGGATCCCGCTGAAAGACTGGGAACTGCGGAGAGGCTGGGTCTCTTACAACCCACCTTCCTATCTTCCCTCCCCTCTTCCAGGTTCATGGGGGTCTGTGTGCACCAGGGGCAGCTGCACGCTCTTACAGAGGTGAGGATGGGCCAGGAATGGGGGGACCCCACCACCACCAAGGGGAGAGAGTCACGACCTGGCGCTTCTACAGAGGAATAGTGAGAGGCAGCAGGACCTTCTCCCAGGGAGTCCTCCCTAAACTTCCCTTTGGGCAAACCACAAATAAAAGGCCTCAGCTGTTCTCATCCTCTATGCTCTATAACAGTGTTGTCCAATAGAACTTTCTGCAGTAACGAAAATGTTCTATATCTGTGCTGTGCCACTAGCCACATGTGGCTAGGGAGCACTGGAACTCTGGCTAGTCTGCAGAACTGAATCTTTAATTTTATTTAAACTTAGTAATTTAATTTTAAATAGTTACACATGTATTTGATAGGACAGCCCTAGATTATGAATTTGGGACCTTAGAGCACAGGCTTTCCCTTCTGACCTTTGTTATCCTCCTGAGTTTCCCCTGGCTTATAAGTGGGAGACTGAAGTACAGAATGAAACCTTGATATTCATTCTCCTTCTCCCATTATGCCCCAGTATATGAATGGGGGGACCTTGGAACAGCTGCTCAGCTCCCCTGAACCCCTATCCTGGCCTGTCAGGCTCCGCCTGGCTCTGGACATCGCCCATGGCCTGCGGTACCTGCATGCCAAAGGTGTATTCCACCGAGACCTCACATCCAAGGTAGGCTGGCCAGAAAGGTCGAAGCATGAAGGGATATTTGAGACTGTTGGGTTGTAACTAGGCCATGGATGTTGGAATGTGGATAATAAATATGATAGGATGTTAGGGAAGCAAGCCATCGGGGAATGGGGGACTGGCGTGAGGGGGTGTGCTCTGAGGGGCTGAGCACCACTCTGTTTGGAATGATGTATGATGTTGCAAGATTGGGGTGTATTGGAAAACTGGGAGAGGGTTGGGGTTATTCTGGAGTGGCAGAGCTTTGGGTTTTAGGTTAGGAGGTCAAAGAACAGAAAGTGATAAGTGTGTGGGGATACTACATGTGTATATTAGAACTGTCTGATCCGTCGGGAAGACCGAAGCTTCACAGCTGTTGTGGGTGACTTCGGACTGGCTGAAAAGATTCCTGTGTATAGGTGAGTTGAATGCCCCTGTCCCCTCAAACCTCCCAGAAGGCCCCTATCTAAGTGAAGCCCCCAGGGACATTTCCCCTGGGTTGGGGAGGGGGCTGACCTCATCCCCTTTTGTTTGGGGAGTTGTCTGAGTGGGATGTTTCTGACCACTCTGCCCCTCCCCACAGGGAAGGGGAAAGGAAGGAGCCATTGGCTGTGGTGGGTTCCCCATATTGGATGGCTCCAGAGGTGTTGCGGGGTGAGCTATATGACGAGAAGGTAAGACATCAACCTTTCAGATCCCTGAGGTCGTCCAGAGACCCTTGAGATACTCTTATAAGTCCCTATCCCAAGTTCCTCAGCAACCCTACCAGACACTTAGGAGGGCCCAAGACCCCCTCCCCGTGCCCCTGACAGGCACCCTCTCCAACCCATGGAAACTGTCAGGACTCCCCCATGAAATCTGACACATTCTAACAAAATTATGGCATGAAAGCTGTCGATTTCTCCTCTTGACATTATCTCCTACCCCCAGGCCGATGTCTTTGCCTTCGGGATTATCCTCTGCGAGCTCATCGCACGAGTACCTGCGGACCCTGACTACCTGCCCCGTACTGAGGTGAATGAAATCTCCAGGTTTGAAAAGGAGGAACTCCTTTTCAACTTATAAGACTGTCCAGCTTATAACCAAGAAGGGCTCCCTGGAGCTTGAGGTCTTTATTGAGAGGCAGAAGAAGAGCCTAAGGAGAGCTGACTTGGGGGCCCTTCCTTTCTGTCCCTGCAGGACTTTGGCCTGGATGTGCCCGCTTTCCGGACCCTGGTGGGGGATGACTGCCCACTGCCCTTCCTGCTGCTGGCCATCCATTGCTGCAGTGTAAGAGCCTCACCCGCCCTGCCCTCCACCCCTACCCGTCAGCTGACAGGGCTGTCCTGTCCCAGGGACGGGAGAACTCAGGGACCCACTTTAGGCGCACTGAGTGAAGCTGCCCCTGTCTCTACCCATCAGATGGAACCTAGCGCTCGTGCTCCCTTCACCGAAATCACCCAGCACCTGGAGTGGATCCTAGAGCAACTGTCTGAGCCAGCCCCCCTCACCAGGGCTCCCCTGACACATAATCAGGGTGAGTGAGCATGACCTTCCCCTAACTGGAGTCCTTTTGCCTCTCTCCCCCTTAGAGCTCAGGGAATTATCTAGGGGAGGCTAAGAGTACTTATTAGTTGAGAAGACTGGGGGTGGAGGTGGGGGTGAGAGGACATCTCAAAGAAGATAGTTTTCTAATTCTGGAGCCTTAAGGAAGGAAAGAAGGAAAAAGGTAAAAAGTGGCTGAAGGTGCTGTCTCCCCCTTTGCAAAGCACGCTGTCAGACTCCCTTTTCTAAGCTCTGGTTCCACCAGCCTCCTGGCGAATAACGAGACCTTCAAGGAGCTATCAATGCTGAGAACAGTGATCACAAACTTCTCTGTCGACAGGGTCTGTTCCAAGAGGAGGTCCCTCTGCCACGCTTCCCAGGCCAGACCCCCGGCTCTCCCGAAGCAGGTCAGACCTCTTCCTGCCTCCATCGCCAGAATCACCCCCCAACTGGGGGGACAATCTGACTCGAGTCAACCCCTTCTCACTACGTGAAGACCTCAGGGGTGGCAAGATCAAGCTCCTGGACACACCTAGCAAGACAGTCGCTCCCCTGCCCCTTGTACCGCCATCACCACTGCTCTCTACCCAGCTGCCCTTGGTGACCACTCCTGAGACCCTACTCCAGTCTGGGACACCTGCCCGTCGCTGCCGCTCATTACCATCATCCCCTGAGCTCCCCCGACGCATGGAGACAGTACTGCCGGGCCCTGGCCCTCCTGCGGTGGGCCCCTCCGCTGAAGAGAGAATGGAGTGTGAGGGCAGTAGTCCCGAGCCAGAACCCCCAGGGCCAGCTCTCCAGCTGCCCCTGGCCGTGGCCACAGACAACTTCATCAGCACTTGTTCGTCAGCCTCCCAGCCCTGGTCCCCTAGATCAGGACCTCCCCTTAACAACAACCCCCCAGCTGTGGTGGTGAACTCCCCACAGGGCTGGGCCGGCGAGCCCTGGAACCGGGCGCAGCATAGCCTGCCCCGAGCAGCAGCCCTGGAGCGGACAGAACCCTCGCCGCCCCCTTCAGCTCCTCGGGAGTCCGACGAGGGGCTCCCCTGCCCGGGCTGCTGCCTGGGCCCCTTCAGCTTCGGCTTCCTGTCCATGTGCCCCCGCCCCACACCAGCTGTTGCCCGCTACCGCAACCTGAACTGTGAGGCGGGCAGTCTCCTCTGCCACCGAGGGCACCATGCCAAGCCACCCACACCCAGCCTTCAGCTGCCTGGGGCACGCTCTTAGCAGTGGGGCCTCCAACTTTGGCCTTCAGGATGCCCTGTGAGGACAGCACACGTGCTGGGCAGCGCCAGCCCCAGACGGGCTGACCGGCTCCTCCACAGAGGGGAACCTCAGCATGGACGCAAGGGATAGACATTTCCTATCCAGCCCCTGGGCTTGCCCTCCCGTGGGGGTCACCCAACATTGCTGACACACAAGACTAACACGTGCAAATTATTTAAAAATATTTCAATAAAACTGCCTGGCTGGCTCCGGGCTGCCCCTATCCACTCAGCCCATGCGCCCTCCTCCCCCACTTCCCCAGTCCACTATGGAAAGTCTTGAGGAGGCTAAAATCTCTTCCAGAGGTTTCTGCACCCTTTCCCAGGAATAGTCCAGTTTCTGGGACAGGATTTCAGGCAGGCAGCAGGCTGCCTAGGAATGTTGGGCCAGATCAGCCCTTGGCCAGGCACTGTCCAGCAAGAGTGAGGGAACGCTGGAGGGAGAGAATCATGGACCCATGGCTCCAAGTTAGGGATGAGGGGCACAGGCTCTTGTTGGCACAAGTATCTGGAAGAGTAAAAATACCAATGAGCTCTGCAGTTAACTGTCATTAAGAACCCTCGTCCAGTTCACCCCATCCCTCTCTCTGTGCAGTGGCCCCTTACATAAGCATCCCAAGCTCCTGGGGACCGTGGGCATGACCCACTCCCAGGAACAAGTCTTTTTGCCACTGGCTGAACCCGTTCTGAGTCCCTGTCCCCTCAGGCTCCTGCTCCTCAGTCCCATCCCACACACTCACTCAGCTCAGTGCTGATCTGGATACTTAAAAGCTTCCTTCTCACAGATGAAGGGAAGAGAACTCTTACAGTCTTGAGATGATAACCAAGAGTATGATGGTATCTTATAACAGGGTTGTTTTGGAGCATTATACCTAAAGAGTGGTGAAACAATTGGAATAGGCTCTGGCACCCTCCCTTCCCCACCCTACCCCCCTTGCCCTACATAAAACCTAGCCCAAGTCCTAACTTATCCTACCTACCTAAGGCCATGTCTGGGTATGTTTCAGGGACAGATGTCTAGACCCCAACCTGAAGAGGCTGTAGGGCCAGGGGAGGGAAAAGTCACCCAAGGTCTTAAAGATGGGAACTCCAGTTAGGGAATGTAGAAAATGATCATCCTGTTTCAGGGTTGAACCTCAAAGTTACCCCATTGCTCCCTTACAACCCCTAGGGCAACTCTAGTGCCCCAAGTGGCCCTAGACAGGAAGTTAGAATGTCAGGGTTCTTCATCAGCTGTGAAGCCCTAGCTTCTGAGAGAAAGATGACCTAGGTCTCAATTTAGTAATAATTTTTTTTTTTTTAAAGCATGTGCCAGGGACTGCTAGGTACTAGGGACAGATTAGAGAAGAAGAATGCCCTACTTGTCCATAGAGCAAATGGACAAGTAGGCAATTACGATATTGATATGTGAAAGGTTTGGGAGCAGAACCTAAAGGGAAATCTCATTGTCTTATGAAGGGATTATGAAGTTGAAAATACCCAAAAGTCCTAACAAACTTACCCAGAGCCCACTTTAGTGTAAGTCCCCTGCCTGTCCTTTGGCCTGACGTCAATCCAAAATGAATCAGACCGACCAGATTGTTCCCACGCTTTATATACGCTGCTGCTGTGATAACCCTGAGGGGAGATTCAGAGACACCATGGTGTGTGGAGAGGGATGGGCAATAGAGGAATGCGGGTACGGGTGTAAAAGAGGGGACCTGGGCTGATGGAAGAAAATACCCTAGGGAGACTTAGGAACTTTGACAAGAGGACTGTGCCCATCTTTGGTGCATGACAGCTCATCAGTGATGTGTACCTGCATCTGCCAAGTGCCACCATGCAGGTGCAGGCTCACCCTTCAGTTCAAGTTGGATAAGAACTTCCACAAGACTTTCAAAGGGGAGCCTTTCTGTGGGCTGCTGTGGTCACAAGGACATAATCCCTACAATCCGGCTCACCGGGTCTGGGGCCTCTCTGAGGGGTCACGGCAGTCAAAGAATCTGTTAGGCAGCCCAGAATGCTGACCGGAAAGCTGGAATGAGGAACAGGTAAAAGTAACAATGGTTCGCACGCCAACTCTCATCAGTAGGGGCTGCCTGGAGCACTGTGCTGAGGAGCCGCATAGAAAAGGAATGCACGCCATGGCATGCATGCCATGTGGACACTGTCATTCCTGATTTGATGACATATGTCCCTTTATCTAACAGTACCCATGACAGTCTGTGAATAAAGGTATGCTTACTGTATAAGGATAGTCACTAAGTGTGGCCAAGCTGGATAACATAGAACTACAAAACTTTTTGCTCTCCTCCCATGATTTCTTAACAGATGAGAAGTAAAAGCATTTCCTCTCCACCAGTATCCATCCCATGGGACAGCAGGTATCTAAAAAACAGAAAGAATGTGACAACACAGCCCAGACCCAGAAGGGAGATCTCAACACGTGGAATGAAAGTGACTGCTCAGCAATCTAGTCGCTACCACTGTTTCCTTAGGTCTAATCTCAGCTCCTTCACTGACTTCTAGTCCTTGATCTTTGTGATCTTTCTGGAAATGCCAAGCCTGTGTATACTTAGTAAAAGCCTTTAACATTCAATCACTTTATTCCTTAACAGTCTGGGAGGTCTACTTTAATAGGATTGATAGTACAACTCCCAATTTCTGAACAATTACAGCCCCCTCCATTTTGGCCAACCTCACCCGGGCCCCGTAAGTGTTCAGGAGCGCTCTCAGTCACCTCGCCAACTCTCGAAAGCATTCCACGCTGCATCCGGAAAACTTTCCCACTCTCCTCAAGCTGCAAGCCACCTCCTTCCCTCTCCACTCTCCCACAAGTAGACAACCTTGGTTCCTATTTTGCTGAAATTGCCAGACACTTTGATGTAAACTCTACTTCCCTTCCCTCCACCTCAAAATTTGTCTCTTCTTTCTCTTTTCCTGACCATAAGAAATAAACATCCCTCTTTCTGTAACATCCCACCCCTCCATCTGTGCTCCTGATCCCAACCCACCTCTTTCCATTCTTGAGTTATCCTCCTTGCCCCACCACCAAGCTGCACCTTGTAAATCAGTAATTTAAAGGAATAAAAAGAAATTGGTGTGGCCAAACAGAAAAGGGTGAGAGATGAAGTGGCATGGTGAAAGGCAGGCAGAGGCCTTGAAAGCCATGTTAACGATTTTTAATTTTTATATTACAAGAAAGAGAAGGTCAATGTAGGGTTTTACATATTGGAATGTTGCTCACTGACTATATCCCAAGTGCCTGGGCACAGTGCCGGACATATGGCATGTAGGCCATACTTTTGATTAATTAATTAACTGGAATGACAGGCTCTTGGCTGGGATGATAGGATCATATTTTTGGTTTTAAAGGACTACACTGGCTGCAATATGAAGAGTGGAATGGGGGTTTGGGGGATGTTTGGGAAAAACGCCCAGCAAGCTGTTGCAGTTAACCTTGCAAGAGATGGGGCTGGGCAAAAGTGTAAATGGATATATAGTCTTGGTGGTGGAAAATGGAGGGAATTCCTCTCCGATGGACTAGGGCATCTGCTGACAGCGAGAGGGAGGGTAGTAGGGTAAGGCGTTATTACGGAGAGCAAGGCGACCAGGCAGTGCCAAGGCCCTAGCCAAGGTTGGAACTAGAGTTTCAGTGGCACCAAGCAAAAGGATTGCCGTTTGTCACACCTGGGGGTAGGCATGGGCAAGGTGGACAGTTGGGTTCACCCAGAGTTCAGATTTGCCAGTCAGGTGCACCAGAAGGACAGTAGAACAAAGGAGTGAGAGGTCAAAGCGATGGACCCTGGAGTGCAAGATGGGTAGAGAGAGAAGTGAGGACAGGTGACAGTTGCTGGAAAGGAGACAGGGGAGTCAGTGGCGTGGAGGCCTCGATGAGGCTGAAGAAGTGGGGGAGAGCCTGGAGCGGGGGCAGTTGTGGTCGGAGTGGAGCTCTGAGACCATTCTTTCAGAGGAAGAGCAGTTTAGGATGCTGAGCTCTCGGGTACAGCTGTGGGAGTGGGTGACAGCACTGGTATGGAACTGAGGGTCATAGAGAATAAGAAAGTAAAAAGGAGGGGCTAGAGGTGTATGCACATAACCTCGCTGTCTTAAGCCTTCAGGGAGTATCAAGATGGCCCCTGAGCTAGACTGAGCCCATCCTCGACCACAGATAACCAGTCCATGAACATCCCAGTCCTCTTGTACCTGACACCCTGCCTGGAACCTCAGCCTGCTTTGCCACAGCCCCTCACCTTTGACGTGTCCCTCTCTCTCATCCCCACATACTGGCTGGCTAAACAATTCACCCCAGTTCCCTCCCCCAAATTATCCTCTCCCCCCCCCGACCCCCGCTCATGGTGTCACCCACACCTGAGAGCTTCAGCTTCCTTGTCCACCACCAGACTGCACCTCGTCAATTGGCAAGTTTTAATCTTTTGGAGAATCTCATATATAGCGAAAGCTAATTAAACTTATGGACCCTCTCTTTAGGGTGTGTGCAAACAACCTATTTCACATCCAAATTCGAGGGGCTCCTGGATCCTTGACACTGACGTCAAGCTGGATGTGACCGGAGTTTGCTGCTTTGGACAGTGTGATTTGCCTTGCTGGCTGCTACCCTCCTCTTCCCCACAGATCTGCCTTAGAGCTGGGTGAGGCCCCCTAAAGCCAGTATGCAGCTTGATCCTCCTCCCTGTTGGGTAAGATGGCACAGTTCATGTCAGCCACCACTCCGCTTCATTACCGCTTTCCTGAACAACAGCCCCCTGATAGACAGACCCTGCACCCCTGCCGTGAGCATCTCCTCACTTCAATCCATCCCTCACAGCAGGCCCTCCTCTCTCCTGTCCCCTCTCCTCTCCCAGAGCAGATACCTTGTGAAGCAGGTGTGTCACATGTGAGGTAGGGCTTCAGTTTGTCCTGTATTCTATTCAGCCTCTCCTCCAGCGACCTCCTTCGTTCCTCCTCATTGTGCAAGGCCTCCTTTGTTCCCTGGCTGTCAGACTGGCAGGCCTGTAGCTGCTCCTTGACAGCCTGGCAATCCCTCTGTTCCACCCGTAGTGCTTCCTGACTCTGGGTCAGCTCCCTCCTGGACCCCAGCAGATCCTGTTCCTTCTGCCCCAGCTGGGTGATCTTTATTTGGAGCTGCTGCCTCAGACTGCTGTTAGTGGCTTCCAGAACTCTGTTCATGTGCTGGAGCTGTTGAGATACCTGCAGGTCTGTTTGGCCATAAAGAGAGATTTGGATGACATCTTCAGCCACGCCCTGGTGCCCTGAGACCTTTGTCAATCCTTTTTCTGTTTCTTGCAACTTTTTGCATCCCAAGCTGAAATATAAACTCTGACTGCCTAAACCTCAAGGAGGTACAGGATTAGGTGAGGTTACTTTAGCAAGACATGGTGCTCTGAAACAGACCTGGCTGGAAACTAGACCAAAAGCTAAGGATGTGGTGATAGCAACTCTGGCCCCTGCTGAGAAAGGCAAGCTGTTGGGGAGGAAAAGGGCGGGAGGGGGGGGGGGGTGAGGGGCGAGGGGCATACTCACAGCGCACTCCTAAGGAGATAGCAGCTATCCCTAACAGCAGGCAGGCGAAGAGCAGGCCCAAGAGGTATTTCGAGAAGGATGAACGGCCTTAGAGAGACAAGTGGCAAGAAGGGCAATGACCCCTAGGAACAAGTTTATAAACAGGGGTGGGGGAAGGAGGTTCACGGGAAAGAGCCTCCCTCAGAGGACACCGTGCAGGCATGGTGGGTTTTGTCGGGCAATGAGTTTCTGCGAGTGGCGCAGGGAAGACGGTCCAGAATAAGGGCTGGGAATTGTTACTGGTAAGGACTGAAGGCACTACTTGGTAGGAGGAGGCACTAAATCTCAGGCCCAGGCAGAGCCAGGAGATGTATGAATGAGAATCAACCTAAGTGAGAAGTGGGGAGGAGACATGGATCGACACCTCGGAAAGATGGGGATGAAATGGGCAGAGAAGGGGGTCGCGGAGCCCCCTGGAAACAGACCCCCCACACCCTGGAGCCCAGCACCACCCGCGTCCGGCGGGGGCGCCAGCATGTTGCTCCTCGTCCAGCCCTTCGGGGCCTCTTGGGGTCTGCGCGGTGGACGAGGCCTCCAAACCCGGGGCCCCGCCCCGCTCCGCCCCGCCCCGCCCCGCCCCGCGTGCCTGCGCGCGAGCCCCGCCGCTGGCGGCGCGGGTGGCGGGAGGGTGCGGTACTCACAGCCCTGGAGGCGCCTGGCTGCTGGTGACGTCACCGAGCTCCAGGACGCAGTGGGCGGCTCGGACTGAAGACCTGCGCGAGGCGGACGAGTCCGGTTAGAAATGGGAAGCCCCGGGAAATGCCGTTTCGACCACTCCACCTACCTACTCCCTCCACCGCGCTGAGACTCCAGGGTCCTCGGTGCCTTGCGCTACTGCTCCTGCTCTCCCTTAGCGCTCTCCGGAGTCCCTCAGCTCCCTGGGATTTTCTCGTGTCCCTCTTGTCTTATCTTCCGCCCCCGTCCCCCAGCCGGGACCCTCTGCTCGCCCTCCGGAGTCTCCCTTTGTCTTTTCCGCTGGGCCCCTCTCTGCCTGCCCCAAACCCTTTCCCAGGAGCGTTCTCTCTCATACCTTTCCCCTACCCTCTCTATCCCCTCCTCTGACTCCCCATTTTCCATTCGAACTCATCTGCCTACAGGGCTGCCCTGATCTCTCCCGATCCCTGCCTCCCCTCTGGGGTCCCCCTTGCTCCTAGGAACTTTATTCTTCTCCTGGCTGCCATTTATCCAGTGCTCATTCTTTTTCCTAAGAACTTCCCTTTCCCAAGGGTATCACCCTCCCAAGAATACTACGGACTCCCCAGCTCAAGACACAGTCCCCCTCCAAACATACATCCCCTGGGCTCTCCATACCAGCTTTGTCCCCCCGTCCAGAGGAAGCCAAGCTTGAGGCTCCCCCTGAGATTGAGGGCACTTGTACATTCTCGTAGGTGAGTTCCCCATCATCGTCGGTCTCTGGGTCTGTAGAGGAGAGAAAAGGGACCAAGGTGGGAACTGGAAATGGGGATTTGTAGGGTGGGGAGGGGTCATGAAGGAGGATGGGGAGGCAGAATCCAGAAGACCCCTCATCTACCCTTACCCTGCCCTAACTGGCAGGAGATTCTCTTCTTCAGGGGAGCCTTCACAAACCGGAGGTCTGCATAGGTGACAGACTCAGCCATGCTCCTGGGGACCTCAGCCCCACCGGTCCCCCCTTCTTCTGGCACCAAGCTTCCCTTGCCCCTCTCCCCTCTGTCCCTTCACACCCTTAGGCTCTGTGTTCCCTCTCTGACTGTAAAGCTTAGTGCTTTGTCCTGTGACTTCTAGTCACAAAAGAGGAAGATGTGAGCAAGTCTCAGACAGATGGGTTCAGTGAAGCGGATGGCATCCTGAGCACTGGCCAGAGGGGCAGGGGAGGGGAAAATGAGGTCCAGACATGGGGATCAGGGCTGGGAAGGGGGCCACAGGACCACGGCTCAGGCTTGTCTCTATGTCCTCTCTGTTTCGCTGTCATGTACTCCAGACCCACTTTGGCAGTGCTGGATTCCAAATGCCCAGCCTCTGATCATCTCCCCTGATTTGCCCCAAAGTTCCTCTCCTGGCTGCCCCTTCCGTAGGTTTTCCCTGTGTAATCAGAGCTCTTTTGTGCCCAGGTGACCCCAGAGGGTCTCCCTAACCACTGCTCAGTGGGGCAAGGCAGGGAAGGGAGGTTCATCCTCCCCATCAGATAGGGGGAGGGAGGTTGTAGTAGAGAGCCCTTGCTCTTTGTCATCCTGCGGTTTCTAGTAGATATCAGTTCTCAGAAGAGGGTCCCTGATTTTTGTGGACTCATCCCCACCTCAGTTTAGGGGCTTTCAGGGTGGGCCCAGCTCCCCTCCTGCTGTAGGTCCACAGAGCTGCCAAGGACCTCGCACACAGGAAGTCTCTCTCCAAAGTCCTTCCTGGGAATTTGCAGCCTTTGGAGGATGCAGAGAATCGGGGACCACACTGTATCTCCTCTGTAAACACCCCCAAGCTCCTCTTCCCAGACGTTCCCTGGCCCCTCCTACCCTTGTTGCCCTACTGATCACACCTGTGACCAGTCAACCCCTTCCGGGTCCCCTCCTGCCCCCTGCTGGACTCATGGTGTCTCCTGTGTCCCAACATCTGAGGTGGATCCAGCAAACTGAGTCCTGAGAAGCAGAGGCACTGGGATAGGCCTGGGCTGGGGGTGAGGATGAGGGCAACCCCAAGCTGTGCACCTCTGAAAAAGCCTGCAGCACTGACTGCTTGTGTACCTTTGGGGGGGTCAGGAAGCAGGCAAGCAGAGGAGTTGCCTAAGGATGAAGAAAAGCTGTTACTTCTTAGACAATAAGAGGGAAGCAAAGAAATGAAGCAGGGACTGGGTACTAGGCAGGGAGACTCTGGAGTCGCTGAGGTTTTGATATTTTCTTGGTTTGATTTTGGTTTCAGTTTCTTTCTTACTTTACTAATAAGAAAAGTTCCAACATTGTCCCTTTACATCCAGACCCGAGGAAAAAGGAGCATTTATGGGGGAAGAGCAGAGGCTGAGAGGCCTTTGTCAATCATGAGGGCCTTGCTGATGGAGAGGGAAACCAGGGGAGGAAGAAAGTGGCTACTGAGCAATGGTTCAAAGGTGCTCCCCAACTCTCTTACCAGGATGTGACCTAGAATGCAACTCCAAAAGGACTTCCTTCTGGGGGTGGGAAGAAGCTGGGACAGGACACACAGTACGGAAGTTAGAAAAACCACCCTAGTGGGTGACATCCACCCCCTCAGAAACACACCTCTGCAGCTGCAGGGGGGAAGAGGGAGGGGAAAAAGAGTTCCTCACCGCATGCTAACAGCCCGCAGTGTACGGTTAGTGGTGTGTGGAGGAGCGCTGTGATGGGCCTGTGGGTCTGTTGAGAGTTCTGTCTAACAGCAGCACCCGGCCTGCCCCAGGCAAAGGGCCCACGGAGGCAGACGTGCACATTTGTCACCTGAGGAATGCCTCCGGGAGGGGCCGGTATGTGCGTGTGTGTATGAGTGCACACACCCACAACCCCGGGTCTTTGTGGTCTCTGAGGGACATCTGTGTGAGGTGAACATCAAAGCCTGCCCAGAGGATGAAGCACGAAGGATTCTGTGATAGCTGTTATTTTTTTCCATGTCAGGGAATAACTGGTCATTCTCAGAAAAGTCTTACAAGGTCATGGAGACAGATTCTACAAATATTTCCTTTTTACGGTTCACTGTTTCCTAAGGTGTCCCTGCAGCTGTTAACTGTCCCTGCTTGATTAAAGTTTCCAACAACCCAGTCCCCTCCCCCACGAAGATAACAGACCGCTGTGTGTCAGTGACTCCCTGGGGGCCTCAGAGGCCTGTGAGACTGAGTGGGAGTAGCGCAGCTGGTAGCGGGGGTGGGAGGGGGCAGTCAGGGTGCTTGTGCCTGTGGTGCACAGGGGTGGGGCCAGCGTGTATAACCCAATTGCAGGGATACATTAAACTGTAGATAATGTCCCAGTTTTCAGAACCAAATGCAAGTCAACATGGATTGGATGCCAGGTAAAATGCCAAAATCAAGCTTCCAGTATGTGCTCAAAAAAGAATCAATGAGCATGCTGCCTAACTTGACGCTTGGAGAGGCTTCAGAAGGGAGGGTGCCCAGTGGAACTGGGCTTTAACAAACTGCACAACCACAGTGGCTTGGCTGTCGTGGCCTATATCCCTCTCCTCTTTAGCTTTTTAGGTTATACGTCTTATGATAGTCTGTGTTCGCTTCCATCCTAGACTGTCTTGTGGCCTTCGGATACAGGGACAACAGCAGGATCTTTCTCCTTCCCTGTGTGTATCAGATGGGGTCTCTGCAATATTGACACTCGTTACGTTTCAAAACTGGACATCAGAAAGAATGCCTGTCACTTCAAGCAGCACCTCACCTGCCCGAATGTCAGGAACACCAGGGGCTTTTAAGAACTGAGGGATGCCCTGGCTGGTGTGGTTCAGTTGGTTGGAGTGTCGTCCCATAACCAAAAGGTTATGGGTTCACTTCCCAGTCAGGGAACCTGCGTAGGTTGTGGGTTTGATCTCTGGTCCCAGCACATACGGGAGGCAACAACCCATCAGTGTTGCTCTCTCACATCAGTGTTTCTATCTCTCTTCCTCTTTTACTACAAGCGATGGAAAAAAAAAAAAGGCTTCTGGTAGCTGAAGGGCCAGTGCTTTTCCAGGGCCATAATATCATCTGTGATCCTAGAGGACAAACACCAAAGCCCTGACCTCTGCTGCTTATCACATGGAATAGGCTGTTAAGGTGACAAGAGGAGGAAGCCCAGCTATGAGGGCACTTGAGAAAAGAATTTGATGTGTTAGCCCTGGCCGGGTCGCTCAGTTAGAGTGTCCTGACACACCAAGGTTGCAGGTTCAATCCCCAGTCAGGACACATACAAGAATCAACCAATAATTGTATAAAAAATGGAACAACAAATCAATATTTCCCTTTCTCTGTAAAATTGATAAATATAATTTATTTTTTTTAAAAGAATTTTCTGGGTTGATCATCTGGATGAATTTCGGTGAAGTGTGGCCAACATTAGAAAGTCAAGGAAGTCTCCCGATACCCTGAAAGTCAGGTTACATCTGTCTTATTACCTTAGCCCACTGGTTCCAGGAGGGCATGGTAGACAGAATAATGACCTCCCCAAAATTTTCACACTCCAGTCCCCAGAACCTGTGAATATGTTACTTCACCTGACAAAAAGTTAATTTGGTTGAGTGAAGAAACTTTAGGTGGAGAGAGCATCCTGTTTTATCCTTGTCGCATGAGTCCTTAAGAAGAGGAAGCTTTCAGACCATGGAAAGAAAGTGCTTTGACATGGAAGAAAGAGCAGAGACATTCGACATGAGAAGGACTCCATCCAAGTTACTGGCTTTGAAGGTAGAGAAAGGAACCATGAGCCAAGGAACACAGGCATCCTCTAGAAACTGGAAAAGGCAAGGAAATGGGTTTTCTCCTATAGGCTCCAGAAAGACCTGCTGACACCTTGACTTTAGTCCAGTGAGACCTGTGTCATACTTCTGATCAACAGAACTGGAAGATGAGAAAGTTATATATTCTTTTAAGCCGCTAAATTTGAAGTAATTTACCATAGCAGCAGTGGATGAGTTTCCTGAATTGTAGATGTGTGATGTAAAGGAAAGAACATGATATGGATAAAGAAGCCAGCCCTGGCCACAGTATGTGACTTTGGGCAAGTCACAAATTTCTATCTAAAATATGGGATTGTCTCAACAATGTCTGACATAAGTCAAGGATGCGATTGCTGGAGATATAGTAGATGTAGATTTTAGGAAGAACATCATTAAAAGTCTGTCTGTAGCTTCAGAGTCAAGGAGAACTGTGAACCATCTCTTAGTGCTATGAAGATTTGCACCCCTTCGATCCGGAAGCCAAAGAATGCCAGTAGGTCTCCAGTGACTTGCCCCAAACTCCTCCTTAGTCCTGTCTTGAATAGTGACACCAAAAGCACATTCATAGATGCTGATGGCACAGAGCTATTTAAAAAAAAAAAAATACAAATACACCAAAAAGGAAACTCAAGATTCAAACATTAAGGCAAGGCAAAATAATTGTTGCAAACAATACAGTGAACTGTAATAAAGGTAAATGATAACAGCTAACATTTATTAAAAATGAAACTTTGCCTTGGTTGATTTGGTTCAGTGGATTGAGTGCCAGCCTGCAAACCAAAGGGTCACTGGTTCGATTCCCAGTCAGGGCACATGCCTGGGTTGTAGGGTCCCCAGTGGGGGTCACTCAAGAGGCAACTAGACATTGATGTTTCTCTCCCTTTTCCCCTCTCTATAAAAATAAATAATAAAATATTTTTTTAATGAAATTTTGGGTTCAAAAATAAGCATGGGATGGAGAGAGTCTGGCTTAACAATAATTTATATACAAAAGTTTGAGGGGGGAGGCAGTTATCACACATTTTGGAGCCCCACCCACTTATTGTACAAATTAGGAAAGTGGGCTTAGCAAGCTATAAGCTAATTATGAACTAACAGCGTGACTAGGAGGGCTTGTGACACAAAGCTGCCCCTTAGGACCACAACACTACTAAATATGTCACACGTTCTGTCAGCCACACCTACAGTCCTTTTTAAGGTGGGGGCAATCCCCTGTTGAGGTAGCCCTTGACCCCCAAAATTGTATTATGGGACCCTCAACCCCTCTGACCTCAGCTGATTGGGCAAATGACTTAAGTCTGTGGCCTAGGGGGTGGCCTGGCCCGGAAATCTGGGACTATCAAATTTTCATCCTCAGCAATTTAAATGAGAAAATAGGGACATGACCACTCAGTTCACAATGGGAGCAGAAGTCGAAAGGTTACATCCATCTACAGAGTAGAGTCCTCCATACTTGGCGGTTGTGCCGGGCCCCTCCTGTCTCACATGCTTGGAGCGGGGTGATCATCCTGGCCAGGGTAATTGAACCTGATTATCATAAGGAGATGGCGTTGCTTTGCATCATGAGAGCTGGCTGAACATATCTGCATGCTGGAGGGCCCACGGGTGCCTCTCGGTGCTCCGCGCCCAGTCACACACTAACCACAAATGGGCAACTGCGGCCACCGCGGCCTGAAAAGGGCACGGTAATGAGGGCTCAGGAAATGCAGGGCCGGGTTACCCACCAGGCAAGACACCTAGACCAGCATCTGTCTAGTGGGGATGGTAGAGGAAGAAAATGAAGAATCTCAGTCGCAGCCTGAGAACCAACCACAACAGTGGGGATTGTAGTTTGTCCCACTAACGCTCCTGGTGTATAAATTTTTGTTCCCCTTCTCCCTCCCCCTCCTCCTCTTTTAAGAAATTGTAACCTCAAGGAAGCAGTAATAGTCTGAACTTGATGAGGGACATGAGTGGATCTGAGCAGTGCAGGCGCACTCCATGCTTTAGCCACCCCTGTCCCCTCAGGCCTTACCAACTGATACACATCAGCCTGACTTCCAACTGCCAGCCTTAGCCTGCAGCTTTCCTTTGGCAATTGGCTGTACCCCAACATACGGACACCAAAAGTGGCCTCCCCGAGAGCAGCTCTCAACCAATGACAGGTGGGAGCTGGTAGAAACACACCAGTAACCTCAACCCTGTGGGGGAGGGGGATTCAGTAACACTGAGGGCACATGATACACTGGCACTCAGCGTTCCCCCATGGTTTTGAGCCCCAGATTTCCACCGTGAACATAAAGTGGTATCTCGTTATTCCATTAAATTGCATGTCTCTGACTGAATTTGAACATATTTTCATTTGTTAGCCAATTGGATTTGCTCTTCTATTGCTATTAGATCCTTTGTACATATTTTTCTCTCCCAACAATATTACTTTAAAACACTTCACGCCCAAAGGAAAGTTGAAAGGATAACAATGATTATTTGTATGTCCTTCATCTAGTATGTCAGTCAAGGCTCAGTCAAGCTGTTCTCACCACATAAAAGAAATGACAATTATGTGACATGATAGAGGTATTAGCTCTACAGTGGTAATCATATTGCAATATATAAATGTGTCAAATCAATGTATAAATGTACATTGTACATCTTAAACTTATACAATGTCATATATCAATTATATCTCAATAATAAAGTGCTGAATCAGAGAAGCAGATCATTAGGATATGCATACACACACATTATTTTTTCAATTAAGATATTTGTTACAGGGAATTGCTCTTACACAATTATGCCATTGCATTGTAAGAGCTGGTTAAACAACCTGCAAAAGGCTGCTGTCTCTGCTTCTAATGTTGTAGCTTGGAGTCTCCAGGGCAGGGAGTCAAGAAGAGAAGGTAGATGGAAAGTGGGGGAACTGGGATAAGGCAGAACCCATTCTGGAACTCAAGTCAGTCTCACACTGCCTCAATTTGGTGATGTGAATGTCCTGCAAGAGAAGCTGTGCTTTTACCCAGCAGGCTCCACTGCTCCACTGGAATGCAAACCCTCTAACTGCACAGTCCTGACACAGAGCAGGCGCTCAGGACACTCCGTTGTCCAGCACCATTTATTATGTTAGCCTTCTTTTTCCCAATGAATTGAAATGCTATGTTCTTTTATACACAAATACCTACTTTTGAGTTCCTGATTTAATCCACTGATCAATTTTTTCCCCTTTACCTACTGATTTTGATCACCTGGGCTTATCATATGTTCTGATATTTGGTAAGGCAAATTTTTTCTCTTTAAAATATTTTTCTTGACTTTTTTTTGAGATATTAATGGGAATTATTTAACTAATACATACTTTAATATTTGAAGAGTTGACTTTGTAGTTTATCTTCCCATCCAAGGAAATGGTTGATTTTCTGTTTGTCCCTATCTAGCTTTATATCTTTTAATAATATTGTATAACTTTGTATGAGTACTATGTATTTCTTGATTAAATTTATATACTGTAAAACTTAAAAAGTAAGTCAGAGGGATGTAATATACAACATGGTGACTATAGTTACTAACACTGTATTGTATATTTGAAAGTTGCTAAAAGAGTAGATCTTAAAAGTTCTCATCACAAGAAAAAAATGTGTACATATGGTGATGGATGTTAACTAGATTTATTGTGGTGCTCATTTTGTAGTATATACAAATATTGAATTATATATATCATTATATCTCAACTTTTAAAAATTTTGCATACTGTAATATAGTGATTACAAGGATAGTCTCAATCCCAAACTGCCAGGATTCCAATCCCAGCTCTTAATACATTACCAGCTAAGGGTGTGGGGTTAATCTTTCTGTTCTTCAGCGTTCTCTTCTGTAAAATAAGAATAATGATAGTGCCCTGGCTGATGTGGCTCAGTGGACTGAGTGCCAGCTTGTGAACCAAAGGGTCGCTGGCTCAATTCCCATTCAGGGCACACGCCTGGGTTATGGGCCTGGTCCCAGGTGGGGGCGGGGTGGGGGGTGAGAGGCAACCACACATTTTTGTTTCCCTCTCTTTCTTCATCCCTTCCCCTCTCTCTAAAAAAAAATAAAATCTTTTTTTGAAAAAATAATGATAATTATTTCAAGAGGGTGTTGGAAGGATTGATTGAATTAATACAAAGTGCTTAAAATAGTGTATGGCATCATGGTGACTATAATGGTTATTTTCCTAAGACTTTTAATTCTGTAACTGTAAATTAAATATTTTTCTAATTTCCAATTTGAGATGCCTTTTGTTAGAGTAGGAAAAGAGCAGTTTATGTTTGTTATGTTTATCTTGTATCTAGCCAACTTTCCAAATTACAGTTTTTGCTAGATATTTTTTACTAGAGGTTTTTACTCTAGTCTTTTGAATTTTCTGATAGTACAATCATATCAGCACAAAAATAGTGTTATAATTTTTCAGATGATCATAACAATTTACTTTCTTGTCTTACTGCATTTGGTAAAACTTCCAAGGTCTGTTAAATAATAAGGATGATAGGCATCTCTGTCTAAATTTTTAAAAGATTTTTATTTATTCATTTTTAGAGAGAGGGGAAAGGAATTAGAAAGAGAGGGTGAGAAACATCGATATGAGAGAGAAACATTGATAGGTTGCCTCTCCTCAGGTCCCAGCCAGGGATGGAACCCGCAGCCCAGGCGCGCGCCCTGACCAGGAGCCACACCGGCCAGGGCTCTGTCGAAACTTTTAATTTAAGTTGTTTTAGTGTTTTACCTCTAAAAACAATATGTACTGTTAGGTATTAGTAAAAACTCATCATTATATATGAGCAGTTTTCCTGTTTTAGAGTTTTTGTTAGGAATGGTATGCTGGCTCTATATAAAGTATGGGAGCTTTCCTATAGCCTTAACTAGTTTAAATGACATAACGCTTATTATTATATAAGGTTAGATAAAACTCAGCTGTGGTGCCATTCACATGCATCTTTTCAAAGAGTAGACCTTTAATCATATTTCTATTCTAGTCTTTTCTAGGGTAAGTTGAACCCTTAAAGATCCCCCTAGAGGGTCAGTTCGGTAATTTATGCGTTTCCTGAAATGTGTCCATTTCCTCTAAAATTTCAAATTAGTTGATGAGAAATTTTAAGTTGTATATTTTTTAACTTCTTTCTCTCCCATATCTGTAATGATGTTTTCTTTCTTATAACTGATCTTGTCTGTTTTTTTTTTTATCTTGTCTGTTTTTATGCTTTCCCCCCCTTATTTGGGCTTGCAAGAAGTTTCTTTTATTAGCCTTTTTAAGAACATTTTTTATATATGCTCTTTAATACTTTCATTTGTGTTCCATATCATTTGTGTCAGTTTTTGTTATATCCCAATTACTTTGGGTTTCTTTTCTTGTTCTTTTTATAACTTATTGAAATAAGTGCTGCCTTTTTTTTTTCAGCTTGCTCTCTTTATGGCATTTCTGGGATGCATGTTACAGTGTAACTGAGAGGGTTTCTGGTCATTGTTTTTTCATTAAGCATTTACATTTTGTGAACATGATAATTTTGTTCTTTTTAAAACCAGCTTTACTACATTATACTGTACATGCAATAAATTTTATAAATTTTAAGTATATAATCTTACGAGTTGTTTATATTTTTTATTATGCTATTACAATTATCCTATTTTTTCTCCCCTTTAATCCCCTCTGCCTGCACCCCCCTCCCACCAGCATCCCCCCAACCCCTTAGTTCATGTCCGTGGGTCGTTCATGTAAGTTCTTTGGCCTCTCCATTTCCTGTACTGTTCTTAACCTCCCCCTGTTTATTTCATACTACTATTTATGCTTCTTACTCCATGTACCTTTTCCCCCATTCTTCCCCCTCCCCCTGCCCTCTGATCTCCATTTCTGTGATTCTGTTCCTGTTCTAGTTTCCTTTGTTTTTGTTTTTTTAAGGTTCAGTTGTTGATAGTTGTGTTTGTTGTCATTTTATTGTTCATAGTTTTTGTTCTTTTTTTTTTCCTTAGATAAGTCCCTTTAACATTTCATATAATAAGGGCTTGGTGATGATGAACTCCTTTAACTTGACGTTATCTGGGAAGCACATTATCTGCCCTTCCATTCTAAATGATAGCTTTGCTGGATAGAATAATCTTGGATGTAAGCCTTTGCCTTTCATGACTTGGAATATTTCTTTGCAGCCCCTTCTTGCCTGCAAGGTTTCTTTTGAGGAATCAGCTGATAGTCTTATGGGAACTCCTTTGCAGGTAATGTCTCCTTTTCTCTTGGTGCTTTTAAGATTCTCTCTTTACCTTTAGTCTTGGGTAATGTAATTATGATGTGCCTTGGTGTGTGCTACCTTGGGTCCAACTTCTTTGGGCATCTCTGAGCTTCCTGGACTTGCATGTCTATTTCTTTTGCCAGATTGGGGGAAGTTCTTCTTTGTTATTTTTTCAAGTAAGTTTTCAATTTTTTGCTCTTCCTCTTCTTTTTCTGGCACCCATATGATTCAGATGTTGAAACATTTAAAGTTGTCCCGAAGGTTCCTAAGCACGTCCTCATTTTTTTTTTTTTAATTCTTCCTTCTTCATTCTGTTCCAGTTGAATGTTTATGTCTTCGTTCTGCTCCAAATTGTTGTTTTGAGTCCCGGTTTCCTTCCCTTTACTGTTGGTTCCCTGTATATTTTTCTTTATTTCACTTTGCTTAGCCTTCACTTTTTCCTCCATTTCAATCCTATGAGTTTTGACAAAGATATTCGATCATGTAACCACCACCATAATCAAGATACAAAAGATTCCCATCACCCCTGAAGTTCCCTCCTACCTCTTTGCAAGCAACCCTCACACCACTTTCTATCTTGGTTATCAGTATTATCACTGCTTTCTGTTTAACTGACTGGTATACATTTCCTACATCTTTATTTTGAATTTTTCTTTATCATTTTGCTTTAAATGTGTTTCTTTTAAGTAATATGGGCCAGAATTTGACTTTTAACAAAATCTGACAAAAATATAACAACATTTAATGGAAGAATTCAGTTCACTCATTCTTACCGTAATGAGTGATATATTTGATTATTTCCATCTTACTTTGTTTTAGATTTTTAAACATTGTTGTGAACTCTTCTTTTTCTTTGCTGGGTTGAATGAACAGCTATTCATCCCATTTTCCCCCTTGTTAATTTGGAGTTTGCCATTCTATTAATCGTTACCATCTCTTGCCCTGTTCTCTTAAATACACACATGACTCTTCTAGGATGTGAAACATACTATTTCATGGAAAACAACTATTGCCATCATACTCTACTTAAATTTACCCTCTCCCCACCCTAATATAAACGGTCACTGGGTTACTTTCAGTACCCTTTCCTCCTCCCCTCTCACCCTCCCTATCTTTTATCCTGGGACACTTCCCTTCTCCTTATACCCACTAGCTGATTCCAGAGTTTTGTTGAGATAATTTAATACTTATTAGAATTCCCTTCACAGTGTATTCCATCCATTCCAAGAGTCCTTATTTAGCATTTCTATTACATGATATAAATACATAGCACTATATATAGAAAAATATAGATCATGGTTCGTTGCTCCCCACTGCTTTCTTTCCTCTTCGCCTTCCCCTGTCTTGAAGCCTCTGTTCTGATTCATGTGTTGTTTCATCAGAGTCTTCAAAGTAATTCTCAGATGAGATACTTGGTGATTTTTACAAATCTTTAATATGTTTCTTTCCTCTTTGCCTGGGTCTACTTACAAGCCTTGTCTTTTCATTAACTCACATTCATTTTTGTGGTCTTTTAACTTCCAGGGTAGCAGATAAAAAGAAAGTACTTTCTTTCTGCCTGAAAGTGTGCTAAGATTTCTTGTATCCTTAGAGCTCAGGAAATTTAACTCAAGAACATCTAATCTATTATTGAATTATGACTTCTCCTTTCCTGTTCCTTATTCTGCGGGAATTCAGAGAAATTGCAGTCTCCTGGGTTTGTTCCAATCGCCCATCTTTAACCAACATGATTTGCACCTCCATGTTTTTGTTACATCTTGAGATATTTCATCTTTAATTTTCTAGACCTATTTTGGAGTTTTAGCAGTAACATCTTCTCCTTTTATTTATCTATGGAAATTTTTAATTCTGATACCACCATGTCTAGTTCTGGGTAATCTTTTGAGTTTGTGCTTCACACATTTTTCAGTCAGATTTACTTGTCTTCTCCAGCAGGTCTCTCTGCCCTCTGGTTTGTCTGCATTTCCCAGCCTTGAGGGCTGAGAAATTCAATCCATTAGTTTTGTTTGTTTGTTTGTTTGTTTGTTTGTTTTTGGAGAGTACGGGAGACTCAGCAAAGCCATTGATTGTTCCTGGGAAGCAGGCTGTTTCTGGGGCTTGCTGCCTTGCTCTTGGCTCTGAGGCTCTTTTCCAGAAACTTGTCTTCCATTTCTCTGCCAAGAGCTCAGCAAAGCCCACTTGAAATTCCTCACCTATAGCTGAGAATTATCAGAGGGGGTGTGGGAAGGGAGATCTTCATAGAGTTGCTATATGAACACAATCCCCTCACTCTGAGTAGTCTAAGCATTATTCATGGATAAAGTGATAATCTCCAAAAGACTTAAAAACAGAAGCCATTATTAGGAAGTCAGAACTCAAAGTTACAAGAGACTGAAAATCTAACTTAGGCTGCTTAAGCAATAAAGGAATTTATTAACTTATATAACCAAAAAGTTCAGGAAGCAGATCTAGCTCTGGGCTTCAACACGAAGTCATTAAGACTTGGTATTGTTCCATGTTCCAGCTCTGTTACCCTTCTTTTAGCCAAAACCAGCTTGAAAGCTTAGACTCATCTTGACAGAGGGCAAGATAAGGCCAAAGATGGAGGGGTTTCAGTTGGATGTCTTGGGATGGCTTCTGAGGCCCATCCCAAGGGGCCTCAGAAATTTGTTAAGAACTTCCTATAATTGAACATTTGACCATCCATCCCAAAGATCCTTCTTCTTTGGGCCTTGGGCTTATCCCTATCCTCCCAGCTGGGATCTCAGGAATAAGAGGGAAGGTGGGGCCCCAAAGGGCCCTGGTGGCTTCCCCCTAAGGACCTGCTTCTGGGAGTGTGCTGGGGACAGGATACTCCTTCTGGCTGGACTCAAACACCAGTGAGGCTAGGGAGACCACTAAGAGAAGCACCTGGAGCTGTGGAAGGAGAGAGAACTCCCAGGTATTTGGCAAGGTGAGACAAAGCCAGCTGGAGAAATGTGGCAAGGGGATTCTCAGAAAGCGTTTGAAGTGCATTCGGCTGCCCCAACTTACTTCTTTCCTAGATGTCGTAGGGAACAGCTAGGAAATTGCCACAGACCTAGTGTTCAGTATTGAGGGCCTAAGTTAGGGCATGAGTCTCATTGGTAGACAAGATAAGAAGGTAAGAAAAATAAAAGGTCTTAGGGGAGAGAAAAGGTAGAGGATCCAGGCTTCGCAGACGAAGGAAAACAAAGTTCAAATCACACCCAGCTTCGCATGGAGGGAGTCCGCTACGTTCTACGAACGCAGGACGCGGCTACTACTCTGGAAGAGACAGTAGCCGGCTCAGCAACCATCCTAGGTTGGACCCTAGGAGGTGAGTGGCTGGCCTCTGGGGTTCCCCCGGCTCTTCGCCGCCCCCCCCGCCGCCCCCGCCCCCCGCCCCCCCCCCCGCCCCCCCGCCCCCCGCCCCCCCCCCGCCCCCCCCGCCCCCGCCCCCCCCCCCCCGTCCCCCCGCCCCCCGCCCCCCCGCCACACACACACACCCCCGAAGCCTGGAGACTTCATCTTCCAGTATGCGGCGGACCAGGCGGCATTACGCCTGCGCGGAGGTGATGGCGAGGCCGCGTCGCGCCACGCGGGGGCGCTTGGTCCTGAGCGGACCAAGGTCGCGGGTGCCACCGCGCCCCGCGCGGGTGAGCCGGTCTGGGTGGGGTCGTTTGAAGCCTGGGCTGCGATTCCTAGAGGGTCACAGTGGGGTGGCGGAACCCCAACCCCTGCCCCCTCCAGGATGAAGCCGTCAGCTCCCCAGGCCGAGGCCACGTTGTGCGGTCTTCAGCACAGCAGCCTTCAGAACCCCACATCCCGCTTGTCAGTGGTTCCCCACATCCGGTCCCCGCCTCCAAAACTGTCTCCCCCTACACAGCCCCGGCTGCCTGCTCTTAAGGGCGGTGGTGGGGCCTCTTCTGGGGAGGCGCAGGTTGGGGTCCTACCGTCCAGGAAACCCAGGGCATTTAGGTTGGAGGGGTGTCCAACGCTTTGGCGTCTCTGGGCCACACTGGAAGAAGAGTTGTCTTGGGCCACACATTAAACACATTGTGACACGTAATTACAAAAAATCTCATAACGTTTTAAGAAAATTTACGATTTTGTGTTGGGCCTCATTTATAGCCATCCTGAGCTGCATGCGGCCTGTGCGCCGCAGGTTGGACACTCCTGGTTAGAGTGTGTGTGTGCGTGCACATGTGTGGGCATGTGTGTGGTCCCCCTTCTTATTGGGGCCACCAGGTGGGTCTCAGGTTCTGAGAAGCTGGAAAGTAAAAGCCTCAGCTTCCCCTTTCTTCTGCCCCTCACACCTCAGGTCTGTCAAGCTGGACCTGCATCTCCCTATGGGAAGACAGCCTAGACCACAAATTGTGGAGGGTGCAGCACAGCTGTAGAGTCCGTGGAGAGGGTAGGTCAGTGGCTGGTGAGGTTGCAGACTCTAGGGGATGGGAGAGGGGTGGCTCTGAATGTAAATTATGGGAATGTTCCAGAAGCAGCACCAGCATCTGAAGAGCTGGGCTCTGGCCTCCACTCCTGGCTCCCACCTCCACGTTCCCCCAGGAGGTAGGAAGTGCTCTGTGCAGACAGCAAAGCTCACACTCCCACCACGTGGGGTCTGTTGCAGGTTTGGAGTCCACTAGGTAAAATATAAACACTTTCTGAGAAATTTTATTTAAAAACTTGGGGACATAACAGAGGCAGCAGGATGGAAACTGGTATTCTCCTGCCATGGTTCTCAAATCAGAAGCCAGGCTTGGGTTCCTCAGGTTGCTGGTTCCAGGACCCCTCTAGCTTGTGGTCTCCCCAGGGGCATACCCAGCCAGGTCCTCTTAGGCTCTTACCTGCCCCCACCCCCACCCCCGCTGCCTACTGCCTGGGTTAGAGGGGACACTGAGGTGTCAGAGGTATACTGTAAGAGAGCAATAGTGGGGAGGATCTGGTAAAACTCCGGAAGGAGGAGGAAGTGAGAACCTGGGAGTTTGGGGACTGAGAAGAATCTATAGAAAAAAGAGATGGGGAAGGGGCCACTGCCTCTGCTTCCTCCATCCTCAAGACACTGGGGGCCTGCTTTTCCCTGAGATATCTCCCTCACAGGTCAGGTAGGAGGCTTGGGGAACATCACCTCCGGTGACTGGGCAATGGCTGACTGTCTTTGGGGCTTTGTTGGGAAAGAGTTGTGCCCCGGACAGGGTAGCAGTTTCCCCTGCAACAGAGGAGGCTGGGGAATTGCATGCCTCATTGTGCCAGACCCTCCTTCTCAGCTGGGTGCAGTCTGGCTGTTGGCGTAGGCCTGGTCTGGGAAGGAAGCCCCGGCTCTACGGGTCTGGGCACACACTGAGGCGTAGAGCTCCGGCTCTGGGCCTGAGGTCTGGGGCTTTGTCTCAGAGTCCAGCACCACCTCTGAGTACTTGATGGGAGTTCCAGGGTTCGGTATCCGGCCCTGAGGAGGCCGCAGCTGCAGGCTGGTATAGCACATCACATCCTCTGCGGCCTGGAGATGCAAGGCTGTTGGGAATTCACTGGACCCTTGAAAAAGCACCCCTCTTCCTTTCCTCCCCTCTTCCTCAACCACAACTGACTCACCCTGGTGGGGCCTCCAGGTGTTGGATCCTGTTGGACTGGACCTGGTTCTTGAGACAGCCGTCCTGGGACAGGTAACAGGAATCTGGTCACTTCTTGTTCTTCCTTCTGCAGCCCTTCATCCCACCCACCCAGGACCGGGAGTCTGCGCCGCTCCCCTCTGCCAGTTTCCTACCCGTCTTCAGGTAATGCAGGTTCCCGTACAGGGGGACCTCTTCCACAGACGCTCCAGAACTGCAACACAAAGTTTAGGGGATTAATGGGGACTTCTTGGTAAGGAGTAAACCTCAGTTATCCTATTTGTTTCCCCCCACTCACTGTCCCTCTCCTGGGTGGCTATTGCTCCGGCCTCTGGTCCATCGGAACAAGTGTGCAGCCAGTGAGATGAGAAGCAGCAGCGTCACAGCCCCTGAGAGGGCCCACAATCCCCAGCCATAGGAAAAGGAGGGAATTCCTGTGGATGTGAGAAGATGGGGGGTGGGGGGTGTTACTGCCCAGTCCAACCCTCCAGATCCCAGCAGAGGGGACTAGGGCCACATGACCCCTCCCCCTGCCCCTGCCCCTGCCCCTGCCCCGCCCAGCTTACCGGGTACTAGCGATACTGGCGGCGTGGAGTTCTTACAACTGCTAATGACTGTTGACGTCGGAACCATGTCGGCAGGCACCCTGCCCTGAGCCTAGGTGTAAGCCTGGCTTATGGTCTGACAGCTGCAGCAGCCCCCCTTACTCCCACCCCTCCCTGGGCCTGGCCCCCACAGCTCATCATCCCCAATACTGCTGATGGCAAAGTTGCTGGTTTCCGGGGAGGAAGGGGGAGGGGAGGGATGAGTGAAAGAACAGACACCACCCAGTTGCCTGCACCTGCACCACCCAGCAGCTCCTGAACTTCCGCACTCGCTCCTACCCGGTGCCCCCTCCCCGTCAGCCCTGTACCCGCTTTGGCCAAAGAAGAGAGAGGCAGACCTGTGCCACTGTGTAGGTGAGCCCATGAAGGCTCCATGGGAGGCAGAGGTGGCATGAGGCAGGACAGACAGACAAGGAAGCCAGGCTTTATGATAGAGATACGCCTACGCCACAGGATGCCTGATTTTCTCTCCCACTCTGAGTCTCATGCAGGAGGATGTGTTCCTCAGTAAGTATGCTCGAAAGTGGAATGGGATTGGGAGTCTCCTGGTATGTAACAACTCACCACACCCTAAGGCTGATCCAAGGTGAATGTGCTAGGATGGCCATTGTCATTGCCATTATTATTGGTATAGAGAAAGCTAGATTCCCCCTCCCAACCCACTTCATCCAAACTGTTCCTAAGAACTGTCAATCTCAAAAGTTTCTGAAGTAAAGAAACCCCTGCCCCTGTTCTACCCTGGGAAAATGAGCCCTGTCTTTGCACTTTTTCACTCCGGAGAGTGGAGTCCCTGCCCTGCCCAGAGACAGGCCAATCAGCAAGAGGCTATTCACGTGGAAAGAGGGAGTTTAGGTTCCAAATTTAAACCTTACACCAGAGGTCAGAGATATGTTTTGTCTGGCCCATAAAATGTTTTTTAAAAAATTTAAAATCATTGCAGTGGTGTGCCAAGGACAGGGATGGCAAGAGTGGCCCTGACCCTTCAGTTGCAGGCAATAAGAGGGTATCACCTGCAGAAAATTTTAAAACAAAGCCAACTAAAAATCAGTCTCCTTTTTATTACCACCATGTTCCAGCAATTCTAAAAAAAAATGTCAGGTGTAAAGTACTCCTCTCTGAAAAATCTTTTGTAGATCAAAGTCTAAATTGTTGTGGTTACTGATAAGCTTTAATAGATGGTAATCTACATAGAAGTTGATCTGGAGAACTTCCAGTTAATTACACAATTGGCCCCTGACATAAACAGATTCATCTATGTGTGTTTCTATCTAGAATTAGTTCTTAACAGTTTGGAGTTGTTCAGGCTTGTTTGGCACAATTTCTGTCTCCAACTCCTGTGATAGTACGTATTCCTGCATTTAACCCATAGATTTATAATAAACAATAATAGCACAACGATTGTAAAGTCAAAGAAATTGAACTTGAGTTACTTTTCTTATGTCATGTTAGGTGACCTCTCAGAGTTTTTATTTATATTGAAAATTTCTGGAATTTATTGTGAAGTAGAGTGTTTATAAATCTTTGCCAAACATCCTTATGGCCCAGAAACTGAACCTGAACCACAGGCATGGGCCCTGAGCAAGAACAGAACCAGCAACCTTTTGTTTTGCAGAATATCACCCCACCAACTGAGCCACACTGGTCAGGGCTCAACTGCCTGAATTTTTGACCCTTACTGTTAGTTATTTTTTGTTTTGTTTTGTTTTATTTTTTGCCTTTATTATTTGTTTCATTTCCTGGTTATTACCGAAAATAATTTTGTCCTACAGAAAAGGAGAATTTTTTTAAATGATTCACTCAGGTGTCAAATATGCTAAATATTCCTTGTCAACATTTAAAAACTGAGAAATTTCTAATTTTTAAAAATTTCAATTTGTTGATTTTTTTTTTTTTCCTTTTTGGAAAAAAATCAGAATATCTGACGACAGTGGGCCGAAAATTTCCTAAAGGAAACAATCAGTTGCGGGCCATTTATCATATTATACCTGGCCTGAATCACTTATTTACATTGACTACACCAACTGGCTTGGGGTCAAGCTTTGGACTACACTGCTCTGCAATCCAGGCTGCCTCTGGGTAGTCAGCTAGCGACAACTTCCCTGGGTGTGAGTCTTGACCTGCGGTACCCTCTTCCCTTCTGGAAAGACAAGAAGATATACCGTATTTCATTCATTTCTTTAACACATGAGTACTTCATTTAACACACATGTACCAATTGCTTCTTTATGTGTCAAGTTCTGGAGATGCAAATATGAGTGGGAAGTGGTTTCTTTCCTCAAAGAGCTCTTAGTCTTAGTTAGAAAGACAACGCAAGGTATCCCAGGCAGTTATGAAAGACAGGGTGGAACAGAGGGAGACTATCAAGTCTGCCTGGAAAAGTCTTGGAAGGCAAGAAGGGGGAAAGCCTGGGGGCGGGGTGATGTGAGATGGATGATACAGGCACCAAAAATGGTTGCAATCTCCACCTTGCCTCTTACCTGATTAACAACACAACCTTCCTGAACTTTAGTTTTCTCATTTTTTAAAAAAATCTTAATTTTATTTACCTGTTGGGTCATTTGAAAACATTTACTTCGTTCGACAAGGATTCACTGAGTGCTTGCCAGAACCGTGCTAGGCTATAGGAATAAGATATATGGCTTCCGCTTTCACGGCATTTACAGTCTAGTGGTAATTAATGGACTAATTGACTTCTAAGAAATTAATTTATTGATTTTAGAGAGAGGAAAAGAGAGAGAAACATTGAATTGTTCCACTTATTTATGAATTCATTGGTTGAGTGTTGTATGTGACCTCACTGGGGATCAAACGTTCAACCTTGGTGTATCAGGATGATACTCCAACCAACGGAGCTACCCAGCCAGGGCACTAATGGGCTTTTAATGAATTGATTTTTAATGAATCAAAAGTGGATTGTTCCAGCTTTATTGAAATGTAACGGACATAATAGTGGTTTAAAGAAAGTACAATAGCTGTGTTCGTGAATAAACTGAAAGTTAACGATTCTGTATGAAGGGAACACACGAGCTCAGATCTGAAGGTTGTGTGTAGAAGGGAGCTGTGCAAAACAGAAGGCGCAGGAATCACTAACTTTCGATCAACAACGTACGAGAATACGAGAACTGGAGAGATCACATACTCCTTAAAATAGAGCCGCGCTGAGAATGAGCCCCGTGTGGTTGGTGCACGTAAGAGCGCACTGCCTGCGTAACTATCGCAGCTGACGGATGACACACCCCCCGCCACACGCCGCTCAGCTACCCGCCGAGGCGGGACCGCTTCTTGGCGGATTTAACAGTGAGAAGCTGGGGAGGTCTACGTGCATGTGCACGTGGCACTCTCTGCCCGTGGTCCGGGGACTTTCCCCTAGGCACAAATAAGGAACTAGGTCCTTCGAGTGTAGCCTAGGCAGCAGGCCTTCAGCACGAACTATCCGTGAGATTAGTGGTACTCTACTATTTATAGTTCCACTAGAAAACTTATCTTACGATTAGGGTGACAAAATTGGTGGTCTGAGAAATAAAACTCACTTTCTGGAAAATCTCCTAAGTCTCCTAGAGGCATTTCAGCTAATATAGAATACTTTAATAGGTAAGAAATAAATAATTTCGGAAAGCTGGGCCAATAGTCCTATGCAAATAACACATGGCCCGCCCACAGGCTGAGGTGGGCGTGTTTTTCTGGGGACGACCGAGGAGAGGCCTGCGCGCGTGCGCTTGCGCACTGGGACGCTCCGCGGACTCCCGCGGCACGGGGGACTTTAGTCTGTCGCCTACGATGGCGAGCGCACTCTCGCGTGTGGGTGTGCTGGGGCTGCTACTGGTGTCTGCGCTGCCCGGGGTCCTCGGAGACCGCTCCAGTCCCGACAGCCGGGCATACCCAGGTACCCCTGAGGGTTGCTGGGGGGAGGCTGGGGACTGCCCACGGGTCCCAGGTCCCAGCTCAATTGACCCCACTCTGCCCTCCTCCACAGGGGACCCCCACCAGGTCGGCCATAGGGCCAAGGAACTGCGGCGGCGGTCACCGCCCAAGGACCAACACGAGCGGGCCCGGGCCAGGGCGTTGCCTTTGGGGGCGCTGTACACCGCGGCTGTCGTGTCTTTTGTGCTATACAAGTGTTTGCAGGTGCGGGAAGACCAGGGGTGTTGATGCCCGGGGCCTGAATTTCCTATGGGGGCATTATGGTACCAAGAACAGGAGATACCTTCTGGTCCGTCTATGAAAGGAACAGTAGTTCCCTGGCTTTCCAACATGATCGGGTTATTTTGAGCTTCCAGCCACGTAATGGATGTAAGGGGCGCGTGGCAAATTGTAAATAATGAACATCACATTGAGTCCTCCCAACAATCCAATAAAGAGATTGTCACTTGCTCAGTGTCACTAAGAACTAGTAACTGGTGGACCTGGGATTTGAACCTAGGAACTGTCCATAAGTATAAAAATGGGGTTCCTGGTGAGATTCCTATCTTGGCACAAAAGGTTGGTTACTGTAGACAAGTGTTTAAGGTACCAAGCAGGCTCATGTTCTTGGGAAAGAGACCCTGAAATACGAACTGACAGTGCATTTTGGTGGGTTGAAACGGAAAGCAGTACCTACCTGGGCTGTATCTTCAGACCAGGCCTTGTCACTCAATTACATAGGGAAAGAAGGCTGAACCAATTTGGAGACGATTTAAAACTAGAAGGGATAGCTGATCATGACCCCAAATAGACTTCACAAACTGGGATAAAGGACTGAATTTAACGAGATTTAACTAGGAGAGAGAAATTCTATTCTTGGACCCAAATATAATCTGAAAGAAATATAATAGCAGCAGCTTATGTAGTTAATAAAGTTCATTTGCATGATGTGACAACTCATTTCCCAAATAAATGCCAGGAACAAAGTATTGTGCTTTATCTTCTGATCAGAACATTCCTGTAGAATTCTCTTCAGGGAACTGCTTTAAGAGCACAAACTCAGTAAAGTAACCAGAGAAAACTGTCAAATGAACACTGACTGAAAAAGGTCAGTGATAGTAAACCAGAGACATGGGGAAGGGGTGGGGGCGGAATAACCATTTTTAAATTTCTGAAGGGGCTCTCGTGTTGAAAAGACATGATTTTGAAAGGCTCTAATCAGCACAATGTAAAGTTTCATGAAGGACAGTTTTTGGATTTTTATATAAACTAATAACCAGGGCTTTCTGGAACTGGAGGGAGCTGCTCTTTTCCTAGAGGTGTTACAGTAGACCAATCACGGGTGAGGGCATACTGGCAGGTTGCTTCATGTCCTGGGTGAGGAGCTGGACTAGATGTGATTGTGATTCTGTCAGGTAAAATTCCAGTAGTTTTCTCTACTGCAAATTATCCTTCTCCTCTTACTGGCTTGGAGACTGAAGTGATGGAGAACCTTGTTGCTGCAGTATCACTCTTTCCTTCTACAGCAGGGGAAAAATAAGGCTGCTGTTCTCCAGGAGGAGGCCGGCAAGAAGGAATCATTGCAGTCAGGTGGGTTCTGCAGAAGTCTGCCTGATGGGGATTTAGGGGACCGCAGAAGGTAAGTAACCATTGCTCTCCTTTTTTCCCTTACCTCCAGAGCAGCAGCTGGTCCAGTTGATACAACAGCTGGCCCAGACAGAACAACACCTGAACAATCTGATGGCCCAGCTGGACCCCCTTTTTGAGAGGTAAGGAGAGCACTATGTGGCAGGTGAGAAGTGGGAACACAGTTATGTAGATTGGGCAGCCTCTGAGTGGACATATCTGCAGTGTGACTACCCTGGCTGGAGCACAGCAGGAGCTTTTGAATATGAAGTTACACACCATCCACCAGCTACTACAAAAGAACAAGCCAAACAAGTGTGTGGAGGTTCCAGAACCAGGTAACAGGCTCAGGGTGAGTTGAGTGGTAATAGAGACCAAGTCTCTGAAACTGGAACATGCCAGATCTTCCCCTCACAGAGGCCAGCATACCGTTTCCTGAGGACTTTTGTGTAAAGGATGAAGAAGAGGCGGCTGGTGACAGTCAGGCCTGGGAAGAGCACCTAAACTGGAGCACAGAGACAAGGAACCTAGCTGCTCCTCGGGGAGCGGAACAGGGGCTAAGGAGAAGATGCGGCAAGGCTGCGGCAAAGGGCCCCAGTCACAGCCCCCTCTGGGAAGGAGGGGCAGCAGCCGATGGTTTAGTAAAATAAAGTCTGTTCTTGTGATTGGATGCTCCTGTGTGCTTTTTCATTCCAGCTCGTCGCCCTCATACTAGGTGCCTAAGTACAACTAGCCCTTCTCAAAAAGCTTCCCTTATTAGGACAAAAAGAGGCTGCTTTCCAGTGTGAGAGCTAAGACAGACGGAGCTCCAGTTCTTTTCCTTGTATTCGTGAGGCCAGCGTCATGCCAGCCTTCAGGGCACAAAAATCCCTTTTCTGGTATCAAATAACTGAGATAGAAGGGTCTTTCCAGAAAACCAAACAAACAAACAAACAAAAAGCTTTACTTAAATCCAGTGGAAAAATAAAACTGTAAAAATAGCCACATTTGCAAAGCCACAGCCTTGATAAACGACTAGCCATAGACATAGCACCAAGCTTCTCAGCTCCAAATCCCCTCATCTGTGCTAGGGGGGCTGGATGAGTGAAGGTTCAGTTCGGTCAAACTTGGTTTCCTGATTCATAAGATCTCATCAAATAACTCAGTTTCAGGCAAACACGAAATGACCCTTCTCAAACCACGAAGCGTTCTGTGTTTTGTGTAGTTTTGTGCTCCTGACTGATCCCTGAAGTATCCTGGGTTCTGGAATTTGTAAGATTCTTCTAGTTCTTCTGGCTGCTGTGGAGAGAAGATGGTTCAGGCATTGGCATGAGCACTCAATTCAGACAAAATCACCTATGGGGTAAGGGTGTGGGGAGGTGTCCCAGGCAGACACAGGACACGGGACAGGATCAGAACTGCTCATCTCCAGCTCCTGGACCTCACCACAACACTCTTGCCAAGGGAGGGCACAGCTTACCTGATGGCCAGAGTCAGGCTGTGGGACCAGTGCAACAGCTCCTCCTGGTCTGTGGACATAAGCAGTAGCTTCTCGTGGGGAAAGGACAGCTAGGAAGAGACTACCTCTTAGTGCATGGCTCAGAAAGACCCAGGCTAAAGCTGAAGGCCTTGCTCCTCCCATGTGGGTAATTCAGGACTGAGGTGAGAACTAGGTATGAACCCCAAAACCCAGTCATCCTCTGTCAATGGAGATGGCTCATTTCTGATGAAAGGGGCCCAGGCCAAAGAGATAAACGAGCGCGTAGGTATTTGAGGCCTCTCCTACCTTACCTAGAACTGTCATCTTGTTAACTTACATTGAGCAGTCCACCACAAGGGCCTCCGGAGTGGCCAAAGACCTTGTGGAGTTGACACTGGGCCATGGGGTAGAGGGCCCGGCAAGTGAAGGTGCCATGCTGCAGCAGGTGCAATGCAGGTCGAGGCTTGGCCATGAGAAGCACATCAGAGAAGAGGAAGAACATTCGGGGCCGAGGTTTCCCACGGGGAGGCACCACCAACAGCCAGCCCTGGCGTAGGAACCAGCGACCTGGGGGATGGGAGAGCTGTTATTCTGATGTAGCTCCAGGACCATGATCCATGGGAACAGAAGGCAGGGAGGCTGAGAAAACAGAGGGTATGGTGCTGGTAATATTGAGGAAGAGGGATAAGAAAAGGGCAGATGAGGGCTGCGGGGGAAGTATACAGACTACCTGATGTGATCCCCTTTGCCTGGCGTCCACTGAGAAGAGCCTGGACACGCCGGAGGTGCTGGTCGTTCTTCTGTTTCTGACCAATGGCGTGGACTCTCTGGGCGGTCTCACTTATCAGCCGAGCAGCCCCTGGAATAACATCCCCAGCCCCATTTCCAGCACATCTTTGACTCTGGGGACTGGCAGGAGTGAAAGACAGGCTATACCCAAGGGGACCAGGACCTAACTTGAAGAGTAGGCAGAAAAATAGGGACATCATGTACATGTCAAAGGAAAATAGGGTCCTACCAGACATTGTTGGAAGTCACAACCAGAAAGGGATATAAGAAAGGCAGCCTTTGGCCCGAGTTTTGGCAGAGCAAGAACATACGTGTGAGCTGTTGGTGGTCAGGGCTGTTGGGACTTGTGTTTTCAGCCAAAGCAACAACAAGATTTTCATACCTAAAATTAGACAGTTGGAAGTCTATGAGGGGAAGTAGAGCTGGGCGAAATTCCCTCTGCCTGACACACACTTAACCCCCTACATATACTTGCATTGCAAAGCCAGGAAAGATCTGCTTCTGGCTATTGTATCCCCTCTTTCAAAACCTGGGCTCACACCATATGGCCCTTTCCCATCCCACATTGAAGAGTCAAGGGCAGACTCCAGAAATTGTAAGCTAGGACAGCCTCTCATCTCAGCAAACTCTTCCAAATAGCCTGTCACTAGCCCCGTGACATGTAGCCCCCTCACTTCAATGTGAGTTCTACTACAGCCCCAGCTAGGGGCCTGAGGCTGCCGCCTCCAGGTGCTCCAGTGGCTTCACAGTTACTTTTGCAAAAAGGATTTTAGGAGCAATTTGTCCCAAGAGAGGCCCTGGGGCAGGCCCCATGGAATCCTACAAGCTGAGGGCAGTGGTAAGCCATAGAGATTCAGAAAAGAGCAGTTGGCCAAGTTAGGGGGAATTCACTCACTGCTGGAGCCTCTGCAGAGGCAGCGGGAGCAGGTCCTGGAGCTGAAGGCCCCCAAATTCAGGGCGGCCTTCCTGGAGCCTTACAAATCTCCGGAAACGTTTGCTTTTCTTTAATTGTTCCTGGAGTGAGGAGGAAAGGGTTGGCAGCAGATGGGGAAGCCACTCCTTACCTTGTATTCCCCCGTCTATACATCCCCAGCCTTCAATAAGCCATGTGCACCTAAGTGAACCCCTATCATCCTACCAGGACTTGGCACAAAACTGGGCACCCAAGGGCTCTATAAATGCAGGAACAGTATGAATGAAGTTTAGGTCTCCAGATGAGGAGCAAATGTTTGGAGCAAGAGGGGAAGAGGGGAAGAACTTGAGGTCATCTTCAGGTTACCTGCAGGGTTGTCCGGGACCTCTCTGCATTCTCAGCAAACTGGGTGTACAGCTCCAGGTGGGGACAGAAGCCCTCCAGCCCCCGTCCCCAGTGCCCTCCTTCCAGGTAAGGAAGCAACTTTCTGCGTGGGTGAAGACAATAAAAGAGCTGCCGAAGAACTGCTCAGAGCACATTTAATTCTTATAACCCTGCCCTAGAGGTAGTGCTGTTACGCCATTTTTCAGGCGAACTGGGGCACTGGGCCAAGACCACAGGTGAAGTCATTGGCAGGCTCAGAATATGAACCTGGGTCTCTCCAACTCCGAAGCCAGGACTCCCCCTCATTCCCTCTCCTCATGCCCCTTCCACTCACTGGCTGGCGCTGTAAATGAGCTCCCAGGGCCCAAACAAGGCCTGGCGCTCTGGTGGTCGCAGGGTGCCCTTGGCTCTCAGAATCCCCACGAAATACTACGGAAGGAGAGAACACCGTTATCTAGCCTGCAGGAAGAGGCAAACTCCAAGGCAGCCCCTAAGTGCAGGCGGACAGGACAAGACCAACCCCCTCGGACCCCATACACGGGATCACTGACCTCGCAGAGACCCTCCCACACCCTGGGGTCCCCGCCCCATTCGAGAGAACGTGCGGGGCCCGCACCGTGGCCACCAGCCCCAGCTGTTCCTGGTAGCGCCGCTCGGTCTCCAGCAGCTCCCGGGCTGTGCAGGAGCGTTTCCGCTCCCAGCGGGCACGCTGCTCTTGCACCGGGCACCGAGCCCTGAGGATCGGGCTCTCCATACCTAGCTGACCCGTAAATATTTCCGGACACCGCCCGCCGCAGATTCAAATCCTAACTGCTGAGAGGGCGGGGCACCGTAGAGGAGCGCGCCCCCTGGCGCTGGGAGGCTGCTTGCAGGACGGAGCCTGCGTGGCAGCCTGCAAAACTTCGTTTGGCCTCTGCTAAGGCCTCGCCCCACCGCTCGGGTACCGCTGTAGGTGCGTGACGCCCGCCGGGGTAGGGCTGGGTGGGGCAAGTGGGTGGCCCTCTTCTGAGTCGCACTAAGTTGGGGCAGCAGCCTGGACTTTGAATCAGGGGACTGGGAGGTACAGACATTGGCAGGGCCTCAGTGTCTTATCTGCAGAATTGGGAAAAGTTAATACTTACAGTACCTATTGTACACAAGGGCCCATGCCTGACGCTGGGTCCTAGCGGGGTTCAGCCATTCCCAACGATTCTTTACAACTAGGAACTCTCACGAGTTACAGGTTTGAAATATTTTGCCCTCCTCCCCCCTCCACCAACAAAAGTTAGTAGGTTTTAAGTTACTCGTTTTCTTGTTCCAAAATCTGATCGCCAATTAGCTCTGGTCAGCAGGTGTCAATAATTAATACCGTGGTTCAGGATTGCTTAATTATGTCCAAAGGCAAAAACTTGCAGTTGATTAGTCTGTGCTGTCTAATCAAAGATATTATGTACCAGATTTTCCTTAGTTCTTTTGAAAAATCGGCAGTAGCCCTGAAGCATATATTGGCAGTACCATTTTGTCAGTATGTATGAGAAGTCTTTAAATGTGCCTCGTCTTATGACCTAGCAATTCCACTTCTAGGAATGCATCCTAAAGAGATATGTGGACAAAAATATATGTCCTAAGATATGTGGCACAACATTGTAACTACAGAAAACTGGAAACAACCTAAATGTCCAAAGGTAGTAAATTGGCTAAGAAAATTGTGGTACAGCCATTTGAAAGAATAATATTGAAGTATTAAAATGATATTAAAAAGCTATCAATATGGCAAAAGGTACATGGTGTATTGCCAAGAGAAAAAAGCAGACTACACATCTGGTGGCACAATATGATCCCATTTATGTACATTATATATAACTAGAAGGATAAAGTAAAAATGTAATGGTGGTTTTATCTCTAGGTGATGAGACTGAGGATAATTCATTCAACAAATATTTATTAAGACCTAACCAGTGTCAGGCACTGGATCATTGAGGTTAAAAGGGTGAATGGACCAAAAGGGTGATTTTTTTAAACTTCCCTATACTTTTCTGCCTTTCCTAAGTTTTCTGCTTGAACACACATACATTATTTTGTAATTAGAAAAAAATACTATTAAAAACTAAAGTGTTAGATAGACTTTAGACCCCATTTCTACCACTCTGAACTCCTAGGAATCTGGGCTTCATGCCAGGAACCAAGGTACTGTCAGGAATCCGAGGTCCCCTCTAGTTCTCCAACATTCTAAGAATTCTGAGGAAGAAGAAATGCTGGACTTCTCAGGTAGAAACAACTTGAAGGGCTTGGTGGAGAAAAGAGGGAGTTAGGGTCAGATTGTACCTTGGACTCAGGTCTCAGGGAAACTGGTGATACAAGAGTTGGAAGACTGGTTACAGTCTCAAGAGCATGTGGAACAGTTTGCACTAAGACCTCAAGTAAGGAAGGGACAGATGATCCCATGGCAATTGGTATCATCATGAACCCCGGTGATGAGAACAGAGCACAGCATCTGGGGTGCAGTGGTGATGGGTGAGAGTGGGTGCGCTACCGGTGTGTGAGTGTGCCGCACAGAGCCTCCTGAGGGCTCAGATGGGAGAGTCATCCAACTGTGGAAGAAGAGGGAAAAGCTAAAAAGACACACTGAGGATAATTGGAGACAACTGACTCTCTGGGTGAGGGAGTCCCCATCCTGTGGAGTCCTCCCGGCCGCCGCAGATGAAATGAGTTGTTCCAGATACAACTGATCTGCAAGGAGAAAGGGGTGGTGATTCCCTCTAGTGGAGAATGCCCCAAACCCTTCCCTGAAGTGGCTTTTATTGGAATTGGTACATGCAGGGGTGTACATCATGCATGCAAAGCTTATCAATCCATGTCAAAAGGCAATAGATAACAAACTGAAGAAATACAGAGATCTGTCTTAGATCAGGGTCTGTCAGACATGCTGGCGCCAAATGGTCTCTAAGTCATGGTTCATAAATTCAGGAGTTTACTCCTTAGCTGTGAACTTAAACACTTGGTTTATACCAATAGGGCTATACAAAGCAAAGCAAAGCAAGCTTCAAAGGGTACAATGTATTTTTCAGGCCTGATTTCCCACAGGATCCCTCAGTGTTAGCATCAGATCATGCCTCCTGCCGGCGTTCCAAGCTTTCTGGTCAAGACTTACAGGTGTCTTTCAAGGCCTTGCTTGCATGGGGCTACAGTTTCTGGTACCACACAAAGTCAAAGCAAGTCAGGTACACCCCATAGTCTACCTGGACCCTAGTCTCTATTCCCAACTTTACCTCAAAGCCAAAGGAAGGAGGAGCCAGTGGGAGAGGGTCAGAGGCAGTCAACAACCTCTCTGTCCTTTAGTTACCCTCGACCTCTGCTTTCAACTCACTGAATGCTGGAGAAGCTTTGAACAATCATCAGTTATTCCACAGAAATTAAATGCCTCTCACATGCCACATCCTGTGCTAGGAATGGAGATGAAATAGTGGACAATGAAATATGGCCTCTGCACTTGTGGATGCATATAGTCCAGCATGGCAGACATGGTAAGGAGCCACCATAAAGTGAGATAAACATTACAAGGGACATATAGGCTTCTATTTGGGCGGGAGTGACACCACCTAGAAGTCAGGGAAGGCTTCTTAGAGGAAGTGACAATGTGAACTGATACCTGAAAGATGAGCAAAACCTGGCGGGGCAGGGTTGGCAGAGGGGGAGAGGTGAAAAAGAGAAACAGAGTGACAAAGCTCGGAGATACACACACATGCACACAGTGCATTAAAAAAACTGCCAGAAGTTCAGTGAGACTTGAGCATAGCTTGCAAAGGAGTGATGAGAAAGGAAACTGGAGAGACAGAGGCCAAGCCATGGAGAGAATTTATATCAGTAAGACTATGTCACAAGTAATAGTAAATTCCAAGTGGCTAAATAATAAGATATTTTACTGGCGTATGCAACTGAAAAGTCCAGATGCAAGTAGGTCCTAGCGTTAGTTTAACCTAGCAACTCAATCATATCACCAGGGATGTGGGGATGTTCATCAGGCAGGTGGTTATGGATCTGACATGGAGGACAGAGTCCAACCTTGAGATATTTGGCTGGTAGGAACTTGTAGAAACTATGGAAGTGGGTGAAACTGCTACAAAGAATATGAAGAGGGATATGGGCAAAAGGCATGAGAATCGTGAACACAAACCCAGTTCTTTTCATCCTGTCCATCTACTTCATTTCTAAAATGGCTACTGCCTGGCTGGTGTGGCTCAGTAGATTAAGTGCCAGCCTATGAACCAAAAGGTCACCAGTTTGATTTCAGTTGGAGCACATGCCTGGGTTGTGGTCCAGGTCTCCAGTTGGGAGTGTGTGAGAGGCAGCCGACTGATGCTTCTTTTACACATGGAGTTTCTCTACCTCTTTCTTTCTCTCTCCCTCCTCATCTCTCTGAAAATAAATAAAAATAAAATCTTAAAAAAGAAAAAAAGGCTCTGGCCAGGTGGCTCAGTTGGTTAGAGCATCGTTCTGATACACCTACGTTGCAGGGCACATACAAGAATCAACCAATGAATGATTGCATCAATGAGTGGAACAACAAATCGATACCTCTCTTTCTCTCAAGTCAATAAATAAAAATTTTAAAAAATAAAAAAATTAAAAATGGCTAAGGTGGCCCCCATAAAGCTATATCCATATCCTAGCCCATACAACCTGTAAATGTGAACTTACTTGGAATAGAGTCCTTGCAGACGTAACTAAGCTAAAAATCTTGAAATAAGATCGTTCTGGGTTATCCTGGTGAGCCCTAAATCCACTGACGTGTTTCTAAAAGAGACACCTAGTGGAGCCCTGGCTGGTGTGGCTCCATGGGTTGACTGCTGGCCTGCGGATATAAAGGCAGTTGGTTTGATCCCAGGTCAGGGCAGGTCCCTGGTTGGGAGCATCCGAGAAGCAACCGATGCACGTTTCTCTTGCACAATGATGTTTCTCTCCCTTTCTTTCTCCTTCCCTTCCTAACCCTAACTCTCCCTTATAATAAAAGAGAGAGAGAGAGAGACACTCAGTGGAGAGACAGAGGCAAGAGGAAAAGGCCATGGGAAGCTGGAGGCAGAGATTGGAGTTATGCAGCCAGAAGCCAAGGAATGCCCAGAGCCAGCAGAAGTTAGAAGAGGCTCAAAAGCCTTCGGAAGGGGCAGGGCCCTGCCAATCTGAAACACCTCAATTTCAGATTTCTAGCGTCCAGAACTGTGAGAGAAAAAAATTCTGCTGTTCTAAGCTGCCCAGTCTGTGGTAATTTGTCACAGAAATCCTAGGAAACTAACACAGGTGGTGAGGTGGGCCCAAACCCTATGTCAGCCTCAAGGCCCCAGAAGGGCTTTATTTAATGTCTTTGCTTCCAAGCCATGGCTGGGGAGTAGAGGGTGTTTTCTCCTCCTACCCACCAGCAAATACATTAAATGTCTCCCTGCTCTGCAACACTGGGATAGAAACAGACCCTAATAAGCAAAGATGTGGCCTTAAGGTTGTGCCCCAGGTGGCGGTGCCCCAGTCAGTCAGTCCTGCATATACTCTGACGCTACCTGGAGAGGCTAAGGAGTAAGACTCTGGGAGCTCAAACCTGTTTTGGGGTTTGGCAGACTCCCAGCTGCAAAGCTATGATCCAGGGTCAGAGTCTACATTCCCCACCCAGACCAAAGGCTCAGTCACACACAGAGACAGAGCTCCAGAGAGAGGCGGCACCATGCAGAATGGCATGTAGAAAATTAGGGAGCTGTGACAAGGAGAGGACTGCATCTAGACACCGATCGGGACACTGAAATGCTGGGAGGAAGCAGCAGAGAGGGCAGGGCGATGTGTAGACATACACAGGGCACAGAGAAGTGTACAAAGAGATCCTGACAGAGACTTAACAAGGAAAAAGAAGGAAACATTCAGAATATTTGGAAAGAGGGAAAATGGCATAAACCTGGGACTGGTGTTGGAGAAAGGTGGCCAGACATAAGGACCCCAGACTCCAGTTAGCATGGTGCTTCTGTCTCCTGCACGTCCCATAACCTCCTCTACCTCAACTAGACTGCTTGTTACCACATTCCGTCTTGTCCAGGTCCACCCAATTTAGATAGTACCAGGGACCTTCCAAGTGTCAGCGTCCAACAAAGATGCTGACAACACAGTGGACCAAGTCAATAGCTGGCCACCCAGAGTGCACACTGAATCAGGTTGCCAAGGACGGATGGCTCTTAATTTAGCTCCCAAGATGACAACCTAGATGGTTAGGCTAATTACCTTCTAAATGACTGTTTCGAGGACAGCTGCTGTTCGGCCATGTAAGTTTTGGTATACAGTATGGTAGTCATTCTGACAAGGCAGGTATTTTGGGGTGCGATAGAAATGTGATGTCATGTTCTTGGAACAGTTGTGGCTCCACATGCACAGGTCATTGACAAAGAGCTCCCTGAGAACAAGGAAGTCAGCTTAGTCCAATTTGGTTTTTCTCAAGTCGAGGTAAGGTGATCTGCAGAGAGAAAATGCTCAGTAATGGCTGTTGAATAAAAGAATGACTCACTCACATACTGCCCTTATGGAGCTCAAGGCTGTTGGAACAAATAAAATGTCATAAATCATCCTAATGTGAATTAGATGGTAGACAAGGATATTAGTGAGGGCAGACAGAGCACTGTGGTGGCAGAGGCACCAGAAATCTCTTCCTATGTTGCAGTTAGTCAAGAAAGACTTCCTGGATGAAGTGGCCTTTGAGCTGAGTTTTGAATAATAGAAAGGATTTAGACAGGGGAGATGGTAGAACGGTAGAACGGTAGCGGGTGCACAAAGCACTGATCCACCAGAGTGGAAGCGGGCTGAGGCATTCCAGGTAGGGTCCAGGCCCCTGCTGTGCCAAGCTTTACCTCTTTAGATAAGAGATCAGGAGGAGGTAGGCAGAGTCCTCAGGGAGGAGCTGGGGTAGCAGGAGCACCTGGAGTGAGGGGCTAGTTACCAGCAGAATTAAAAATATTTCAATATACAAAGTCTGTCCAGAAAAAGTCCAGCCATTGTAAATATAATAAGAAATGTTTGAGTGACATCAGTGTAACCTGGCAGTCAAGGGAAGTGGACTGGAATGTGCATATGTGAACAATGATGACTTCACTGTACTGGTCAGTGGGAGCGGTACTGTGTGACCATTGCATTTAAAATGACTGAGCGAGTAGAGAAGCGGATCTGCATCAAATTTTGTGTTAAGCTTGAACATTCCTCCACGGAAATGATTCAGAAGGCCACAGCTATGGGCAGCTGGTGACTGGCAGCTTCATCACAATGCACCCACTCATGTATCACATCTTAGGCAGTTTTTGATAAAACACCAAATCACCTAGGTGACTCAGCCCCTCTACAGCCCAGATTTGGCAGCCTGTGACTTCTGTCTCTTTCCAAAACTAAAATCACCTTTGAAAGGGAAGAGATTTCACACCGGTGATGAGATTTAGGAAAATACGGTGGGACAGCTGACGGCAACTGGGAGAACTATGTGAGGTCCTGAGTTGCCTACTTTGAAGGGGACCAAGGTGTCATTGTTCTATGTACAATGCTTCTTGTATCTTGTATCTTCTTCAATAAATGTCTCTATTTTTCATAGTATGTGGTTGGATACTTTCTGGACAGGCCTTGTATATATTTCAACATTTTTATTTATTGATCTTTAGAGAGAGGAAGAGAGGAAGGGAGGAGGAGTGAGAGATAGAGAGAAAGAAACAAAGATTTGTTGTTCCACTTAGTTATAAATTCAATGGTTGATTCTTTTATGGACTCTGATCAGGGATCAAACCTGCAACCTTGGCGTATCAGGACAATGCTCTAACCAACTGAGCTACCCGAACAGGGTGAAATATTTCAATATATTTAATTAACACGTTCAACCATACAGATGTGTACCTACTGAATGTTAGTTCCAGAGGTCAACCTCCTGAGATGGCCTTACTCTCTCCTGGTTTGTCGAAGCCATAGGGGCCCTACTACAATGTGAGCTACAGAACAGTGGGGGCCGTTCTCCAGCCCAGTGCTGTATCCCTAGGACCTACAACAACAGTACCTGGAAGGTTGGAGGAGGTTCAATAAATGTTTGTTAAATGAATAGGCAGAGACTGGTTACCCCAGGCCTATTCTTGGGGTCCTCTCACCAACTCCTAGTACCCACTCTCCCGCTCCAATCCGTGTTCCACACCAGCCCTCCACATGAACATGGGAACTGGATTCTGTCATTGCTCTGCTCAAAATATTTGATGCCTCCCCTTTGCCCAGAGTACCATTCTCCCCCTTGTTTTTACCAAATTGAACTGCTACTTCACAGCCCCGATCAAATTTGCCTACTTCTGTATTACTTTCTGAGGCACAATTAATCTGTGTCTCTGAAACCTTATGGTAGTGTTTGCCCTTGCTCCCCAGACTCTGAGCTCCTCAGGGCAACAGCTGTACTTCTAGCCTGGTGCCTGATATATGGTAGCTGCTAAATAAATATTTGCTGCCTATTAGAGTGAAAGGCATTCCCAGCAATGAGAACTAGATGAATGAAGGTGGTCAGAGGTTTGAGGGGGAAATGAATAGTTTAATTTGGGTGGAGTATGAAGGCCAGTAGAAAGAGACAAGAGGGGAAGTTTTCTTGGGTAAGATTTTGAAGGGACATGGAAGTCAACTAGAGGGAAAAGATGGGCAGATGAAAGACACTTTGGTAGGCAGCAGGAACTCAACAAAGGTGTTTGAGCAGAGGTGTAATATGATGAAAAATTAACTTACTTTAAATCCACAAGAGTCCCTCTTGTACACATAATCAATTTTCTATTCATACTCAAATCCACCTCCCACCTACCCATCCACCCCTCTCCCCAAGCTCGTGCGGCAGCTTGCCCTACCCCTTTACCTGATCCCCGGCTGGGCATGGGATGCAACACATGGGCTGCTCCCCTCTCAGCCAGAGGACATGGGGGCCCCAGCTGCCTGTCTTTCCCCTTCCCTGCCTGGGCCTGGGAAGCACGCCAGGGTTAGCTGAGGCTGGCTGGCAGGCAGCTGGCTGGTGCCAGGGAAAACCTGTGCAGTGCCAGGTGGTGCTTTGGGTCCCAGGCTGAGCCCATGACCCTGATAACCTTGTGCCTGTGCACATACCTGCCCCCAGTCCACCCCAATCCAGGCTATGGTATCGGGCAGGTGGCAAAGGGCCAGAGAGACCCGAGGGACTTTGGCTCCATCTCTACAGAAAGGCACTTTGTGAGTCAGCCGGTTCCCCTCCAGGATTGCTCCTCCCCCACCCAGCTCCTGTTTCCGATGCACGTACAGCCCGTACACACCGTGTGTCTGTGGCTGTACAGTCAGCCACATGGCTCTCCTGTGCCCCAGACCCTGCCTCCCTCTGTTGATCTCAGCCCCTGCTCCAGGTCCCAGTGTGCAACTGCTGCTGTTACTGCTGCTCTTGGTACCTGCCCATCCCCAGAGCCTATCCCGGATGCAGGGGACTCCCTCTATGGGAGGAGATTCATCTGAAGAAGATGATCCACTGGGCGAGGAGGACCTGCCCAGTGAAGAAGATCCACCTGGAGAGGAGGACTCACCTGGAATGAAGACTGAAACAGAAGAAGACGACTCTCTGAAGATAGAGGATCTACCCACTGAGGCTCCCAGGGACACTCAAGTGCCCCAGGACAATGCTGAAAGGAACAACAAAGGTAAGTGGTCATCAGCCCTCCCAATCTAGGCTCCAGGAGGTTTGTACCTCCTTTCACTGAATCCCCAGCCCAAGCAGGGATTGTTCAGGGAAGGGAAGGAGCCTGTACTCTGACACTAGCCTTTCCCAGCCCTAGGAGCTCTCATGCTACTAGATCCTTCCCCCTTTTCAGAGCTAAAAGGGGACGGTTGGGGAGACAAAACTGGGGCACAGATGGAGGGAGATGAGTAGGAAGAGGTGGGAAAGAAAGGGGAAGGTTGGAGAGGAGAAAAAGACTAGGAATGTGGAGCGAAAACATGGGTAGAAATAAGAGTATGAAGGAAGAGAAGAGGAAGGATGGGGGTACCAGAGGAAGAGCAGGAAGGGCTCACCTGCTCAAGTGTAGATACAGACCTAGGAAGGAGGGAACAGCCAGTAGGGGGGCCCTGGTGTCTTGACTTCCAAGCCAGGAACTTTGGGGAGAAAGTTTAGAAACCAGAAAGGGAAGAGGGATGAGGGGAGGGGAGGGAAAGGTAAGGGAGAAAGGAAAGATACTCTACTGATTTGGGGCTGGGGACTGAGGCCCGCACCCATTTTACCAACACAGTGGTTGCAAACCGGTATCTTCGTGGTCAGCAGGATCTGTGTGGGCCACCATGCTGTGGTGTTATGTTTGGCTGCACTCTACTGTGCTGCACACCTAGCCAGCTTTAGGCATTTCTGTTATTTGCTATGCCTCTGTCAGGCATCTGAGTTTGTGAAGTTCTCCTAGTGAGGGGATCGCCCTCCTCGTTCTGGCCATTGGGGAAGGCCTGGGCTCCAAGAGCAGAGTCCTAATCCTTCTCATTTATGCAGGGGACGGACACAATCATTGGCGCTATGGAGGTGAGACAACCACTCAGTCTGGGCACCCAGCTCTGCTCACCTGTCCCCCAACCATCCCAGAACTCTAGTCCTGGCCGTCCCCCCCCCCACGCCCCCCCTCCCCCCACCATGTGCACGTCTGCCAATCCCCAACATGGCCGGGTGCCTATATCCCTGTGCACTTCCCCGATTTCTATTTCCCGCCCCGTGTCCTCAGACTCCACCTCTTCACTTTTTCTCTCCAGCATCACTTTAAGTTCCGGATCTTATCACTAGACTTCCTATCCGTACTCTCCCACCACAGGCGGCCCGCCCTGGCCCCAGGTGTCCCCAGCCTGCGCAGACCGCTTCCAGTCCCCCGTAGATATCCGCCCGGAGCTCACCGCATTTTGCCCTGCCCTGCGACCCCTGGAACTCCTTGGCTTTGAGCTCCCGCCACTTCCAAAACTGCGCCTACGCAACAATGGCCACACTGGTGAGGCGGTCCCAGGGCGGAGCCTCGGGGGAGTAGCGGAGGCTACCTGGAGACCCGACCAGGCCTTGGGGAGCAGGACCGTTCCCGCAAAGCTTGGGGGTTAGGCTGGCTCCTAGGGACGGGGCCGGGCAGGGTCCAGCTCCCCGGCTCACCCACTCTCCCCCCCGCAGTGCAGCTGACTCTGCCTCCCGGGCTAGTCATGGCCCTGGGTCCCGGGCGGGAGTACCGGGCTGTGCAGTTGCATCTGCACTGGGGGTCTGCCAGTCGCCCAGGCTCGGAACACACCGTTGGCGGCCAGCATTTCCCTGCTGAGGTGAGCGCGCAGCAGCTGCCTGCAGAGGGACGAAGGGTGCTGGGGGAGGGGATCTTGCCCATTCCTACCAGCCCGTTCTCTCCAGATCCACGTGGTTCACCTCAGCGCTGCATTTGCCAAAGTTGACGAGGCCTTGGGGCGCCCAGGAGGCTTGGCCGTGCTGGCTGCCTTTCTGCAGGTACCAGCCCTGGACACGCCCGCTCCCGTCATTCCCATACCCCCAGGCTCAGTGTATCCCGTCTGCAGAGACCTGTCCCAGCACACTCATCCTGGCTCCTGCTTATCCTCATTGGCTCATTAGTTCATTCATTCAACACCCACTGTGAGGGAGGCACTGGGCCTCAAAAAGGATTCAGAAACTGTGGGTTCTTGTCTCCAGCGAGCCCACAGCCAGTGAAGGAGGCTGATAGGGTAAACATATACAAAGGACGGACTAAAAGGAGGTGGTCAGGGAAGGCTTCTCAGAGGAGGTGAAACTGGAAGACTTCATTAGTGGGAAAGAAAAGGAGATGTTCCATGCAGAGAAATGGTATGTGCAAAGACTCAGAATATGGCCTATTCAGGGAATGCCAAATGTAATAAAGCGGATATGAGGAAGAGGAATTTCTCTAATGCTCCTATAACAATAATATCCCCCTTTGTGAAATAAAGTCTAGAGAAACAGTGACCTCTTTGGACCTGTAATGATCAAGGCTCCATACACCGATTAAAGGAAGCTAGTAAAATGGAGGGATGAGGGGACACATGCTAGGCTCACTCAGGCCCTGACTCCTTAACGCCAGCCTCAAAGCACAAAGTTCAGAGAAGTGCTTCGGAAATAACATGGCCTTGCTCCCAAAGTCAAACACATGGACTATCAAGGTGAATGCAGAGGTAACATGAACACAGACGTCATCATGGTTTTCAAGAGTGGGGCCCAGGTCATGAGGGCCCTGTATCCTAGTGGCCCACCTTCCTCCTGCTCCTCCAATTTGCCATTGAAAATGAGCCCGTTGAGCTTGTTAGGTTAGTTTGCAGAATAGGAATAAGTCGATTTTGAGTAATGATACATAAAATTTTGTGTTCCCCCAGCATTCTCAGAGCTGACGAAGGAGGGGGGACTGTGGGAACCCCACCTCACCGTCAGGCCTCCTAGACATAGCTCTAGAGACACGCATTACCTGTCTTGCCCTGTCATCTCCTAGGAAGGCCCAGAAGAAAACAGTGCCTATGAGCAGTTACTGTCCCATTTGGAAGAAGTCGTGGAGGAAGGTATGAAGATGGGGTTCCTCCCACAGGGAGAGGGTTGATGTGTGAACTGGACAACTGTGATCTGATTATACTGTGAAGCTGAACAGAGGCAAACAGGCAAAGACAAACTTCTGCCCACAGGTTTTATGGTTTAAAACCAAAAACCAAACAAACAAAATAATGCAAAAACCAAGTAAGACCAAAACAGTGTTTGGAACTTAGGGATTGCATCTGGAGAGCTAATTTTTTTCTGAGCATCAAATTCTCCTTCATAAGCATCAGATATTTTAAATTTGTAAATATTTATTGATTGATTGATTTTTGAAATCTTTTCCTTCTCAGTCACTCTGGGTCATTTTAAATCTCACCCTACTGGACCTTAAGTTTTGCTAAACTAGAGGATCTGTGCTTTTTGAACTTTGGTCTGTTTTTTATAGTTATAAATATTTGTATTTATTTAGAAGTTACTCTTTTTTGAATAACTGATGTTATTCTATTTTCTTTTTTGATTTACTCTGACCTTACATCTGTGGTCCAGCATGTTATCACAGTATGCAAACCAAGAGTGAAGACCCAGCGGGAGGAACTAAGGACCAATTCTCTCACTCTGTGAGGCTCTGAAGCCTTACTTTCTCCTAAGTTACCTTGTACTGAGCTATGGGAAGGGATACATTTAGTGAAGAAGTGGTTTCAGGGAAGTGAGTCAGCCTGGCTTCTGGGATATGACACTGTATCCCTGCACCCCAGAGCTTTGGAAGGGTGATATCTAGGTGAGATTCTAGCACAGGTCCTTTCTGCAGACTCAGAGACTTGGGTCCCAGGACTGGATGTATCCGCACTGCTGCCCTCCGACCTCAGCCGCTACTTCCGATATGAGGGGTCTCTGACCACACCCCCCTGTGCCCAAGGCGTCATCTGGACTGTGTTCAACCAGACAGTGAGGCTGAGTGCTAAGCAGGTGGGGCTGGAACATGTGGTGAGAAAGGGGAGGCATAATGAAAGCGCTGTGTGGGGAGGAGAGAAGGACGTGGAAGGTGGAGACCTGAGGTACAGGCTGTGAATAGGCCTATGACCCTTTTGTCTCCTTGTCATGAGCCCTCCTTCCACTGTCTAATGACCTCCCTAGCTCCACACCCTCTCTGGCTCCCTGTGGGGACCTGAGGACTCTCGGCTACAGCTCAACTTCCGCACCACGAAGCCTTTGAATGGGCGAATGATTGAGGCCTCCTTCCCGGCCGAAGTGCAGCAGACTGTTGAGCCAGGTGCAGCTTTTTCTGGTACCCGATATTACCATGTCCCCCAGCCACAGGTCTCTCATCTTCCCATGTGTCCCCATTTTTGTGTCACTGGTGGTCACAGCCCCAGCTCTAATGTCTCCTTTTTCTCTTCAGTCCACCTGAATTCCTGTATTGCTGCCGGTGAGTCTGTGCCTCTTTGGCACCTGATGCTGGGGACAACCCTAGGCACAGTTCAGTCGCAGGGCCTAGTCAGGACCACATCTACTGCCTCTCCTTTTCTGAACACACCTCCAACCCCCTTAGGATTGAGTGTCCCATCGAGGTGGGGCGTTGCCTTATTGTCCTCAGGGCAAGAGTTGGTCAGAATGAAGCTCTAGAAATCTCCTAGCATCCTCCTTCCCAACCTCTTTTACTTCATTTTTAGGAAGTAAAAATGAATAGGAATAGGAACTCTTACCCCTCCTTGTGTATCTGTCTTCATCCCTTTGCTGGTAGCTTCTAGATGTGCTAGGGAAGTTAGGGTCGTGGGGAGATACACCAAAGTAGGCCCTTAGGAACCTGCTGACTCCCCTTCACACTGAGGCAGCCTCTGCTCTCCCTACAGGTGATATCCTGGCCTTGGTTTTTGGCATTCTCTTTGCCATCACTAGTATTGCCTTCCTTGTGCAAATGAGAAGGCAGCAAAGGTACGTATTATACTGACCCCCTCCCTCAGGCACAGCCCCTGCTCCCTACGTGGAGTCCAGAAGAGCATCATGCAAATTCCGCACAAATGGGCTCACCCTGGGCCAGTTTTCTGATTAGGCTTCCTTGTCGCATAGACATCCAAGTGGGACCAAAGGGGCTGTTAGCTACCATCCAGCAGAGGTCACTGAGGCTGTTGCCTAGAGGCCTGGAACTTGGAGAACGTGCGAGAAGCCGGCAAGAGGAATCTGAGGGGCAGCTGGAGACTTTGTTCTAGCCTGATCACACCGCTTCCTTTTTAATCACCTATTTTTCTTTAAAGAAGTGTTTCTAATAAAATATGTGGAAGGTAACTTTGTTCCCCAAATCAGAGTGGTGTATCCATTCCCTACTGCTGCTGTAACAAATTATCGCAACTTAATAGTAATGCAAATTTATTCTCTTAGATTTCTGGAGGTCAGAAGTCCAAAATGAATCTTATGGGCTAAAGTCCAGGTGTCAGCAGAGGCTGGCTCCTTCTGGACACTGAGGGGAGAATGTTTCCTTGCCTTTTTCAGCTTCTAGCATTCCTTGGCTAGTGGCCCCTGCCTCGCATCACTCTAACCTCTTGCTTCCATTGTCACATCTCCTGCAACTGCTTTTGACATTTTTGCCTCCCTCTTATAAGGACTCTTATAATGACACTGGGCCTATCCAGATAACCTAGGATAATCTCCCCATCACAAAATCCTTAGCTTAATCACAAGGTCCCTTTCCCATGTAAGGTAACATTTCACAGGATTGGAGCGTGGATGCCTTTGGTGGGGAGGGGGCATTCTGCTACCAGGAAGGGGGCAGAAATGACTGAGATCATTGAAAAGGCCAAGTGTGTTGTATGTAGACCAGAGTATATGGGAGTAGGGCAGGCTCAGTCCCTAGGCTTAAAATCACTTGAGGCTTTTGGCTTTCACCCTCTTCAAGTAAAATCTGTGCAGCTTTGCAGTTTTACCTTTAGATGGTGCTGTCTGGCTCAGCCACGTGCTGGAATAGGGCAGATGGAAATGGATACACCACTGATGCCGACAGCAGCTCCTTTGCCCTTTGGGGAGTTAAGGGCCAGGATGTGCCTCCAGCCCCTCTGCTTCACACTGCCTGTTCACAACCCTCCTAAATGGGCACAGCACCCCCACCCCTTGGCCACCATTGAAAAGGAAGTCTTGTAACAGAGTATGGAACCAGGCCCTGCTCACTTGGGGGTCCTTCCAACTCTACTGCTTCCCTCAGGTACCCTGTCAGCTTGTTCCACTTTGGAAAACTACCGCCACCATTGCCAACACCAAAGAAAGGCTTAAAGGGCCCTGTGATGCCAGTAACATTAGTTTTATTGGGTTGGGGCAGCAACTATAGCCTGGCTGGAGGCAGGGCCAACCCTCACAGGTTGTTGAGTTCCAGCAGGGTCTGGTCGAGGGTCTGGTGAATCTCCACGTTCTCCTCCTTGGCACTGGCCAAGGTCTCTGTGAGAGGAAGCAGCACATGAGGAGGTGGAAGGGAGACATGAGGGGAGATCTGTGGGGAGGCATGGACAGGGGATGTGACAAATAGACACAGAGTGGGTTGGAGACACATGGAGACACACGCATTCACGGGTTTGAGGTCTCTGTGGTAGGAGCAAATGGATGGATCGATCAGGACAGGCATGGATACCTTACTCTAGGCTTTGGGATCACGGAGGGGAAATGGGAAGGCCTGAATCAAACTAATGTACCCTCCTTCTTTAGAAGGATTAAGAGAGTTGGAAACAGAAGGTAGAACAAAAACTGAGCCAGGAAAGGGAAGGGCAGACAGTCAGACAGACTTGAGGCAGAAAACAGACCTGCAGTGAAAACCCCACGTTGCTGGCATCCAGTGTTTTTCCAAACTTCATCTCAGACCTTTCACAACCTTCTTGCCCCTCCTCTGCACCTCACCCCCCATTTCCCTTCTGGTCATTCCTTGATGTCCTGGAACCCCAGCTCAGCATTCCGAGGTCAGCGCCAGGCCTAGGTCGGCAGAGGCACCAGCGGGTGACTGCTAGGGCCCTATCATGCCCACATGCAGCGGTGACAGAGTGACAGGCTGGGAGTGCCCGTGCGGAGGACTTCAGTGTGGGCCGCAGAGTTTGGTGGGTGTCACAAGATAGGGGGTGTCTGTAAGAGCCAAGGTCTCAGCAGTGCTATTGTAGGGGTGAAGGAAGTGCTCTCTGGAGGGCAGGAAAACAGCATGGAGACCAAGATGAGTTTATTAAGCAGCAGAGAGAGGTAGAGGCTGGTGGGTGGAGGGCGGAGTGGATCAATAGAAGGAAGAAGCAAGTGCCAGGGTGGGCAGCACATGTGATGGGTGCTCTCCTAGGCTACGCCCAGCCTGGCTGTATAATGTTGGCAATTTTTGCTCCTCCTGCCTGACCCCTCCTCAGAGAGAGAACGGAAAGGAGAGGACAGAGGGGCTGAGGGGGCCACACTGGCGAGGAGCTTAGAGAGAGGTGATGTCATTGAGTGCGTTGTCTAGTTCCTCGCTGATGGCCTTGTACTTCATCTTCTGCGCATAGACTTCATCTGGAGGGGGTCCAGGGATGGGTGGGAGTGTGGGGCGAGGGAACAGAAGGAAAGAGGAAAGGATCGAGGAGGATAATGGAAAGAGAGAACACAAATCAGAGACAGGTGGATAAAGATCAGTAAGAGAGCAGGCTAGACAGTTGTCAGGGCTACCTCCTCCCTTCTCTGTACCCGTGTCTCTTTTGTCCTTCTCTGCACCCTAAGTTCCTGCATCCTCTAGGGACCTGGGGGCACAGTGCTTTGAATAAGCGGGAGTGCTTGCTTTAAGGGAAAGGTTCTCAAGCCAGAACGATCTAAAATCCTATAAAGTTGGAGATAAAATTGAGGCTTGCTTGAGAAGGCTGGAAGCAAGAGAAATTGGAACTACGAAAGTGAAGAGTTGTTACACAATAGAAAGGAAAGGCAGTTTTAGGTACAATGTTGATGATAGTGAGAAACAGTCACAGACTAGCAAATACCTGGATGATTGTTTTAACTAAATCTAGCTTAAAATAGTACTTTTAACTAATGTTGTCTTGCAAACCTAGATATTAAACATAATAGCTCTCTGCATAATAAAGAAGTCTCTGTGATACAGCTCTACTGTGTTGCACTGAGAGACAGAACTGTCTAATTGAGTGCTACTTAAAGTGTGGTCTCATGACAAACAGCAACATCGGCTTTACCAGAGAGGCTGTTAGATATACAAATTCTCCAGCCCACAGTCAGCAACATTTCGGAGCAGGACCCAGGAATCTGCATTTAAAAACCTCTGGGGGAGCTCAGGCACACTCAAGTTTGAGAAGCACAGGAGCTGTATTTGGTTACAAGTACTTAAACGGTAGGCACGGATCACCGGAGTTTGTGTAGTCCTAGCTGGTCCAAACCGAACTTCTCGGTGGCATATATAATGGGATGTGAAGATAAGGGACGGGCTGGCAGTCATGGGGAGTGCAGTTTGGGGGTACAGGGGAGATCTCTTTTACCTTCCAGGTCATCAATGGTTTTCTCCAACTTTGCCACAGACCTTTCAGCAAACTCTGCTCGGGTCTCAGCCTGGGAGTAAAAGCAAGGTGTGCAAATGACAGAAAGTGAGCCCCTCCCAGGCACTTTTGCTGACGTCAACCTTCTCTTCTACCCCATCTCCAAATTCCCTGCCACAGGCAGTCTCTGGTAGGGACTGGGGGGCTTGAGGGGAGGGTGGGGACTGGAAGGACTCTCACCTCCTTTAGCTTCTCCTCCAGCAGTTTGATCTCCTCTTCATACTTATCTTCTTTGGTGGAATACTTTTAGGGACATATACACGTCATTAGTAGACTGCCTCCACAAATCATTTCTCCTGAGCCCCACGGGCCACTTGTGACCTGGTCTCCATGGAGCACCCAGCCCCACCCTGCCTGGGCCTGTTGCCTCCCTCCCTTGCACGACCCCATCCTCACTGCCCTTCTGCCCCCCTCTACCTTGTCCGCTTGGGCTTCCAGGGATTTCAGGTTGTTGGTAACAATTTTCAGCTCCTCCTCTAGGTCCCCACATTTACTGCAGGGGGTGTGTGGCAGGATGGGGTGGGAAGGCACAGTGTGGGGAGACAGTGGAGATGATGACACAGTGGGGGAGGGGTAGAGAAGAGAAGAGAAGAGCAAAGGTGTGAGAGTGAGAGCAGGCAGAGTTTGGAAGCCCCAGGCCCTTCCCAACCCCCAGCAGATCAGAGAGAGCAGCCTGAGGTGGACGGGAAGGCGAGATGAGAGAAGGTGCTGTTGCTCAGAAAGGTCCAGAGAGGTCACTACCTCCTCCTCTGAGGCCATCAGGGACTTGAGGGCCTGGTCCATGGTTCGAAGTTCCTCCTCCAGCTGCCTGGCTCGGCTGGGGGCAGCGGGTAGGGGTCAGAGGACAGGACCTGTTTCTATGGCCCAGGCCTGAGAAACTGCCTCCCCACTGTGCAGCGTGCCCCAGAGCCATGGGCTCAGCTAAGTTTCACTTGCCACCCCAGGGTACCCTTACCTCTCAGCCACCTCAGCTCTTTCTTCTGAGCGCTCCAGCTCTCCTTCCAGGATCACCAGCTTCCTGGCCACCTGGAGTGAGGGGGGAGAGAGAAGGAATAGATCCATGGAGAACAACGGGGAGGCGGGGGGTACAGCTGGGGGGGGGTGTTGGGGGCTTGGTAGCAAGAAGAAATTGGAGCGGGGCTGTCACCTCCTCATATTTGCGATCTGAATCCTCCGCAATGTGCTTGGCCTCCTTCAGCTGCATCTCCTGCAGCTCCATCTTTTCCTCATCCTTCATGGCTCGGTTTTCAATGACCTTCATTCCTCTGAGAGGCAGGAAGAGGAGTGGGGGTGGGGTCAGGACCCAGCAGAAACAGCCTCCCCTGCCTCCCTGGCTCCACCCCTGAGGGCCCCCTGCCCACCTCTCGCTCTCATCAGCTGCCTTCTCAGCTTCCTCCAGCTTTTGCAGGGCTGTAGCCAGACGCTCCTGTGCCCGGTCCAGCTCTTCCTCTACCAGCTGAATGCGGCGGTTCAGGGAGGCCACATCTGCTTCGGCCTGTGGGTCAAAGGTTAGAGATCAGAAAGGCTTTGTCTACCTTGGTTGAGGATCAGCGAGGCTCCAGAGGATGGTAAAACTCTTATTAGAAAGACCCTAGGCTCCCTGTCTTCCAGATTTAAACCTATTTTTTACCCCCTAGACAACCATCTATCTTCTGCCCAGACTCTATGCTCCAGCCCCAAATAGCATTAATTCCTCGACAAACTCCACTTCCCTGCTACAGGGCCAATTCAGGCACTGAGCATAGTTACGCTCCCAATGGTCATCTGCATGCAGGTCTCTCTGCCCAGTCAAAGAACACTCCAAGGGCTCGGACCAAGTCTGAGGCAGCCCTTACTCCACAGCAGAGCCGGGCCCAGGTAAGGGGGTGGGGAAGACCCAGGCCAACCAGAGCCGCAACGCTGCTAGGAATAGCCAATCATATAATCAAGTTCAAGTGATGTCACCAGTTGCTAGGCAGACTCCCAGACAGGGGTTCTGGAGGCAAGCCAGACCTGCATGGGGCATCCATGGCTATTAGCAAGGGGTTCCCTGCCAAGGAGAAGAGGCAACTGGGGGCGGTGCAAGGGCAGTGTGAGTGATGGATACTCAGACACTGATCCTAAAATAGAGAGGCAAAACCATGGAGGTTTTGGAAAAGTTCCATAAAAACTGATGATGCCTTGAGAAAGAGAGCAGAGCAAGAAGGGCGGGCCCCAACAAAGGAAAAAGAGAAGCAGTACAGTTTGGTGCTGAGAGCATGGGCTCTGAGTCAGACTGTTGTCTTAGAGCCATGGTCAGCCACTCAACACTTGTGTGACCTTGGGCAATTTATTTAGTCTCTCTAAGCCTCAGTTTCCTCCTTTTTAAATCTGAGTTGACAATAGCAATTCCTTCTTCATAGTCTCTTCTGAGACAGTGTAGTATTTTTAAAAAATATTTTATTTATTCAATTTTAGAGAGATGGGAAGGGAAGGAGAAAGAGGAGGACAGAAACATTGATTTGAAAGAGATACATCGACCAGTTGACCTGGCCTGCAACCCAGGCATGTGCCCTGATGGGGAATCAAACCAGTGACCCTTCGGTTTGTAGTCCAGTGTTCTGTCCACTGATCCACACCAGCCAGGAGTACTTCTAATACTTGATTAATCAACAGGACCATCTAGGAGGCTTATATAACTAAACAGGTTCTCTAGCTCTGTTTTGTTTTAGGTTTTTGTTTTTTTTTGAAATCCTCACCCAAGGATATGTTCATTGATTTTAGAGAGAAAGGAAAGGAGAGAGAAAGAGAGAGAGAGAAACACTGATCAGTTGCCTCCTATATGCACCTCGACCGGGGATCAAAACTTCAACCTTTTGGTGTACAGGACGATGCGCCAACCAACTGAGCCACCCAGCCAGGGTTCTAGCTCCTTGCTAGATTCACTGATCTAAGTTCTCCAGGGGCAGGAACCTAGAAAAATTTTTTTAAGCTCCCATGTGATTCTGATGATTTTGGGAAATAAAATAATATGCAAAAAGCACTTGAGCACATTGCCTGCAGAGTCCACACTCCATAAATGTTAGGTTAATATCCCTGGTTCTTCCTCTTCCTCAGAGACAAAGACATAGAGGCCCTAAGATTTAAGATTGGAAAAGAGAAAGGATCAGCGTAGGGGAAGAAGTGAGAGGAAAGAGATGGGTGGCAGCACCGGGGGCAGAAGGGGTAGAAAGCATATCCTGGGCGGTACTGTCGGGTGGAGGAAACACACTACCATATATAGAAAGCAGTAGCTTGTCCTCCAGGTGCTGAAGGCCACCTACAGTGACAAGAGCCCATCGTGGGCACAGAGCCAGATGACTCAATGTGGAAGGACTCTGGGGAGAGCACTGCGGGTCGGGGAGAACAACATGGGGACATTGTGGGTATGTACTGCAGAGAGAGATGAGACTCTGTATAACTCTAAGAAGTCCTGGGGTCCTCATGACAGGACTGACATTTACCATTTTCTGCTTTTCAAACTCTTCTCGGTTATGGATGCTGCTCTCTAACCATAGACAGGCACTACTGTCTCCACTGGACAATTAGGAAGCAGGAGAGAAGGGAGAAGTGGAGGTAGGAACTGTGTAAATGCTGCATTCAAGGTCACAAAATAAGTTTGGGCTCTTTCCTTTCTACTTCTGGCACTGCTGTCCTGCTTCCCCAGCTCTGTCCCTGTCCACTCTCCTTCCCTCCAGCCCCCACCCAACTCCTTGGGTTTCCAGTCTTGCCTCCAGCTGCACTGGGCCTTGGTTATTTATAGAGTATCAGATGCCCAGGGTTGTCTTTGCTAGCAGCTGCAGGTCAGTTCCCTCCCAAGTGCCAGGGCTGGTAGAGAACCAAAACCAAAAGTTGGAGGTCAGAGAAAGCTGCCCAGGGTGGGAATGGGGGGAGGGAGCTGGGGAACATGGATAATGGTCAACACAAACAGTAATGCCCTTTCTGATTTCATGGTCTGACCATGCCTACGCTAATCCCCCCACCCACCCAACACAACTGTAGGCTTATCTTAAACTTAAAACAATCCTGGGCTCAAGGCAGATAGGGAAACTGAGGCAGGGAATGGTACAAGTAACAATGTCCAAAGTCATATGACCATTCCCCTACCGCAAGGTGGGGGTTGGGAATGACAGGAGGTAGAGAAGTCTGGTTAGGGGGTGTGGGCTGGGCAGAGAAATCTGAGTGAGCAGGACCTGCCAAAGTGGCTGCCCTGGCATTTGTGGCCCTGTCCTTTTGCCCTGTGGCCTGGCATAGTCTGGAGGCTGACAGCTTAATGAGGGTAAATGAGGGGCTGTTAGAACCTGAGCTGGGGCCCCAATGCACAGCAGGGCCACTGGAGCCAGAGGTCAAAGCCAGGGAATTTCTAATGCCCCCCCCCCCCCCCCCCCCCCAGGAGTGTAACTCAAGTCAGGGCCCATTTCCAGATTCCTCTCTCTCCTCCTGCCTAACACCACCTATACCCACACCCCACACCCCACACCTCGCATATGTAGCTGTAGTCTCCTCTCCATTTTCAGCTGGAGGATTAATTGAGGCGGATGGTAAATTCTTGTACCACCCACCCCCACGATGACTCACTGTTTGATCACTGTACATTCAAAGAGCTGGAGCCAAATGGAATTACAAATCTATGTCCTCTGGGGAAAGCGGTAGGTGGTTTTGATTTACCCACTAACTTGGATTATTTGTGCAAGCTTGCCATGGTCCGGACTCCTGGGAGGAAAACATTTCAGTCCTGGCGTTGGGATATGTAGCTCCCCTTCTCCCTTCAGCCCCATGTCCAGGACCCCTCCCAGTGCACTAACTCTCCCCGCATCCCCCCAGATCCACACTCACGTCGGTGGCCTTCTTCTCGGCCAGCTCCAGCTTCTCCTGGGCGTCCTTCACTGCTTCTGAATACTTTTCCACTTCATCTTCCGTCCCTTTGAGCTTCTTCTGGAGGGCCTGCTGCTCCTCCTCCAGCTGGGAGAGAGAAACCTCCGTTAGCCAGGCCCAGGCGCAGGGAGGAGGCAGGGGTGTGCGTGAAGGGTTACTGAGGGATATTTGGAGGATGTCAGGGAGGAAGAGGGATAGCAGAGGAGGCACAGTGCAGCCAGGGGTGTTGGAGGGATCTAGTGGGGGTAGAGAGAGTTCCCAGCCCCAAGAAGCAGGGCTCATCATTGCTCTGCAAGGGCAGGAGTGGAAATTAGAGGACTGTGGCTCCCCAAGCTATGGTGGGTGCTAGGAACTGTGGCTCTGGTTAGGTCCCTGAGGGTACTGTGAAGTGAAGGTCCAATCCCTGCACTGGACGGGAGAGCCCTGGAGAGCTGGACCTAGGATAGGGGACACAGGGCAGGGCCTACCCTACTCGTTGGGGGTCGGGTGGTGCAAGGGGTTACACTAGGCCCTGGGCCCTCACCTGTTTGCAGCGGTCCTCAGCTTGCTTCTTGTCGGCCTCGGCCTGCTCAGCGCGGTCGATGGCATTCTCCTTGTCCAGCTTTAGCATCTGCATCTTCTTCTTGATGGCGTCCATGGCTGCGGTGGGGGACCGGCGGGCCGGCGGCGGTGCGGACCGGGAGAAGTGGGCTTGGCTGCGCGGATTGGGCGCACGGGTGGCGAGCAAGGAGGACCCAGCGGGACTGGGATGTTCCAGCCGCGCGAGTGCCTAAAAGGCGGGGAGGGACCGGGCGGAGCCGGGGGCCGGGACCCTCCCCCACCGCGGCCCAAACCTTGTAGGGGCAGAAGCACTGCTTGGTCGGGGGGCGCGGTCGCCCCCTGCGCCCACCCCCTTGGGACCGCCTCCCCGAGGCCCCGCCCCTCCGTTACTTCCCCTCCCCTCCAGCCGTCGGAAGGGAAAGCAACCCGGACTGTCTGCTAAAAATCCTAACAGCGGAGGGGAGGGGAGGGGACCCTTGGGCTGGGGGGCTCCGCGTTTCCTCTGAGTGACAGCCCGGCCCAGTGGCAGCTGCGGCTGGGGCCCCTGGGGCTATTTCGGGGCGTGAGCTCACGGCAGCTGCCCCGGCACGGGGACCAGAGTGCTCCCTCACCCCCCTTAGCTGCAGCAGCCGCTGCCCTTAATTTAGAAGTTTCCTGTAAATCCCCCCAGATTAAATGTCTCTTGGGAGGCGGGGCTCCTCCGCCGTTGGAGTGCCTCAGTTTACCCTGAGTCCCAGGCTCTGGACATGCGTTACCCACGTGGCAGTGATAAAGGAAAGCCTCACCAGGGACTTGGGGAAACTGAGGCAGTAGGGGAGTCCAGAGCCAGCCCCGGTCGCAACGCAGAGCGCGGCCCGGGTTGTGCCCCCGAGGTTGGGCTTGACCTCTCCTCCCCTCGCTTCCCCTTCCAGCCACATTCCCTGGAGCCAGGGCCCCTCCTCTACAGTCGCCGGGCCGCTGGGAACCCAACTCCGCGCTCCTGCTGCCCCGCCCCCACGTCCCCCGCATATTTTCCACGCGGCTGCAGCTGGACGATACGCGCTCGCCGCCCGCCCTCAGCCCCACCCGGGACGCGTCCCTGTCCGCCCCTCCTCGCCCCGCTCCAAGCTCAGGAGATCGACCTCCTCTCCAGGCGCCCCTGCGTCTCCCCCGCTTCCCCTCTCCCTCGTAGCTCCGCGCGCCCTCCCTTCTCCTTTTTCCTCTGCGGACCCTCCTCTCTTCCCTTGTGGGCCAACTTTACGCCGAAATTTCTTTTCTGCCCTTTTTTGGGATGTTTCTCCGTGGGGAGGCGGGGCCGCGCCCGGCCGGGGGAGGCTGGGGACAAGGGGAAGAGTTACCGAGCGGCCGGGCGGGCGCCGGGAGCCGGGGGAGAGATGCCCGTCTCCGTGGCGGAGCGCAAGGAACAGTCCCCAGACCCACGTCCCAGGGTCGTAAAGTCTGAAGCGTGGGCGCGGGGCTGCTTTTGTTTTCGCTCGGGGTGGGGGTGAGGTGGGGGAGAGGAAGTGGGGAACCGCCTCGCAGGGGTAAGGGAGAGCGAGCAGAGGGAGCGCTTTGCCTTGCTTCCCAGGGGCAGAGGCGGGGGAGGCCTGGCTCTTGCTGGTCGGGAGTGGAAACCGTGGGAGCCGTGGGCTCCGGCCCGCGGGCGGGGATGGCGCGTAAATGTATTTAGATCTGCTCAGCTGCCAGCTGCTACACATGGAAAATACCTGACTTCATACAGTTAACTCCAGTCTATCTCCCTGCTTCCCCAAAACTCATGGAAGACACCTCCACCCATCTGTAACCAGTGCTTGGCCCCTGGACATGCCCAAGCGCTCCCGTTTCGCACTTTGCACATCCACTGAATTTCGTAGATTGTACTTCCTGCAAATGAGGTTCCTCTTTAGAGCTGCTGGGATTGCCTTAGGCAGTTCATTTTATTAACTGCTGCCTGGATCTGTTCTGGTCTTACTCCCGATTCTCCAACTCATTCATTCATTCAAAAAGTCCTCTACATTGCTACCAAAGATTTTTTTTTTTTAAATATAGGTGTTCCTTAACCAACAGTTTCATTTTATTTCCCTCACCTGAGGATATGTCCATTGATGAGAGAGAGAGAGAACTATCAGATGCGTTCTGTAGGCGCCCCAAGCGGGGCCGGGAGGCGGGTGAGAGGGGGTGGGGGGTAATCAAATCCGAAACCTAGGCGTGACTTGACCGGGAATCTAACGGGAAACCTTTTTGGTGTACAGGACGGCGCTCCCACGCTCCGACCAAGGGAGCCACCAGGGCCCAGTTCTTTTTAAAAGTTGGTGCGAATGTGATCCTAAAACCCTCCCAAACCCCTCCCTACTCCCTCCCTCGAGGAAGAAAGCCTACGTTTCTTAATATGGTATTGAAGGCCCTTTGCTTTGGCCCCTGCCTACCTCTCTAGCCTCTCTCTTTTTTAAAAATCTTTTGCTTTTATCTTTTGTTTTTAAATGCATTCATTTTACAGTTGTGACTTTATTCTAACCTCATCTTCCATTCCCAACCTCACCAATACACATGCTTGTACTTCATGCTGTGTTCATATTGCTTCAAGTAGGCACTGAAAGTAACCATTCTTTTTAAAAGTTTTTAAAATTTTTTATTTATTGGTGTTAGAAGAGAGAAGCAGCAGTTTGTTTCACTTATTCATGCATTTATTGGTTGCTTCTTGTATGTGCTCCACCAGACATCGATCAATGGTGCTCTAACCGACCGAGCTACCTCTGCCTGGGCTAGCCATGCTTTCCTTAAATCTTTTTATGCATTCTGTCCCTTTTCCCTAAAATGCTCTTCCCTTGGCTGAAATCTGATGGCCTTAAAGATTTTAATCAAGTGTCTGCCCCTCTGGGAAGCATTCTTGGCTAATTCCTCCCACCCCCTCCAGCTAACGGGTGTGTGCTCATGCTGCAGGCTCCTCTCACTGACCACAGCCCTTGTTGTAACAGTTCTTCTACCCGTTTGTCTCCCCAGTGGACTGAGTCCTGAAGAACAAGGAGTATCTTTTTCAGTTCGGAATCCCCAATGCCTAGAATGGCATCAGGCTAAGTTGGCACTTGATAAGCATTTGCCAGGTGAATTTTTTATGCACCAGTTTCCAGGTATGCAAAGATACTGACTACGTGGATCTAGAGGAACTCATGGTCTAGTGCAGCAGTTCTAAAACTTTTTGGTCTAAAAACCCCTTACACTCTTAGAAATTAAGAGTGGCCTTTGAAGTAGGTTGTATCTACCAATACTTACCATATTCAACTGGAAACTGAGAAAATTTTAGGACATTCAGCCCTGGCTGGTGTGGCTCAGTGGGCTGAGTGCTGGTCTGAGAGCCGGGGGGCTGCCAGTTTGATTCCTGGTCTGTGGCGCACACCTGGGTTGGGGGCCAGGTCCCTGCTGGGGTGCTGACTAGATGCAACCACTCACTGATGTTTCTCTCCCTCTTTCTCCCTCCCTTCCCCTCTCTAAAAATAAATAAAATAAAAATTCATAGAAATAAGCCCATACACACAGTTTTTCATGAAAAACTATATTCACCCCCCCCCCAATTAGTGAAGATGTTATATTTTTGCAAATCTTCTTAATACGTGGCTTAATAGAGGACAGCTGGATTCTCAGAACCTACTTGGCTTTCTTCTGCTATATTTTGGTTTGAAGTACTATATATGAAGAAAACCTAGTCTCATTCAGAAGGGTGGGAAAAGATAATTTTTGAAGGGTGAGTTGTAATGTGGAACCTGCAACCATTATCAATAAACTTTTTTTTTTTTTTTTACTATTTTACATTAAAACCCATTGGTCTGTATTGCACTTTGGTTGGGTCTTTTACCCAGGGATAATTCTGTAGCATCATGCATCAGTCACTTGGAAAATACTGATTCACTGAGCTATGCAGATGTTCCAAATGTTGACACATTTCAGTATACCTTACTCAAAAAAAAAATCACATTCTTAACTATCAGGATTGGTTATAATAGGAAAGTCTGTTTTAAGTTTTGGGAAGTTTAAGTTGTGAAGCTCATGGTGGCAGATACAGGTTTTTAAAATTCTAATTTTCACTTGAAAGCTCCATTGTATCATTGGCAGTAAATACTGTCAGATTTTTCTCTGAATTGACAGACTCTGTTCCTCTCTAAGTTCTGCCTGCGACCCAAATTTGATAATCATGGTTTCTCTGCCAGTCATTCTTTCCCATCAGTGTGGAGTTCCATGAGGAAAGCAGCTGGCTCATCTCACAACTTGGAAAACCAAGTGCTTTCCTCAAGGCACTGCCACACCTCCTGTGCACAGCGGAAAGGCTCTATACTTACTTCCCGGTTCATCCCACAGAATATTGAAAAGACTTGTTATTCAAGAAATAGATTTAATAAGGTTTTACTGCTTCATCAATGACAGTCTTAAATGAAGCTAGCATTTATCTTTTAAATTGCTAGTGTGTGGTAGTAAGAATACAACGATTAGTAGACTGCCTTGATTTGTGCTAAAACAGTTTACCCACTAAGGTTTTTGCATCATCAGTACAAATGTTGACACTGTGACAAAGGAAAATAATGTTTTAGTATTACTATGAAAATAATCTTGACCTTATGGATCCCTGAAAGGGTCTTGGGAACCCCTATGCCTGAGGACACTTTAAGAACTGCTGGTCTAATGGGTATTCAAGTCTCTCCTCAGAAGGCTCCCTGAGGCATCACAAGTGAGAGGTATGTGTTTGGGGATGTGGAGACATGGCTGGGAAGTGGTAGCAGAAGTGAACAGCTGTCCTGAGCTCATAGCTGGAGTTCAAACAGTTTAGACTACCACTTGTTGGAGAGGTTGGAGAAGGGATTTGATCTCTAAGATCCTCAACTCATGATGCTGGGACATTAAATCTGGGGTTAGAGAGCCACAGCAGTGTGTACTGGAGTTGCCAGTCTTGCGTCAGGGAGGTGATAATACATCTCTATTTTCCAGTGCTTAGCACAGGCGTGGCTTAGTAAATATTGAATGAATTAATCAGAAGTGACAGGAGTAATGGTAGGAAGTTGGCACCTTCCTTAGTGAGCTGCCCTGCGGAGGACAAAGTAATTCCCTGTACTTTATACTGACTCTAACAGAGGAGGAGTAGATGCCATGGCTTCAGGGAGATGAAAGGTGCCCTGAGTAGTGGCAGATGGGCGGTGTTTGTGTTCCACTTGGAGGGAGAAGCAAGGAAATAACAAGCTGCACAACACGGTTGGTTAGAGAATCATGCATGAAAACAGTGGCAGACCCAAGGCCTCTGCCAGATAGTCCATGCAGTGTGGGCAGAGGGGGTGAATGCGGAAGGAAGAGGAAGCACATATCGCCCACCCACCTCCTGCCTATCTCCCTCCACTGACCCTCCAGAGTAGCCGCACCGCTCAACAGGCTACCAGCGCCCACCTGGCACTAGGGGAGCTCTGCCCCTACCTCTGTGGTCTCACGTCTGGGTCAAGTTTTTTCAGTCCCTTTGCTTCTAGTGTTTTTGTAGGCAGCAGGACAAGGCCTCGGAGGGACAAGAAGTACCCTAACCCAGTCAACAGTAGAACCTACCTGAGGCAGCCTCAGTTGGATTTTTTTGCTTGTTAAATGCCTCAACCAAATCTGTGGCCCTGATTCTTTCAGGCCCAGACACTTGTATTTTATTGGCTTATTATTTTTAGCAAAGCTGCTTTTGAAAATTCAAATATGGCCAGGAACTGAATTTGTTCACATATACTAAGCAGTTATGAAGAACAGAGTGTCCCTTGTAGCCACAAAGCACAGTGGCAGCTGCTGTCCCTGCAACAGAAGAATGACACTTGGTGAGGCACAGGAGTTGGCCAGTGAAATTGGGGACAACAGAAGTATGAATTCTCAGGGAAAGCTTTCTGACTAGGATGACTATAGGGATCTGGGTGCGAGGAGGAGGAAGGGGCCTCACCGGCGATCGCTACAACCTGCCCTGCTCTACTCCTGAGTCAGATCAAGCCGTTGACAGAACTCCATCCCACTCTCCCCCCTCCACTGCCTTGGGAAAATCTCCCATCTCCTCGTACAGCCAGGCAGAGCAGCAGGCAGAATCACCTTTATTGGAGCATGACTTGTTTGGGGCCTCTGACCCCACACCCCAACCATAGGTAGCTGGGGGTGCAAGGAGGAGGATAGTATCAAAAAAGGATGAGTAGAGCTGAGGCTGTGGGGACTTGCCAGAAGCTGCTGGCAGGGTGGAACGGGCTGGGGCCCTGGCAGGTTCAGATTGAGGTACAGCAGCGTTAATAATACTCTTGGAGCGTTAATACTCTGGGGAGGGGCAGGCACTTAGGGGGCCCTAGGGCATGAAGGCACTTGGAGCTGGGAAGGGACAGAGGATGTGCGGCGGGACTGGGCGGGGCCAGGCCCAGGGTTTGGCAGGCACTTTGGAGAGTGCTGGGGTTGGGCGGGTTGGGCCCGACAGCCCAGAAGGCTTTGGTAGTGGCAGGCACAGTCTCTGGGCTGGGTCTGCGTTAAATAGAAGCGGATGGCCTAGTGCTCATCTCGAAGCTCTGAAGGCAGGAACTTGTACTGTTGCTGTCGGATCTGGGCCAGCTTCTTCCGCGCCTCTTCCAGCTCTCTTTCCTTACGGAGCATCTCTTCCTGTGCAGCAATGATCTGAGGGGCAGGGACCATGGACTCAGTTCAGCAAGTATGTGCATTAGGGTATGAGGTAGGTGGGACCAGCACAGACAACGTGACTGCCCTGCTGAGGGTGTCCCTCAGAGTGTCTGAGACAAAGCTCACCTGGGCGATGCCCCCGACCATCTTCTCCTTCACCACCACTGTCTCGTTCTCCTCGTCTTCAAAGGCTGCTGCCTTCTGCGCCGCCTTCACCAGGTTGTCTGAGGCTCGCTTCACTGCATTGCCAGCAACCTGGGCAGAGAGAAGACAGCATGAGAGAATTCAGGTAGCATCCCAGCTGAGAGAGTCCCCCCCACAGAAAAGCATGTCTTGGGGGAATGACAATTCAATGAGCATAGCCCAAGGCACAATGGGATGGGTCAGGGTTCCTCACCTGAAGCCGTTTCATTGCCTCAGAGTCCTGGTCAGCCTTGACCTTGCAGGCCACAAGGAGCTGGGCTGTGGACGCAGCTACTTGCTTGGCTGATGAGATGAGCTTCTCCTGGCTGGCATGGCCTTGTACGGCTGCATTGGCTGCCTCACACAGATTATTGGTAGCTGCAGCCACCATCCGGGCCTAAAGTCAGGAGATACAATTAAAATATGCCTTTTGCTCTAGTCCATCCCATCACTCGTCTTCTCAAGTCACTCCAGTTGAGAGAGACCTAGAGGGTGTTGTATACTCACAGCAGAAATGAGGCCCTGGGACCATTGCCCATCATCCAGTGCATTGGCTGGAATGGCGCCCACCTGTGGAGGAAAGAGGAGAGCCCCGCTCAGATCTTCTGCTCTCCATTTGTATATAAAAGCCTCCTGTTACAAAGTGGCTGCTGTCCCCAAGCTTCTGGGTATCCAAGCACTTACCTTCCCCTGAGCTACCAGTTCCCTCTGGGCAGCTGATGCAGCCTTTACCAGGGCACTGGTAGCTGCTGCAATGGACTTGGCAGCTTCCAGTATCTGCTCCTCAAAGTTCAAGGACTCATCCGCCTCCTGCAAGGGAGGCAAAGGTTGCAGAGAGAGATGCAAAGAGGGGGCTGAAAGTGGGGGCTTTCTGCCACTAGGATGGCAGGGGAAAGGGAGGAAGCAGGACTGACCTTGGGTTTGGCCCGGGGCTTCAGCTGCTCCAGCTTTTTGGCTGCAGCCTCAATGGCGGCTGCAGCTCCTAGGAGCTCATTCTCAGCAATGACTGTGGGGTCCTCTGGGTCCACCCACTCTGTTCCTGGTGAGGCAAATCAGGTAAGAAAGGGACTGAGCCAGGGCAGGGAGGTCAGGCGTACTGGGCAGCATGGTCAGTACCACCTGGTCCATGGCACCTGAGGGGGTTACTGGCAGAGGCTAGCTCCGGGCAGTCCAACCAGGAAGCCGGGGTCTTCCCATGACAAAGGTTTCTCTTTCCTCCCTGCCCCTGGTCACCCCTCACCCTTCATGGCTTCAGCAGCCTGGATGAGCTCAGTGACTGAACCAGCTACACGCTTTGAGTGTCCTGTCAACTGCTGCTTCAATTCTGGGCTTGGCTTCTGCAGGGTCTGGGGAAGAAAGGGGCACGGAGCAGAGAGCATCAGACTTTAGCTTCTACCCTGAGCTAAAATCAGGGCAGACCACGGACCCCAACACCATCCCTAAACCGCTCTGACCCACAGCCCTCAAGCACCACGCTGCCCATCCAGGTGCACACTGCACACCTGGTCAAGACAGTGGGGCTGCATATCACTCACCGGCTGACAGGGAGCAAGGAGGAGGATGAAATGAGAAGAAAGAAGAGATGACGAAGGTAGAGGAGGAGGAGTTTCAGGTAGGAAGAGAGAAAATAAGAAAAAGGAGAGGAAGAAGTGAGTGGGAGAACCAAAGATGCTAAGAATGATAGGGCCCCAGTGGAAGGGAGGCTTGGAAATGAGAACAGATTTGGGAAATAGGATCGTGAGGAGGGGAGAGATTTGAACAAAAAATTACAGAGCTGTGTCTGAGGCATGTGGGAAGAGGACTGGGCACTCAGGGAGGCTGGTATGAGGAACAGACAGCTTCCTCCTTACCAGGAGCACATGGTCCAGCAGTTCCAGGTAGCCATTGGCACATTCCCGGCCATAGTGCAGGGCTCGAAGCCGCACATCAGGGGACACCTCTGGGTGATAAGCAGCTTCCTGTACCACAGATAATAGATTAACTTTAGGACCCCAAAGAACTCCAGGTCCCTGAAACCCCTTCAGTTTCTCCCCTACCATGTTCTGTCCTAAAGTTGCTTCGCTACCAGGGTTTCTACCTTGCAAGCCCGAAGCATATCTGCAATAGCGCGACGACTTAGATTGGCTGTGGCAATGACATCCTCCTGGCGACAGGAGTTGCCAGCAGCAACAGCTTTGGCTGTTGCCATGGTGATTCCCTTGGTCATACGAATGAAATCTTCTGGGGTAGAGGTCTTGGCAGGTGGTTCTGGTGAACAGAAGACCTGTTGGGGCAGAACAAAAAGAAAAATTTCAATGTGAGACTAATACAATGTAGCACTTGGGTAATTTGGTTCATTCATCCATGTGTTCACTCAACAAACAGTCGCTGAGTACTTATTGTAGGTCAAGTCCTTGGAGAAGTTCACACATTCACAGCTAATATAATAGCAGGCAGCTGGTCATTTCTGGCTGAAGTCATTAGGGAGGGTCTGCATGAAGTTAAAGCAACAGTTTTTGAGATGGATTTTTCATTCCTAAACTACAGAGAAGACTCAAAGCGGGTGAGTGGCTAAGGTGAGGCAAGGGGGAATTGGGTCTTAAGAGATACAGGTAACAGAAGAGTATTTTAGGGAAATGGTAGGTCACAAATAACTAGCATACCAAGTGGGAGAGTACTAAGGAGTGTGCTCTAGAATACAGGGATGGTGGAGAAAAGGTTGTTGGGGCCTTGAATACCAGGCCAAGGAACTTAGAATTTTACATAATAAAAATATTTAAATAAATAAATTTACATAAATAAATAAAAATTATTTACACAAAAATAATAAAAATATTTTGATGTTATGTGTTCTTCCAACAAATGGTTAAAGATCAGCTAGGTGGCAGATTCTGTGTGAGATACTAGGGATGTAATGGGGAAAGAGGTAGACAAGGTTAGTCCTTGTTCTCATGGAACTTACATTCTAGTTTTGGATACAGACAAAAGGTAAGTAAACAAGCAGAAAAACTAAAGACCATGATCTGAGCTACGAAGAAAAATAAAGAGAGTGCTGTGATAAGAAAGAAAAATGAGGTCCTATTTCAGATAGGTGGTCAGGGAAGGCCTCTCTGAGGAGCAGGCATGTAAACTGAAGCCTGAAGGATTCGAAGGAAGCAAATGTTCAAAAAGCTGGAGAAATGCAAGTGCAAGGGCCTAGAGCGGGTAAGAACTGACAGTGTGATGGGCCTGGGGTGTGGAAAAGGAGAAGAGGGGGTAGGATGGGTTTGAGGAAGCCAGCAGGGGCCACGGGGACAGGGCGGCAATGGTAAGGAGCGTGAGCTCTACCACAGAGGCCAGAGCAGTCACTACGGGGTTTTAAGCAGTGAAATGGCATAACCTAATTTATATTTTTAAAAGAGAATTCTGGTTCTTTGTAGAGAAAATGTGTCGAGGAGGAGGAAGTGAGTGCAGAAGCCAGGAGATGAGATCAAGGTTATGGCAAAAATGCGGATTGGTGGTTTGGACCAGGTGGTGGTGGTGGAGACGGAGAAACAGAAAATGAGATCAGCAGGGGCGCCAACAAGACTTGCTGATGGGCTTAGATGTGGGGAATGAGAGAAAAACGTTACATCTGGAACTAAGTTACTAAAAGGTGACATATACTGAGGTGGGAAGGACAAGGGAGTGAGCAGGTTTGGGAGGCAGGAAATTAAAAGCTTTAGTTTGGACATATCTGAGTAGAGGTGAAAAGAGAGTATCAGAAAGATGAATTTGGAGATGAGAAAGATTAAGTAGGCGGGATGAGGCTGACAGAGACTAAAGGCAGGGAGACCAGGCAGAAAATAGGTACAGCAGTCCCAGTGAGGGAAGGCGAATGAAAATCTGGGCTGGAGTGCCGACTGGGACTGGAAGGGAGGGGCGAGAGGAACAGGGCCTGGAGAAGGGTGGCTGGAAGGACTTGGCAATAGCCTGGATACGGAGAATAAGACAGGAAGTCAAAGATGACTGAGGGGAAATCTTCATGACTGGGAGGCTGTCACCACCACTAACAGAAGTACAGAAGTAATATGTCAGGAAGAACAGCTGGTTGGAAAGCATCGAATCTTGGTGGTAATGTCAAATAGGCTGTTGAAAGTAACTAAACTCAGAATCGGAAGTCAACATCTTAGAGAACAGTAATGAAAAGTGGTTGAATTTGCAAAAAGAATACAGACAGAGGGCTATTTGTACAATTTCAGAAAGGCCTTGTTTACTAGGTTGAAGGTGATTCAGTGATGACTACAGAAGAGATGTTAGAGAGGCAAGAGAAAAACCAGTGTCAACAAAGCCAAGGGGAGGGGGGGAGGCGCAATGGGCAGGGGAGAGCAATGGGGGAAAAATGGGGACAACTGTAACTGAACAACACCACCAAAAATAAATGGAAAGAAAGAAAAGAGAGGAAAGAAAGAAAGAAAGAAAGAAAGAAAGAAAGAAAGAAAAGAAAAGAAAAGAAAAGAAAAGAAAAGAAAAGAAAAGAAAAGAAAAGAAAAGAAAAGAAAAGAAAAAGAGAGAGAGAGAGAGAGAGAAAGCATGCCGGCCAGCCAGCCAGCCAGCCAAAGGAAGGTCCTGGTCAGGGAGCTCATTTGGTTAAGAGTGTTGTCTTAATATGCCAAAGTTGTGGGTTTGATCCCCAGTCAGGGCACATACAAGAATCAACCAATGAAAAAGAAAATAAGTGGAACAACAAATGGATGTCTGTCTCTTCCCCTCTTCCTTTCTCTCTTTCTCTTAAAAAAAAAAAAAAAAAAGACAAAGAAAACCTTAGAGAGGCTTATTACCACACTTGAATATTTTGGAAATGTTTGAAGAGGATGAAGGCCAAGTGGAGGCCACTGGTGATTGGAGAAACGGGGAGTACAGTGGTGAAAGACAGCTGTGAAATGCTAAGGGGTAAAAAGCTGAGGAGGGAAGGACCTGAGCGTAGCTCACTTAGGAAGTTTGGCAATGAGAGAGAAGAATGTGCGCGACTGTTTGCACTACTGTGACTGCACGTGAGGCATGGCTTCCCAGTCTAGCACAATCCCTCTCTGACTGAGGCCCCGGTGCCCCAGACTCGCACTCACCGCCAGTTCCTGCCGTATGTGTTCTGTGGTTGCCTCCAGGGCCCGTGTGCCTTTGGTGGCCTCATCTTCCACAGCTTTCACAGTCTTGAGCAATGATGTCACATTGGTCACCATTACCTAGGTGTGTCAGAGGGGTAGCGGAGGGGATCATGTTAAGGAACGGGAGGAAGCACGTTGATCCACCCCCTTTCCTGCAGTCGCTCTCATTCCCTCTAACCTTGGCGGAGTTCTTGAGCTGCCACACAGCGGGGTCATCCCCAACTTTGCCAGCTGCAGCCTTTGTTGCACTGATGAGGTCTCCCAGGGCCTTGGCCACATCTTTCACTGCATTGATCAGCACCACCTGTGGGAGAGCAGAGGCTCCGGTCCATGGGAGTTAAAGGAGAACCAGGAAGTAGATCTGACTAGAATCAGGGGTGTCAGGTACCTGGGTCTCAGGGTCCTCGGATCCCAGGCTGGCTGCACCCAGCTTGACCACATCAGCGAGGCGGGTAATGGTGGCCACAGAGGACTGGGCGGCCTGTGCCAACTTCTCCTGGCTCCCAGCTGCATTCTGCACCAGGACCTTGGTGTCCTCCACCAACACCTTTGCAGTCTTCAGAATTCCCTCCCTGAGGGAGGTGCCTAGTCAGGTGCCCTGTCCCTCCAGCCTCTTCTGACCCACCCCAACCCTGCCTCCCTGAGGCCCCATGCCCTCCTCACCGGTGGTCAGCAAAAGTTTCAGCACCCTCGCGATTGAGTGTGCCGGCTGTAGCAAACATGATGGTGGTGTCCAGGTCGGCAATGATGCCGGACACAGCGCTGGCTGCTGTGATGCAGGCCTGGGTGCCACGATTCCCGGCTTGGAGTGCGGCCAGCACATGGGAGACCTGGGAGAGGGAAGTTACATGATGCCTGGCAGGGGCCATGTGAAATGGAAAGGTCACTGGATGCCTGGGAGAAGGGACCGAGGAGAGGGCTGGGAAAGTTGGAGGAGGATGGGAAGGTCTGCAAGGTTGGAGAGCCACCCCGCCCAGTCTGCACGGATAAGCACGGTCACCTTTTCGGAGACTCTCCGGGCACACTCTATGAGCTCCTTCTTGGTGTAGGAGTCACTGGGGCTGCACTGCAGGGCACCTGCCTTGGTGACCAGAGCAGAACAGCCGTGCCCCAGCTCCTGTACACGATGCTTGATGTGGGCACCTATCTGTGAGCAAATGGAAAAGGGAGATGGATTTTGCCAGAGGCACTCAGACAGTTCCACTGGGCTTGGGAGAGTCAGTAAGTACCTAAAAGACATGTATCCTAGAACACAGACTTTTCCTGTTTCATATCCTTTTGGCAGAAGGTCACCTCCTACACATGGATAATAATAGCATGTGGGCATCAGCTGGTGCGGACTGTGTTAAGCACAGTGAAGAGAAGGGGGGAGAAGCACCGTATCCTGGAGTATTTGAATCAGAGGGCCATGGATTACAATTTGGCCTCTCCGCGGTTGTGGAGGGTTTTGGGATTGGGGATCGGGTGTGTCTTGCTGAGATCCAATTACTTGCTTTCTTGGAAAGCCAGGAGCTTAAGAAAGGAAGAGCTTCACGGCTCTGTAACAAGGAAGAACTAAGAAGGGACTATGACTGCAGAACAGAGCAGCAGCCACAGGCCCAGAGAAGAGCTGGCAGAGGCAAGAGCGGTGGACGGGGAAGCCCTAGATCCCAGGCTCTTTCCTATACTATCCCTGTAACTGAAGGCCTTGAACCTGTCCCTGCACAGAGCTCTGATCGCTCTTTAGTGGAGTGGCCCTGCGGGTGTGTTCCCTGTCTATGAAAGACTAGAGGGAGTTGCAGGGGGGACAGCCCAGAGGCTGACATGATGGGAACAAGGGACATGCCACTGGGGTTCTCTGTGAGGAGCAAGGGGCAGGTCAGCGCTGCCTCCATATTTACCTCTTCATTCTCAGCAGCCACAGCTGCAGGCTTGGCCTGCGAGGCCAGACGACCATAGTCGCTGGTCAGCTGGTTAGCAAGAGGGCCCAGCTCCTCAGGGCTTGTGTTTGACTTGGTTACCTGGTAATAATAGGAAAAGTGAAGTTATGTCCAAAGTCAGCTCCTCAAGGGCAGTTCTCGTATTGTCTCCCAAACTCACCATCTCCTGAACGGTGACAGCAATGGCCTTGGCTGTCCGCACCATAGTAGTCTGGTAATCCACGAAGGAACCTTCTGGTTCACCCATTGGACCTTCATCTAGCTGAGGGGGGGAAGACGAGCAAAGGGGAAAGATCGCCATGGTCTCTGCCCTTGTGCTCAGGAGCCCTGGCCCAGGGCAGCCCGTGTCCACAGGCACCCCAAGACTCTAACCTGGTTGATGGCCTGGGTGATGGAGTCCACCATGCCACCGACGACCCCAGCAGCACTAGCTGCCTCATTGAGAGTTGTTGTCAGGTCCTCTACGGCCTCTGTCATCATCTGCACAGCCTCTTCCAGGGCTTCCTGGGTGTTAGCTGCTTGCTGTGGGTTAGAGTGAGTGAGTGGAGGGGGTCCTGTTCCTGCTTCTTATAACCCTAACTAGTGGCAGCCCCTCCCTCCCAGCCCTCAGTACCTTGGGGTTGCCACCAGCCTCCTTGGCTGTATACAGCAATTGCAGGGCAGACTCTGCCAAGGTTTTGGTCTGGTCCAGGAGTGCCATCTGCTGTGGGTGGCTCAGGGTCTTGGAGGCAGCGCCCACTGCCGCCAGGGTGAGTGGCTCAAAGTACTGGGCCATCTGAGACACCTGAGGCAAAGCATTGGGACGGGGGTCAGCCGGGCCAGGTACCCTCTTTCACCCTACCGCCGGGACTGCCCGCTTATCTCCCGATACCTTGTGTCCCAGCTGGGAGGCTTCAGCCCGGGCAGCACTGGCCAGCGGCTCAATAAGATGGGAGATTTCCTGCACTGCAGTGAGCATCTGAGTGTGCAAGGCCTGAGGAAGAAGCGGACGTTAGCCCTGTGACCTGGAATAAGACCCTCTACGTGCATAGGACCCCACACTTCCCTCCATACCAAACTAACTAACCCCCTTGGCATGTTCCAGACTCTTGATGTCTCCTTGAAGCCCATTCCTGAGTCCTCTGTCTTCAAGACTGCCCTCTCTCTTCCCAGACACGGCCTTTCACATAACCTTCTTCCGCCTTACCTCTTGAGAGATTCCCTCACGGGGAGCAAGCTGCTGGCTGACGGCAGCAAGGGAAGCCTGGTCTAGGTCCCGTAGACAGCTGTTCAGAGCTGCAATGGCCGCCTCACACTCCAGCTGCCCTGGAGCCTTGTCCCTGCAGACACATCAGAGGCTCCAACACCAAGAATACCCCTTTAAAGCTAGCCTATCTAACTCCATATCCCCCAAATCTTGGACGACAGGTGTTCTCCAACACTATCCCACATAATTGCACCTGAGCACCACCCCTCCATTCTGCCACAGTGTATGTCCCCCAGTCATACCGGTTCTCCACATCCCCGCAATACCTCATGCTTGTAATAAGCTTCTTGATGGAGTCCGAGACAGTGCGGGAGTGGCCAGCCAGCACTGACCAGCGTGGGGGGTCCCGGGGATTGACTGCCAGGGCTCGGGCCGTCTGGATTAGTCCCCCGGCACTCTCCAACATCGTCTTGGCAGAGCTCACAATGGGCTCCATGGCAGCCCGGCCCTTGGGGAGAGAGGAGGAGGAGTGAGTCTCACGACTCCCAAGGAGATGGCGTGGCAGCTGGCCCACCACTTCCCCCTTCATGCTCGCGGCCTCACCTCAGGGCTGATCTGGGCAGGAATGCTGGCAAACTCAGGGTTGGATGCAAAGGCACTCAGATTGTCCACGGCCTCCAGCAGCGGGGCTGTTGCTGCTTGGCACTGGGCACGGTTCTCCTCTGTGAAGGCCCCGTCTAGCGCCTGCAAGGGGTGACAGAGAGGCCCTCAGAATGGACTATAGGCAAAGGAGGTGAAGCCCAGGTCTCCCTCCTGGGCTTAAACGTGCAGGGACAAGCTGGTGATGACCAGCATGGATAGGAAAGGGCTTAGGCTCAGGAAGAAGCAATTTGGTAGGAGGTCACAGGGAATAATGGGGGGTCTCAGGGGAGAGAAGACTGGACAGGTCGGGGAAAGGCTAAGAATTCAAACGTGGGAACCTTGATGGTCTTGACAAGGTTGGCTGTGCTGTTGGCCACCTCCTTGGCCGACTGTACAAACTGGCGCTTGGCGGTAGGATTGGCGGTACGAGCAGAAGCCAGACGGCAGCTGTTACACAGTGCAGAGGTGTGTTTGGCCACAATGGTGGCTGCAGAGAGCACCTGAAGAGACAGACCAGCGCAAGAGTCATGACGTGGGCAGGAGGGAGGTATACACTCCCAGGGAGGAGCCACTTCAGGTTGGGGGATGGAGCGCAATACCTTTGGAAGTCTAATTAGGAAAGACAGGTTCACCTGAAAAGTCAAAATTTGGGAGACAGACAGACCCCAAAGATGAACAAGGTATGTGTGGCGCAGGGAGATGAAAGATGGACACACTAATGGAGAAATTCCAGTGTGTTCGTAGGAGAGTAAGGTCAAACATCTATAGAGAAGGTGTGAACTCTGGACTAACTGAACGAATGATGAGAAACGTGGCAGGAAAGGGCAATTACCCAAAGAGAAGCTGTGTGTGGAAGGTGAGAGATGGCTCTCCCCTCTCCTTCCCCACGGCCTGTGTGTCCCTCCCTCCCCATGGGGCCAGTCCATCCTGGCTTGGCATCTTTTCCCAAACTTGCCCATGGTACCTATTCCCTTGAGTTACCTGCGCCTGGGTGCAGCCAGGCTCCCCCAGACTCTGACAGGCCATCTGAATCGCCTGGTTTGCACGGGCAAACTGTGTGGGCTCCACTAGCCCTTGCTGTCCAGCTTGGCTGTTGGGGTCAGAGACACCAACCAGATATGCAGCCTGGGGAGAGAGAAATTTGGGGGTGAAGAATAAAGAATATTCCTCAGGTAAGGATCAAACAGTGATAGTGGGGACAAAGGAGAACAGAGGTAAGTTTAGTGACCAGGGGTCTATGCGAGTGGAGGTATTAACAAACTATACAAATTAGGCATTAAAAAATTAAACAAGTTATTAAACAACATTAACAAAGTGATTATTAACAAATTAAACCATCACTACTAAATTATTAACAAATTAAATTAAAGGTATTAACAAACTATAGTGGTGCTATAGAAAGCTCCCCACCTCGACCCCGTGCATGCAAAGCCTCTTTTAAAGACAGAGTGCTTAAGCTATGGAGGATGTTCGGCTAATTAACATTTACGACAGCGCCAAGTTTCAGAAAGTTGGAAAGAGGAAAGGAAAATGGGTGTAATGGTTGCCAATTTTTTTTTTTTATGATTGAAACCACCATAAGGTTTGATCTGTACTTCACCACCTGAGAGCTTTGCTTTTTCCTCTGTTTGCTCTTCCAGAAATAAGTCAGGCCACACAGAGCAGGCCACCGAACAGGGAAGGACAATGGGAGGCAGGGGAGATGAAGGGAGCTGGGTGGCAGGCTTCCAAAGAAACAGTCTGAGGTGATGAACTCTCAAGCCAGTATTAAGAATTCATATACTAAAGCGAAATGCTCTCATAGCTAATAGGTTGTTTTATATTTTATAAAGGAGAAAAAGGCAAAGTTAAGTGGTAAGTCAGGTAACTGGAAATTCAGTCACTGGTACTATTTTAATAAAGTAATAATTATGTGAAAAATTACTGACATATGCTAATTAGTCCACACCAATAAATCCGGGCTGGAAGAGGCCCAATGCTTGGACAGTGTAATCATAACCCAAAGTACCGGGGTTTGGGGACGACAGTGATCAGAACTGTTGGTGTTCTGATTACTGACAAATATCTGTACATCAGGAGGAACAAGGAAGCCCCATTTCCACATAGTTGGCTCGGCAGCCATAATGTGTGTGAGGCTGAGAGGACGTGGGGAAGGAAAGCAGGGGCATTCTGGGAACCATCGAGAATAACCTGTGCAGCTGCCTCAGTGAAGCCACAGAGAGCCTTGGAAGCTGTGGCAATGGCTTCTCCAAACTCCGGCAGGTTTCCATTCTTGGCATTTTGGGAGATGCCAGTCATGGCCTCACCCAGTACCTGAGGAACGGAGGGTATCAGGAGGGTTAGGCCCTGTTGTCAGTGGGTAGAGCAGCCCCTGGCTAGTCCCACCTTCCTGCGCTCTGCTCTCCTGGGTTCCCAGCTGCACTCACCTTTGAGTTCTCCATTACACTGTCCAGGCAGCCAAAGTAGGACATGTCATTGATGGGCTGGACTGGGTTCTCTAAGAGTTCCCGGACCGTCTGTGTAGGTAGAAAGCAAAGTAAGATACCTCCCTCACACCAAACCCAGGACACCATCCTCAAACTCAACCCTGCCAAGTGCCCACCTCCAATTCTCGCAGGGCATTGTCACATTCTTTCTGGCCGGGCGCCTGTTGGGTGCACATGGTGATAAGCTGGTTGATGCTGTCTGTCACTGCCCTGGGAGGAACAGGAAGTTTGAGTGAATGGGTACACAGGCCATCATTCTGGGACCTATATACATGGGAAGTCTCTAGCTAGTTCTCTTTTGCATGGAGCCACTTCTAAGCCAAGGACATCTCATGAATTGTGCCTTCCCTATTCTCTCCAATGTCATAGGGCTGGGCTTCCCAGCTCCTCCTTACCGGGCAGCTGCAGCCAGCTGACTCTTGAGGTTGGGGGAAGCTGGGTCTGTGGACAGGGCCTTGGCAGCCAGAAGAAGTTTGCTTGAAGACATGGAGATGCCCTTCAAGTTGGACACAACCTGGGCGCGGTCCTCCTGGCTCTGTTAAAGGTGAGGAAGTCAACGTGTTGTCCAGTCCTTTCTTACCTGTCTCTGAAAGGGATCTTCTGTCCCAGACACTCAAGTACTGCTAGAGACTGAGGAGAGGAGGAGGCCAGGAGCAGAGCTCCATGATCACAAAGGTGCCTCCCCACTAAACCTTGAACCAGACCCTGGGCCTCTTCATACCGGAGCCTGTCCTGCCATCTCCACTCCGGCTTCCAGAAAGGTGCTGAAGTCCTGTCCAAATCGACCTGAAGCTCGAGCCAGGTCCTGAGGGGTTCCCCGAGAGGCCTGCACCAGTTCTGTGGCTGCCTGATTCAGCCCAGCAGCAGCTTCATTCAACCGGCTCTGAGCTTCTTGAAATGTCCCGGTGCTGGGGGGAAGCTGCAGGATCAGTGAGAGAGTCAGACGCAAGAATGTGAGGAAGAACTTGGTAAAGGAGTGCTGGGACGTGGGCCTGGAGCCTGGGAGCGATGAAAGGGAATAAATCTGAGAAGTCAGGCTCAAGGAGAGGTCTAGAGATGAAAGAAGCTTAGAGTTCTTCGGCTCCTATGTTCCCCCCTGCCCCCTGTCCTCCTACCGAGTCACTGAGGAGTCGCTTGCTGGCATCTCCCACTGCTCTCAGGGCGTTATCCACATCTCGCTGGCCAGGCAGGCAGCTGACACAGCGGTTCAGTGCCTGGGTCACTGCTTTAGCCACCTGAGGTAGAAAAGAGATGGGGCATTGTTAAAACGGAGAACAATTTGGGAGATTCCCTCCTCTGCCCACAGGACAGGAAAGATCACTGCTCTACTGCCTCTGAAAGTAACATGGGAAAGGGGGTGTCGTAGCTGAGCAGGCTGAAGTTAGGGTGTCAGGTGAGATCAAACTTCCCCAAACTTGGTGTTTAGCTGGGCCTCTGCCTTGGTCTGACTGAGATACTTGGATTGGGATGGAGAAAAAGGGTGGGATCCGGAGAGGAGGTATTAAGAGCGGACCTGAGAAGCTGTTCCTCTGTCAGTGCAGATGAGGCTTTGGCCCAACTGGAGTGGGCCTTCTGACGGGCTCTGGGGGAGAGGGAGGGAGTGGCCCTTCCCAATACCTGACCTGGGCAAGCCGCTGCTGGCTCTCGGGGTCTCCTGGATGGCCAGTTGCCTTTTTTGCCTCCTCGATGAGGCTGCTGGCCTTGTCCAGTACATCACTGGCTGTGTCTAGCACAATGGCCTGCACTGCAGGATCTGACGTCAGGGCAGCTACGCCCCTGGCGGCCTGGGCCAGTGATCGAAGTCCACCAGCCACATCCCGTGCTGCAATACCTGGGGAGACAGGAGAGGAAGGAAGGGGAAAAGGCACTTTTGTCACCAGGCCCTGATCCCTGTGGTTTCCTCTGTCAGGCCCTGTACCTCACCCAGCTCCTATCCCCTACCCACCTCGCCAGATGCCCCATTCCTGGCCCTGCCCACGTACCTGCATAATTCTCATTGCCCTGGGCAACCTCCCCCAGCAGCTGGGCGATGGCGGAGCTCACTGCTTTGGTGCTGTTGCCCAGGTCCTGGGCACATTTCTCCATCTAGGGATACAAGGGAGTCTCAGGGAGGCTCAGGTATAGGAGAAACTGGGAAAAGGGAACTTGAGAAGCTGCTTGGGGACAGCTGGCAGTTTTCAATGAGGTTTTGGGCAGCTCTGGGGCATAGGTGGGAAGAAAGACCTCAGTGTGTAAGTAAGAAAGAATGAGGTCTTGCCCTGGCCAGTGTGGCTCAGTTGGTTGGAGCACTGTTCCGTAAAGTGGGAGGTCATGGGTTCGACTTCCCATTGGGCAAACACCTAGGTTCTGGGTGGAGTGTCTGGTCAGGGTACAAATGAAAGGTAACTAATAGATGTTTCACACATCGATGCCTCCTTCTCTCTCTTTCTCCCTTCCTTCCCCCCTCTCTAAAATCAGTAAGCATGTCCTGAGGTGAGGATTAAAAAAAAAAGAACGAGGTCTTAAGAATACTTACCGTCTCCCCAGGTAAGGGTTTAAGCTTGCCATCTCGAGCTGCTGCTTTCACCTCCTGCAGGTCCCTCTCTAGATTCTGTACCACACTCAGTGCAGAGTCCATCTCCAAAGGCCCACATGCTTCCTGAGCCTACAATGATACAGGAATTTGGGGTGTAGGAGGTATTGCTATGTCCTACCGATGCCTCAGATTACATGATTATCTGTGTTTCGGGTTATTCTGCAGATTCCTCATTATCCCAGGACACCACCCTCATCTTCCAAATAGAAAGCCAGCTCCCATACCTTCTGGGCAGCAGTGCGGAGCTCAGCCAAGGCAGTGCCAAGGTTTTTAGCACACTGACTCAGCTGCATGGCCGAAGCCTGGTCCTGAATCGTGGGCACTGAGGCCTTCGCAGCTGCCACCATCTTCCCACCTGGCTGTTGGGGAGACGGACAGGCAGATGAAGGGTACCATCCTTGCTCTGGGCTTCATACAGGAACTAAGGATAGTTAGGACGTGGTGAGCACTGGGGGATCAGTACTGGGACAGAGGCTATTGGCGGAGATTGAAATTGTGGGAGCCCTAGGGGGTTTGGGAGGGTGCAAAGAGTCTGGTCTGAGTTGGGTAAGGGTGTCTTGCCTGAAGGAAGCTCTGGCTGGCAGCAATGAGGGCTAGCTGGGCACTGGGACTGTCAGGCTGAGCTTGGCTTCCTCGGACGCCCTGCACCAGCAGTGGAATCTGCTCTGCCACAGCCTGCAGATGAAAATGTCATGAGGATCACTCCCCCCCACCCCACAGGCTGGGGGAAAGTCCCTCTCCTCCCACACCTCCTCCCACACACTTCCTGGAGTCTCACCTTGCAGCTCTGCACCAGCAGGGGCTGGGGGCCAGCAGAGACCTTGGGGGTGGAGGCTGCATGTTGGGCCGCGGCGATGGTCTGCGTAGCCGAGGCTGCAGCCTGCTTGGCTGCATGCTGTGAGGACAGAGTAGTCAAGACAAGCCCCAGGCATTCCCAAACGCAGTCCCTGGCTTACCTGGCTCAAGCCATGCTCCAAGGAAATACTACATGACCCTCTCCCCACACGTCTCCCCTAATTTCGGTCCTCCCACAGCACCCACACTCTCTTGCTCCTGGTTTATTTTCCAACCTCACCTCGAGGCGCTGCACCAGCTTTTTCTTGATGGCATTTTGCGCAGCCACATTAGTTGCCATGCGCAGACCCTCCGCTGCCTCCCGTAGCCGCTGCTGCTGCTCCTCACTGTCAGGGTGGGCAGCTGCTCCCTGGGAGGTGGAGAGACAGGCAGTCATCACCCAGCATCCCTATGGACCCTCAGTAAGCTAAGCTCTGACCTCTCCACACTCAGACTTTTTCTCCTGGAGTCATTTCTAATATCCCCACTGAAAGGCAATGACCTCTGAGACAAGCCACCTCAGGCAGAATGGGAAACCTTGGGTGGACCCTCGGTTCCCTTTGGGATGCTAAAATCCCTACTTTAGGTGGATCTGTTTCTTGTTCTCTTTGGGGAAGTGGCCATGTTCCTCCCCCAACTCCCTGCAAAATACCACTAGCAAATAGTGGGTGAGCAGGGCTCTTTGGAACAAGGAGGGTACAATTTAGAGCAGGGATTTCAGGGATATCACAAAGCAAGGGACCTGATTATTCCTGCAAACGAAAATACCCCAGAACCCAGGGGAACTGGAAGTCTTTTGGTTTCTTCCTGATGGCCCTCTGCACCGTGTCCCCATGTCCTACTGGCTTGTCTTTGCAGTACTAGCGGCGGAGGTGCTGGGACTAAAGGCCCAGGTGCATTCACAATAGAGACCAGGATGCGGAAGGACCCCAGGACAATGCCGATGGTGGCAGGGAAGTAAAGAAGGAAAGAACAGTAGGCCCTGGACTTAGAGGAAGGTAAAGGGTGCAGTTGCCAGTCAGTCAGTGAGGACTCTGGGAATCATACTGGCTAGAAGCCTGGGCCACTGTCCACTGGCAGCCTGGGGACACATTTACTTCCTAAGGGCTCCTGCATTTGTTCTCTTGTATTTTCTGTTTCAACCGCATCTCTGCCGTCCGATGAGGGTGACAGTCTGGGCGAGTCTACTTCCCTTCAGGGCCCAGTCTGGGAGTCTGCACAAGTCTCTGTACCTTGGCAGCCTCCACCATCTTCGCCGTGGCATCAGCCAGGATCTTGGCAGCACTTAATAGCTTGCGGGAGTTTTCCAGGTCACTCTCCCCTTCGGCATCAGCCTTGATGGCATTGACCAGATCAGAGGTGGCTTGGGCCAGGATGCGGGCCTGTCGCACCATCTCACCTGAGGGGACAGGGCACAACCAGATGAGGAAGCCAGAGTCACTGAGAGAGCGCTAAGGGTTCAGGAAAATGGTGCAGGCAAGGTAGAGGTGAGGCTTTTCATGACAGTAAAGAAACTGGGGGAAAATTTCGGAGTGACTTCCTTGGAGTTATTCTTTTCTAGGTTTAGGATCTTAGAGAGAAATAGATTTCCTGGTGGGCTTTTACGCGTATTTTCAGCAGTCTTAAGGGGATGAGACCCATTTTGTAAAGGCTTTTCGGGATGATGGGGTAGAGTAGAATGAAGATGGTTATCTCCTAAGATGCTGCTTCCCATCGATTTTTGTGTACACTTTGACACATTCTTTAAATGTGCCACAGAAGGCAGAGCAGGGATATACTCCTGGTTTACAGATGGGGAACCCAGTCTCCTTAGGAGGAGGGGTCAGGTCTGCAAGGAAATGTCTAGTGGGCCTGGTGAACCTCACTGGGGTTCTTTGTCTTCCTGTGGGTGGTGTCCTTACCAGCATCACCCATGGAGCTGAAGATGTTCTCGGTGACAGTAAGGATGGTGTCAGTGGCCTGGTCATAACGGCCTGCAGGCCCAGTCCCAGTAGCATGGGCCCTCACGTGCTGCAGCAGCTCATTCAGGGCCTGGGTGACAGCTGTGGCCGCTGCTCCTACCCCTCGCAATAGCTGTGCGTCCTCTGTTGCTGCCTGGGAGGCGGACACACAGCCCTCCACAGCTTTGGCTACTAGTCGTCCGGCCTCCACCAGCTGCTCTTGGCAGACAGGTGAGCTGATTGTAGGGGCCACCACCTGTGGACAAACTGAGTGTCAGAGATGTAGGCAAGGGAAAGGAGCCACAAGGGGAGGTTTTTGTGGTGTTCACAATAGTCACTGGGTTAGGTAATGAGGCTGCAGGAGCCAAAGGGATAAAATGAGAGGCTCTTGGGTAGGTGGCAGCATCACCCCTCAGCACAGGCTACAACAACCTTTGGGACTCACCTTGGTACAGGCCACCAGCTGGGAGGTGGACAGGGCACACTGTGTTGCTGCAGCAATAACCTGGGTCTGAAGCCCTGAGTCCTCTGTCCGCTGGGCCACACTCTTGGCCTTGAGGACCAGGGCAGCTGCAGCGCTTGCCACGGCCTTGGCTAGTTGCATTAGCACCTCCTGTGAGAAAGATGCAGTCAGCATGACCTGGGATTGGGCTTGGGATCCCTGGACCCTTCTGAGAGGCATAAGCTGGTTCATTATTCCCACTGATTCCAATCACAGGACAGTGTATGCAGAAGCAACCAGAACCTAGCCCAAACCCCTGCCTTGAGCACCCGGGAGGACAGAGCCCCCACCAAGGAACAAACCCACACCGAGAGAAACAGAGCCTACACCAAAGGGAGAAACGTGCGAGGCGGATACACTCGGTCAGCGATGGGAGGGAAGGGCAGCACTGTTACAGTGCGATGGAGAGAGGAGGTACTTTGAGGGTCCCTCCCATCTCCAGCTTCTTTTCTCCATTTCTTCTCAATCTGGGTTGGGAGCAGTCACCCTGGAGTCTTGGGAACATGTCCCTGCACAACCCTCCCTGATCCCATTTCCCAAGCCCTGCCTCCCCATCTCCCATCATGTTTTGCTCTCCCAGGAGGCTGGGGGAGAGCTGCAGAAACGAGTGTATGCGGCTCAGAGGACAAAGCTGGGAAGGCCCAGGCCAGAGGCCGTTACCGTCGGGGGATCGGGGTGAGATCGAACCCCAGACCCTCTGGGTGCACATATCTGCATGGGAAATCCAGGACGACAAGTCAACTGAGGAAATGGGCATGGGGCAGGGAAGGGGACGCTAGAGGAACAGTGCCCTCAGGATGGTAAGGTCTACAGGATTGGAGGGGGTTTAAGATGTCCTCGAGTTAGGGCCAGGGCTGTGTATGGGAAAGACAGGGAAAAGACGACAGGTGGCTAAAAAATATTAATTAGGGACAAGAATAAACTAGTAGGTTAAGTTTGAAATCAGAGGTTCTGAATTCTCATCCCCTAAAAATGGATTGGAGGTTTCCATTATCATTCTTGGAAACAGGTTCAGGTTGACTCTGAGTGGTCAACGCATAGTAGGACTAGGAGCTAGATTCAGGATCAGAGGTCACCTCCTAAGAGCTGGGGTTCTGGGGGTTGGGTAAGTCACCAACCTGGAAGTGGGGGTCAGTATCACTTTCCCCAATTTGCTGCAACAGCTCCCCACTGGCCTGGCCCACGTTCCCAGCTGCTTGCAGCAGGTTCTGACGGGGCTGTGGAGAGTGAACACCAGTCAGAAGCTGCCCAATTCCTGCCCACGTGCCCACAGGTCCTGTGTGCCCGGGGTCCCACACTTCCATCCTGTGGCTCGGACTGTCCCCTTTTCCTTGGGCTCGAACCCTCTGTCCCCCCTGTGGCCCCTGACCTCGGCACTGGCTGGCTGGGCACTGCGCAGCAGTTCGGACACCGCTCCTGCAAGGCCCTTCGCCGCCTGCAGCAGTGGACGGCCACTACCGCCTTCATCCTCCAGCAGGGCAGCGAGCAGCTTCACACCACGGGACATCTCCGTCAGGTTGGAGGAGATTGTCGTGACTGCACAGCCCACTGCGGTATAGTCTGTCTCTGCAGGGTCCCCTGAGGGCAGGAAGAGGAAGAAGAGCAGGCGTGAGTGACAGCGGAGACTAGATGATGGACTGGGAAGAGAACAATCACAGGCAGTTAGTCACACACACGTCCTGTGAGAGACAAATACACACAGTCCCTTCCATGAGTCAAGGTGCAGTCACACCCAAGCCAGTCACACTCATGCTTGCACATGCTCGCCCCATCCCGCCACACACAACGGGCTCGGCTCTGGCCTACCTGCTGTCAGGTTCACCACGGAGGCAGTGCCGGCTGTGATGGCATCTACCTGGGAGTGGATCTCATGCTTCGATTCATCCATCTTGTTCTTCCGCCAGGCCTTAGACGCCTGAGAGAAAAGACAAACAAACCTCAAGACCCGCTACCCTGGGTACCCCCAACCCTGCTCCTTGGAGTCCCAGCTCCAGTACTGCTGACCTCCCCTCCACCCTGTACTCACAGCATCCTGGCCCAGAGGGGGCAGAGCGTCAAAGTCATCCAGAGTGGCCTGAGCAGCCTGCACGGCCTGCATGCTGGAGTTGATGGTTCCAGTGAGTGCCTGCTGGGCTGAAGTCTACAAGGAGAAGAGTAAGAGGAAAGAGAAGGTGAGTGAGAACCCGAGGTTAGGGAGAGGAATGCAAATAGGGAGGGGAAAGACTGCCTAACCTTCGGCTAGGCCCAGCTGAGGGGCGGGGAGAGGGCTAGTACTGTGGTGGCAGCGGGGGCACTCTTACCAACGGAGGCATGTGTCCTCGGTGCATCTGGCCACTGGTAATCTGCTGCTGGGCAGGTGGCATGCTGCCCACCTGGAAATTCTCAGGACCAGAGGCCCCAGAGCGCATGATGGCAGGCAGAGCCACGGAGCCATGCTCCACTTTCCCCACCTGGTTGTACTGCTGCTGAAGGACTGTCGACCTAGAGAGGGGACATACCGAGGAGCACTCTGGTTTTCTTCCTCTCATCTCCTTCCCACCCAGCTCTACCACCTTCACAAGTCCTGTGGTCCGGAGGGGTGCGGTGGGGGAAGGAGGTATGAAGTCTCATTACAGCCTTCAACCAGTTAAAGAACTACTGTAAGGATTCGACGCCCCCCAATAGTCTTTGGAGTCAAGGCTTGCCTCCTCCCACACCCCGAAGGGTGAGATTAGCCCCTCTCCCTTCGTACTTTTTGGGGGACACCGAGTCCTCTAGCATAGTAGACTCCTCATCTCCTTCCAGCCCAAAGTGGTCTTTGCTTTTTTTCTATAGAAAGGAAAAAAGAACAGGAGTGAGGGAAAGGCACTTCTTTCCCCAGTCAGGTGTTTTCCAGGACCTGGGTCCCCATTTCTACAGGACTGACCTGGGGAGAAGGGAAGGGAAGACACAGAGGCGGATGGGGCAGGCAGCGCTCACCTTCTTCAGGATGATGTCGATGTAGCCGGCAATGAGCTGTGCGATCTGCTCGCCCTCAGTCGTCTGTACTGAGTAGTAGCCATCTTGGTAGTCCCCGAAATCCTAGGGTGACAAGGTGGGGGCTCAGAGGGAAAGCTTCAGGGTGGGAAAAGGTAGGACGGAAGCCCCAATGCTGAGCTGACGACGGTTTCCTCCCATGCCGACAGCCCTCTATGACAAGCCTGCCTCATCCTATTTCTCTATTTTCCTCCTTGGAGGGAAATATTTTATTTCTGAGGAGTGGTCTTTATGTTCCACATGCCATTCAGGAAAACTCTTTTTCTCTCAGGATAATAAAATTAGAAGAACACTAACATTTACTACTAAATGACCACAAGTGAAGGTTAGCACCAGTATTGAAAATGGAAAACTAGCCTTTACTAATTTCTCTCATTGGGGTACTTCATCAAGCTGGTATCAGTTTTAATTCACAACACCAAAGTATAAAGCCAGAGGGGACAACTGTAGGGTGTAGCTGCTGCTCAAAGAGGGGAGGCATGTTTTTTCTGTTACCTTTTTCCTCCCTCTCCAGTTTCCTGTGATCTCAGCTTAATGTTTACAATGTTGTTCTGTTGATTTTAAAAAATAAGTTTCATTTAAGCACCACTCAACTCTCCAGGAGTTTCTCCCCTACTCTAGCCTCCATGTTCCTGCAATACTTCCAAAGTTCTCCCTTTTTTCTGGAGTCACATTCAGTGCACCTGCCCCAAGGGAAGCAGAAAAGACCTCTGTAGCTGCCCCATTCTCTGAAAATTCCCAAGTACTTCCCCCTCTGAGCCCCCAGGCTCACCAGGGTAAAGCTCTTGGGAGAGGCAGCCCAGCGTTTGATGTTGGTGAGGTTCCATTCCTGGATCACCTCTTTGGTCTTCTCATCCACTCGCATCACACATTCCTTAGTGATGCCCAGAAGCCTCGGCACCAGCTTGTTCTTTCCTTTCATCTTTTCCTGTGAAGCAGAGGTTATCATCGGTGTCATAGGTCAGAGGTCGAATGAGAAGTGAATGGTCAAATGAGATTAAGACCACTAGGGGGTGCTGAGGTGGGCAGGAGCACCAAACTAGGGTGTCTACAGATGGGCCCAGGACAAGGCTACTTTAGGGAAAGGGAAAAGGAAAGGGAGGGGAAGCAGAGTAGGAAGGGAAGTGGTGGTGGGGAACTGACAACAGGCAAGTTTTCTCAAGGTAGAGAATTAGACTCTCAGGGAATGCTGGGAAATGTGACTGAGGGGAGGGTTAGACTTTCAAATAGGAAAGAATAAAAGTGGAAACAAGAAGGGCAGTAAGAGGGGTCTGTAACCCACCTTAACCAGGAAGAAGGAGACGCCGTATGTTTTGAGAGAACGCGCTAGCTTCACGTAGCGTACCTTGGCCTCAATCTCACTCATCTGTCCACAATTCTTGTGTGCCTTAGAGCATGAAATGAGAAAAGATTTAGCAAAATATGGGAAAGATAATATTGCAGACACGGAGTTAAGGTGGGATGTTACTATAATGGAAGAGTATTATGGGAACACAGGAAAGGTTAGGAAACGTAGGGTAGGAGAAACGAGAGGGGGAAGAGCTGGGAGCTGATAAAGGCTCTGCACAAGCAAAGGTTCAAGGGGTATAGTTAAGGAACTTGCAGACATTCTAGAGATGTGAATGGATAGCTAGGAAGTAGAAGGTCAAATAGAAAGCCTTTTGGGCTCAATATCCAGAGTGGGGATAACACCTTACATTTGTACAAAGATATACTTTTCACAGTAATTTCAGGTGTACTATCTCATTTGATTCTCCTATCAACCCAAGGCAGGGCAGGTACTGTTATTCCGTGTTAGAGGTAAACAGAAGAAAACAAGAATATCGAATTCCATGGCAAATGCAGTGATGGAGCTGAGACTAAAAGCCCAGGTCTTCTGCTTTCTTGGCACAGGAGAGGTGGGAGAACAGCTGGGTGGGTGGAAGCAGGGTGGAAGCAGGCGGGGAAGGGGCGGGGGGCCATTTAGTCAGGAGGATTAAGCAGCAAAGCTCCCAGGTCATCCCAAACACTTTTCCCTGTCCCCATTCACCTGGAAGATCTTACGCTCTCCCTTCTGCTTCACATACTCCTTGGGCAGGAAGTCCTTCAGGCTACACCAGAAAAGGGAGGGTCAGCATGTAGTGGACAGCAGCAGGGGCATATGGGCCATGGACTGTGGGCCTAGGGGTGTGAGGAAATGTCTAGGACAGTGTTATCCTTGGGGAGAAGGAAGACTCTGAGGGAACAGAGTCTGAATTGTCCCTGAAATAGAGGTGACTTAGCAATAGCTCTTGAATGCGGTCTGTGTCTCTCACTACAGGGAAAGGGACTGAGGGAACTTGAGTTGGAGACTCAGTCCCTGAGGAAAAGATGGTCAAGCGCATTATTTCAGGGAACCAGGAGCAGAAAAAACTCACTAGAAGGATGTCCATGCCTGTAGGAAGCTGAGAAAGCCACACCAAACTCTGCATTCTGAGAAATACCAGAGGATGAACACTTGAGACTTTCTAAATCTAATGTTCCCTGTGAGTAAAAATGTTCCCTGTTTCCCTCTGGCTACTGCAGTATAATTCTTCAGAGAATCTCAAAAGTATTATATGCTTGCCTCAGACACGGGTAGCTGGGGCAGAGATCTGAATTATACTCGCACTCCACATGGGGCCAGTAAGGAGATAAACGGCTGATGGACGCTAAAAAGGTACCCATACAAGTCAAATCCTGGTACCTCAGGAGAGTAAGTGAGGTAAGAAGGCCTGGGATGGAGACAGGACTATTGGAGTCAAAAAGGTAGAGTGTCCTGGGCCCTGGTGGGTTGTGGGATGTGAGTCACTCACTCAAGGAAGCCGGCCTTGTGCTTCTGTTCATTGTGGGGCCCGAACTGGATCTGGCATTGGAAGCCAGCAAACTCACAGGCCTTGTCAAAGGAGACAGGGTGGGAGCCATTCAGGATATCGTCTCGTGCCTGGAGAGTGCAGGGAAAGGAGACAAACGTGTGTAGGCAAAGTGATGCTGATCACTGTCCCCTCTCCCTACCTCCACCACCCCAGGCAAGCCCTCTCCACACCTGCACGTAAAGAAGGTTCAGCTGTACAGGGTCCCGGGAGTCCACATTCTGGTCTGAGTAGAAGAATTTCCTCCGCAGCAGAAGTGTCTCGTTCTCCTCCACTCCCTGTTCCCTCAGTGTGCGGCCATGGTCCAACCAGTTCACTGGGACACAGAAAGTCTGCTCAATTCCAAGCCTCCATGGCTCTTGTGCTGTCTAGTTTCTGGTTTTGTTTGTTCATTTCTTCATTTCCTACCTTCTCTCACTAATAGGTTAAGTTCTGTGAGTGTAGGACTTTGTTTTATTACTGATGTATCCCCAGTGTCTAAAACAGTGCTTTGCAAAAGCAGGTGTTCAACAGACAATAAATAAATGGCGGCCCCCTGCCTCCCGACCATTCCCAGTGCCCTCTTTTTTGCATTTCTGCTTACACTCGTCATCTGTGTGCAACTTCTGCTTTAGTTTCTCCATCTTCTTTTCATCTCGCAGAAGTGTCTTATCTTTTCGTAAGGTGCCCGTCACCTCCTCCTTCTTCTCTTCCATCAGCTCACGAACCAGAGAATATTCATCATGGTTGGTGATACCTGGCGAGAAGGGGAGGGATCAGTACCAGCATCTTTTGCTAGAGTTAGAGTCTCCCCACCTGGGCCCTCAACCCCACTGAGACCCCTTACCAATGCGGGCACAGATGGTCATAAGCATGTCGGTGACAGTCTTAGAGTCATCGACCATGATAGTCTTCACAGTTCCATCTAGCATACGGATCTTCAGGGGCCTCTGTTTCTTCCTGTACTCCATGGTGTCCTGTTGGGGCAGGAATAGGAAATAAGGGCCCACTTTAAGCTAGAGGAATACTTCCTTTTAACAGGCCAGAGGGGAGGAAGGGCGACTACTAAAAGGACGACAATGGCTTACCCAAAGCAGGCTATTGTGACTGCCTGCAATAGACAGAAAGCATGGGAGGGATCAGAGACAACAGATGTGGGTGCTAAAAATAGGAGGTGGAACCCGGAAAGTTAATGGAAGATAATGTTGGTGATCCTTGATGAAGTGATACTCACCCCATTTCGGAGCATGTAGTAATCCAAAGCTTTCCCGGCCTCCAGCCATATACCCTTTTTGGGGTCATCATCTGACAGAAACAGCCCAAAGTCGCTGGCTAAAGGAGAAGAGAGATCATATCAAACTTATGAGGACCACAATGTGGCCAAATAGCTGCACCATTGCCCTTACTATTTCCCCAGTGACTCGGGGCCTAAGGGGAGGGCGGGACCCAACGGACCAGAGGTATACAATACAGTCATCTCTCAAGGCCAAGAGGCTGGGAACAGAAGGGACTGAGGACTCCCGCCCCAGTCACATGGGTAATCAGACTCACGAGGGCCAGCTGGGGCCTCTGGGATACGTTCACGAATGATGCGACAAGCGTCGTACACCATGGTGGACGGCTCGAACTGCATCGTCTTCACCACATTCCCAATGCTGATCTTCAGCGAAAGTGCAACCATGGTGGCAGCTTCTCCTCTCCAGCCTGGCTACACCTGGCCCATGGCATCAGGGCATTAGAACACCCTCATTGCGGGGGAGGAAGTCCCCCAGATGGAGTCCCAGGGAGGGTGTTTTTGAAAGGGAGGGTGTCACAAAAGCAGATAGTAACGAGGTCATTTTTGTTTTATTTAATATTTTAAAGGTGAAAGATTAGTTACATCAAAAGGACCAGTCCAAACCATCTAAGACATCTGAAGGAGAGGCTGGTGCGCAAGGTGCGAGAGCAGGTCTGAAATTCAGTGTTACCTGAGGACAGTGCCCTGTCTTCACCTCTGGGATCTGTGCCTCCCTTCTTTCAAATGTCTCTCTTGCCCCTTGTCCCTGCTCCTTTCCCAGCCCTGTCTCTGCCTTGTTTTCATCTTTCCCTGGTTCAGTCTTTTTCGCTCTGTCTCCCACTAAATCCTGCTGGCTTTCCCCTGTCTGGGATTTTTCAGAGCTCTGCCCTGACTCATCATGTGACCTTCCCTCTCAAGGCTTCTGCTTCCTTCTCTACAAAATGAAGATGTTACATTAGATAATTCCCAAGGGTTCTGAAGCCTGCAGACACTGACTCTAGCTGGTCTAGCAGGGAAACCAGGCACTGGCTGTTCAAGCTATCCAGGCCCACTCCTGTCCCAGCTTTCCTCTAACCTGAGAAGCTGGGGGACTCCCCAAGGTGCTTGGCCCCATATCTGCCTTGCCTGGCAGTCAGACTACAATTAGGACCCTCTAATCCAAAGAGATCTCAGAAATTATCCAGTCTACTCTTCCAATTTTGCAGAAGGGGAATCAGACCCTGTGGAAGATGAGAGCAGGGTTGGGGGGGGGGGGAGTTTCAAGGCAGGTCTGAGAAAGAGGCTGGTCCTTCTAACTCAGTCCCTGCTCCTTCTAAGTCACCAGATCCTCACAACCCCTCCTATGCTCACTCCTCTTCAGTAAGTCCTTCTCAGACTCTGCCTTCCACCTCAGCTGCCTCCTGCGATGGTATTTTTAGTGCCTCTCAGGCTACGAGTCCTAACCTGTCCTCCCCTGCCCTACTGGCACCACCGCTTAGTGGGCTGGAGGAGCCACTGGAGGCGGCAGGTGGTGCACAATGCACAAGAGGACAAGTCTGCCTGGCAGCTGATGATGTGACCAAGCTCTGTTAAGGGATTGGTGCTCCTTCACTGAGAGAGTGAGCATATCCAGGCTGCCCATTCCCCTGGGCAAACTGCTAGCCCTGAGGGGAAAAGCAGGGCTGGGGAAGGCTGGAAGCCGAAGTAGGAGTGCTAGGGTACAGAAGGCAACTGAGAACCAGGGAAGCTGGGAGGCGGTGTGATCTGGAGGGTGGGGTAAATAGGTTAGAAGGGATGGGGTGAGAGGGACTGAAAGTCTCGGTAGGGACGGGAGACAGGAGCTGAAGGACCTTTTTGGACCTTCTCAACAGTCCAGAGTCTCAATATATTGAGAGAAAACCACAGCTCGCACGCTCTCTTTACTCCCAAACAAGAGAAGACCCTCCCAGTGTCCCCAGTTCTACCTCTGCCCACCTCCCCCTTCCTTGGGCACCTCTCCCAGCCATTGGACAGACCTGGATGTGGGGTCTCTGGAGGGCTGGAGCGAAGCTGGAGGAGTCGGAGGAGCTGAGGGCAGGACTGAAAGGACCCTGCACCCTATGCTGAAATGGCACATCTCCCCCCATTTCCTCCGGACATATGGACACCCCCTTCTTTCTCAAGTAAGGAAACCTCTGGTGAGACCCCGATAAGGGAGTTGAGTCATGCCCCCCCCTTACTCTCGGGCTGGTCTTAAGTGTACATCCACATAGCTACAAGGGGGTGAGGGAGAAAAGGGAATTGAGGACGTGAGTTGGGGGTGATGAGGGCATAGGACAAGTAGAAGAAGTTACCCTGTTCCTGCCCTGGCCTGAGAATTTTGTTACCCTTTCCATGTTTTATGGAACAGCAACAACAACCCCCTCACCGTGTCCCCCTCCCAGGGAACTCCTCCTCCCTCAAGACATTCCTGAGATACATTCCAGAGGAGTTGGGCAATTGGAGGGGGGTGGGGGAATGGAGGACAGGAGGTCAAATCCCAGCAAGGAATGGAATGTCAGTGTACTGACGGTGAGGAATTTGGGGCACATGGACAATATAGTCAGAGCAGATACCCACAAAGGGAGCAGCAGAAGACAGAGAGTTATAGAGAGGGACAAAGGGAGAGAGAAAGCTGAAGAGAGTCAGAATGGAAGAGAGTTGGGGGAATAACACTCAGTCTGTTACCAAATTTGGCCTCTGAGTCCGCAACCGCGAGGAGGAGGGGTGGTGAGGGTTGTGGGTGAGACTGACATATCCGGCCTCAAGTTGCTGGAGGCTCATTTAGGGCTGGACCAGGCAGCTGAAGGGCTGGACCTGACCTTCCCCCAACGCAGCCCCTCCTCACCTACACCCTTAACCGTGCACATTCATTTTCCCCAAAGGCAGCCCAGCCTATGCCCAGAGCTCTTTTCCACAAGGCTACTTACGTCGCCTCTACAGACATGTTATCTCAAACACGCAGCCACTACACAGATCCCATCACAACAGTATCTTGCCAGAAAGACTTCATCCTACACACAAAGCTTCCCCACAAACACACCTCTATCAGCAAGCACAACAGTCACCCCACATCTCTTCTCCCATTATTTAGACATTTTCCCTCCATTCATCCAGCAAGCATTTTGGAAGGCCTGTTGTGGGGAAGACCCTGGGACAAACTCTCAGTGACTGGGAACCAAGAGTAAGCCCTACTTAGCCTTTGCACCTCAAGGGGCTCCCAGGCAGCTAAGTGTGTAAGTTAAACACAGAGTTATACTAGAGGGCAGGATGTGGTAAGAGCCAAGAGGTATGTGCTCAGGGAGGATCCCTTTAGGTTAAGGAAGAGGGATAAAAAGTCTCCATGAAAAGGAGTCCTTTGAAACTAGGATTTAAAAAAATATATAGTATAAAAAATAATAGTGATCTATCTTTTTATTAACTATGTCCATAGTTTTGTATACATAACTTCATTTAATCCTTACAACAACCCTGCAAGGTAGGTGTCATTACTTTCATTTTTACAGATTATAAAACTGAGGTTCAAAGAAGTTAAACACTTGTTCAAAATACTTGTCCAAAGTCACATATCTATGTTGTAGAGCCAGGATCCGAACCCAGGTCTCTCTGACTCCAAAGCCCACGCTCTCCACTATACCAGCCGGAGATGAGTCAGGGGTAGCATTCCAGGCAGAGAGAATAGCATAAGCAAAGGTAGATAAGCAGGAAATCACGAAGGAGCATTCAGGGAAGTGAGGAGACAGGCTGGATGAAGCACAGGGTACCTGCAAGGGAGCAGTGATGGGGAAGTCAGGGTTAGGATGATTAAAAAGGCAAGGGAGGACTAGAGAGAAGTATGACAGATTTTAATCTACTGGAGGGTAACAAAAGGGCAAGGGAGGCTGTGAGTAGAGAAGGGACATAACCATAACTGGATTTTAGGAAAATAACTCTGCCAGTTACCTTGGAGATCAGTTAGAAAGCCACGGCATTAGCACCAGTGAGAGGTAATAAAGCTAGAGATAGAATAGTGGAGAGAAGGATGCGATTCATGAGAACTTTTAAGAGGCAGAACTGACAGGACCTGAAGGCAGTCTGTCCTGTCAACCATCAGGGACCAGGACCCAAAGTCAGGCTGGGGTTCCAAAGCTTCTTATCATTAGCAGCCACTCAGTGGCTGGGGCAGCTTGAATTTAGGTAAAAAAATTGGGAGTGGGGACCAGGTTGAGCTGGGAATGTGACAATGAGGCTGTGGTTAGTCTGTGGGGAAAAAGGAGATGGGGATGTGCTTAGTGCCAGGGAGGGGCAGAAGTGAGGGTACTGTACTGGCTCAGACGGGTACTAGAATTATTGGTGTGATCACTTTGTAAGGTATATAAACGTCCAAACACTGTGTTGCACACCTGAAATTAATATGTCAACTGTAATTTTAAAAAATAAAATGCATACATGTACCTCCTAAAATTAAAAAAAAAAGAAGAAGGAATGGGGTTACTGACTGTATTGGGCTGGAAATGGGGAAAACAAGGTATAGAGAAAGGCTGGGGAAGATGGTAGTAGGAAAAATGTATATACAATCAGTCACTGGATCAGGCTGCGAGAAGGGGAAGAGTAACTATGGGGACAGTGGGTAAGTCAGGGTACGATGAAGTGAGGTCAGGGTACAGGAGGCTCAGAAGAGATGGGCCTGTGGTCAGTGGTTAAATGAGGCTGGGGACAGGGGAGAGAGAAGGGACACTGGTAGTGTCTAAGTAAAGCCATAGTTGTAGGGGGGTGGGGGCATGGGATGCAGCCAGTGAGTGCCTAGGTCACACTGAGTAGGGTATAGTGCTACGGTCAGTGCAGGGTCAGGCTGGGAGTGAAATGGGGGTGTGGTCAGTGGCCTGGCTGGGCGTGGGATCTGCAAGACCCAGTTTCCTCTTTGGGTCTCATTTCCTCTTTTCTGTTTGGGGAGTGGGGGAAGGGGATCTACAAGTGGACCAAGAAATTAAGGAGGCTTAGAATCAGGGGATGACACATAGCAGGGAACAGGGTTACTTGGCAATTGTGCTGGGCTGGGAGTGGGGTATTCAGCAGTTGACTAAAAGGTATGCGGGTAAATGAGTGGGTGAAAATCATGGGAGAGTGCTGTAAAATTATGTGAAAGCTCAGATTTGGGTGAGGGTAAATTAAAGTAGGATGTGTAGATTAAGGAGTGGCAAGGGAGGGAGAACTGAGGCTAGGAACGGATAGTAAGATGAACATGGGAGAAGGCAAGGTAAGTACTCTGTGAGGGGGTATGCGAGATGCGTGTGAAGTGCAGGACCAAGGATGAAAGTTGGAGAGGTCGGCTTAATATCTAGGGAATGAAGGAAATGGGAGGCAGTGGCAGTGAACTTCCAGAGGATTCAGTTATCCTTTCCTCCTACAGCAACAGTGTTTCCTTGGTCTATTTCCCCCTTAGTCACCAGTCCCTCTTCCTTACGTAGTCCTCCATTTATGACTAGGCTTTGTGTACCTCCTGGGTCCCTGTCCCTTTCCCATCTCCTATCTTGTAAACAACATAGTCCAGGAACCCCTGCCCCTCAACTTGGTGGCCACTGGAAGAGTCTTGGACTTCAAGAGTAGAATAAAGAAGCTGGAAAACCAGATGCCTGCCATTCTAGCTGAAGTCCAGAACCATGGCCTGAAATTAAGGATGTCATTTATTCTGGGTCAAAGAAGCCCCTGAGACTACACAGGAATGAGACCTCCCACAAAACAAGGTCATCCAGCTACTGTCAATCTCTTACATTTTACCTGCCTGAGCTCAACCACCCTCACCTCAACCACAACCTCTAGAACCGCCCCAAATTCCTAACGTTAACCTTGACACTAATTTGTTTCCTGTTTCCCAACACCGCCTTTGACATTCATCCCTTTCCTGACTCACCCCTTCACTGTCTAGTCCTAATACTGACCATGCCATGGTTCCCTACTCCCTAAAACTGAATTTCTAACCTAACTCCTGTTGTTGACCCTGAACTCTAACTCTGACTTACTTTGGCCATCCTAGAAAAGAAAATAATGACCTGACTCACACTAATAATTCCATATTTTAATCTTGGCTCTATAACTCCTAAAGCTAATCTTGAATCCCAAACTCACCCAAAGCTTTCCTACCCACATGACCGCTATCAGTGAATCTCAAAATCGATCCCCGCCCTGCACCGCACTGCCACCCCACTCCTCACCCTCCCCAAAACCTATCCGAGACAGCAGACTGCTCCCAGGAAGGCCCTGACTCTGGCAAAAGGGTCTACTTTAACTGCGAGCCCAAACCGAGATGGACAGAACGCTGAACTCTCTCCAACAAGACCTGAAACAGAAGGCGCAGGAGAGTTCGGGGTTCCGCCCGCCCGCCTCCCGGGCCTGGCCCCACCCTGAGGTTCCCGCTCGGCCCGGTCCGACCTACCTGCGCAACCCTGCTTGTGCCCCGCCCGCCGGCCCGTTAGCCGGCTAGTTCTCCCGGTCGCTCTCGGGATCCGGCCTCGCCCTCCCTTCGGCGACACTCGGCCACTTCCGTCCCCGGGACGTCCCCCACCCGTGGGCGGCGCCCTGGGCCCGCGCTCTATGGTTGCGGAGACTGGAGGAAGCTGCTCTGGCTCCAGCTCTCGATGCTCAGGAGATTGCCTAAAAACCGGCCGCCACTCGCCGGCAGGAAGCAAGGTTGCGTAGCAATCCAGGAAAAACGCTCGAACTGCACTCGAGTTCCCTTTTAGGCTCTGATTCTTTTTCCTAGCTTGGGGCAAAGGCGGAGCGATTCCTCAGACTGACCGCCCCTGGGGTGTGAGGAGACGCAGCAGGGACGTCCCCTCTATTTGCATAGCACCGGGACGTGGCGCCGTACCTAGGCCACTTCCGCACTATAGGAAACTCCAAGTCCCGGAATGCCTTGGGGTAGTTACGTCACTTCCGCTGTGTTGGAAGCTGCAGAGAATTGAGTCTGAAGGGCAGGTCCAAGATTGAGAACGACGACTAAGTAGCTGGGGGGAAAGCCGGCTGAAGAGGGACTAGTGGATAGGTGGGTCTGACTGACAGTCGGTGTGGGTCGTGCATGGAATTCGGGGTTGGGGATAGATGAAGGGGTGAACTCATATTTTTGCCTATTTTTTCCGTAGATGTCCTATATGGAGTTGGCGTTGGAGTCCAGTGATCAGGACCTGCTGGGCTTCCTGCTAGAGGAAAGCGGAGGTTTGGGGGCGGTGCCCGACGAGGTCTGGGAGTCTCCACCGGCCTGGGATTTGCCGCTCTCTGAGGTGGGTGCGGTCTCTGAGTCCGGGAGGCGCGGGACGGAGTGTTTACGAGACGTGGGGTGATGAAAGGTCAAGGACTGTTAAATTGAATCCTGTGCAGGCACTAAGCGATTGGGACGTAGAGGATTTCCTGAGCTCTCTGCCGAGTCCTCCAGCATCACTGACCGTTCTCAGCAACTCTAACCCCCGTCCTGTTCACCATGATCACACCTACTCTCTCCCACAAGAACATGTTTCCATAGATCTAGGTGAGTAGGAAATAGTGAAGTTTGGGGGGAAGGAGAGGGCTCATGGGCTCAGTTATTCACTTTCCCTTTCGCAGATAGTGGGAGCTGTGGAAAAGAGGGGACCCAGATGACTCCACTGCATGAGGAGGAGCCGGCAGAGCAGGTACTCGACTTGATTTATGGGAGGATTATTCCCACATTGCAGGGATGGGGGCTGGATTCCTCATTCCCCTCTAACATCCCCTTACAACTTTGCTGCCCACCTTTCTTAACCTCAGGAGACTGTTAGGCTTGTACTGACAGATGAGGAGAAGAGACTATTAGAGCAGGAGGGGCTTACTCTGCCTGGAACACTTCCTCTCACTAAGGTAAGACTTCCATTGGTTGGGCAAAAGGTTAGTGGGGGGTGTTGAGTCCCAAGTAGACCTTTGCTGTTGTCTCCCTCCCTCTTTTTTTACTGCTCTAGTCAATGAAAGGGAAACTGTTGAGGCCCCAGGGTCACAGAGTTCAGCCAGAAGGCCGCCCGACGGCCAAGGAGGTGGGGGGGGGCTTTATTTAACCTTGGGGTACAGGTTGTTGGTGTGGCCACACTTCTTGCGGCAGCTGACAGCGCAGAGGGGCAGGCGGTGTAACACTTGCGGCAGATTATCTTGTCGCAGTTGTACTTCCTGGTGAGCTGGCTGAAGGAGGGCTCGATGATGCCAACGCAAGTCGAAGCACTCAGTGCAGCGTGGACTCTTGAATAGTGTAGTCTGAGACTGCTGCCATCCTGTGGCTGTTTGCCCACAAAAATCGCATGCTGCTGGTCGGGTGGGATGCCCTCTTTGTGTTGGACTTTAGCTTTGACCTTCTCAATGGTGTCACTGAATGGGGATGGTCTTACCAGTCAGGGTCTTCACAAAGCCCTTGCGTCTGCTGGGGCTGCACTGTGGCCTTGTTGATCACCAGCCCTGTTACTCTTATCAGTAACTTGGAAAGGACTGAAGTGAGAAATGTAGCAGATTTGCTGTTACATTTCGGCAAATCTGCTACAGGAAGCTGGGGGGTGTAGTTAATATACTGGGTGCAGGGGCAGATCCTGGTTTTATAGGGCTTACACAGATTTTGGTATTTTCTTTCTTTTTTTAATATATATGTGTATTTTATTTATTTTTAGAGAGGGGAAGAGAGGGAGAAAGAGGGTGAGAAACATCAATGTGTGGTTGCATTTCATGTGCCCCCTGTTGGGGACCTGGCCTGCAACCCAGGCATGTGCCCTACACTGGGAATCAAACCAGTGACCCTTTGGTTCGCAGGCCTGCGCTCTGTCCACTGAGCCATAGCAGCTGGGGCAGATTTTGGTGTTTTCTTTAAGAATTCAAAGTTATCAGTACATTAATGTAGGGACTTGGAAACAACTGCAAGCAAGGGGCACTGACACTTGGATACTGGCATCATGGTAATCCACCTATAGCTGAGAGGTAGAATTAAGTTTTTAAGCTGGATTAAGAAGTAATACAAGAATAAATCTAAATTCCTGAATTTGAAGATTCGAGCAATGAGTGACAACTTTGTAAGCATGCTATTTGTGATACTGTGATGAAATCAGTGTTCACTGACAGGAAGATTAGGAGAATTTGAATTTCTCACAAGTATGAGTCAGTGGTGTGGTATGGCTACTAAGAAAGTGAATGAGGTTTCGAGGCTTTATTAATAGAGATGTTGCCTCTAGAAGCACAGTGACTATCGTCTTCTCCTTTATATTGGCCAGGCCATATCTTAGTGTCCAGTTTTGAACCCAGATCTTTGAGAGATATTAAAAGGATATGGTCCATCCTGAGGAGATAAGATGATGAGTTAAAATGTCTGCCCAGATTAACTGAGGGAATGGTGAGTGCCTTAAAATAGCTAAGGACCATTTAATATGTTCTGTATGGCCCCAGAGATTAGGTACTAGGTAAATCTAATGGATAGAAATTGTAGTGGCAGATGTTGGCTCAGGATATGGAATATTTTTGATTAATAGAATTGTTAAAGATGGTCTGGCTTGTGAGGACATTAACATCTGATGCTTGGAGGCATTCTGCCAGAAGCCAAGTGTCTATTGGTCAGGGAAACTGTACAGGGATTCCTGCATTGGGAAAATGATTGAACTCGGTTGCCTTCCAACTCTGGTCCAGTGTTCTTCTGATATACCTCGTATTGTTCTTGTGTTACCTCAGATGGAGGAACAAGTTCTGAAGCGAGTGCGGAGGAAGATTCGAAATAAAAAGTCAGCTCAAGAGAGCCGCAGGAAGAAGAAGATGTATGTGGGGGTTCTAGAGAGCAGGTATAATGGGAGAGGTACTCTGGGGTGGGGGGAACAGAAGTAGCTGGAAGCGGTAGGTTGTTGAAGGGATACAGGCCGTATCCCCACATCCCTATTATTCCCTCAGGGTCTTGAAATACACAGCCCAGAATCTGGAGCTACAGAACAAAGTACAGATCCTGGAGGAACAAAATCTGTAAGCAGCCCTCTAACATCACTCCTCCTCAGCCTCCCTCCATGTAATGCTTTTTCCTGTGCTACACTTCATTTGCAGCTGGGCAGCTCCCACATGCAAGGTCTGGTGCTTGGCCTTTAGTGGGTTTCTGATTCTAAGAAGCTCACAATAATGGGGAATAAATTCACAAGTAACTAAGGGTAAGGTAAGAAAGATGTAGTAAAAAAAAGCCTCATGGGGCAGATGACATTAGATAGTAGATAGGATTCTGGGGGTGGGGGTAGGGATGGGGAGCACCCTAGGGAGAGAGAACACAGCTTAGTCCAGTCTAGCTGGAGCCCTAATATAGGTGAGTTGGGCCAGAAGGTAGAGAACATAGACTGGATAGTGAGGATTATGCGTGTGGCCAATCAGGCAGTGTATAATCACCGTTTGCAAAGGCATTAAAGTCAGGGCAGAGAAGAAGGGTGTGTATTTGTTTTAACGAGGAACTTAAGGCATTTTGTCCAGAGAGGAAGAAAGTTATTTGCAAAAGTAGGACAAAATAAGAGTTACTCAGTGTTTGTGTCTCTCTCATGTATACAGAAAGTATACGTTATTAAATTTTATTTTTTTAGAGAACCTAGTGTACAGATAGAGGGGTGGTCTTAAAAAGAGGGTTTCATTGTATCTGAGGGTGCCAGGCCAGGGGCTGCTCACTGTCCCCTCTTCTTCTAGGTCTCTTCTGGATCAGCTGAGGCAGCTCCAGGCCATGGTGATTCAGATAGCAAACAAAACCAGCAGCAGTAGCACCTGTGTCTTGGTGAGGATGGTGATGGAAGGAGAGGTCCTTCTCTCAGGTGTAGGGATGGGTGCAGTCCAGAGCTTTTTGTCATTTCCTTTTCCTGTGCTCCAGGTCCTACTGTTCTCGTTCTGTCTCATCTTTGTACCTGCTATGTACTCCTCTGACACAAGGGGGAGCCTGCCGGCTGAGCACGGAGGTGAGAGGCTTAAGGATACCGTTAAGGGTGGACTAGGGGGAGAAGCCCCGCCCACCTCTGAAGACTCTTTGTCTCCTCAGTGTTATCCCGCCAGCTTCGTGCCCTTCCTCACCATCTGGAGCTGTCTGTCCTGCAGTCGGAGGTACCAAAGGATAGCTCAGACCTTGAGCTCCAGGCTCCTGGCAACTCTTGCTGCCTGCTCTTGCACGCGCCTCAGGCTTCTGGCACAGAGCCTCCCCTGAAGCTGCCACTCTCTGACCCATTCTCACAGTTCCCCTGCCCAGGCCCCATCCTTCCCCTGCATGCAAATCTCACAAGAGAGGGGGGATGGCTCCCTGCATATAGACCTGTATCTGTTATTTTACAGGGGAGATACTCAGGCTAGAGTAGAGGCCTGGGGCCTATGGGGTGTCTTAAATGAAAAGGAATGGGAGAGGGACTAGTCTTAGCTTCTGTGCCTTGTCAGGAAGCCCAAGGGCTTGAACACACCACACTTACAGGCATTCTGGGTCTTTTATTTGTACCCATGTATGTCTTCACCCCATGAATGGGCTGGGGGGAATCAACTGACCTTGAAAATTTCATGCAGTGAGGGGATGGGGTGAAGAAAGAAATAAATAAGTGATTCTGATGCTTGGGTCACCCTCAACCCCTTTACTGGCATGGTTGGGTGGGGAGGAGGGAAGAGGCATGATTGTCCTGGTGGCTCAGGGTTGCAGGAGACTGGGGGGATGCAGGAGGAGCAAAGGCCAGGCTGGAGGCTGGGCTGTTAGCCCCTCCCTCCCATAGTTCGGAGGGCTCACTGTGAGCTTGGGTTTGCCATGGCTTCTTTTGGTCTGAGTTTAGATCCTGTGATCAGTCCTTTGCCCTGTTTGGCTGTTGGCCCGGAGGCCTTTTTATGCTGCTGCTGCAGGGCCAGCTGCATGGCCCAGATGCTCAGTGGCCGCATGTAGGCTAGAGAGCGGAACACTCGTTGTTGGCAGTATGCCTCGGGGGTCTGGAAGGCCAGGCCCAGGCGCTCCCACACTGTACGGTAGCAGCCTTCAGCGGTCTGGAAGCCCTCCCAAGTCAGGCCCTGTAGGGAGAGATGGCAGTCACGTTAGTTGGCAGCCCCTTCATGACCTCTTCACCTGGATGATGGAAGCAATGGGGTCCCTGCCCTCAGGCAGTTCCCAGCTGATGGAAAAGATAAACTTAACCGTCAGGCAGAAGACTGAAGGCAGGAGGTAGAATGCATGCCAGGGAAAGGACGGAGGCTTTCTGGGTGGATAGGATGGCATGGGGTTTGGCAGTGCGAATGTTTGAGGGCTGAGGAAGTGTGTTGGACCAGTGTGCTTGGGGAAGGGTACATTACCTCCTGGATCATGGTGGCTGCCAACCCATAGACCACGCCTACCCAGACTTCATCAGACTGGACACTGGATCTATCGGGGACACCATGGGGCTGCATCCCATTCACAGCCCCCATGGCCCCTCCTGCAAAAGCCTGAACATTGAACTCAAAGATTGTTTGGAGAGCACGGACCACGTGTTGGATAGGAAATACCTAGAAGGGCAAAGGCAGAAACACAATCTCTTAAACTTGCTTTGTACCTCCAAGAAAGACCCTCCTTTCTGGTTCCTCCTCCTAGTCTCTCACCTCAGTGTCTCCTTCTCCTAAGCCACTGGCCCTTAGGAACCACTGGCCAGCACACTGGTCAGACATGATGCTACAGGACTGAGGCTGAGAGCTGCAGTCATAGTTGTAATAGCGGCCTGCAGTGGAGGAAGGGCAAAGTAAGGTTCCTTATGTCCCCAAAGCTGCTGTAAGACTCCTTGGAATCCCCCAACTCACCATTCCATAGCAGTCTCTCATAGGCTTCTTTGCCCCGGCTAAGGATGGAAGAAAACTTATCTCGGACGTCCTGTGTCCCACACACAGCAGCCATCTGAACCATCATAGCCACAGCTGCCAGCCACAGTCCTCCACAGTAAGCACTGATCAGGGCAATGGGTTTAGGAGTCAGACTGGCAGCTCTCGCCATTTCCATGCCATATTAACAGGCAATGAGTCACTCTTCCTGGAGCCCACAGTCCCTTAGTGTTTTGTTCCCCACCTCAGGCCCCCTGGAAACCCCTACTCCCCCAACCTGGGGCCTGTGGTGACCCATGCATCATAGGTCTGGTCTGCATAGCCTCCATTTTCGATGAGTCCATCTTGGTCCTTGTCAAACTTCATTTCAGACTCCATCACGGCCTAGGGAGGGACCAAGACACCAAAGACTTAGATTCTAAAGGAAGACAATAGCCGGCTGGCTCTCCCCAAACACCACTCATGCACTGGCCCCTGTACCTGCATCCCTTACCAGACACACAGGCCACATGTCCCTCAGGAAGCCCTGGTCACCCGTCAGGTAATAGTCCCGGTAAACCTGCAGCACAAACTTCAGATTCAGGTCCTTCCAGTCAGCAGTATCATGGATCACATATGCATTGACCCGGAGCCACGGCTCATCATCTGCGGGAGGGAAGGGAACCTGGTTCGTTTGCACTTGGTGGGTAGGGTAGAGGGTGCTAAGCTGAGGAGGGAAAGCCAACCTTGAGGTGGAAGGACTTTTACCTGGGTCCCCGATATCATGGGGGATGACATTCCTCCTCTTCACAGGTGCCATTACCCCACTCATCAGGTACCGTCGCCATGTCAGGTCTTCCCTGAGTGTGGCCAGAGCTGGGGGAGCAGACAGACAAGTGGGGGGTGGGGGCAGAGAATGGGCAGGCCTGGGGTGGTGCAGAGCAGTGTGTGTGACCGCAGAAGGGAACCAATAATTGGGATGTTCGGGGGGCGGGGTGGAGATAATCTGAGGGACCACAAAGGTTAGGGAGTGTGGGGAGCTAAGAGGACAGAAGAGGCACAAAAAAGACCCTCACCCATGTCATACTGCAGGCTGAGCTCGAGTTTGGGCCAAAGCATGATGAGGGCAAAAGAAGCATAGAAATGGACATCATATGTGTTGTACATGCGATATTCTTGGCCTGGAAGAACAAGGGAGACAGTGTTGCCAGAATTCCTGCTTCCTCTTTGAATTCCCCTCCCTACTGAGCTTGTCCTCTAGAATGGGGGGTGGGGCACTGTCACACCCCATACCTGCCAGTTACCCCTCATCCCAACCAATAAAACTTAGTATCCTGCGTGGTGGTAAGGCACTAACTGGCCTCACAGATGCGACCTGCCATACTATACCCCACCAGCAGCCTGTACCTTCAAGGTAGCCAAATCGACCATACTCCATAAGGATGGGGCGGAGGTGACACATGCTTCCTGCCAGCTCCTCTGGTAGGGAGTCCTCAGGAACTTCCAGCCATATTGTGCCTCCATCAGCAAGGAAGTATAGTTCATTGAAGAGTGCAGATTTGTACCAGGCAGGCAAGGACCTGGGGAGTCAGGAAGAGAGCACAGTCTAATATGTATGGACCTCCCAGGAAAGGACTTGTGTTTAGTAGAGTAGGGGCACCAAGTGAATCCCAGCTCAACTCTAAAGACTTTGGTGGGTAGACAGTGAATCAAAGAGTCCTAGTTGGAGTGTGAATGTCTGGGAGAAAGGCAGGAGATGGGCCCTGCTGGCACCTGTCGTCCAATACCGAGCTCTGCCAAGCTGAGATCCTCTCTTCCCAGTCTGCGTATCGGCACAGAGCGTAGTGGCTAAGGGCAGGTGCTGCGTCACCATCTGAGCCAAAGAACCTTGTGTAACGCCTGGGGTGGAAGGGAAGGAGAAAGATGAACACATGGGCTCCAGGTCAGAGCCCTAGCATCTCGGATCCCTTTACTCTCTTGGTCTCCTCACCTGTAGTAGACCTGGCTCTTAGCTCCAAACATGATTCTGGGCATGTCCCATGCCAGTGAGAACTCCAGGCAGCATCGGCCTCGAGCTGGCAGCTTACCCGTAATGCACACAGCTCCAGCAATGCCTACCCCTTTCTCCGAGGGGCTGCTTTGGCCTGAGAGTGGCACAAAAGGAATCAGAACAGGCATCCCCTTCAGCCCCAGGGATCCATAACTTAGGAACAAGGCCCATTCATTACCAGTCCTCCCACCCTGCTCCCAAGACAGGGACAACCTCTCTTCCCACCACCTCCCTGTTAGACCCCCCATCACCAGCGGGGGAGTCCAGCTGTCCATCCTGAAGTAGATCCTGCCACACCTGCTGCCCAGTGCCATCAGGGTCAAAAGCTGTGATGTGGGTTACTGTCGTATCTGCCTGTTAAGGGGCCAAAGACTGTGAGGGGGAAGCTCTACACATATGTTGGCTTCCAGCCCATGCTCTAACTCTTTTTACATACTCTAACCTCCTCCAAGTTCCAGAGGCTTAAGGGCTGTGGGGAGGGTGGGACTCAGGAGTTTAGGAAATGAAGAGACCATGGTGGGACGGGGTGGGCTCAGGGGCCAGGCCAGGGGTAGGGGTTCAGGTATGATACAGGGCAGGTTGCTCCGTACCGTGAGTCGTGCAGCCACAGCCATCGTGTAGGGATTTGGAAGGGTTGGATGATGCAGCAGCAGCCCTTGCACAGTCTCCCCATCACGCTCCAGAGTGAAGGGCTCATTCCACAAACCCCCTGGGGCATCATCCCCACCACCCAGTCCGTTCCGCATGGAGAACATGATGGACACATCCAGGGCTTCATCCCCTTCATTTTCCACATCCCACACAAAGACTCCTACAGGCAGACTGCTGTCCTGGGTGCAAAAGATCAGACTCAGATGGTCCCAGTGTAGCCCCTCCTGGGCCCCCTCCCCAGGATCAAGCCTCAACTCACACCAAGGACGTGACTCAAAAACTCCCAATAGACACTCTTGTCTTCCACTCGTTGCATCTCCCCATATTCTCACACAAAGCTGCCTACCAGGAAAGAGCCATGCTCCAACCCCTTCTTTCACAGGTAATGGAACTTCCAGCAGAGACAGATCCCAGGGAAGAGAGGACAGTGGAGGAAACGGGGGGGAATCTCACCTGGTAGTCATGGGGCAAGATGGGTGTGATCTGGCGGCAGGTGAGGGTGACATTCTGGCCAGGAAGCTGATAGACAGTCCAGGCTCGGGGATAGAGGGCGTGGTAGAATGCAAAGTACCCACACAGGCCCCAGTTCCAGCTGCGCAGGACACTTGGGCGCTCCACGGACAGGACTTGCTGGTACACCGTTTGCCCTTCCCGACGCAAGCACACTGTGAACTAAACCAAGACAGACAATAGGCTAGAGCAGGGGAACTAAGCTCCCTCCCCCAAAGTAGCTCTTTCCCTTCCAGAGCCTGCCATGGTCACCACTGTATCACAGCCTCACTCATCCCCAACTCCTCCCCCCGCCCCCGCCTCGTGCTCAGTGAGTCACCACCAAGTCCTACCTCCTTCTCCATCTATCTCCCAGACTTCCTCTCCCTTCTCACTGTGGTCTTATCGCCCTAACCCAGTCCCTCACCATCTCTGCTTTTACACTCTGCCCCACTCACCTGGGCATCACAGTGATCTCTCTGAGTGTTCCAGTGACTCCCCATGGCCCTCAGACCAAAGTCTAAACTCTGTACCTGGCTTTCAAGACCTTGATCTGGCCTGTCCCCGCCCACTGGACTCATTACCTGCGAAGGCTCCTGTATTCTGGTCATGTCCTACTCACTGCTCCTTGAGCACACTACAGTCCTTCCTCTGTGCCTCTGCTCCTGCTCGCTCTCCATCTGTTGAACCCCCAGCCCCCATCCTTTAAGGCCTGAGCCAAATGCCATCTCCTCTCTTTAAGCATTAACTCATTTCTCTGTGTATCCTCTAGTGTAGTAGGTTACAATGTCTTTATTTACATTCTGACTCCCTGCCTGCTCAAAGGGTTGAGGGCAGGGACCCTCTCTAAGTTCACTGAAGCCCCCCTTCTCCAGCTGTGAGTGCCAGTCAGGCAGGCCGAGTGGGCATGTGCAGGGACAGAATGTGTAGGGAGGGCAAAGCCTGCAGCAGTGCCCCTTTTTTCCTCAGTGTAGTATCTGTCCCTCTCATTTTGGCACTGATATGATCTCACAGTCTCCATTTTCTCAAAGTCCTATTCCCCTAATAAAAAGGTAAGCTTCTGGAGGCTAGTGGCTACGAGGGGTTCATATTTCTTCCCACGGCTCAAAGTATGCCTGGTATTTTTAAATATATATATATATATATAAATAGTTAATATATGTGTGTGTGTGTGTGTGTGTATAATAGTTTTCTGTTTTTTGAATAGTAGATAATAATTAAGACCATGGGCTTTTAACCACAGAGGGAATGGGTTCTGAATCCTAATGCTTCCATTTACCAACCATGTGATCTTGGGCAAGTTACTAAACCTCTTCAGATCTTAGTTTCCTCATCTGAAAATGGGCATAATAACAAACACCTTGTAGGACTGTCTTAAAATATTAAATATGATGTAAAAATCTCAGCACGTTAAGCATGCAGTAATTACTTTAACTGTGGAGTCACGATTCTGGAAGACATTCCCTCTGGATACCTAAGGGATGAGCCAGAGAGGAAGCTTGGGACATTGGGCAGGGCTGTTAAATCTAACTAGGAAGGGCACCTCATTAATTGGACTCAAGATCTGCTAGTCACTTCTCCTTTGAAGATGAGCTGAAAACTGGAGTCATCCCTCAGACAGGAAACAGGAACTCGGTGGACACCTCAAATGGGAGGTCACAAGAGAGAGAGATGATGAAAGGTAGATCACATGCCTCTGGCAATCCAAGGCCCAGGTGTGATGGAGGAACAGTAGGAAAAGTAAAACTTCAGAAAAGAGAAGAAATCTAGAGATCTATGCCTTGGAGAAGAGGGGCTTCCCAGGCCCTCAGCCAGAGAGAGCTCCAGTGGAGGGATCACCAGCCGAGAAGCTGGCCTCTAGCTGAGGCTGGCAAATCAGGGTGAACAGTTGGTGTTCTACATGCATTTCCCCGCCCCCATCCATTTGTAGACTTCTGGTTTTGTTTCCCCTTCTGGCCCTCCCACATGCTCTTTCGAGCAGGTTAGGTGATCAGGGAATTGTCTGCGCTCTGTGTGTCTGAGTACTGGCTTAGCTAGTGGAGCTGGGGCAGCAAGTAGGTAGGAGACATTGCTACAGAAGTGTAGGACACCGAAGTGCCAGGGCTATTCGTTCTCTCAAGGAATGTGTGCTCTGTGTCTCATTCCTAGAATACCTAGGGCTAGGTACACAGAAAGCATCCTGAAAGGATTTATTGGACTGAATCATGTACACATCTAACTGCCACATCCTGTACCAGCCAAGAACCCCCCCAGGCCTGGGAAGGTGGTCTTGGACCTCTCCTCCACTGCCTGCTCTTACTTGGTCAGCAATGACCGTCCGGTGCTGGTACATTCCAGGATTAAGCTGCCAGCGACAAAACTGGCCTCTCCAGCCTCGGGTGATAGTGCCTCCCCCGATGCCTCCCAAAGGACAACCTAGAGAGAGAATCAGGATCATTACTGGGGTACTGGGGATTAGAAAGCGAGCCAATTTCTCACTTTCTAGACTATAAGGAAGGGTTCCTCTACAAACCATGGGAATATGAAATCAACACACTGTATCCTTTAACTTATACAGTATATCAATTATATCAATAAAGCTAGGGGGTGGGGGAAACCCAAAAGGATAGGGGCAGTGGAGCTGGGCCCTCGCTGAGCAGGGCAGAGCTGGGGTGAGGCTCACCATAGATCTGTCTCAGGGGTACAGAGTTCATGAGGTCGATGAAAGGTTTCTTTTTCTCCACCTGAGTCTTCTGGTACCACCACTGCAAGTACCTAAGGAGCAAGACGCGGTATGAATGAAAGAGGCTGTGGGTGGTGCCTCCTGGGCTGCAGTCACCTACCCCTTTCTGGATATCCAGCTGTGATTTCCAATTAAAGGTCCCAGGGACCCAATGCCTTTGCTTCCAGATCTCTCCTTCTCTCAACTTCTCTACAGTTCAAGGTCCCCGTATCTTTCCAATCATCCCAGCTCACAGTGTGGGCCTGTTTTTGTCCTCTCTGTTCTCCTCAGGAGCTTTCTGACCTTTCCTCACCTCTAGTGCCACGACCACTGCTTTAGCTTACCCCAGGAGCTCTTGTCTGAGGTGTTGAAAGGGTGAGTTATGGTTTCCTTACCTACAATACTGCCCCACCCCACTTCCAGGCATAGGCCCCTGGATAATTTTCTTCTTTTTAAAATGATTATTTTTCTTCCTGATTATGACAGGTGAAAATTTGTAGAATACCACAGGTGGGAGGGGGAAAATGCTACCCATAGACAACCAGTGTTTATATTTTGGGGTATTTCCTTTTATTTATTTTTTTTAATTCAGGATTAAAGCTGTAATCTCTGTGATTCTACTCTCTTATAATAACCCAGGAAAGCCCTCAAAAAATCCCAACATTTTCCTGGGCTTGTCACAGCCATATGTCCCATAAGCAAATGATTCTGGTTGGGATTCAAGGCTCTGACATCTGTCCTAGACCATCTTCTAGTCTTACTTTCTACAAATTCCCATTCAGGGTGGGTCCTCACTAAGCAACCCCTGCCCTGCGAGACTCTCTCCCAATTCGGCCCCTCCTCCCTACCCAGCCATTTTATACCCATTATTCAAGCACAACACTTGTCACCATGTATTTGTATAAGGAACCCTTCTGAGCCTCAATTTCCTCATCTGCAAAATGGGGGGATACTGCCTGCCCTACCTACCTACCTACAGACCTCATGGGATGGTTTCCTAATAGATAGGAAAGCCATAAATTGGCACACCTGTGTCAGCTATGCCCATTACTTGTACACACACTATCTCAATTCCCAATCAGATGCTTCTTGTTATTTCAGTGTTCCTCATGGGAGCCTGACATAGTTTTCAGTTTCTTGGGGAAAGGGACAGTGACAAAGACTAGTTGATTGTTATCCATAGCTTCAAGCGCATGGCACGGCACATGGTCTATAGTCAATAAATAATTTGCTGAATTTACTATGAATGTACAAAGTGCGGCGTAAGAGAGATGAACACAGGAGCAAGGGGAGGAGAAATGTGCTTAAAGAATAGAGAGGGTACCTTCTGGGGGTAGGAGAAAAGGGAGGGAAGACAAGGATTAGGTGATGGGAAGGCAGAAGATCCTCTCTGCTCGTTTAAAGGAAACTGGACTTTGAAACTAGAGGCCAGAAAGGATTGGCAAAGGGAAAGAGAGTGCAATGGGGATTAGGGCAGCGAGGGAGAAATGCATGATACGAGGATAGGCAGAACAAAGGAGTATCTCGCATAGAACTGGCACTCAATATTTATTGAATGAATGGACTCCGGAAGAGAGAGAGTTCTTACCACACTGAGGCCCAGAGAACTCTGTCTTGCTGGAGCTCCTGGTTAGAGTACCCTCAGTTCGGTTCTCTTAGGGTCTGCCTTTCTCCCACTCCCTTAATTTAGCAGCTGGCCATTCTTGACCTATTTGGCTGTCTCCATAATTTCAGCCCCAGCTTAAGAATTATCATTCATAATTCTCTCACCCCTGCGTTTTCCTCGAAGACCTCATCCCATTCCAAAAGCCCTGTGTCAGTGGCCCCCACCCTACCCTGGTATGGGAAGCCAAGGTCCAGGGGGCTGAGTACAGCTTCAGGCTTCTATGACTCAGCTCATACATAGGGACAGAGGGACTAGGATACCCACATGTTCTTGACCTCAGTGCCCCCAGCACATGCACCCCAATGTGCTTCTCTCAGCACTCTAGCCCTAGATCCTATTTTGACCCAAAGGCTTTTGGGGTCAAGGTGGGGCTGGGTCAGTTTTAGAAGCAGCCTGGAGGGATGATTGTTCTCTGGTACAGGCCACCCACAGGTACTAGCAAACTGCCTAGGGCTGGGGTTAGGTAAATGGACCCCCGTACCCCCAGCCCCATAGCCCTGACTGGGAAAGGTAAGGATCCTTTTAGAGGCCGTCAAGGCTGGGTTTCCCAACTTTTATGCCTCCCTTCCTGGCTCTGTGTTTACTGTGTGGATTGATTCAGGATGACATCAGGGTGATGCTTTTTGTCCTCACATCCATCTGTTCCTTGTTAATAGGTTTCGGCTTCTCATCACTAGTTTTTGAACTCAATGGAGATCTTGAGGGACCTTGAGGAGTTCTACAGCCCGGAATAAGCTCTTTGGGTGTCTGCAATCCTTGGGCAGGGAGTGCGGGAGAGGTGGGTACTAGGGCAGGCTCTGGAAGACTATTACTAAGAGCTCTGGAGACACCTAGAGCAGCGCCTCTACGATCAGAGGTCTTCTCTGCTTTTTAAATCAGGGCCCGACTCTCTCAGAGGAGAGTGAAGAACATCTCTCATTGTCCTCTTCTTAGTGTTGAGAGAGCAGGCAGGCTCTCACCCACTCCCTGGAACTAAAGCTTGATGGGTGTTGGCCTATAATGTGATGTACCTAAATGAGGTACTGAGAATACTCCAGCTGCTCAGGGGAATCTGAGAACCACTACCTCCCAAATAAAACATAGTGTCAGTACCATTTCCTATCCTGCCACAAAATATAGCTAACCCCAAGGAGTTGTCTTTGGCAAAGAGGGAGCATGTGAGAGGGATACTAAATGGCAAAGGCCTACTGCAGGCCTAGATGTTTCTGCTTTTTCCAGCTAAAAAGACAAGTTACCGGGAGTAAAGGGGTGCAAAAAGGTGTGACCTGGTCTAACACTCCAAAATCAAGGCTTAGAATATGTTGGGGAAAGGGGCCACTAGATTGGGACAAGGCACATACCTGCTTTTTCCACTTCTGCTGGACGTCCTGTGTGGGATCAAAGTGAAGCCTATGGTACTCTAGGCAATGGGATCTACTCACCTCAAGCCCATGCCCAGATGCTTTATCAGGTTGCTTAGGGAGATGTTATTGGCATTAAAGGGTTTCCTCTTCTCTGAAAACTCATGAGCCAAGCAGATGCGCCAGCCAAAGGAAGGCACCTGGTAGCCCTTAGCTTTACCCTCGTAGGAAGCCATCAGCTGCCCAGAGTACTCCGTATTGCTGTAGCCCAACTCATTTGGGGGTCGACTGTCCTCAGGGCTCTCGCAGTCAGTAACCTGCACAGCCTCAGTGCCTCCAGCATCTTCAGGGCAATAAACCTGTGGATCCCCTTTGGCACAGCTGGTCTGCTCCGAGGCTGGGACTCCGGTTCCCATGTTTCCTGGATCCTGGGTCCCCACGACCTCGATGGCCCCAGGTCTCGAGCTTCCTGGTACAAAGTATCTCTCCAGCCAAGTCCAGATGCGGATGCCGATTGTTGTTAGGTGCCGTCCTGGAGGGCCGGGCGCTGGCGAAAGCTGAGGTGAGCAGGTGTCTCTGTGGACCCCGGGAGCTGTTGTTGCAGCTGCGGCAGAGGCGACAGCAATGAAGCCGCCTTGGGCTCCCTCTTGGTCTTCTCTCTGGGTCCTGGGCGGGAAGGGTCGGGCCTCGTAGTCATTGGGCCGCGATGATTAGCTTGCCCGGCCGAAGGGCGACTACTGGGCCGGCGGAGAGGGGAGGAGCCCGGGGGGCCGGGCCGTAAGGCACCGCCCCCGGGACCGGCCTGGGCGCTCGCGGCAGCCTCAGCCGCGTCCCCCGGCTGCGGCACCAGGTCCCCCAGGGTTGGGCGCCGGGTCCCGCAGGCCGGTGTCTGGGGCAGCGCCCGCGCCCCGGTGCCAGGCCGTGGGAAGGTGACCCTAGGCGGCAGGATTCTAGCCCCTTCCGGTCTGGCCAGCCGGGCGCTTCCGGCCGGAAGGGGCTTCGTCAGGGGAGGGGATTGAAGGGAAGTCCCGCCTCTGCTGCGGAGGCCACCGAGCTCTGGGCCAAGTCCGGCGGGGGCGGACAGGTGAGGACCTAGGTGTGCCGGGACCACCAGGCTCCACCCTGCGAAGTTCGCGGGCTAGGGACGGGAGGTGACTGGTGTCCGTGGCCTTGGTCTGGGACGTGGAACCTCGAGGGTATGTGGGGGCAGAGGCCGGACTGGGGGTTCAGGGGTGTAGGGGACTAATCGGCACTGAGAAGAGCGGGAGTCTGGGACCCAGAGCGACGCCCTCCCCTAGGCAGGTTTGAGCCAGCTGGGCCCCACACCGAACCTCCCATACGCCCCCCTGCCCCCAGATCCTGGCGCTTCTCTCTGACACCGTGGTGCGGACCGCCGGTCTTTTTGGTCCACACCCCCAGGCTCCACGCAGACACCCTTCCCTGCCATGGTACTGACTTCTGACCCTCTTTGTTTTCTTCTAGGTCGAGTTCCAGAGCTGCCATGATTGAAGTGGTAGCAGAGCTGAGCCGAGGTCCTGTGTTTCTGGCGGGGGAGGCGCTGGAGTGTGTGGTGACTGTCACCAACCCTCTGCCCCCCACGGCCACTTCTGCATCCAGGTGGGAATGCTGGTTCTAAAGAAGGTGGTCCTTCGGGGAGGAAGCCTGGTACCTGTAGTGCTAAGCCAGAGCTCAAGTTGTCCTGTAGCTACACCCACCACCTTCCTGCTCATTGTGTTGTCATTGTAGGAAAGGGCTGTTTAACAGATGTGGTTGACATCTGTTAACCGTACAGGCTCCTTTCCTCCCTCCTCCCCCATTTCCCTTTTTACCCACAGTATACTTATCTTAGTTTAACCATCTCTTTTTATTGAATTTATTGGGATGGCATTGGTTAATTAAATCATAGAGGTTTCAAGTGTACAACACTGTACTAGATCATCTGTATATTGCATTGTGTATGTTCACTACCCAACATCAAGTCTCCTTCTGTCACCATTTATCCCCCGTTTACCCTTTCCTACCTTCCCCTGCCCTTTTTCCCTCTGGTGATAATGATTTGTGTGGTGTGTGTGTGTGTGTGTGTGTGTGTGCGCGCGTGTGTTGGGGGGGTGGGGTTCTGGATTTCTCCATCCTTGAGACAGCCACCTAACATGTTGGCTTCTAGACACGTGGTAGGGAGTTTGGAAGAGCACTGATGAGGTCAGGGACTCTCCTCTGATGCCATCTTCCTTCCATAGCGAGGCTCTGGCCTGGGCCAGTGCCCAAATCCACTGCCAGTTTCATGCCAGTGAGACCCGAGTAGCACTGCCTCCCCCAGACTCCAATCAGCCAGATGTTCAGCCTGAGAGCCAGACTGTCTTTCTACCACACCGAGGTTAGAGATGGGACATTTGCCTTTGGTGGGAATGGAATACTGTGACGGAATGGTGAAACTTTTACATTGTTTGGTGGGTCATTATAGTCCCTGTGACCTGGGGATATGAGAGAATGTAACTGTTGCATTGGGGTTGTAAGACTGTTGCTATTTCACAAGAAAAGAGGGGTAATTTACTGTAGGCTGCGTTTGTCATCAGGGCTCACTGCCCCCACTTGCTGTGCTACTCTCTTCTAGGGCTGGATAACGGGGTCATTAAACTGCAGTCTTTATCATTTTTAGGTGAGAGGGGTCAGTGTATCCTTTCCACGCCACCAAAAATCCTATTCTGTGACCTGAGGCTAGACCCTGGGGAGTCCAAATCATGTGAGTGACTATCTCCCACCCTTGTAATATTCCTGGAGGGAGGCCTTCCCTGGCTGCCTCTGGCGGCCCTGACTACCACTTCCCAACCAGACTCCTACAGTGAAGTGCTGCCCATAGAGGGACCACCCTCCTTTCGAGGTCAGTCAGTCAAGTATGTCTACAAACTGACCATTGGCTGCCAGCGTGTCAACTCACCCATCACTTTACTCAGGGTCCCTCTGAGGGTTCTTGTGCTGACTGGTAAGTAAGGGTTTCTGGAGGGAAGGGCTAGGGAAGAGTCTCGCCAAAGCAAAAATGATCTTCAGAGACCCTGTGAGAGGGGGCTAGAGGGAAGCTTCCTGATCTTAGTGAAGGTGCAAGGGAGCTGTGGAGGGGAGGGTTCTGGAGATAGGTTGAGATGTATATGTCAGCCATGGCTTCCCTTACCTTCAGCCTTCTCAGGCTGGAGTCTAAAACCTAATCTCATATCTCTGTTCCTTCCCAACACTGCTTCTCTACTTATTCTCTCCCTAGGACTTCAGGATGTCCGGTTTCCCCAGGATGAGGCTGTAGCCCCATCCAGTCCATTCCTAGAGGAGGATGAAGGCGGGAAGAAGGATTCGTGGCTAGCTGAGCTGGCTGGGGAGCGCCTCATGGCCGCCACATCCTGCCGCAGCCTCCGTGAGAATCCTTTCAGAATTGTCCCACTCCATCCTCTTGTCACAGTATTCCTTTCTCAGAGGCAGGTTCTCTTAAGTGCCACATACTTCTGAGGATCCACTGATATCTCACCCCAGAATATAAAGAAAAGCCCCACCTTTTAGACCCTGGCTCCCAGCCCTAGACATTCTTCAGTGTGGACGCTAGGTTTACAGTATCTCATTTTCCCCAGATCTATACAATATCAGTGATGGCCGAGGAAAAGTTGGGACATTCGGCATCTTCAAATCTGTATATAGACTTGGCGAGGACGTGGTGGGGACCTTAAACTTAGGGGAAGGAACTGTTGCTTGTTTGCAGGTGAGCAGGGAGGGGGCTCTTGGGATGTTGGGCCGGAAGGGCCAGGGTGGCAGAAGGGCCTGCATAATGAGGGATGGTATGTAGAATTGGATAGTGGGGTTACTCAGTCTCGTTCTTTGGTAAAGCAGGTTGAGGTTGGGCTGCCTTCTCACTTAGAGTCAGCGCTTCCCAATGCCTGCTAGCACACACTTTTCTTGCTCCCAGTTTTCAGTAAGCTTACAGACCGAGGAGCGTGTACAGCCTGAGTACCAGCGGCGCCGAGGGGCAGGGGGTGCCCCCTCTGTGTCCCATGTGACTCATGCCCGACACCAGGAGTCCTGCCTACATACAACCAGAACCAGCTTCTCCCTCCCCATCCCTCTCAGCTCCACCCCAGGCTTCTGCACAGCCATCGGTAAGACTTTGACAACTACTGGTGGTGGTGGGTGGGGGTGGGGCTGGGGGAGGAGTAAAACACTGTACTTAGGTAGAGTGTAATCGATCCTGATTCCTAACACGCAGACATACCCACATCCAGCCTCTGACCCTCAAGACTTTCTCAGATCTTCAACCTGTTTCATAGATGGACTGGTTCTTAAACTCCTTAAACAGCTTTGCAGATTTCCTTCCCTACCCCTTCCCACTGGGACCCTGTGATTCACTGATCTCTGATTCCCCCGCACCTTTATCTCAGGCTATTATAAGTCCTGACTGTCTCACACTTGGGTTATTATGTTCTTGACACTGCCATTCTTACTGTCACTTTTCTGCTTAATGCACTAGATTTCTCCAGAGAAACCCTTGATCCTAGTTCCCAGTCCTGAGACTTATCTGCCTCTTCCCAAATACAGGTTTCTGCTCATTTGCTAAACACATCCTGTCAGGCTTTAATTCTGGCTTCTAATGCTTCTGCCTGTCTTTTTTCCCCCCCCTCAGTGTCCCTAAAGTGGCGACTGCATTTTGAATTCGTAACATCCAGAGAACCAGGTTTGGTGCTCCTACCGCCTATGGAACAGCCCGAGCCTGTCACCTGGACGGGGCCTGAGCAAGTCCCTGTAGACACCTTCAGCTGGGACCTCCCCATCAAGGTGCTGCCTACAAGCCCGACCCTGGCCTCGTATGCAGCCCCAGGCCCCAGCACCAGCACCATAACCATCTGAAACTGGCTCACCGCAGCACTACTTTTACTTTCTTCAGGCTACTGAGGACTCAACACCTGGACCCTACTAGGGCCCAATGTTTTTCCACCTGGGGCCCAATGGCATGGACAATGAGAAGCAGGCTTCCAGCTGTAGCATTAATTTATTTATTCAGAATAAATTGGCAGCTGCTAGTGGTTTCCCTGGAAGTGGCAGCAGCAGTGGCAGTCAGCAGAAGGGGGATCAGTTCGGTTTAGCTGGAGTGGGGAGCAGGAGCCCCAGGAACAGGGGTGTTAGCTGAGCCCCACTCTGGGTCAGGCCCTCCCCCTTTGCAGGGCAGCCGAGGGTCAGATTTTTGCACCAGGGAGAACTGGCAGGTTCCTGCCTCCTGTCGTACCTCACACTCAGCGGGGAAGTCGATGGGATGCTGGGACCTGGGGAACCAAAGGGTGGGGAAGGAGTCAGCACAGTGAAGGGCTACCTTTATTCCCTCCCCACAGTCCCTCTCTTCCAGCGTTCCTCCCCTGTCTCCCCTTAGTGCCCTCTTGGCCCCCTAGCTAAATTCTCACCTACCATAGATGGATTTTTTCTGTTTCATAGCAGAGTATTTTTTCCTCTACATCCGCCCCTACCTCACTTTGTAGCCTGAAGCTGGCTCTCTCACACTCTTACTGCTTCCTTCAGGTTCGGCCAGCCTCATACTGCTGTGCTATTCTTACTTTGTTCATTCTAACATGACAGCAATCTAGTCACGCCTTGGCCACCATCTCTCATTCTCTGGCCGTTTTTGGTCACTCACGTGTCACAGCAGCCCACACCGACAGGATGCAGACAGGTGCAATGGAAACAGTCCTTGCGGAGCCAAGACTCACCCAGGGTAAAATACTTTCCTTCATAGTGGCAGGGGGCTAGGGAAGAACAGGAAATGTTAATGTGCAGGGGAGTGGTGGCGGCAGACGGAACCACCCTGGAGTAGGAGAGAGTTCCGTGCACACTCCCCCCACACTTAGTCTCTCCTGTTTCTGAGCTGGAGGGAGTCTGGGCATTCCTCACCCAGGATCACCTTTAAGCCCCCCTCCTCCCAGGGGATGCCCTGTGCTCCTTGCACCTTCCTAATGCCTCACCCAGCTTTACCTTGAGCTTGGAAGTAGCATTTGCTGTGGACTCCTGGGTGCTGGAGGAGCAGAGATATCACCAAGCAGATGAGCCCCCAGCCTCTCAGGATCCCCTTAGTCTGTCCAGCCCAGAGCATTCTTAGGGCCATTCCTGTAGCACAGCCCTTGCGGACCCTCCTTGGCTTCTGGTCACGCTACTCTGGTCTTGTCTCCTTGGCTTTTCTTTGTTCTCTCCTTGAGTCTAAGTTTCTGTCTTTTCCCCTGGGCGCCTGCCTCACACCATCTCCTGCCCTCTGCTCTCACAGGCTTGGAGATGTTTATAAAGTGAGGACCCTGGCCCCCTGCTGAGTAGAGCTGGAAAAGCTGTAACTCTGTTTCCTGGGGTGAGGGCATGAAAACAAGAGGTCCAACTTTAACAAGCTGTGAGAGCTGATTCATGCTCCTGCACAGCTAGGGGGAGGGAGGTGGCCATGGAAGGGGCACTGGACTGGGCACTTCCCCAGCCAGGAGGTGGGAGGGGTGAGGGCCCCCAGGTGGTCCCCAGATCTCTTCTCTGACCTGGAGAGGAGGAAGCATTCCACCTCCCCGCCCTCCCCCCATCCCACAACACCGCACAGCCTCTCTCCAGGGGTGGATATGCTGGGATCCTTGCCTGGACCGGAGGGAGGCATTTCCTGGGGATGGCTAATCCTGTGCCCCAGCCAAACCGAGGAGCTGCTGTAGGGTGCGACAGCCAGAGGCTCCAGGAGAGCGAACAGGCACCTGGAGTGGAGAATGTTTCTCTCCCACCATAGGGCAGGGTCTCCCTGCAGTATTTTAGAGACATGGCTGCCCCTGAGATGGGTGGGATGTCTTTTCCACAGTCACCCAGGGAGGGACTCGCCATTGTTCATCACCCAAACACAGAGCGGATACACAATCTCCCTGTATCTAGGATGGTTCTTTTAAAGAGGAATATCTCTAACGGTATGAGTTACTCCAGTTTCCCAGAGGCACCCCACTTTCCTGTACATTATGGAAGGAGGATTTAGGAATTTATGCTTTGACGTCCTCTTGGGTTTCCTGCAGGTTCTGGGGGAACCCCAAGATGGGTGATTAAGAGCAGACGTTGCATCAGATCCTTAGGAACTGTGTGACTTTGGGCAAGTTTCTCTCTCTGAACCTGTTTGCTTATCAATAAGTTGGGATAGTAATACTCAGGGTTGTTAAGAGGATTGAATGAGATAACGCATGTCATCTGTCCCTAACACATTGCCCTTAGAAAATAGCAGGTACTGTGGTTAGTGCCAGAGCTCAAGAGACAGAATGGGTAGACATTCCTTTTAACGACACTGAGCTTCTGTTAGCCCCTGGTTTAGACGTCTATCCCTTTCACACTTAATGCTCCATGTCATCCCTACCACCTCCTTCAAAAGCTATTCGGTTTCGGGGAGCATTGGGAATCCAGGAACATTTTGATTTTGGCCCTTGTATCCTTGAAATTCTAAATGTTTGGTTTGAGAAAACTGTTGCTGATCAAACTACTTTCACGAAGCCAGTACCCTCACTTCTACCCTGGGAAGAGGAATTTTCTTATCACCCTGCCAGCTTGCTTTAGGACTCCTGCTTTCTCTTGTGGGTTTTGATCCATGTCTTCCCATCCTCACTCTTGTAAGCGCGTAAGTTCCCCTTTCGGATCTCCCGAATGCTGGCCACCTCTGGCACTCATGGCCCCAGGCTAAACTGGGTTTCTTTCATTTTCCCACATTCCAGGAGTGCCCCTGTTCCAGGTAGTCCCCTCCTACCTACAGGGCCAATCACTTTGGCATGCACTTTATTTTTCCTTCTAGGTCTCCAGTCCCATTTTCTCCAAGCCCTGGCCAGTGTGGCTCAGTTGGGTGGAGAGTCATTCTGCAGACCAGAAGTTCGCGGGTTCAGTGCCCATCAGGGCATAGATGAGGTACCCAGGTTGTGGGTTTGATCCTGAGTCAGGGCACATACAAGAAGGCAACCAATTGATGTTTCTCTCTCATCTCTCCCTGCCCCTTCCCCCTCCCCTTTCCTCTCTCAAAAGCAATGAAAAAAAATATCCTCGGGTAAGGATTTTTTAAAAACCCACTTCCTCCAAGACTCCCACTCCATGCCATCCAGCAGATGGGGTACAACTACTCAGAGGGCTGACTTGTAGTGCCACCCTACCCCTCACCTCTTCACTCTTCAGAAACAACTCATCAGTCCACCTCAAACTCCCTATCCGTTCTCTTCCAAGGAGACCGCTCAAGTGGAATGAGGTACAGACTGCCACACACTCATTCTAGTCAGGTCCGTGTGTGCCAAGAGATAGCAAACAATCACAGCTGAAGCGGGGTTCCCTGATGTAGGCTGACGTGGGGGAGGCATGTCTTGCACTGCTCTGGGCTGGAGCAGGTGGGCTGGAAGGCCTGCCTACCACGAGGGCTCAGGAGCCGTGTCCGTGGTCAGCAGCTCTGCAGATGCATTTCGGCATGGGGGACACAGGCTGGCACCCTCGAAGTCTGGACCATAAGGCCACCTTCTGCTCCCGCAACCTGGCACCCCGAAGTCTGGACAAGAGTGGGGAGCTAGAGAGCGTGAAGGTGGTTGGTGGTGCTGCCGGAAGGCAACGGGGGCCCACTGGAGACTGGGATCGGTGTGAGGTAACGGGGACAGGAGAGCTGTCTGTAATGATGATGAAGTAGGAGCAGGGGTCTCCTGAGAAGAAAGGTCGGGGCTGAGCCAAACTCCGTCTCCCAGAAGTTGTGGAGCGGCGGGGAGGTATTGGTAGAACCCACCTGCATGCCCGTTGGTGTGCGCGCGCGCATCTATGTAGCTTTTGGGGGCTGGAGGCCAAGGTTCAGAGTGTGTGTGTGGTGGAGTGTCAGTGGTTAGGGCTCAACCTCATGATTCCTGGGGCCTTGGAGATGCCAGTTGCGGGGGCCGCATCGTTTGGCGCAGGGGCGGTTGGCACGCGCCGCCCGCGCGGGGACAGAAAACATCCGCCGGAGGCCCGGCCGGGCAGCGCTCCAGCAGCGCCGGGCAGGTGCGCGCGGCGAGGAAGTGAGCGCATTCCGGCCCCCAGCCGCCGGCCCGCCCTCCGGTGAGTCACCGCTGACCCCCACCGCCTTGGCCGGATAGGAGGGATTGGCTGCGGCCGAGGGGGGATTTGGAGGACCGGAGCTCCAGAGGGGTAGTCGGGCGCGCTGGGGGGAGCACCGGGAGGGTGGTGAAAACCCCCGAGAGAGTCAGGGGTGAAGAGACTGAGCGGGCCGGTCCAGGTCCTGGTTTCACCCCAGGTGGGAAAGTTCTAATAGAGGCCCAATGCAGACCTGAATGTAGGAGGCAGGAGCGAGGCCCTGGGAAACATCGTGGAACAGGGAGAAGGCCTTCGCGTGGGGAGGGCAAGGGGCCCGAACAAAACGGGGGTCCGAGCCCGGGAGGCCCAGAAGGGGAGGGAGGGTTGCGGGGCTCTGGAGATAGCACACCTGCGACTGGCAGCCTGCGAGACGGCCCCTCGCCAGTGCAGGCCTCGGCCAGCCGGAGCCTGGAGGTGGAAGGAGTCGTGCATGGCAGGCAGGAAAGTGGGGATGGCCAACCCCTCGAGATAAGCTCAGTCCAGACGCCTGTGCACTGGGAGAGTCAAGAGCAGGGAGCAGAGGGGCTAGGGTTATTTGGGTACAGTTGTGGCAAGGTGATCAAAGGCTTTGAATACCGGTATGAGGAATTCAGATTCGGTCTCTGAGCAGAAGTGGCTCAAAGGCAAGGTTATCTGTGTCTGGCATTACTGCCTTCCATTCAATCTGTCAAAAAACGAGACTTTGATTTACTAATTTTTATAGTCATTTAAAATTGCATGACCACATTTATCTAATGGTTTAATTCCTTTGAATTTTTAAAAAGAAAAATAGAAAAATCTGATTCAGTGTTTGATTTAAAATCCAAAGTGAGGCTACCAAGATTAGTTATACGGCGTTGTCTTCTCTTTTGTCTTGCCTCCATTTTTCCATCACTGATTTGACTGAATTGAGTGCTGTTAATGTCTCCGCTTTCTCT